>NW_027223761.1:78629675-79310032 GCF_028538775.1 Myotis yumanensis
CCAGTCTTTTCCTTTTTTTTTTTTACTCCCTTTCTTGTTATCTCAACTTCCAAACACCAGCTTTGATGTCTTTTGTTGGGACTTCAAGAAGACTCTTAGCACATGGGCAGGTGTTGGTTTTAGTGAGCAGGCGAGAGTCCTGCATTCCTCCAGGAGAGCGAGTGGTCCCACATTCCTCCCTGGCCTCTTCCCCTCATTCAGTGGGAGCAGGAGTCCCCGATGCCAGTGCCGACCTCTGGGTGGGGTGGTGGGTGTGCACCAGGACTTTCTCCCCATCTTTTTAAAGCCTGTCTAGGGATCTGTCTTCCTTCAGAGCGCCTGAAGAGAGGTTGTCTAACAGCCACATGTTAAGGTTTCATTAATCAAAGACACTTCCACTGCCCCTTTACAGAAACACAACTGCTTCGGCTGTCCTCTGCTGACCGCCTGCTAATTTATCTTTCCTGGAGGAGGGAGGGGAGAGGGACAGAGGGGCAGGCCGCTGCTCTAAGGATGATCGCCACGCCTGCCCCTAGCCTCATGCGTGTGTTCCCATGTTGCCTTTCACGGTTTGCTCTGAGTGGTGGGCTGCAGGCTGCACCCTGCCCTGATCTGTCTACCCAGCAGGGGATTAAAACTACTGACAATAGCCACCGGACGTGGTTTACCTGGCCTCCTCTTTTTATTTGCTGAGAAAATTTCCACTTCTAACTTCCAGCCCCAAGGTTTGCTGAAATCTCTGGCAGAAGGTGCTAGAAGAAAGAAATGAGTATGGATGCATGTGTTTGAGTGTGTTTAATGGACATTCTAGGTGAAGTGAGGGGTGATGGGGACATTAATACCTGGGAACCAGTGACCTGAAATGGTCAGTCTTCCTTTTCAGCTTTGCCGAACTTCTCATTCTTAGGTTGGAATCTGACCTTCTGTAACCCTCAGCTCAGAAGATATTTGGGCATTTGGAAACCTCTCAGGGCCTCCTAAGTAGGTGATTGAGCAGTATATGTGTGTGTGTGTGTGTGTGTGTGTGTTTGAAAGCTAGGTCTCCACTGGGGAATAGCTTTGAACTCTATTCAATTCATCAAATATTTACTGAATACCTACTGGATGTGTCTGGCTCAGATGGAGAAGTAATGGTGAGGCATACCTCTTTTTCTGGCTCTTAATTTGGGGTTGGTCCTAGTACACAAATGGCTACAATAAAAGATAGGCTAAGACATGTTCCCCAAGACAATTAGAAAATGCATTGGAAGCTCCAAGAAGGGCATGGTCATATCTGACTTACTCATTCAACAAGTATTTATTGAGTTCTACTATACACCAGACAGTGGAGATAAGGAATCCAAAGATGTGGTCCTTGCCCGGAAGAATCTTTTAAGCTAACGGGGAGGCAAAGCCACAGACACAACAATACCTTGTAGTATAATAAAAGTGGTAATGAAGTGACCAGCATGGAATAGAGGGAATCAGGCAAAGCTGTGATAGGCTATGCTTTGGGAGGGACTGCAGACAGGGCTGAGCTGAGAAGGTGACATCTGAGCAAGGTTTTGAAAGATGAGAGAAGATCACTGGTTAGACAAGAGGGAAAGGCTTTCCACGTAAAAGAAACAGCATGTGCAAAGGCCCAGGGGCAGAAAGGAGCAGAGAATAGCAGGCCGTTTGGTTTCACTGGAGCTTGAGATGTGTAAAGAGGTAGGTAGAGGTGGTAGTCCGAGGCGAAATTGAGCCTATTAGGAAGGTTTTGCTTGCTCAGCAAAGAGACCTAAATTTTATTTTATACTTTTGGGGCAAGATGCCGAAAGATTTTCATCAGATGGATGAAATAATAGGAAGTACATTTTAGGAAGAGCACTCCAAGTGTGGCATTGAGAATGGATATGTGGGAGTCATGCTGGAGTCGAGGGTAGCACTTAGGAGCCTGTTGAGTGGGTTGGATGATGAATTATGGCAGTCGCAAAGAAGGTGGGGGGTGGGGTGTAGATTCCAGGGGTGAAGGGTTAGGTTTCGCTGACCCAGTGGGAGGATTATGAGAAGGAGTTGAGAGAGCCTCCTGAGTTTCAGCTGGTGGATGGGATATAAAAGTTCTGGGTGGAGAAATCGTTAAGTCTGTGTTTTAGACCTGCTGTTTGAGGGAGATCTTGGAAAAACTGTGTATTTGCAGGGGGTCAAGCTATTTTGACAAGCAGAAGTTCTCTGTCTACCAATCCCATTGTGTTCATTGACTTTAAAAAAATATATTTTGATTGATTTCGGAGAAGGGAGAGGGAGAGAGAGAGAGAGAGAAACATCAACGAGAGAGAGTCATTGATGGGTTGCCTCCTGGAGGCCCCCTACTGGGGATCGGGCCTGCAACTGAGGTACGTGCCCTTGACAGAATTGAACCCAGGACCCTTCAGTCCACAGGCCAACACTCTGTCCACTGAGCCAAACCAGCTAGGGCGTGTTCATTGACTTTTGATGACATTTTAGAGTGTACAGGAATCAGAAGTATCTTAATTCCATAGCAGAAAGAAGTATTTTTGGAGTCCCCTGAATAATGAAAAGTGTTTTCATCAAAGGCCTTTGCTCATGTGTGTGCTGACATCTGGGGAGTAGAGATAGATACTTTCCTTAGGTCTGGATTCCTGGGCCAAGAGCTCTTCCCTCATTCCTAGTCAATCCTCTGCAGTCAGTGATGGGTGAAACCAGACTCTGAAATTTTAATCCTTGGCTGTATAGACAAAACTGTATTTATCGCAGGAACTCAGGTGTGTGTCTGAAATAAGTGTGTTGAATCTATTGTATATTTTATTATTCCATAAAATCCAGAGAATCTGGAGAAAACGGGCCCAGGGTTTTGGGGAAGATTTATTTTTTATAGTCTTGGCTAATTCTCAGATGTACGGAATCTTGGAACGTGGCGATCACACAGTTCGCTTACCTGGGGAAGCGTAGGTCCTGAGAACTGAAGGGCTGGAAGTGTGGCCTCCTGCTTCACAGTCCAGTTCTCTCTCACCCTTAGGAGAAGAGCCTGAAGAGAATCAGTCACCAGTGAGGGGTGAGGGAGAGAGCAATCCTAATATATAAAAAGCCAGGGGCCATCACGACCAAAACAACCGAATGGACCACTGAACAGCAGGCTGCGTGGGGCGACAAGGCCGTCAGGGGGGTTAGTGAGGGACGATCAAACGACTGAACAGCAGGCTGGGGGGGGGGGGTGGGCAACCAGGCCGGCAGGGGGTCAGTTGGGGTGATCAGGCAGGCAGGCAGGTGAGCAGTTAGGAGCCAGTGGTCCTGGATTGTGAGAGGAATGTCCAAGTGCTGGTTTAGGCGCGATCCCCAGGATCGCGCCTAAACTGGCAGTCAGACATCCCCTGAGGGGTCCCGGATTGGAGAGGGTGCAGGCTGGGCTGCGGGGACCCCCAACCCGTGCACGAATTTCATGCACCGGGCCTCTAGGGTTTCTAATAAAAGGAGGGTGGGTGTGTCTGTGATGAGAGTGTTCTGGCTTTCATGGTTTTACTGATCTCAATGTAACCGACTTGGGGTTGGAGCAGCAATGGATAGGGTGCACAAATCACCCGGACAGTGTCTTGGAGTTCAGTTAACATTTCAGGCTGACCTTTGTGGTGAAGAATTCAGGGGGTAGGGTATGTGTGTGAGAGAAAGTGTGTGTGTCTGTGTGGGTGCACAGGGTCACTCTCCACCACCCGGGACTTAATTGTAAGGTTTCCTTTGAAGGATTCCCATTAGGGACCCTTTCGTTCCACATCCACTGCTCTTCTGAAGGACGCACAAGTCTCTCTCTCTGTGAGGCTAGAGCAGTGGTTCTCAACCTTCCTTATGCCGCGACCCTTTAATACAGTTCCTCATGTTGTGGTGACCCCCAATTTCATTGTTACAAATTGAACATAATTAAAGCATAGTGATTAATCACAAAAACAATATGTAATTATATATGTGTTTGCCGATGGTCTTAGGCGACCCCTGTGAAAGGGTCGTTCGACCCCCAAAGGGGTCGGGACCCACAGGTTGAGAACCGCTGGGCTAGAGAGAGGTGACTCCAAGGTGCTGTGTGTGGGGTGGGCCAGAAGTTGAGAGCTGGCCAGCATGGAGGAGGACTCCTCTGGTCCCACCTGGAGAGAACACTGGTTTGGGTCTCTGTGGTGATGGGGGTGTGGGTTTTACAACCAGAGCGACAGCTCTCCACTGTGAGCTCTGCTCTATGTCATCCTTGTGTTCGGCTCTGGCAGCCACATTTGATTTAATCATCACAGCAGGTTTGTGGTATCATTAAATCAGGGGACAGATAAGAAACTGAAACTCGGAGGGTTAAGTGCCTTGCCTGGTGTCACACGGCCAGGAAGTGGTGGCGCTGGGATCTTGACTGTGATGCCCCGGCTGGCCCATTGCCTGGGATGCTGCCCGTGAGGAAAGCTCTGATCACCTGGTGGTTCACTCTTCAGAGGCCGGATTACTCCCAGGAAAGCTTACAGTTTCCTCTACTGATTCAGGAAGGACCGAGTCCTGTGGGCACAGGTGGAGGGTCTTGGAGGCGGAGGAATGAGCTGGCAGCCTCTTGGGGGAACAGTGTAAGAGGAAGGGTGGGGCCCCGCATCCAATCACGTCGGGGCACCAGAGGCCAGTGAGGCTTTCCTAGGAACCAGAGAGCCTGGTGGCCCCTCCTCCCAGCACTCCTCTCTGGAGGCAGAGCCAGCACTTCTAATGAACTATGGGGACGGGATGCAGGCGGCAGGCTGGGAGCAGGGTGGAGGCTCTCCGTCCACACACTTCCGTTAAGCTCCCTACAGCTTCGTTCATCTCTATCTCCCTTCTCCCCTGCTTTTCTGCAGTCCGTTCTATATTTCATCCTTTAAAACTGGGTTCTCTTTAGCCCTAACCGCTTTGGCTCAGTGGATAGATGGTCGACCTGGAAACTGAAGGGTTCCGGGTTCGATTCTGGTCAAGGGCATGTACCTTGGTTGCAGGCTAGATCCCCATTAGGGGGCGTCCAGAAGGCAGCTGATCGATGTTTCTAACTCGCTCTCCCTTCCTCTCTGTAAACAATCAATAAAAATATTTTTTTAAAAATAAATAACACTGGGTTCTCTTTATATCTAAACGTGCTGTCTTCTGCAGTGGGAGAGCTATAGAGATGAAGGCCAATGGACTTACTCCCCACAGTGCTGGCAAGAATCAATCTTAGCTGCCCAATTTCTTCACCTGCCCTCCCTCATGGTACAGGCTCCACGTTCACCCCTGGGAACTGCTGGGTCTGAGTTCCTTGACGTTCTTTCTCTTACTCTTGGGGAGCTTTATGTATTCAACTCAGTCACAGGCTGTAGAGGGTGGCAGTGCTGGTTGGGAACCAAGTTCCAGGGACTGAGGGCTTTTGTCTGACTCTGGAGATGATGGTGATGGTGATTGGTCTGGAATTGGGGTGAAGTGCTGGGAGTTGAACAAAAACGGTGGAAAGGGGAAGGGCCAGCATGGACCTGGGGTGCCTGTGTCCTCATTGGCCTTCATCTCTATATCTTTCCTGGCCCCTCAGGACTCTCCCCTCTGCTGGGAACTCACATGGCCTTAGCTTCTCCAGCTGCACCTCCGTGGACAGGGCCAGTCTCCATAGTTCAAAGATTGGAAAAAGAGTGGGCCAACGGGGTGCCCCGTTGCAGTTCTTGGTCCCGTGGCGTGGGCTGGCCCTGGGACACCACGGCCCCTGAATACGAGCAGTGGAATACGCAGCCTAGTCAGACTGCAGAATGGAGGTCTGGTCCTTAGTTGGGCTGCTAGGACAATGAGGGAGATGAATTCCTCACCAAATCTAAACATGAAAACCCTGGCTCTGTTCATTGTCTCTGCTTTCCTATGTGTGGTTCTTGATTCTTGCCAGCACTGTGGGGAGTAAGTACTGTTACATAGTACCTTTACTATGTACACGGTTGTCATTACTTGAAAACTTATGTACATTATCTCATCGAATCTTGCAATAATCCCATGCAATAGGAGCCATTATTCTCTCAATTTTACATATGAGGAACAGACACAGATGGATAAGTGCTTGCTCAGGGTGACAGAGCCTCTAAGTAGAGAGCCAGAATTTGAAACCAGGGTTGTCTGATCCCAGATCCCAAGCTTTCACCCACTATATTCTACTGACAGCTTTATAACGTATCACAGACGTCTCCAAGTGTGACTTGACTCCCAAGAGAGAGCCCTCTAGCAAAACCTCAGCTCCTGATGGCAGCTCTTCATTTTGGACTGTCAAGGTAGATTCTCTGAGATGCGAGGTGTTATGACCCCGTCCTTGGTCAGTTTGGTTGCAAGGAACTGGCTGTCCTCTAATAAGACACTTCTGAGTCCCAGGCTTACAGATTTCACCGAGGACTGATATGGCTGCATTCTTCATAGACACTGGGTTTTCCTGTTCCAAAAATGGTGATTTCTATGGCAACCATGTATTCTAGCAGATGTGTGCCTGGTATGGTTGGCAGAAGGTGGGATCAGAAATGGAAACGGCCTTTTATTCTTCACGTGCGGAATCCACACCCTGTATGTGAGGCACATAAGAGGGAAAGCATGGCATCCTAGAATCTGTAAGATCTGTGGCCCAGCGAAGAGGTACTTGTTTAATTAAGACTGATTTTTGTCTGGAGCTTGAATTGGGCTGTACGTATTTAGTTTCTGTTTTTTAAGGAACATTTTTGGCAGATGCACCTGTTGGTTTCAGTTCAATGGATGTTTATCCCTCCAGTTTCTATAGAATGTGGACACTTACCGCGGGGGGGTAGGGCAGTTAAATGAACATGGAGAAGACACTATCTTGGCTCATAAAGATCTCAAAGTCTACGTTCATGTATATTACTGAGAGCTTTTTTTTTATTGTCAATAAAAACTAAAAACAATCTGTGCCAGCTTTAACTAAACGAGAGGACTTGCCATAACGTGGGAGTGTTACACGGAGCCCAGGGGCAGGCAGGCAGCCTCATTCGAAAGGGAGTGAGGGGAACGAAGACCTAGCAGCCAGCCAGCAATATGTGCCTTCCTGTCCTCATCCTTCCTTCAGCCTGTGCGTCCGGTTTCATGTTCATCTCTCTGCAGACCAGAGTCTAAAAGTGATGACCCCAGGACTCCCAGGGCCCCATGTGACAAGAACTGATCGCACTTTCCCTGCTCGTGCCCCAGCTTCTAGAAGAGGAGGAAGAATCTGTCTGGCGAAGCTTGCGCAGGCGTCCGCCCCGGCCAGCCACTGGCTGCGGGCATTTTGGTGAGGGCCCTGTCTGAGCTTGGGCGGCCGTAACAAATGCCACAGGCTGGACGGCTCCGTCAGCAGAATTTATTTATCACAATCTGGAGATTGGAAAGTCCGAGATCGATATCCAGCTTGGTCTGCATCTGGGGAGAGCTCAGTTCCTGGCCTGCCTTCTCCCGTGTCCCCACACGGCGGTGGGGGCGTGCATGTACCAGCCTCGCTGGTGTCTCTTCTTATAAGGACACGAATCCTGTTGGGCCAGGACATCACCCTTCTGACCCCATTTAACCTTAATTACCTCCTAAATATAGTCACACGGGGGGGTTAGGGCTTCAGCATATGAATTTGGGGGGAACACAGTACAGTCTACAGAATCCTATAGTATAAAATGGCTGCTGGGATTCACCCTTGAGTCCTGTGGACTGGAAGGGGCCCCCAGGAGATGGGACGCTGGACACAATGCCAGGATAACGCCACATGCCAGGTCAGAATCCGCACCTCATTGTCGACGCACTGCATTTGGGGTGTGGCTCTGCCATGTAAAGTGTGTGTCTGTGTGTATAGCTCAGATGAGTATTTTTGAAACTTGGAATCCATGAACCACAGATTATTTCTGAATTAGCAACCAGAATGGGAATAATCTCGACAGGGTTTCAGCCAATGTGCTCTGCTTTTAAGATCACTTTTCTCTGGAGAGAGGTTGGGGATGACGGGGAGCAAAGTCCAGCTCGATTCTCCCTGTGACTCTTAGGACATCCATGTCACGTTTGCTCATTTACCAGTCGCCGTGAGTATCATGCGAGGCACATCGCCGCGGGTCAGGCCTGCTCACGGAGCCGGCCGCCTGCTTTATTTTTTAATACGTCAGTGTCGGCAGCGCTTACAGCAGAGGCTGTGAGGGAAGACGGCCTCCCGGAGGACGTGTCCATGGCGGCGCTGGCTGAAAAGTCTGAGCAGAGTTCTCAGGTTTACCCAGATGCCTCCCCGCCAGCTCCTGTCTCTTAGCATCTCCCTTCATCTCTTCCCCCAGCCTCCCTCCTACCAAACTGGGTCCCTCCTACCAAACCAGGTCCCTCCTACCAAACCAGGTCCCTCCTACCAAACAAGGTCTGAGCTGAGGTGCTCTGGAATTCAGCCTCCCTGGCTCTGGGATTAGGGCCAGGCATTTGGAAATGGGATGGTGGGAGAGGGACAAGCACTCGGACATTAACCCCTTGGACCCGGAGCAGAGAGGCCTGGCCATTCCGGCCGCCGGCCAGTCCGCGTCTCTTGGCCACCCCCCTGAAACCTGAGCGCTGCCCGAGGAGACAGCTAAGCCAAGGCAGGCGCTGTCTCCCTGTCCTCAGTGACTCCGCCGCACACCTGTTCCAGCCTCTCACTCGTCCTCGCTGGTGGGGACACGCACACCGCACGCCGCACGCCGCACGCCGCACAGAGAGAGGGGCTGTGCAGGAGGGAGGCTCGGAGCAACCGAGAGGCCAGCGGGTCTGCAGGGAGCTCGCCTGTGACCTGTGACCTGTGACCTGTGAGCGGGCGTGTCCCTCTCCCGCCCGCCCAGCACTGCAGGTGCAGGCCCAGCATGTGGGGTGGGAGGGCACGCACGGTGAGGGGCCTCTTCTCTGTGCCCGGCTCAGATCCTAGACCCTTGAACTGTTTTCCTCCAGACTTTTGTTGGAGTTTACAAAAAAGACAACAATAGCATACACCTTTTAAGAAATGAAGCAATACGAAGATATGTGAAGAGCTAACAATATCCTGCATCCCCCTGCTTTTCAACCCTACTCTAAGGACACTAGTATGTGTTTTATTTTTATGAAATAGTTTCAAACTTACAGAAAAGTTTCAAGGAAAATACAGAGCTTTGATTCCGTGTTTACCAGTTTTTGCCATTTGCCTGCTGGGTTTCTTCTGCATCCAACCTACCCACAGGCCGCCTTCGGTGGTACGAGGCACGAGGCAGGCGGCATTCTCCTCCATTTAGACACGGAGGCGGGGCCCACGCCGTTGAGCAATGTGCCGACGGTCACACAGCTCTCAGGTGGCACGGCAGGCTTCCAGCACCTTCCCCGGGACGTCACTTGTGTTTCAGTTTTTGTCTTTCCTCCTAGGACTTCTAGTCGAACTCAGAGAGAGAAGAAGAGTGGTGGCCAGAGGCGGGAGGTGGGGGAAGAGGCAGAGGTGGTACAAGGATGCAAGCTTTCAGCTATAAAGATGAGTAAGGTCTGAGGGCTAAAGTACAACATGGGACTGCAGTTGGGAACACTGTTGTATAACTGACATCGGCTAAGAGAATAGAACCTAAATGTTCTCACCGACGAGGGAAAATATGTGAGGTCATGGAAGTGTTAACCAAGTGGGAGGAATCCTTTCACAGTGCGTATGTATATGAAGTCATCAGGATGTACATTTTAAGTATCTTACAATTGTACTAGAGGCCCTGTGCACGAATTTGTGCATGGGTGGGGCCTGGCCGGCCCCACCCCCTGGTCGAACTCCAGGTCAAACTCCCAGTGGAGGGGACAATTTGCATATTCGCCTTTTATTATAGAGGATTTGTCAGTTATGCCTTTATAAAGCTGAAAATAATAGAATAAAAAGAAAAAAGAAGAAAACGAGAAGAGCTTAGCCACCTACATAGTCAGACAACTGGGAATCCTGGGATACTATGAATACATAATTACTATTTAATAGATATTGGTTGGCTAAAAAATAGACTGCCTCCATTTCTTCCCCAGGGAGGGGATGCTACGGAATAGGAGCAGGTGCAAATCCTCCCCCAGCCCCCCCCTCCCCCCGACTAGTGAGCTCCATCTCCTCCGTTGTCTGGCTTCCCTGGGGGACAGACTGGCTGGCTGGGAGGGGGTCCAGGTGCCGCTTGTTGTGGGAGGGGTACCTTGCCTCAGACCCTCTTTGCTTTGGACAGCCAGACGAGGTCTTTCAGGACCCACCTAAACTGTGTCAAGGAAGCGCACTCCACAAATGCACCTGCTTTCCATGGATGGGCAACAGGACAGAACGAGAAAGCGGCCCTGCCCTCGGAGAGTTGAAATTGCCGGTGTCTTTTGACAACCTGGGCTTGTCACTCAGACTCTGGGGACTGATGTATCCTTGAAGGGAGAGGACGAGTCCTCGGTTATACCCCAGGCCTCCAGCCCCGCTGAAGGTGAGCTCCTGGGTGGAGGGGTTGGAGCACGTCGTGCCCAAAGGTCCTGCCACTTCCAGGCTCTTTCTGGCTCTGAACCGTTTGCTTCTCTGATCTCATTGGAATCCATCCCTTTGGCCCGGGCGTGAATAGTGCTTTTATCTGATGTCAGCTCTGCCCAGCTGGTCTTGAAACGAGGTGACTCGTGCTCTGTATTGGAATGTCTAGAAGGGAGCCATGGAACCAGGTGCCTTGTGGCCCCTCTCCCTGCACCGTTACCCATGTAGAGCTCTGCTGGCCTCATTTCTCTCTGAGGGGATGACGGCAGGGCCGTCTTAGGGGCCCTGGTGTGATGTAAGTCTGGGTCCTGTGGGACGGTCCTGGGAAATGTGGTCATGAAGGAGCTGGCGATGTAGCCTGGGAAGGGGGAGGTAGTGAGCCCCTCCATCCGATTTGAGGGAGCTGAGTGTTAAGAGTGGGCCTGGCCTCCTCTTTGTCAAGGGAGGACTGGAGACTGCTCTGCAGCAATAGCAGTGAGGTGAGCGCTGGGCAGTGGCCAGACGTTGCTGCCTCTTGGGGGATGTTCTGAAAGCTAGTTCCTGGAGATCTTACACACGGGAGGGAGGCCCTGGGTGTCCTCAGTCGAAGCCAGAGGCCCAGGGGATATGACCTTGGCAGGGGTCCTCTCCTGGCCTGAGGACCCAGTGAGCTCCTTGTGCCTGATCAGGTGCCACCTGATCTTTCCACCTCCCAACCCGCAGCAGAATCTCTGCTCCACTAAAGGACATTTACTAGTATTTTGAGAGCAGCCGTGGTAGTCCTGGATTGTCCAGTGTGAATGCCTCCTCTCCCCGAGGTGGGCCATCAGCAGCGTCCTGAAGGCCAGGACCATCCTTTCTCCTTCCTATGCAGCAGGGGCAGGGAATGCTGGCTCCGGCCCGCCCCCAACCCCGCCCTCCACCAGCCACGTAGCCCTCCCTGGCTCCAAGTCAGGGTTGCTCAGCGTTTTCTTACCTGCTCCCCTCCCTGCACCCCCGCCCCCTGTAATTCAGCCTACTCCTTGGGCCACACAGGCTGGTGATAGCAGTGTCTCCCTAGAGTGAAGCCCTGTCTCAGGATAATGGCGAGGTGGGAGTGGGGGTGTGTGCGCATGGTGTGTGTGTGTGTGAAGCCGTTCGTGTGCGCTGTGCCCTCTGGTGCAGCTCCTTTCACGAGAAGCCTATCTTAGGTGCTCTTCTCTTCCGCTGCAGCCCATGGGGCAAGGGGTTCCCAAAGAGACCTGCTGAGCCACGGGTCTCAGGGGAAGTACCTTGGCCACACGATGGGCTGGAATCAGAATCCCTGGAGTGAGAGCTGAAGTCTGTATTAAGTGAGCTCTTCAGATCATTCTGATGTGCCCTGAATTAGAGGACCAGTGGGCTGGTCTGAAACCCCCCTCTCCCTCCCCACACCTCCCCCCCCCCCCACCAACGGCTGCTGAGAATTCTCTGCCTTCCAGGCCTCTGTGGGTGGGAAGGAGGAGCCTGAGTGTGGGGTCACATGGGCTCAACTAGGACTTGTATTAGGGGTTAGTGGGGGAAGGACAGGAAAAGGGGTTCTTGTGGGCTGCTGGGGAGGAGAGGGCTTAGGGAGGGGCCGCTCCATCTCTGGGAAGCCTGAGGCCGCCATGCACGTGGCCAGCCCGCGGCCGCGGCCGTGTGAATCTGACTCTCATATGTCACATGTGCTTCCTTGGCAGCCCTGAATCGGGGCTTTGGGAGGGGTTATGGGATTAATCTTGCACCTGAGAACTCGGCTCAGCAGGTGTCTAGGATGGAGATGCCTCCACGGAAGGCTGGAGACGGGGTGCTTAGAGTAGGGGAGTCCTCCCTCCACCCCAGCATCCTAACTGCAGCACTAGCATGAGGCAAGCTCAAGATCTGATGGGGAGGGGACCGGGCTGGGAGTCCGGCCCGCCTGGATCTAAGCCTTTCTTGCTTAGTTCTGGTCCGACTTCGGAAAGTTTCTTTCCAACTTTGGGAGCTCAGTCTCCTTACTCCCATCCATCTGGTCCTGGCTTTAGCAGTGTCCATGGCTACGAGGGGCAGTGAGAACCCATTGGAGCTGCGTGGCTTCCTTGGGAAAGCCTGGGGGACCCCCAGGTGTTGGTAATTTGGAGGGTGATGCCCTGAGTGATGCACTGTCAACTTGCCCGCGTGCTGGTGCTGCGACGGCATCGGCACCCAGAGCTCCTCTTCAGGGACCCCTCCCAGGCTGAGAAAGGGCGGTCAGCGCCTTAGCCTGTTCTTGCTCCATCAGCGGCAACCCCCAGCCACTTCTGAGGCCACGTGGAAGGTGGCTGAGCCGTAGTTCTGAGGAAGGGTGATGCCACCACCTGGGCATAGTGAGGCGGGCAGGAAAGCTCAGCCTCTGGGATCAGACAAGACTGGGTTTGAGTCCCGACTTCCACTTGCTGGCCGTAGAGCCTCTGGGCAGATGACTTCACCATCTGACCCTTGGTTTTCTCACCTGCAAAATGGCTAAACCCAGCAGCGAGCTCCTAGGGTGTGAGCGGAGGATTGGGTGAGGGAAGCCAAGAACCCGTATTAGCACCCGGCCCACAGCAAGCGCTCAGTGAGCGCCGGCCAAGGTGGTTGTGTTCCCAAGGCATGCATCCGCTCGTCAAGGGAAGCTCGGGCCCCCAAAGCACACAGCGTCGGGGTTGGGTCTGGGCTGGTGTAGGAGGGCTCTGAGCTACTGCAGTCAGTTGGCTTTGCCTTCTTTAGAAGTGGGCACGACCTGTCATCTGCCCCCTGAGTGCCACGTGTCCTACCCAAGCTCTGTTCCTGGGGGCATTGGAGCAGCCAGGGGGGAGGCCGAGACACATGCTGGGGTACACAGCAGGCACCTGGAGCCCTGGAGCAGGGGGGGATGGGGCAGGGACAGGCCCCAGTGTCGGGGGTGGGCAGGAGAGGACCAGGTCCCCGTGTGCACGGCCGAGAGTCTGTTCCTCAGCCTGTATTTTTAGCCTTGGCTGCATGGGAGGTGGCACGCGCGGCCCAGGCCCGGGGGACCAGGCACACAGCTCACTGTCAGCTCCAGGGGCTACTCCGCTCAGCAAATCCTTATTTCCATAAGCGTTTTTCTGGCTGTAAAAGGCTGAGTCCCAAACCTGTGATTGTAGCTGTTCATGCTATTTTAATCTGCTCTGTTTGGAGGTAAGAGGGTTGCAGTGACTCTGCAATTACGGAGTACATCTGATCCACGGAGCAGCTACCGGAGCCGGCGGAGAGCCCGCCGAGGGGGATGGGGCCGTGTGTGGCAGATCACTTCCGAATTTACTGAAAACACGCCCCTTCGCAGCCACGCCGATACCTTACTTTCCCTCCTGGAGGCCTGTGGAAATGCCCGGTTGCCTCCCGCCATGCACTGGCTCCCAGCACGTTCCTGGGCCTCCTGCCAGCCCCTCCATTCTGTGTCTCGGCCTTGGTGGCCAATTCTGCCTTGCCTCTCCCACCCTCTGCTCTGCCCCACCCCTTTTCCTTTCTCCCTCTTCATTTCCTGATGAAACTATTTTATATCCTACTGACCGGCACACCAGTGAAGCCATTTTTTGTTGTTTTGTTTTCCACGGTCAGAAGAAAAACACTTCGGATTCTAAACCTACCGACAATTTCGCATTTAAACAAGCTGGCGAGCTGGGCGGGCGCCGCGCCTCCTACATACAGTGATTGCTGCATCCCCAGGCTCCCTGATCTATCTCCGTTCCTATTTCATTCACTTTCCTATTTGCGGCCAGCGCAGAACATGGGCTTCCCCCTCCCTCCCGGCCGCAGCCCGCTTTCTACCCAGTGACCTTGGCTTCCCCGAGCGCTGCACTGTAAATGAAATGTGGCATTGCCACATGTATCTTGATAAAATATATCAGTGGATGAATTGATTTTCATATTGATTTCCTGGGACGAGCCAGGCGTGTATAGAAATCAGGTGTCTCTTAATGGTAGTTCTAGGGAGAGTCGGGCCTCCTAGGGGGGAGCAGCCTTCGCTTTTTTCACTTTGGACAAGTTTCTGCCTGTTTGCTCGGGAGAGGGTCCTCTGTGTTACAGGCTTCCCCTCTCCCTGGGAGGCAAGAGCAGATGTCGCCAGAGGGTGAACAACCTCAGAGAGGGCTGTGCTGTCCCCGAGAGGGCCTGGCTCTTCGGGAAGAACTAGCACCTGTACGTCCCCAGCTACTCTGTCGTTGGAGAAACTCGCGGGAGTACAGAAGGCCACGTGCGCCTAGCAGCGTGGAGCGTCTTCAGTGCGCAGATGAATTTGCATGTGATCTTCAGACCCTCCCCCTGGCCAGGCCACTTTCCATCTTCATTTGTCAGGTTAGTTAAAATGTGGCATTTGTGTCCTGACCGGTTTGGCTCAGTGGATAGGGCGTCGGCCTGCGGACTGAAGGGTCCCAGGTTCGATTCTGGTCAAGGGCATGTACCTTGGTTGCGGGCACATCCCCAGTAGGAGGTGTGCAGGAGGCAGCTGATCTATGTTTCTCTCTCATCGATATTTCTAACTCTCTATCCCTTTCCCTTCCTCTCTGTGAAAAACCAATAAAATATGTTTTAAAAAAAGATGTGGCATTTGTGAATCCAGGACTGATGCTGTGCCCACGGGAGCCAGGGCAGTGTGCCTGACCAGGTGTCATTCATGTTTCAGCGCCAGTGGGTGGGTGTTGGTCTGTTTGTGTGCTTGCAGGTACACACATACAAGGATCATTGTGAGGCATGTATGAGGTGGGTGTGGAAGCAGGTAGACAGCAGTCTCCAGGCTTGCGCTGGCTTTTATTAGGGAGCTCTAGATGACCAAAGGGCCAGTATCCAGTGAGGTGATCAAAACTTCATTTTCTCTTCTCTGCAATTGCTTTCCCAATTCCCTCTCCCAACTGCTCTTAAATAAAATAGATGCTTTCAGCCCTTTATTCGATCCAAGGAGTGAGCTGATAGTTGAATCTTTTTATGGGGCTAAATAAGCATAGCTTAAGGTGATGCTGAGCGTGTATGGGTAGCTCATGCAATAAAACTCAGTTAACTCGAATATTTGAGGATGAAGCTAGTGTGATTCATTACATTTTCTGGCCAATGGAGGCTTAACCAGAAAACCCTTTTGGTTATAAGCTCTGCTGAAATGCTTTGCAAAACACAATAGTTATATTTTCCTGCTTTTGTAATGTAAGCACCAGGTAGTGAAATAATTGAATCCTTGGACATGTCATGAGCTTGCAGCACATGACAGCTAGTATTTGAGTTATCACTTATCATTGCACATGCCATATGGAAGGTGTTGACCTGGCTTGAATTAATATTTACTCTAGGACAGTAGTTCTCAAGCAGGGACAGTTTTGTCCCCCAGGGACATTTTGTTTGTCACAACTGAGGGAGTTGGTTGCTGGTATGTAGTGGGTAGAGGCCCCAGATGCTTCTGAGCTCCCTAAATGATCAGGACACCCCCTCTCCCCAGCCTCACCCCATTACAGATAAACACTGGCCTAAAATGTCAGCGTTGCTGGGATTAAAAAAAACCCAATTTAGGATCTATCCTCCAAATTTTCTGCCCACAGAATTTTACTCAATTCTTGCACACAAAATATTTTGTTTTCACTGGCCTGGTTTTTCATAAGAGTCAGGTGCTGGAAATGTTCTGAATAAGTGAGGCCTCTCATTCATTGGCATGTATTGTCGCACAGAACAAACAGGGAAGCTGCCAGTCTGCAGATAGGCAGGCCTGTCCCCAGATGGCCCGCCAGTGAATGCCCAGATTCATTGCATCATTTAGGACCATTAGAAACCATTAGGGCCACCGTAGCTTTAAATTGAACGAAGCAGAATAACTAATCCCAGAGGGGACTGTAGTTTATTCTTTTTTCTTTGTCTCTGTAACCCAAACTATATTGTCAGGGTCTTCCAACAGGACTTTCTGATGATACAAGGTTTGTTCTGCTCAGTGCAGGTTAGAGGGGCCTGGGCCTAGACCCTTCAAAGCGCTTCTAGAACCTGTAGATGTGTTCATTGGCTTTGAGCGCCCCGAGCGAGCCTTTGGCGTGATCCTTCTGGGTTCAGTGTGATGAGTGCACCCGAGGGCAGCTGGGGAGGCCTGCACTCTGCATCTGTGACTTCTCTTCAAAGGCATCACTGCAAGGCAGTGAGTGATTCACATACTAAACCACTCTTCCAGGCAGGATCTAACTGGTTTGGGGGCGTTAGGAAGACTGGAGGGCCTCCTTCAGTAGGATAAAGGAAAACCCTTTACTGGGAACTTAATCTCACATGGAACTTCCGTGTCAAATGCTCTGGAACTGCCAGGCATCATTTCATTCACCTACACCCTTTCTGCCCAGGACTCTGTAGAAGAGCCCAGTGAAAGGAGATCCGTGTGCCAGGGGAAGGCCTGAGCAGTTAGGGAGCATTCAGTGCTTGGTTGAATGTCCAGCTTGCCAGTCCGTGGTAACCTCTGGCAGAAGCCATCATCTCATACAAACTAAAAAGGCCAGAACTGCCCCTGCAAGGCTGACGGCTCTTTTAAAAAAAAATTTTTTTTTAATTGATTTCAGAGAGGACGGGAGTGGGATAGAGAGATAGAAACATCAGTGATGCGAGAGAATCATCGATTGGCTGCCTCCTGCATGCCCCCAACTGGGGACCGAGCCCGCAACCCAGGCATGTGCCCTTGAACGGAATTGAACCCAGGACGCTTCAGTCCGCAGGCCGACACTCTATCCACTGAGCCAAACCAGCTAGGGCAAGGCTGACGGCTCTTACAGATCAGCCACCGAGGGTAGAACTGTGCAGCCGAAGCAGGGTCCATCTCTCACATCTGCTTTAGACTTTTGCCTTACTGTGTACATCAGTAGAGGTGGCCGCCAGGAAAGAGGACTGGAGGTGGAGTCAGACGGCCCAGGTTCTCAGCCCGGCCTTGCTGCCTTCTAGCTGTGTGACCTGGACACATTGCCAACCTCTCGGACAGCCACCTCCTAGGGACAGCAGCATCCACCGCCCCTGGCCCCCCGCAGGCTTGTTTTCAGGATCTCGGATGGAAAAGCACTCTGCCAATTGCAGAGCTGAGTAAATATCATGCACTCCCCACAAGGCCCATTGTTAAGCCAGAGCAGTACCATCTGCAAAGCAGGTTTGGATAGCATCCCCAGCATTGCAGAGGCCAGAGCCTCTCCGCTTGCGTTCCTTAAGGGCTGGTGTCACCGTCACTCCGTCTGCCGTTCCATGGCTGTGGGTGTACCTGGGGTCTTCCCCTTGCAGTGCACTCTGGGGGGCTCGCGGTGCCTCCTCGCCGCTGTCTGAGGTGGACGTGTGTTTACAGCCTGGTATCAATACAATCAGAGGCTCCTGTAAAACTCCGCTATCACTGCAGGACAGAGTTAGCAATGCTTGAGGTTTCGGGTTCTTGGCTCTTCCATGTGGCAATGAATATTTTATGGGAAAGGAAATACTTAGTGTCTGACTCTTTTTATAGTGCAGCTACTCATAGGCTGGTAACCTTCCAGAAATCTCCAAAATCAAATTGTTGCCTGTCAGTTTCTCCTTCCTTCACAGAAACCCGCCGGTACCCTGCCTTGCTGAGGTGTGCCCATGCTCTTGTGGTGAATGGGTCCATTTACAAAATTTGTGGGGTCCAGTTTCCAGGCTAATGAATGCCCTGGACAAGGGGAGCTGGCTGCTCGCCAGGCCGGCCCACCGCTGCTGGCACCTGTGGTGCTGGCCAGCCTGGGAGCGTGGTCCTGGCAGCATGCCCCTGGGTGTCTCTGCACTTGCTGCCAGGCCTGCTTTGCGGAGCGCCCAGTAGCCATGGGAGGACGTGGCCCAACCTTCCCAAAGTCTATCCTGATCTTGATTTTAAAAAGCAGTAGGGGAGCCTGAGCCCGGCCGAGCCCATTCAGCTTTCCCCTGGCAAGGCCGGAGCTTCGGGCTGGCTTCCCCTGGGCAGCACAGAGCCGCGGAGATTGCCTGTCGGTGCCTGTTACGTGGTCCTTCCGGTGACCCTGTGTTATGGCAGGAAGCGGGGCCAGCAGCGCTGGCTCCGGCTGGAGGTCCAGGACTGTAAGTGAGGAAATGGGTCTCCTGGCCATCAGCATCCATGGAAACGGCTCTTCTGAGGGCCGGGGCCATCCCTGCATGGGCTCTGCCGGGCCGGCCTGGTGGTGCTCAGGAGCCTGTTACAACCACAGCAGTAGCACAGAGCTGTTCACGGCCGGACTACCGAGTCAGAGAACACCGGGCTCCTCAGAGGCCCCCACTGAGGCATCCCACGGACGTGGGCCCAGTGGCCTGGGTCTTTATACTGGTGTGGAGTGGGGGGGATGGCGGGCGTGAAGTGTAGCTTCTGAGACGCACAGGAGCAGAGCTGGCTGTGCTGTCACTGGCTCAGGACAGTCCCTTCCTCAGCAGGGGCGGGGGTGGGGGGGGTTGTCTATGAGAAATGCGTGGCCTACTCTGAATATGGATTCCCCGCTGCGCTCCGTGGTGTTCTGGGAGCTCCGCAGTGTCCCGCGTTGCCTTCCGTCTGCCTCTGGCGTCGCCCTGTGTCAGAGTGGGCACAGGGACAGTGATCTGCAGGCCTCCGGCGGCTTTGGTCTCATCTCCCCACTCTGGTTGTGTTCCTGCCAAATGGAGCTGTATTTCCTCGCTACACCTTTGTCCCGAGCTTCGCTCTGCCTGCTCGCCCGCACCTTCCTACTTTCTGCTCTCTGG
This sequence comes from Myotis yumanensis, assembly GCF_028538775.1. Lineage (NCBI taxonomy): Eukaryota > Metazoa > Chordata > Mammalia > Chiroptera > Vespertilionidae > Myotis > Myotis yumanensis. Next base: position 78,648,748 of record NW_027223761.1, read on the forward strand.
GCTCAGCGGCAGGCGGCGAGGCAAGGCTTAGTCGTGTCTGCAGTTGTCAAGGTGAGGAAAGGGCTATTTATTATTTTCAACAAATGGCAGTGGGATTAGCCGATGGCTCACTGGAGAAATCAGGCACAGCGTTTTATATTGGGATCGACCACACAGTTAGGGCCGTTAACACAGATGGCATTTAGGGTTCTTCTGACCACCCAGTTGTTGGTGGGACATAGGCGAGGCTCAAAGAATTGAAAATCCTCCAATGTTCTCAAAGCTGCATTACTGGTCCTTACTCGTATTTTAACTCGCCCTCCCCATCTGTGAAGTAAACAGTGAAGATGGATCAAAGAAATGGGACCAGAGAGAGAAGAGAGAGAACTTTTTATTAAGCGCCTGTTGTACAGTAGACAGTGCTGTGCGTTTTTAAATCAATACCTTGCAGGTCAGTTGCGAAGCTGAGATTCGGGAAGTGCCTGGTTCTGGGACCTGCATAATCCATAGATGGGATTATTGGTCCTAGGAGCAGATAAGCCACCAGTGTTGAGTGTCTCATTTGGTGTCTAGACTTGTGCCAGATCCCATGGAAGATTCAAGAACATATATGTAATCTCTTCTCTCAAGGGTTGAGACCACACCCTGTGAAAGTTATACACATGTGCACATATACACATGTGTATACACAGAGGTGGATACCGCTTGTGGGTCATGCCAGTGCAAGCTGTACATTCCAGTGCTCCAGAAATTTGCAGGGCCCTGACGCGGGTGTCAGGAAAGTGAGGGGAGACATTCTGCCTCCTCAGCAAAGCCGTGCGGGCTGCCCTGGTGGAAGGTGGGGCAGCCTCGGGGCATCAGGCAGAAGAGGAGAGCAGGAAAACTCGCTCCTGAAGATGTGTGGTTAGTGAGTGTGCAGGCAGAATCCTGGCCCCACAGAGATGCCCGCATCCTGATCCCTGGAGCCTGTCCTGTGTTTGGTTACTGGCAGAGGGGAGTCACGGTTGCTAATCAGTGCACTTTAAGGTAGGTTATCTGGATTGTCCAAGTGGTCCCGTGCAGTTGATGTGATCACAGTGTTCAAATGTGGAAGAGAGAGGCGGACGAGTCAGCGTCAGTCCGAGAAGGAGCTGTGAGGATGGAAGCAGAGAGGCAGAGAGATGGCAACCTGGCGGAAACCCAGCCTGATCTTTGCTGGCTTTGAAGACAGAGAAGGGGCCACGGGCCAAGGAATGAGAGCAGCCTCTAGAACAGCCGTGGGCAAACTACGGGCCGTCCGGCCCACTTGAAATGAATAAAACTAAAAAAAAAAAAAAGACCGTACCCTTTTATGTAATGATGTTTACTTTGAATTTATATTAGTTCACACAAACACTCCATCCATGCTTTTGTTCCAGCCCTCCGGTCCAGTTTAAGAACCCATTGTGGCCCTCGAGTCAAAAAGTTTGCCCACCCCTGGTCTAGAAGCTGAAAAAGGTCAGGGAGAGATGCTCACCCAGACCCTCCAGAAGGCAGCACTGACCCAGCTTCTGGTGTAGCTCACAGAGCCACTCTGCTCTTCCCTGTACCTCAGTTCCTTCTTGGGGGACAGCCCCTCTCTTCTCTGCAGTGCTGTGAATTCCCTGTGTGGGTATGAAGCTCATGGCAGGGCTCTGGCTAAATGAGGGAAGAAGATTGCATGGAACTCAACAGAAATTCTTCTGTCTTGGGAGACAACTGTAGGCTTGGACCCGGTGAGATGAGGTCTGGGGTTCTGAAGTCATTCCGCACCTTCCCTTGCTCAGGTACTTCTTTTAACTTGTCTTCTTTGTGGAAACAACCTGGGTGAAGTTTTAAAAATAAGTAGATTCTCCCAGGAAGAGCTAAAAATAGCAATTGGCCTTCAAGTACTGCCTTGACATTTTTCGAAGGTTATTTACCACTGTTTGGAGGGTAGGAGTGCCCTGCAACTGTGGAGATGGGATCTTGCCCCCATAAGGGAGAGGGGCTCATGAGCTCATAGATGACAGATGTGTCTATAGGCTGTCAAAGTTGGAAAGAACATCCTTATTTTGTACTAGTAGGTGGGGAAACTGAGGCCTAGAGGGCTCAGATGGTCTGTGGAAGATCTCACAATTTTCAGGCCACCTGCCAACTTTGCCGTACTGGCTTTGGAATGTTCTGAGGTTCTTGCTATCTCTTGTCAGTTTGGGGGCTGGGGTGAATTGTGGTGGTAGGCGCAGAGATCATCTTTCCAGAGTTCCCCGGAAGAGATACATGAAACTAATCATCAGGCAGAATATCGCCTCCCAAAGGGTTTGGTTTGGGAGGTTTTACTCCTTATCTGGGAACCTGAGCATAATGTCTACCAAAGATGCCTTTGTCTTGGGTGATTCAGTTTTGTTTTAAAGATTCAAAGTAGATTTAACTGAAGGGCATCAGCCTCCTTGAGGGGCATGTCATGGTGAATCTGGGGTTTGTGACTTACCTCTTTTTGCTAGGTGACATGTGCTATACGCTGTCTTATTATCCCATTCTCCTGCCCCCTAGATCTCCACAAGTTCCCTGTGTTCCATGTGGCATATCTTTTCTGGGGGTCACCTGGAATATTTATTCTAGGTGCTCTGTCTGTAATGCTTGAGTATACTTATTCCTGGATGCCTAGAAGGCTCAAGGACCTCCCAGGCCCTCTCAGCTCTCTGGTTCTTAGAAGGTTAAACGATTATGGAAACAGACACCACATCTGTGTCTTCTCTTATTTCTTGCATGTAGGGTGTCCTATCTACCAGTTAAGTCTGCTGCTCTCATCTCTCTGCCAAAGAGAAACTAACCTCATTGTCATGACGAAGGTCACAACCAATAGCCAGTTGCAGAAGGCATTGCCCCTACTCTCACACTTACTGCTCCCCTCTCCCCAGTTCTCCTGGCCTCTCCAAGATGCAGGTGTCTTGGGAAGAAAAGGGAGCTGGGGAGTAAATGAGAAAGATAAAAAGGCTGCTAGTAGGACTTTCTCTTACCCTCACTGGAGAAGGAACTTGGCCACACACTCCACTCGTTGGGTGTACCGAAGTGACACGATGTGGATGTTCAGATGGCAAGCAAGTAAGTATTTGTATGACTAGACCCGAGGATTTCCAGACCATGATACTTCCCGATCCATCCAGCGCATGTGCAGAGAGGCCTGGAGGCCCCCAGCAAGACAATTAGTGCATGAATTAGATTGTGTCTTCTGGAAGGGAGATGAAGTCCGCTGCCCACTCTATTATTTCATTAAGGTCGACCATGTCCCTGGCTTTGGGCAGAGTAAGGGGGGGGGGGGGGGGATTCTGTGGAGAAACAAGTGCAGCAGAAACCTGCTCTCAGATGGTCTCCCTCAGCCCTGGGGAGTGGTGTGGCGTTGCTCTGAGCACACCGGCTGTTCTGAGCACACTGCCCCCGCTGGTGCTGGGTGCGCTGAGCCCCATGTCCTGCATTGGCCAGAAGTGCGGAGGGGACACTCAGGTGAGCACTGCCCTCCTCGCTGGCTCATGAGGAAGGCCGCGAGTGAGGAGTGACCTGGAGGACCTTAGGGGAGCAGCCCGTCAGAGACCAGGATGAGAGCGTGCCTGGGAGCTAGACAAGCCCGCCCCCCAGTCCTCCGTTCCCACGCTGGACCGAAAAGCAGGTGGCATAGGAGGACAGGAGGCTGCTGTGGGGTTTGACCCCGGGGCTGTATGACTGAAGAGTGGGTGGGGTGAGTATTTCCAGCTTGACAGACTTAGACATTTGCGACAGAGCGAGGACAGGATGGAAGAGCCGCAGGAGGGAGGCCTGGGGTGGAGATGGGTGTGGGGTTCCCAGTGAGCAAGAAACCTTGGATGGGGAAGGGGCTGTTTCCTGCTTGGCTGCTTGGGGCCTGGATGCAAATCTCAGTGCTGTTCTAGTGGTTAGCCCTCCCGTCCTTTGCTGTCCCGTTACTCTGGAACTGGTGTTTAATCTTTACATGCAGATGACTTGTGCTTCCTACTAAGTGGTAAGGTCGGTGAGGGAGAGCCTGTGTGTTCCAGCTCTTTGAATCTTTTCTTCGCAGTGGCCAGCACTGTGCCTGGCACGTAGTAGGCAGCACCTGTGTGTCAGCTTTGATGGCCACTCCCCGCTCCGTCCCCTGAGGAGAGCTGCTCTCGCCTGTCCCCATGCCCAGTTTCCACCCCAGCCTCTCCCTCCTAAGAGGGGTTTCGTGAAGGTTTATACGATGAAAATTGTAGGTGGCGATGGGCACGTGGGAACGAGGGGTCACTGGAGTGTGGAGACCACACTTTTGCAGACGGAGGGGGCCTTCTCCAGGCTGGCACTCTGACTCGTGCACTTCCCATTGCTCACGGGTCCAGCTGACCCTCTGTCCCCAGGGGAGGGCCTCACGCTTTCCTCTCTGCCTCCAGTTATTATTTTTATCTCACTTCCTCCCTTCCATTATTTTTATCGCACTTCCTCCCTTCCTTGCCGCTCCTCTCCACAGCGCCTTCACCCGCCAGCTCTGCCCGTCTGCTCAGCGGGATTGTTTCGGTTTTATTTAGAAACTGGAAGCCTCATTTTACTATAATAGTTCCTCAATGATTTTCTAAATTAAACTCGTGTACTTCATCTGCTCCCCACTTTTCAGATATTAAACAAATATCTGGAAGACGTTTTCTCCCCCCCACCCCCTTTTTCCTCAGACACCAGCAGTTTGCTCAGCCAGATGGTGATGGATGGTGTGTTGTGGGTACGTGCCCGCCCATCCACGTGTGTGAGCAGGAGACGCGCACGGTGGCTGGTTTCTGTCCAGCATTTTCTTGCCTTGTTGGCATCCAGCCACCAGACAAGACAGAGCACCCTGACCAGTGCCCAGATGCAGAGGGTGGCAGGAAGGCCCATCGCCTGATATCCCTGTGAGGCATCCGCTTGTCGTGAATGGGAGGGTGGAGAAGGCCGGAGAGCAAGTGTCCGGCCAGCTGTTCCTCAGTGCGTTGTCCTGTCGGACGGGTGGGCATGAAGGCTTCTAGAGCGTGCCAGACGCTGCTCTGGTGCCACCACGCTCCTTGGGTCCCCTTCCCTCTGTCCCACACCTGTGCGGCCCTCTGTGCCTGCTGGTCTGCCCACCAGCGTGCTGGTCTGAAGTCATTTCACGTGGCTCCACCGTACTCGCCTCTGCTCCAGCTCCCCTGCTCTGCGCTGGCTGCTCCTCGCGCAGGAACCACGCTCTTCTCGGGCCTGCTTCGCCCTCGTCTGACGTGTCTTCTCTGCTCTCCCTGCTGCACCCTTGGTGTCCTGTGAGCTCAGCCTGGAGGCCGCCTCCCCGGGGAGGCCTCTGAGTTTCTGGTTCCCACTGCTCTGGGTGTGGTGATGGCAGTCGGGCTGACATTTGAGCACACGAGGGAGAACTACTTTGTATGATTTTGTGTTTGTCTTCTCTCTCCAGCTAGATGCCAAGAGTTAGGGCGACGGGGTGTTGCCCTCTGCTTTGGGTGTATATTTCACTTTGCCAAGTAAAGGCACAAGTGATTCTCAATCTGCCTGAGCTCATGAGAGAGAGGGGCCCCGGATATCCTGCTCCCCAGCTCCAGGTGACTAAGGGAAGCAGTATCGCAGCGTCGCTCCTCCACTGCACGCCCTTGCTGCCACCTGCGTCCTCCAGTGGGCGGGGCCTGTTTGATTGGTGGATTGCTGCCAGGTAGCAAACAGAAGAGGCAGCACTTCTGGGTTCCCCGCCCCGGGGGCCCGTACTCCACGGAGCCAGGCACCTGTGCTGGGCAGCAGATAGGAGAGGTGGTTGGTTTCCGTCTCTTTCTCTCGGGAAGCACAAGTATCTCACTGACGCCTGGCAAGGACATCGTGTTGGCGTTTTGTCTGGGAGACTGACCTAACTGCTGTCTTTGGACATGTCCACATCCTCAGTACAGAACGGGGATGCTTCTCTCTGTCCCTCTCCTTCAGTGGCCCCTGCCCGCACGGAGCCGGCCCCTCACTCCCAGACAGCTCCACTGCTCCAGGGAGGACCTGGGTGGCTGCTCAAGGACAGCAGTGCTGAGGTCAAAGTCAGCCTCCACTTTAGGACGTCCCACACCCCAGCCACGCTGAGGCCTCTGCACGCTTAGCCCCGCCCACGCTGCCCCCTGGCCAGTCTGCAGAAACCAGGCCAATCTCCTCTGGAATGACTTGCTCGTTCCTAACGGCAAGTCTTGGCTCGTGGGATGCCGCCATCACGTGGAACTCTTTCCCTTATCCAAGGCCTTTCGGTTGACATTCTCCCCTGACCTGGGTAAGTCGATAGAGGCCTTCGGTGCTTACACAGCCCCTGAAAGGACCGCTCAGCCTCAAGCCACCTCTAGACACCCACCCACTGTTTACCTGCTGCTCTCCTGAGCACCCATGTGTTGGTTACTTGTTGACATTTGGCACATGACCCCATCTGCCTCTGTTTCTCACCAGCTAGGTTATAAACTGGCCAGGGGACAAGGTTCTGTCTTTCTTTTTCTGCAGCCTCATTTAGCTCATTGTTTACTTCACACATTGTTCTTAACCTTGTGCTGCCTTTTTACGGGCACAGTCTCATTTTTCTGCCCTCCAAGATAATAATATTATTAACCCACTTGACAGGTGAGAAAACTGAGGTTGACAAAACCCCTGCGTGTTAAGGCTAGTACATTGTAACCTGGAATTTGCAATCAGGGCTGGTCTCAGTCTGAGTTCTTCAACTCTTTCCTCTACTAACTCGGTTTGTACCAGGCTCTGCCGCCTGCAAGCGTTATGACCTTGAGCAAGTTGTTTACTTCCTTTTTGCCTCAGTGTCTTCCTCAGCAAAACAGAAATAAAAATAATCGCCGCCCCATAAGGTTGTTGCAAGGATTGGATGAGATAGCGCGTGAACACGCACTGCATAGTGCCTGGCACATGGTGTTATGTCTTGTACAGATTTGTTCTTCTCCATTCTCAACATCATCTTAATACTGTTGCTTGAATTACTGTTACTACCTCTGTGTCTCTGGCATCATCTTAGCACCTGAGACAACGTTACGCACGCGGCTTGTGCTCAGGAAATGCCTCCTTAACGAAGGAGAAGGCACTTGGGCTTGCGGAGGGGTCTGGGTGGCACGTGCTCGGCGTGATGTTGTCTCTGTGGCAGCTGCTGACGAAGAGCTCGCCTTTGCCAGTGTACGGTCCAGGCTCTTGTTCGGCTGCTTCGGCCGCAGGCTTTGTGGGTTGTGATGGACGCTGCAATCGAGAACCCTCTGTAGCCTAAAAACTTTTTCCCTTCCTTCCCACCCCCTTCGCCGGTAGCTCTGAGCCCTGCCAAGTCTGTGCAGAAGCCTTGAAATGACAAAGCACCCTTTAGTTAATTGCACAACGGATTGCCTAGAGTTAAAAGTTCTGATTTATATGGCTATAGCTGTAACTGCTCAATAACACAGGCCTGTAATCTACTTTCATTTCAAACAGAACGGTGATTTATAAGGCAGCATGCCGCTTTAGCTCAGAAATGAGGTGTCCAACATATGCTCTGTTGACATAAATTTGGAATTTATCGCTGTTGTCAAAACTGCCTGTTGGACAAAGGTGGGTATTAAGGCAATAAATGGCTCCGAATAGTTTTCTGTCACATTTCCTAACCATTGTATTTAGTCTATTTGAGGAGAAAATATATACTTAAAAGTAATCAAATGTCTAAAATCCATGCATCTTGTTTTGAATGTGAGAAGGGAGGGGGCGGGGAGGAGGGAGGACTTGCCGAGGGTGGGGGTGGGCCGGGAGAAAGCTTTCCATGGAGTTATGGCCCATTTTAAAAAGATCCCACTTCGCTTCCTCTCCCCCATCCCCATTAGGAGGTGGGCTTTCCTTTCTCATTTACAAAGAAGGGGAGGAAAATGAAAGCTCATTAAATAAAAATAGTAAAGGACATTTTTATGTGCGGGCTTAAAGCCAGTGATGTCAGGGAGGAGTTAGTGAGTGCGGCTGCGAGGGAGGCCGAGCAGGATTTTGTTTATGGGGAAATAAAGCCAGCGGCCAGCGGAGGTTTCTTTGCCACCTCGGCCAGCGAGCTTGGGCTTGCTGGCAGGCCCGAGGCTCCTGTGGGCCGCATGCACTGCCGGCTACCTGGTGAGGGCGAGGGTGAGGGCGAGGGTGGGGAACCAGGCCTGGGGCACTGTGCTGTATGGCCCCATCCAGTCCTGACTTGTTACCTGCAGTGTGGCCAAGAGGCACACGCCTGTGCTACACACTCACCCACATCATGTCTTGAGCACCCACATGGCCTTTTCGAGGCTGGAGACACAGAAGTGAGGAAGCGCTCAGTCTTCAGGTAGCTTTCCATCGAGTTGCGAGAGACAGACCAGCAGGCAGAGGCAGCCCTGGTGCCATCGCCGCGGCAGACACACACCACGGGCTAAAGCGCACTAGCTTTGGGGGCGGAGGGGTCCGGGGAGGCCTCTAGCGATGACAGTGACTCTCCTGCCTGGCGAAATGTCCCCCTTGTGGGTATTAGGTCCCTTAGAGAATACAGAACAAATACACCACTGATAGGCTTTTCACAAGATGTGCCGCGTATGGTCAGGTGATCACTGATGTGGTCAGGTGGTTTTTCTGCGTCGTTTATTGTAAGTGAGGCCAGAGTCCCTGTGCTCCGAGGCTGCCACTCTGTTCTCTGTGCATCAGCTCCGTGCCACGGCCTGGTCATCGCGTCCCAGGGGGCAGGGGCGCCAGGCAGGCAGCTCGGAGGGTTTAACGAAGGCAGTCAAAGTCAAGGTTAAGAATCTCCTTCTATTCTCCATCCTCCACTTTAAGATAACACAGCTTGCGGCGTGCCATCGCCAGGTATGTCTCTGCGTTGGAAAGGCCCAGCATATCCAGAGCCGCTGGGCCTGGCTGCTCTGGGCCTGAGGAGCTGCAATCAGGCCTCTCATGCCCGCCAGCTCCCAGGCTTGCAAGTGGAGCTGGAGGAGCACGCAAGCCGCCCGTCGGTCCTTCTCCCCGTGAAAGCCAGCCCAGCAGGGGGAGAGGATGCATATTTGTTGCTTTTATTTTGTTTTTCCTTTTATCTCCATGCCCACACGCTCAGAGCCTCTGGCGCTGATAAATGGGTGCCCTCGCAAACACGCGCGCTGCCCCCCTTTCTCTTTGCCCGCCTGCGTGCCACACACACGCACAAACACACGCACGCCGTCCCCAGTACATGGGGTGTAGACACCAATTGTAAGCCTCCTCTGTGTGGCTCAGCCTCCCTTTGCCACCAACCCCTGTCCTTTTCAAAGCTCCCCGTGGGGAAAACTCATAATTTTTACACCACAGAGCCTGGCCTGGCCGTCGCTGGAATTGCTGTCTCTTTGAAGTGCTTTCTGCTGGGGCATTTACAGGCCGTTTTAATTACCCGCAGCTTGCGAGGGGCCTTGCTCTGTCCCAGCCTTTGTTTGTTTGTTCTTTGCAAGGAGTCTGTGCAGAAAGGAATACGGTGGCCTTTTTATACAAAGAAAGAAGAGGGGGCAAAAGAAGTTTGGGGGACCCCTAATCGCGATTTTCCCTGCAGCCTGCTCTGGACACCCGCCCACTGGAAGGAGCTCAGGACAGAAGCCAGCCTTGCTCTTGGCCGGCCCTTGTCTCAACAACATGGGTCCCTCTCCTAGGGTTTGCCTGCGATATTTATGTATTTTTATTTTAAGGATTATTAAATATACTTTCAAACTTCCCGTCAGAGACAGCGGAGCTGTCAAATAAAGCTCCCCTCATTGCTGACCACATCAGAGTCAGCTGCACTAAAGCTGGGATCCTGCTCGTATTTTTCAACTCAATCTACTCGAGGATTGTGCGCCATTACATTATAGAGTCTGGACATGGGGTGGGGTGGGTGTTTGGAATTACATGCGAAGGCAGTGCCCACTCTGAGCTGTCTGGGGTTTTCCTTTCCTGTCTTGATTTTCCATTTGCTTCCCTCTCTAGGATGAACTACACATAAATAGCCTTCTGTTAAACATAGGGGTTTCTGGTAAACACGAGAGTGGCATGTCATGTCTACAGATGAAGATGCGAGTTTACCGGAGGAGCCTGGGAAATTTATCCCCTTCTCTGTGGGCTCTCCCAGCAGCAGGATCTTCATTCATTTATTCATTTAGTCCGAAAATGTATTGAACAATCAGAACCTCACACATTGCTGATGGGAATGTAAAGTGGTGCAGCTGCCTTCGGAAACAGCCTGGCAGCTCCTTAAAAGGTGAAGTACAGAGTTACCACTGACCCAGCAACTAGGCCTGGGCATATACCCAGGGACATGAGACATACGTCCACAGGTAAAACTTGTACACACATGTTCATAGACACATTATTCATAATTGCCAAAAGGTAGAAACAACATGGATGAACTCTGAAAACATTGTGCTAAGTGGAAGAAGGCAGGCACAGAAGGCCACGTATGGTATGACTGCATTGATATGAAATGTTCAGAATAGGTAAATATGTAGAGGGAGTTAGATGAGTCGTTGCCAGAGACTGGGAGATAGAGGCATAGGGAGCGACTGCTAAGTGTTCTGAGATTAGATAGGGGTGATGGTTACAAAGCTCTGAAAAGCACAGAGTGGCACACTTCACTAGGGTGACTTTTATGGTATGTGCATAGTATCTCAGTAAACCTGTTACTTAAAAATATATACTAAATGCTTACTCTGTACCAGGCACTGTTCCAGACTCTGAGGGCACAGACGACAGTTTCTGCCTTCATGTAGGCTGCAGTCTAGGAGAGAGAAAGAATTCTAGTAAAAAACAACAATAATATGCACCTGTACATTATGTTAGTGTTAGAAGGGAAGTCAATAAAGTGCAATAATGGAGAACAGTGTTGATGTAGAACCTACTTAGACTGCAGTTCACGTGCAGTCTGCTTCCCAGAGCCTGGCACACAGTAGGGCTTAATAGATAGTGAGCAACCAGCAGTAGGGGACGAGGCAGTGTGCCTTCCCTGTAGGAGGTTATCTAGTCCCCTGGAGTCTCAGCCTGGCCATGGACGCTGGGTGCCATCATAGCGCTTACCTGTCTTCTGAGCTTCTCTTTGATTGGGATCAGGGGAATACCAGGTGTGTTCTCGTTCTCTCTCTCTCTCTCTCTCTCTCTCTATATATATATATATATCCTTTCTTGCTGGTGGTTTTCCTGTGACTTTTAGAGGGCAGCTCTGGGAGGACACTATGGACAGGGTGGATAGTCTCTCCTCAGGTGGGGAAATGTGAATGGATCCTGAGGTGAAAAGCCTGGAGACTCCACCTGCTTACATGGAACAGAAGTCAGTTAGTCTCAGTTTTCCTCATCCACAAAATGGGGACAGCACTCTCTTCCCCAACCACATGGAGGTTGATAAGATCCTCAGGAAGTCCTTTCAAAGGCACATGTCATGTAGAAATGTATTAGCATTATTACTATAAAACCTCAATGAACTAGATTTATTTATTTTTTGCATTGTTGCTAAAAGGAAAAAACAACAAGAAATGAGATCTCTTTGGTTTTTACCTTTTTCCTTTATTAAAATGGCAACTTTCACAGTGCGATTTGGTGTCCCTATAGGTTAATCTGCCCAACCTCTTATTTTGTGTTCATAAAGGTTGTTTAGGATGATGGCTCTACAGCTCAGAATCTTCATAGGAAAGGAGTGTAATTTTCAATGTATGGAGGCTGACAGAGTGAGGCGGTCTGCATTGCGAAGGTTTTCAGATGGATTTAATCACAGGAACTTCCTTCTTGGGTCCTTAAGGGGCCTCCGTTATCTTCGGCAGCCTCTGGGGATCCTGGCTGGTCTGTGGGATGGATGTGAGGTAGCATCTGGGCTTCCTGGCTAAAGTGAGAACATGCAAAGACGAGCCTGACAACCAGGAGATGACGTTCCTCACAGCAGGCAAAACGGGGAGAAAGGAGGAATCTGTAGCTTTTTGAAAACTGTTTCCTCAGAAATTGACTATTTGTGCTGGTTTGATGCCTCATCTGGGTGTGAGAGAGAAAAACCAAAAAACGTCGTTCATCAATAACCATCGTTCGTTTCCCTTTCCCGGCCTTTTAGGGCCTGGAGAGAGAATTCTGGATTTATTTTTGTTTCCCTTGGGCTGACATCATCAAGCATGCATCATGGTGCTCTGTTTTGGGTTTGGAAAAAGCTCTGAGAAGCTATAAATCTTGAAGGCATTTTACTATTTTTTCTCTTCCCTTTCCTACAAGCACAACTTTTCTGGTTTCTTAAAAAAAAAAAAAAAAAAAAAAAAAAAAGAAAGAGAGAAAACTACAAAAGTGTGTATTGATCCCTTTCCCTCAGATCTTAACTGGCCAGGCTGTAATACCTTGCTTACATCTGCCAGGTTTTGTGCAGTTTTGCAACATCGCCTTAATCCAGTGAGCATAAATAGAACATTTCAATCATATTTGGCTACCAGGAACTTCGCAGATAAGCACGCTAAAACCTTGTTGAAAGAGACTGTATGAGACTGTGTGCGATAAGATCATCCTAAAGCCCAGCGCACAAATGAAAAACTTTTGTTCTTGCTGAAATTTGTTGATAGAGATATTTCAAATAAATGACTTAGAAGAACTCGGCGTTTTAAAACAAAGGCCCAGTTACGTCACCGCCAGAAGCCCAGGCCTCCCGGTGCTCAGCAGCCATGAAGATCCTTCTTTGAGCAGTTGCTGCGGGGAGATTAGCCGGCCTTTGTCACGTCTGCCATCTTATTTGAACACTCAGGCAGCCTTATCTAAAAGCACTGTACTCGGTGCGGCCATGGCTGCGGGGAATGCCATTGTCCTTCCTCCTATTTTCACAGCTGGGGACAGCTCCTTCCCCTCTTCGGGCAGCTCAGGTTGGCCTGGATCCCAGGCCAAGGCAGGTCGCACAGCTTTCGGTCTAAGAACCCGTGCAGGCCTTTGCTTTGGGGCAGTGGGGACCGCTGTTCTTGTACTGGGGTGTGTCTGTGTGTTGGTGTGTGTAGAGGGGGTGGAAGTTTTCACCTCTGCATTTTCCCCTTCGAATTCCCATTCATGTTTGCTCGTTCACTCAACAACAATGCACCGAGTCCCACCCTGTTCTGGGCTCAGGGCCAGAGGTTGAGGGGATGGTTCTGGTTGGCTCCTTCGGAGGAGGTTATGGCCTGGCTCACACAGGCCCATATCTGCCCCACAGCCTCTCTGTGTCATCACCCGATTGGAAGGGACTCAACCCTTGCAGTGTCACAGAGGTGTGAAGTGAGAGCATGAGAGGGTGAGTGGTCTCACCAAGGTCACTGGCTGGTCATGGCTGAGCTGGGTGAGCACCGAGTCTCATGCCCTCCGCCCAGTATTTCAGTTAGTGTCACACCTTTGCTCTAGGTGACCCTTGAGAAAGTGCCTTCTTTGCTATCCTCTCCCCGTCCTTTAACAGGCTCCAAAGCAACCACATAGCCATGGCTGCACTGACCCGGATGCCAGCAGGAGGGCGCTTGCCTGTCTTCCCCCAACCCGTCCCCCGTCCTGCAGCACGTAAAGTGTTAACCGCCACTGTCAGTTCCTGGTTGCTTTTTTTAATCCGTTGCTTGAAATCTTTGCCTTTTATTGGTAAATTTACTTTATGGCATACATAAAGAGCTGTATTAAAAAATAAATTGTGTTGTAAAAGCATTTGGTAATGTTTATTAATATTGACAAGTCAGGGAGCAGCAAACTCTATTGCTAGAAGGATAATTTGTGGTAATACCAGCTAAGCATTTGTAGCTTATAATGACTATCTATAATCTCAACACGTGAAAAAGTGGGGGGACGGATAATTTCCCTTATGCCTGGAGAAAATGAAGGTGACCCCTTCTGCAGCCAAGATTAGGACCATCCCTTCGTAGTCCTTCCCGGAGGAGGCAGGCCTCCACTCTGGTCCCAGGTGGGGTTTCTTCAGTCAGGCAGCCCTTTGCCCTGGGGAGGGTGATAGCACCATCAGCAGCCTCTCCTGTGTGTGCCTGTGTGTGCTGGGAAGAATTTATAATTGGCTTAGTCTTGAATCATGGACTTGATATTCCAAGAAAGTACAGAAGGAGAATGACGCTGGGCATAACGAGTGTCACAGACTATCTGGCCTCCCTCTTGTCATTTGAATGAAAGGCAAATAGACATTGAAGGTATATTTCGAAATTAAGGGTCTGGGGAGAAAGAGTGAGTCCATTGCCGAAGGATGTCCGTTCGTCCCTTTTCCAGTTCTGTTCCTGCTTGGAGAGGTGAGCGAGGCCGGGGGAAGCCTCTCTTCCCACTGGGTTTATGAGTCATTAGTCGCTTTGGAGACTGAGCGCATTTTGAGAGGCAGCGCGCCTTGCAGGGGCCCCGGCCGGTCAGGGCCACTCGGCCAGGTCCTGCTCAGAGAGGAGTAGGAGGCTCCCGGGTGTTGCTGTGTGTAGAGGGGGTGGGTGTTTTCACCTCTGGGCAGCAGCAGAATTTTTATTGTTGCTGTTGTTGTTAAGCTTCATCCAAGGATTTTTTTTTCCCCACATTGATTTTTATTTTTTTATTTTTAAAAATATATTGTATTGATTTTTTACAGAGAGGAAGGGAGAGGGACAGTTAGAAACATCGATAAGCCTCCTCCTGCACACTCCCTACTGGGGATGTGCCCGCAACCAAGGTACATGCCCTTGACCGGAATTGAACCTGGGACCCTTGAGTCCGCAGGCCGACGCTCTATCCATTGAGCCAAACCGGTTAGGGCATCCCCACATTGATTTTTAGAGAGAGAGAGTTGAAGAGAGGGAGGCGGAGAAAGAGAGAAAGAGAAACATGGATGTGACAAAAACACCTTGATTGGTTGTCTCCTGCACGTGCCTCGACCAGGCCAGGGATCAAACCTGCAACCCAGATACATGCCCTTGATCGGGATTCGAACCCGGCACCCTTTGGTGCTCGGGCCAATGCTCTAAACACTGAGCAAAACTGGCAAGGACAGCAGCAGGCTTTTTCGAAAAGGGGGTCATTTAGACTTTGGTGTGGATCTGGTTCACAGAATGTCCTGTCTCGTCCATGTCGGTGCTGAGTACCCCTAGAAGCATTGTGAGGTCACGTTGAGGGTCCGGGACCAGGAAGCAACAGCCCCAGGCCCCGGATGACTTCCGCACGTGGAGCCCTCAGACCGGGGAGCTGGATGCTGGTCCAGGGCATGGAGTCAGTTAAACTGAGAACAAGGAAAACATGACCTTATCGAAGCCCTTCCTCCTTTATTTTTATTTCATTTAAAGGTGGGTGGTCCCACTGCTTTCCCCAGGGACAGCTCCTGCATCTCTGTGCTGGTCTGCCCACAGGGCTCAGACAACCTCAGCTCCTGGGAGGAGAGTCAGGAGGGCAGCCCTTAGGTTACTGGAACCGACCCCCCCCCCCCCCCCCCCCCCCCGGCCCCCGTCCCCTGCCCATTGGTCTGCTCTAAGCGTCTCTGGGCAGAGGAACTTGGGAGAAAATGGAACATGGGAGGCACTGGGCCTTGAACCGCGCTCTCAGGTGCGAGGTGCTGCTGTTCGTTCTCCTAGCCTTGCCCCCTGGTCCTGGCTGTGGGGGACAGAGATGGGCGAGCCCCTTCTGCACCCCTTAGGGAGCAGCTGTGCCTGGAGGCTGAGCGGGGGATGATGGGTCTCTCCTTGCTGCCACTCACTGAGCTGCTGTTCCAGGTGGCCTGGGGGAGGTCTGAAGCTCAGGCTTTAGGCAGCGATGAAAGAGCCATCGCCTTTCCCTGTGTGGACCTCAGGAGCCACCGGACAGGGCCCAGCACTCGGTGGGGGCTGCCCAGGAGGCTCTTGTACTTGGAATGTTGTTAGGATGGGAGGAGGGTGCCTAGACCCCACCTTAGATAGAGGAACCTCTTTAGCAGAACTGAACAATCCCTTCTAAACTAGGCCCACGAAGAAGAGGAAAAGTAAACATTATACCGCTTGTACATCAGCATTATATTCTGCCATTATATCATTTGCTGGTTAAAGCAGATGAAATCTCTATACATTTTCAGACCCACAACAGTACTGCAATGGTTTGGGTGAGCGTGGACTTGCTACCTTGGTGAGAATTGTGTGGTTGAGAATTGTGAGAGGGAATGAGCCTTTTTCTCTGGTTACTTGTTAAAAGGTTCAGACTTGCTCAGACTTAATTTCTCATAAAGATGCAGTCCTCTTGAGCAAATAGCTAGAAACCTGTTAGAGGTTCATTTTTTTCTTTGTCTTTTTGGATAGAAATGTAAATCTGTGGAAGTCAAGGTGAGCTTACTCAATGGGCCATGTGTGGTCTGCGAAGGGGCAGAGCTAGGGGTGGAAAGAACTTGAGCCTGCTCCCCAAAGTGGATGGAGGGGACCTGAGCGTATCGTTGAGAATGATCCTGCACTGAGTATGGAGTGGAGGTGCATGGGCCCCCTGGAACGGGGCTACTTTCAAAATGGTGTTCAGCAGTGTTGCTGCTTCTTTTTTGTTTTGTTTGGTTAATCCTCACCTGAGGATATTTTCCCCATTGATATTTAGAGAAAGAAAGGAGAAGAAGGGGGAGGGGAGAGAGAGAGAGAGAGATATCGTGCGTGCATGACGGAGAGAAATAAAGAAGCGTGGATGTGAGAGAGAGACACATGGATTGGTTGCCTCCCGCACACACTCCAATTAGGCCTGGGATTGAACCTGCAACCCAGGTACGTGCCCTTGACCAGGGACTCAAGAGCCTTCCATGCGCAGGCTGGCGCTCTAACCACTGGGAACACCGGCCAGGGCAATGTTGCTTCCTAGAGGAGAGTGAAAACCAAGCAATATTCAGCAAGATGTCCCCTGCTGTCCTTCCTCCCTGATGACTTCCCGTGGCCAGGAGCAGTTGGACTTTGTGAAAGGACAGGACCAGCCTGGGAAAATAGGACTGTGCGTGGTAAGGAGAAAAGAGGTGACGGAATTTCCATTTTAATCAAAATGCTTTGCAGTTGCTGAATGTGGTCATGGCAGTGAGGGCTGTGGTCTGAAGAGTGACAGACTGTGAGCTCATACAAATGTGTACTCTCCTTCAAAGCCGGCTGGAATTCTAGTTCCACGTTGGCCATTCTGCAGACTGTGCCCTGGAATCTGTCAGCCGCAAGTCCCTTGAATGAACCCAAGTTCTTTTCCTTTGAATTAGGAGAAGGCTCCACTTCCTCACAGTCTTCCCTGGTCTGAACAACAATGAAAGCTACGAGCAGACCAGTGCTGGGCTCCACGGAGCCACCAGGCCTGGGAGGCGTCCCCTTCTCTCTCCTGGACTCTGTGCTTGGCCCTGGTCCCTCTGCCGTGGGAAGGACCTTTGTTCTTACACTCCTGTGGGGTCACATGGGCGCCTCTGGGGAGCTGTGTGGGGCACTGAGTCAGTGGGTCAGGTGCAGGCCTGCAGGCTGGTGCCCTTACCCCAAGGACTGGACAGGTAGGACACCTGTGCCTCTGAAGGCAGGCGAGGGGGCGGCACCAGAAGAGAGGCTGGTGATGAGATCTGGGAGATACTTTCACCGAAAGGTAGACCACACGTGAGGGAAGGAGGTCATGTATGAGGATGTTTTTAGTGAATAGGTTTCTGCGATTGGGTGGCGATTTTTGCTGAGGCTCTCCCATGCCGACTGCGTGGGTGTCGTGGGACGTCACCCGAGTGGACATGTGGCTCTTCAAGAATAAACCTTTGGCTCCAGGCGGGACCAGAACCTTAGCTGTCACCCACATCACTCTACAGGTGATGACCCTGCAGAGGTCACCATGGCATGGTTTGTCCAAGGTCATGAGCAGGTTCATGGCCAAGTCGGGATAAGGAGCCAGGTCCTGGGGCTGATCGCCAGGCAGCCTTTCCTGCCCCTGCCCCTGTGCAGTGGAGGCCTGGAGCACGACACCTCTCACACAGCCCCAGTGCAGTCGGCCAAGAAAGCCACCGCCACCAGTTGCCCTTCAGATATTCTCATCTGGAAAAAAGGCAGGGAGTTACCCAGGAAGTGTTCATCTTGGTGAAGAACTTGATGTGAAAAGGAGGTGGGAGTCCAAGGGCCGGTAGAGGGTAGTGGCTGCTGAAACCGAAGACCGGTCCTCTAGAGACCTTTTGGGAAAATAAAGCCGAATGGTGCTTGTCCTCCCTCTTCCTCCTGACAGCCACGTCCTGGGAAGCGGGCACCTCTGGGAGCTAGGAAGTCACTAGTGAAGGGAAGGATGAACACAAATAAGACTGAAACTCAGACTCTGCCAGCCACCACCCTGACCATGAATGTGGGCAAGAGGTTCACTTGCTGAACCACATGTGACTAGAGCTTTGGCCACTCCCTGGACTGCCTGTTAGAGAAGCACATATCTGTCATGCCAGCAGGCGACAGGACACTCAGTCATCACGCATGTGCGTGCTCCTCATGTGTGTACACTCTCGTGTGCCTGGAGCTGTACAGTGGTCTCCCCTTGGCCACGGTTTCGGGGACCCACAGACAACCATGGTCCTAAAATACTAAGTTTTTCCAGCCACCGACACCATCTGCTCCTGACGTCCAACTATTCACATCGTCATGGCTGGGTGATCCAGGATCACCTGAAGCAGGTGACCGTCCTTCTGACGTATCTTCAGAAGGTCAACAGCAGCCTAACACCGTGTGGCAATGTTGATTTCACTTCATCTTACCACGTAGGGATGTATCTAACCATCAGAAGAATGGTGGGTAGAATATAGGGAGGTATTTTGAAAGTGAGACCACATTTCCATAACGTTTATTATAGTATAATTGTTCTATGTTATTAATAGCTGTTCATCACTTACTTTGCCTCATTTACAAATTAAGCTTTATTCTGTGTATAGAGAGAAAACATAGTACATAGTATAGGGTTCGGCGCTGTCGGTTTCAGCATCCCCTGAAACAAATCTCTCACGGATAAGGGAGGCTAGGCTACTGTGTTCCAGAACATGCTTTGTCCAGAATGCTGCTAAGACATGTCCCCGTGCCCAGCATTGTGAAATACACTTAGAGTCAAGAATGTTCAGTTAAAATGTTCTGTACTGTTACTATTTCTCAATTGGGACGGATCATCGTGGCCCGGAGAAAGATAACATGGGGGTGGGGTGCACTACACTGTCATGGACGAGGGTGTGTGTGTGTGTGTGTGTGTGTGTGTGTGATTGAGAAATCAGTTGTTGGCTTTGGCAAGGAGTAAAGGGAAAGCCAGCAACAGCGCTGTGATTGAGAAAGAGCCCTGCTTGGGGCTGGGCGTGCCTGCTGTGGGCGCGCGAACACTGGACACCCAGGCCTCAGGCAGGGACTGGGCTGAGGCGGCTCACCTGGGCCCCAGGGTTCTGACACTGCGGGTTCTCATTATGGGGTTTGGAAGGCGATGGCAGTGGGTGGCTTAGTGTAGTTGCCATGATATGGGCCCAGAGGCCCAGACTGCGCGCTGCTGGCTCGAGTGTATAACGCTCCCTCCCCGCCCGCGTTTATCTAGAGTCAGTACCAGCAGCTCTCTCTCCCGCCTTTCACTATGGCCTTAACACATCAACATTCGATTGCAATAGTGTGTTGTCTCTAAGGGGCCTGCGTGCCTCCTGCCGGCCCCACCAACCTGGCTCCTGCCCTTGGCTGCCGCTGTCCACCCTGTTCCTTGGGGCCAGGCCCCTGGGCAGGTGAGGGGCAGAGGTGGGTCGAGGTGGATCCTGGCAGAGGCAGGGAAAGGCCTGAGAACAGGAGTGTGGGTGGGAGGGAAGTCCGTGTTCTGGGCCAGATGGCCCACACACCAGCCAGCCCCTCAGAGCCCAGCGTGGGCGCTCGGGCCCTCTTCCCGGTGCTCGGCTCCCACTAGCCCGCCTGCTTCCCTGTGTCGTGGTGGCTCCATTGCTGGCTCCTGATGGGGCCATGGGGCTGGTGGGAAAGGCCCTGGGTTTGGGAGTAGGGGCAGGGCGCCTTGTCGGCTGGGCCTGCAGTCACTTGTCTCCTGGGGCGATCCCATGTGCCACACCCGCCCCTCAGAACTGCAGCGATGGTCCAACGCAGTAACGTGTAGGACAGTCCTTTGGAAAACCAAACATGACCATGATCACCTTTCATTCATAGACTATTCCCTGGTTTCTCGAAGCCTCTCTTTCTGTGAGGGCCCACCCTGCAGCAAGACTATCGGGAAGACCTAAAGCTGGGCTTAGGGGAAGGTGTGCATGTTGGAGAGCCGCTGTGGTTCTGAGAACATCTGGAAGCCCGGAGTGGGAGCTGGAGCGAGGCAAGGTGCAGGTCTAGCCTTCCTGGGCCCAGCCGTCTTGGGAGCCGGGCCCTGCATAGCTGGACCCTGCACAGCTGCAGCACAGCGAGGGCAGTGCTCTGGCCGAGGCCCAGCCTGTCTGACTGTCCTGGGCTTTCTCCTCCCACCCTCTGAAGTTGGATCCGATTTTGGGGTGTTTTTTTTGGGTGTATATGCCAGCGAGTGAGCAGTACGGGGGTCCTGTCCTCCTACCCCCTGGACCAGGAACAGGGTCTTCCTTGCAGGGGTCTGTAGGGAAGAGGGGCCTTCAGGCATCTGTCTCCACCAGTGCCCAGCTCCAGCTCCCACTCCCGCACCTCCTTCCTCCTGTCACCTGCCCGAGGGAGGGCCTCCTGTCCAGCCAGAGCAGCGGCAACCTGTCTTCTCCTTTTCCCACAGGAAACTGCACAGCGGGATGAAGACGTACGGGTGTGAGCTCTGCGGAAAGCGGTTCCTCGATAGTTTGCGACTGAGAATGCACTTACTGGCTCACTCAGGTAGGCACGGAGGCCTCGACTGCCCCTCCCCGCACCGCCAGCCCCCTCCTGCCCTCTTTCCTCCACTCAGAGAATGGACGTCCCCACTGCCCGCCGGGCCTGGCTCCACCTTGTCCCGTGGGTGCTCCCTCCAGGTTCATGGAGCAGAAAGTCCATCCTGACGCTGTGCTCCACCTTCCAAAGCAGAATGCAGCCTCATTAGCAAAACAGTGGTGGAATTAGGTTCCCGCTCTCTAATGAATCTGACTATTGGGTTCACATTATCCAGGAGCCTTTAATTAAATAGATATAGAAAGGTTGGAACACAGAGCTAGTTACGCGTGCTGTGTTTTGCAAGTTAATTTTACCCCGTTCCAGTGGGGTCGCCTAGGCGGCTGTTGGTATTTTTTCTCGTGTTTGGGCAAAGCTGCTCTGCCCCATTCGGTTTAAAAAGGGGAGAAGCCCTGACCCAGGGGGGCTGGGTGTTCCTGGTGGGAGGAAGGACACAGCAGCCCCGCTGGTGCTGCTGGAGGCCCAGGGTCACCGCTTCAGTTGCAGAGCCCAGCCCCGCCCCGCCCCGCCCGGTCCCCTGCCCGGCCTGTGCATGCTTCCTTCAGCATCGGCGGCACATTTTGGGGGAGAGGAAGGGACTACCTTCTCATCTGGTCTTGCTCTCCCCTCGTAACAGCGGTCAGCGTCTGCCAGCTCTCCCCCAGATTGCTTCGGCGGCTGGCCCCCAGGCAGCTAAGCCTTTGTGAAATGAGCATAGGCTTTGAGTCGGGCAGATGAAGGTTCCATCTTGTCTGTGATATGTGCTAACTGTGGGACCTTGGGCAGATATGCCTTCTGAACCCCGGTTTCCGCATCTGTAAATGCAGGTGTTGCTCGCTCGTATACTTCCTTGTAGTATGAGGTGGTAGAATGTATGTTAAAGGCGTCTGTAGCTCGCTCCCTGGCATACAGTTGCTGTGTAACGAACGGTGATTGCTTCTGCTTCCACCTTCCTCTTTGCCCCAGCTGTGATGTCACCTGGGGCGTGTTCCTCTCACCGCGCTCCGGAGCTCCCGGTCGGTGGCGGGCTGCAGTCTGTCCTCACTCCATCTACCGCCCAGGCAGTCCTGTAGGTGCCGCGTGGTGGTTTTCAGTGCCTCGGCTCACTGCCTTGCCTGAAGGGCCCTCACTCCTTCTCCCTGTCCTTCCCTCTTCCACATCCAGGGGTCGGGCTACACTGAGGGGGCTGTCTGCCTTGGCATGTCCCCTCCGTCCGCCTGTCTTTGTGTGTCCCCTTCCTCCTTCCCCTTGGCCTTTCCACCCCACACCTGGCTCCACTGCCCATCCTCGTGCCGCCTGCCTGCCTGTCCCATGTTGGCCGGCACCCCGAGTCCAGGTGTCCCCGCACTCAGCGTCTGCCCGGTGCTCATGACTCCTTTGTTCTGTTTCTGTTACTTGCATCGTCTGTCTTCTTGCTTCCCTTCAGCTTTTTGCGCTGCTTAGGGTTCAGTGTGGGTGGGTTTCATGAGCTGTCTGCCAGCAAGGCTGTTGGACCTCTGGGTTTGCTCTACCTGCAAACCCCTCGCTCCCTCTGTGTGGAATCACCTTCCCCGTCTTCCCAGACCTTCAAGGTCCCTTCTGCAAGGCCGCCCTTGACGCTTCCCACCCCCAGCAGGATAGTTGCACATTCTTCTGGGCGCCATGTCTTTATCTGGAGCATCTCTGGACACACTCGTTCTTCTTCATATCATGGCTACTTATGGACTTGCCTTATCTCTTCTACTTGGGAGTCAGGGTTAGGAATTTGTGCTGACCATGTGACCTTGGGTAGGAGATGTAAGCTCTGTGAGCCACCGTGTCCCCATCTGTAAGGTGAGCATTCGCCTGCCTCTGAGTGGCTGTGGCTCACATCAGATTCTTAGCGCCGTGCCTGGCGCGTGACAGGTGCTCAGCGTAGGTAGCCTGCCCTTCCCTCTGCTTCTCTAACAGACGGTGAGCTGCTTAGAGACAGGTCTGTCCCACAGACCTTTCACCCCTTCGCTGGGATGTCTTGAAAATAAAATAGCAACGAGGGCTTAGGGAGGCAAGACCACTTGCTAAATTGTTAAACAGTGAAGGCAGAAACCTGGCATTGCGGGGCGGGGGGGGGGGGGGGGGGGGGGCGGTGGTGGTGGTGGTGTGTGTGTTGGATCTCTCCCTCAGATCCTGGTGGCACTAGTCGGGTCTCCCATCTTCTGGCTCCTGCTCTCCTTACTGGATAACAGAACCGTGTGATGTGTAGAGGAGACGTGCAAGATGTTCTTGCTGCCTGTGTTGAAGGCTCCATGCAGGAAGCTGACAGCAAGAATGTTCCCTGAGGGCTGCAATGCAGACCCATTTTGCAGAAGATGCCCAAGGGCTGGGGCTCCAGAACCCTGGGGACTGTTTTTTTTCCAAAGGGGGCAGGTCATGGAGAAGTGAGCCTGGGGCCCGGGTGGGGCCGTGGTGTCCTGGCTTCCCCTGAATGCCATTGCTGTCTCTTGCACGGGCACATTCCTGTTGTCTCCTGCTCAGCAGAGCAGAACAGCACACTCTCCCTTGCTCTGTGTGCTAGCTGTCCCCACCCCCTCTTGGCTAGCATGGGGGTGTTTGTTATTGTAGCTCTGGCACTGGGCCAGGCCTGGCTGGGAGCCAGCCTTGTGGGTACAGTGTGTACAGTGAGTGCTGAGCCAAGTTTGTCATCATACACGATTAATTTTTTTTTCTAATCTGGAAGGGGTGGGGTGAAGGAGGAGGCAAGGAAAGTGTGTCTCCCATGCTTGAGACGAGCCCACATGGAATCCGTGGAGCTGTTATTTGTGAAGGCTGATGGCTCTGGCTTGTTTATCCCTCAGCGTTTCCCCCCTCTCTCCTCTTCTCTCCATTTCCTTAGCCTCGGAAATCAGCCTGTGTGAGTCTGTCAGTGACTAGACTGCTAAATTTACATTCCTAAATCAGTTTTCATTGTGTGGAAATTGACAATTTGTTTAATTAGAAGTTTGCCCTGTAGGAGGCCCTTCCTAGAGACAATTCTTTCTTTCTCTTTCTCTCTCTTCCACTCTCCTCCTTTTTTTCTTTTCTGAGACCCTCAATGGTAGTAGTGAATGTTCAGTTTAATTGAAGCTTTGGTTTCGATTTGAGTGTGTTAACTAGTCAAGTGTTTGCAAGATGTACCTGATGATAACAATAAGTTTAAATGAACCAACATTAACCTCACTCATTAACTAATGAGACTGATCCGGCGAGGCCCCGAATTCTCAGAGGCAGTTTGGGGGCTCCAGGAGGGTTTGAGGACTGGGAAAGGGGCCGGGGCCAGAAGAGTGGCCACCCCTATGCTTTGCGGAGCTGGTCCTCCTACAGCATGAACTTTGGGTACAGGATTGTGGCAGTGAGCGGGGAGGAGCCCAGCCCCTTGGGGTCCCAGGGTCACTCTGCCGTCCCCTTCCTCACACGTGGCTGCCCCACCGCCGCGGAAGCGGTAAGGGTGGATGCTGTTTCTTGGGCGCGTGCCTTATTCTCACTCGAGAGGTGATTCCTAGCTCTGGGGTGTCCATGCGAAGCCACAGCCTCGGGCGGTGACTGCAGTTGGTTCTGCGATTCGCTAGTGTATGGTTTCCGATTGGGTAATATCTCCCACGGCTTGGCTTACCATCCTGGTGGATTACAAGTGAGCACACCCAGAACTGCTGGCCCCTATTTTAGACTTGGCTGTGCACTATTTAGAGGCCTGCATATTTCTGTGGCCGGCTTGTATTCTGGGAGTGCCCTTCATTTTTGGAGCCAGCGGACATTTACTTAGCAAATGTACTTTACCCCGGAGAAGCCACAGCACCCCTGCCCTCAGGGAACAACTCCTGTCCAGCAGGGGAGATGTTTGACTAGAAGGCAGTGGGGAAAGAAGGTAGAGTGTGCAGAGAACCATGAAGAGTTCTGGGAGGCATTCAGAGGCGGAGGGTGGCAGACTTAATGGGTGGTGAGAAGGGGATTCTGAAAGGAGCTGGATGGGGAAGGCCAGCTCACCAGAGTGATATGCATGGAGTTGGGGAGTGTAGGCTGTGTGGTGAGGGTGGGAGAAGGAAGGGATAGAGCAAGGTTATGGAGGGCCTTGAGTAGCAAAACGATATGCATTTTACCTGCATCCCTGGAAAGTCACTGAAAGACGGAATAAGCCCTCCCCGCTCTGGAATAGGAAGGACTGTGGGCTTTTTGATGTAGACTAGGCAGGAGTGTAAGGTTTATAAGAGTCCATGGAGAGATGGCATGACTGGCAGGCTATCTGGGGGCATGGCTGGAGTATAGAGAGGCCGGTGCCTCTTGCACTGGTTGGAGGCACACACCTGCCTGAGAGCCCAGTGCTGTTAGGGGCCTGTCCCCTGTGCCTACTCCTTGCTCCTCTCTGGCCACTGTAAGCAGCCATGGCTATTGAGAAATCTCCCTTGATATACCCCCTTCCCATAGCCAGAGCCACTGGGACAGAACATGGAGCCGGGTGATGATTGTCTGATGCCAGCTGCAGTGTGGGGCGCCAGGGCACACCACCTGGGGCCTGGGTCATCCATCTGGCAGGAAGGGGCAGGAAGGGGCAGGGGAGGTTGGGGCCAAAAACCAGATTGCTTTCCCCTGTTCCGATTGGAAAGAAAATTACAAAATGTTAAAGATGTGTGGATCGTACTTGTTCCCTTTTTCCTTGTTTTTGGAACACGTAAATTTGGGGTTCAGGGTTCTTCTTCCCAAAGTCAAGGAAGGTGGGGGGAGCAGAATAGCTGGAGGAGCCCCTCAGGGTGCACAGGAGGCTCTCAGGACCGGCAGCTTCCTTCTCTCATTTACCTCTCTCCTCCCAGATGAGGTGTCTCCTGAGAGCAAGAGATTGTGGGCTGTCCAGGCAGGCCGAGCCGTGGTCACTTCATGCCCTCTGTCCAGTGAATGTCACTGCTCCCTTCTGGTTAGCTTTCCCCTCCGGGCAGAGCCAGGAGGAACCTTCCTCAGGCCCTTTAACTGCCCCCCCCACCCCCCCGCACGCCTACAGGGGGCACGATGGGGGGTTGGGCAGGATGGAGAAGGGCAGTGTGCGGTGCGGTGTGTGGCTCAGAGGCCCCACCGCCTCCCCTTTGGTCCGTGTGGATGCCAGGTGTGGCGAGGGGACAGGGCGAGGAGCAGCCGCTCTCCGGGGCTCGCGTGGAGCGCTCTCCCTCTCCCCTCCCTGCTCTGACTTTGGCCGGCTTCCCGAACTTTTTCCCAGAGCGGTGTCGTCACTGGCCTGCCGGCAGGTCTGGATGTTCTGCCAGCATTCCAGAGAGTTTATGATCGCTTGCAGATGTGCCTCCAAGAACACACTGTACCCAGAGCAGAAATTAATGCAGGCTTGACTGCTGTCCAAGCCGTCCGCGGGAGAGGAGAAGGAAAACAAAAACTGTTTAATGCTGTTTATAAATTATACACCGGCTGATGAAAAATACACCCCCACCCCCACCCCGCTCACCGCCCCCACCCCACCCTTCCCGCTCTCTGCCTCCAGAACCTACATGGAGACCAGGAGGCCGCGGTTTTGCTTTCTCGCTCCTGTTTTGGCTGGGATCCGGACCCCTGCTGCTGGTGCGCAGCCAGGGTAGTTTTCCCCTTTACCTGATGAAATACACTGATTTTCCCAGCCCAGATGGGGTGGCTCTGGCTTTGTTATCTGGGTTTTTATTTTTTTAACTTTTCTTTCTTGGCCAGGGGTTTTGTTTACAGCAAGGGACAGGTTCTGGGCTGGTGCTGGCTGTGCTGCCCACCCAGGGCAGAAGGCGCCCCTCCCCCGCCCCCGCTGCTGGAGGTGTGTGCCCGCCCCCAACCCCGCCCGAAGATTCCACTTGCGTCAGGCCAGCGAGCAGAGAAAGTTTGGAAAGTTCACGGCAGGTCATTGTATTAAACAGTGTTTCCACCACTTCCCTCCTACCCCTTCACATACAACCCCCGTGTGAAGAGGGGGTTCACATAGCTCCCCCCCCAATACACGTCTCTACCTCCATCTGGTGCCTTAGCAGGGGTTGGGGAAGCTCCTTGCCTCTACCCCTCTGGATCCCAGCCTTTCCCCCTACACTCAAGTCCCCCAGCCCCATTTATTCTATAAATTCGTTCCCACATTATGTCTATCCATTTACATGGCTCTTGTGTTTTTAATACCGCTAATGTTTATCATTTGCCCAACAGGCTCGACAGATTTTGCTTCCTGTAGAGCATCGAGGCTTTAGAGCCCCCTCGTTGCTAAGTAGCAGTCTCCCTGTACTGTAATGGGCTGATTTCGTATTCTGTTCAGCGCTGGATCTTATTTTTGTATGCAAGACAAAGTGTTTTGATGGAGGACGATTGCGGCAGTGTCTGGAGGCTGTTTGGAGTTTTATGGGCTGTACAGTACACTGTGTGCTCTCTGAGCAGAACACAGGCTGTTGAATTTTGGATTGGATTTGTCATTTTCCCCCCTCAGAGAGGAGCCTGTCTCTCTGATAGAACATTACTTTAAGGGTGGAGGGAAGAAAGTGGAAATTATGTAATAACCTTCTCTCCTCTCTGTCTCCCTGCCTCTCTCTCTGTGTCTCTGTGTGTCTCCCTCCGTGTGTGTGTGTGTGTGTGTGTGTGTGTGTGCGCGCCTCGCTCCTCCTTTGGTTCTTCCATCCCCACCCCCTGTCATTCCACCATATGATTTTGTGGAGCTGGATGATGGCATTATTATCAGGAAATGATTGGCTCTAGAGAAATCGGCTCTGTGTATCAGCTGCTTATTCTCCTCTCTCCCCTTTCCTCTCCGGTGGCTTCCCCATCCTCCCCAGTTCTGGCCGCTTGGCTGCTCTTGTTTTTCCTGAGGCCCTAGGTGGGATGTTTGTGTAGGACCCGCCCAAAGGTAGGGCCATTTTCTTATTTCCAGGGCCTTTCACCTTCCTTTTGCTTCCCAGACATGCACCCACCGCGACTCTTTGCTGGTCATCCTCTTCTCTCCTCAGCCCTCGTGCGCCGGCCCCCTGACCAGGCCGTGCCTGGGCCCCAGTGTGCGGGGCTGTGCCCCAGAGACCAGATCCAGCCACCCACAGCTGCTGGCAGCGGCAGTCATCCTTGGCACCTTCTCTGAGCTCCCTGTGGCGGCAGGGGCTCATTGTCAGCGTTGCCCTTCTCTCCTGGCACCTCACTCCAGCTCTTCGCCCCTGTCCTTGGTCCGGTTAACCTAGGCCTTTCCTTATGCCCCTGTGTGTGTCCCACCTTCCTGCTTAGGTCTTCATGTGTCTTAGTCTCCATCCGTCACGGTTGGTCTTCTCCCCTCTCACCCCTCTCAGGTTCTTCTCTTGGAAGTTGGGTGGGGATTGAGATGGGGAATGAAATGTCACCGTTGGGGGCGGGCGGGGTACTGTTGAGCAAACACCCTGAGAGCTCCCAGCACCTGCGGCCTGTGTGCTCTGTCCCTCTGTCTCTCAGGGACCAGAGCGGGGCTCCCTGGCTTGGCTCTAGGTCCCTAGTTTCCTTAAGTCGAGCTGAATGTGGTCATGTGGATGAGCAGGACTCAGATTTGCAAGGTCCTGTCGGCCTTTGCTACTGAAAAGCATGTCTTGTGGCGCTTGTTCAAGGAGGTCTATACCGAGCAGAGCGCCGAGCCTGCTGGCACCACGTGCTTTCTTCACCGTCACATGCCATGCCTGGCAGTGCCTGGCACACAGGCTCTTTGGTAAGTTTTTGTTGAATAAGTGAGTACCCTTTACTGAAGTGTTTGCGCTCTGGGCACATCATACTTTGGTCGGCTCGGAGACTTAAGCAATTTCGGGTGCCCTCTCTCAGAAAAAGAAAATGGCTGTCCAGCGTTAGAGCCCCTCCCAGGAAGTGGGCTGGTGTAAGGGCGGGGCCTGGAGCCCCAACTGAGATACCTTCAGGGAGAACAGGCCTTTGTGAGCCACCTGAGGAGCCGCCAGTGCAGGCCCCACAGCTGGATGCCATGGGGACATCTGCTCACTGCAGGGCCCTCAGAGTGTGGGGCAGACCTGTCCACAGGCCTCAGGCCTGCTTTCTACTGGGGCCAGGACAAGCCACCCCACTGTGGGAAACTGCTGCTGGTTCCAGTGGACCTGGAAGCAAAGCTGGCCAGTACGGGTAGACCCGAGGCCCCTTCTCCCCTGAGCCACCGGCGGATAGAGACACATGGCAGTATCTGGGCCTCCACACTGGCCTTCCGTGACTCTCCACAAACCCACTCAACATCCACCCCTCTCCTGGGTGCTCCCCTTGCCTGGGTCTGTAGGCAATAGAGTTGTTTGATGGGGGCAGAGCACTAGTCTCCGGGTGTGTGCACGTGTGTGTGTGCGTGTGTCTTGGCGAGGGGTCCTGGGGGTGATGGGAAGTGTGCGTAGACTTCTAAGGGCCTGTTCTCCGGAGCTTCCGGATTCAGACTCATCCGTTAATGAGTCAGCGGAGGAAGCAGGATTGGATACTTCTTTGGGAAGGACGCTACTTACTCCCTGGAAGGTGCGGAAAAGCTGAGATTTATGTTCCTAGAACCGCGGGGTGGCTGTGTGCGTGTGAGTGCGTGTTGGTGTATGCACGCATGCGAAAAAGGGAGTGTGAAGAAGCGTTTACATGAAGTACTCAGAATTGTTCCTTTGCGGTAATGGCCCCGCACAGACCATTACCTTGCAGATTTAAAACTAAATGAGCTCATCATATCTAGCGACTTCCACCGACATTCATGCTTGATTGCAAAGCCCATGTTACCTTTGAATTTCAACTTCATTGTTATTAATTCTCAGATATTGGGGGTGCAATTCCCCTTATTGGATTCAACCATGAACATGTTGATTTTTGTGTGATGGATGGGAATGTTTTCAGCAGGACCCCACAGAAGAACCTTTTCATTTTCAAAATAGCCCGGTGACCTCTAGGGCTGCATCTGGAGTTCCCGAGGAGTCCAGTGCGCGGAGGTGGACACGGGTTGACTCTGGAGGGGGCTGAAGTTTTGCATTTTTTAAGTTAGTGATTTGAGTTTCCCATGAATGATCCTGTGTTCTGTGCAGTACTCTGCGTTTTCATAACTGTCTCTTTCACTTTGGGTAAAGGAAGGGAGGGAAGAAATAGCAGCAGCAGCAGCATTCTGTGGGCAAAGGAAGAAAACAAGAGAATGGGGCAGAGAACAGGCTAAATTTAAAATTGTAATTGGCTGACTTCCACTGGCTTGCGGGTGTTTTAATGACTCATAATAACTTCATTTAAAACCAGCTGAGCAGAAAATAGATTGGAGAGGAGCCTCGGGCCATTATGGATTTGTTTTTTTTGACAAGCTCGGTTTTCAGCAGCCAGGAAGGCTCTCTCGCTCGCTCCGAGAGGCTTGGCTGTGCTCTCTCCCTCTCTCTGGGGTTGGTGGTCTGCCCGGGAGAGGTTGTATAGAAACCGGGGCTGCTTTTTTTTCACCCCACCCCCTTCCCCAAACTGATTATAAATAGATGCCTTGAGGTATTATTTTAGCATCAGTACGATTTTTTTTTCTACTTTTGATGTGGTAAATGGAACATAAATAAAATTGTTTTTGAAATGACTGAATTAATTAGCTAGTAAGGCAGCGACGATGCATACCATACATTTTCTTTGCTTGTTGCCCTCATTCATTTTTGGGGGCGTTTCCCATTTTTCCCGGAGTCCCCCTCCTCTGCCCCACCAGCCCCGCTTCCTCCCAGTGTGGACCGGACCCTTCGAATGCCGGGCCCTTTTATCCGGATCTGTAGGACTTTGACAGGATTGGTTCTGCCCAGCTACCCAGTCAGCTCGAGGAAGCACGAGTGCGGGGAGCTGCCAGGAAAGGTGCCTCTCGTCGGTCTAAATAGATCTGCCCGATTCCCATGCGAGGGCGGGCGCCGGCGGCGAGGGCTCCTTTTTCTCTTCTCTTTTTAAAGTCGGCCGGCTCACTGTGGATGCATCTGTCTGGACAGAAAAAGGGGCCGCCCCCATCTGATGGCTCGTAGCTATTTATCTACCTGCTCTTATGGCACCTGTCACCTTCTTTGTGTCATGCCGTTTATTTGCTTGTCCTTTTTCGCCTACTAGGTCTAAGCTTCCTCAGAATACATGACT
This sequence comes from Myotis yumanensis, assembly GCF_028538775.1. Lineage (NCBI taxonomy): Eukaryota > Metazoa > Chordata > Mammalia > Chiroptera > Vespertilionidae > Myotis > Myotis yumanensis. Next base: position 78,679,473 of record NW_027223761.1, read on the forward strand.
TACTCCCACCTCCCCCAGACCAGAGTAACCTGCAGGGTGTTATAACTCGGTCGTTTTTTGAATAAACCACTGGGTGAGGGGGTGAGGGGGTGAGTGTGTGGATAGGCACCTGGTAGGGACTAGCTCTGGAGCGCTCCCCTACTACCTTCCAGCCCCGGGCGTCAGCAGTCCGCTGGGAAGACCAGGATCAGAGGCAGGGCCTTACTGGCAGCGTGCTCTGGTGCATGCCCACAGCCTAGCACAGGCAGGCTCTCAGGGACCATCTGCAGAATGAATGAATGGCTCGGGGTGGACAGTAGGGAGAGGGAAGGAGGGAGGTGCCCTTACGTTTACCGGTTGCCTCCTGTGTTCCAGGCATGGTGCTTGGCGCTCCGCATGTCTGAACTAACCTAATCTGACATTGACTTTAGGAGGCAGATATGTTGATTTCATTTTGCAGGTGAGGACACTGGACTTAAGGAATTGAAGTAACTTCCTTAAGCTCATGGCCAGGGCTCTCTGCCCCCACGCTCTCTTGCTTTCCTGGTATGCCATACTGTTGAACCTGGCCCGAATGCTTGCTCTTCTATATGTAGCGATAGCTCATGTCTCAGAGACTGGGGAGCTGAGGGAGAACAGAGAAGGTCCTGGGGCGGGGAGGGGCAGTGCAGCACTCGGCCAGTGCTCAGGGCCTTGCACCTGGGCCACCAGGAGCAGTTGTATATGTTTTAGCCTCTCCTGCTCCGCCAGCTGCTCACTCACAGCTCACATTGTGGTCATTGTGCACCCCTCTGCCTTGTAGGGCCGGGTAGGATGATTCTGGGAGCTTTGCTTGAGGGTCTGTGGGTGAGTATTTGGCCCTCTCACCCTGGCAAGAGCTTGGCTGTGTCCTTTCCCCACTCCTGCTCCCCACCATTGTCCCTGAGGGAGGAGGGGCAGGGCCAGATGGTGCCCGTGGTCCCTCCTGCCTGGTGACCCAGCTGGGTGCTCTGCTCCGGGGGGAAGGGGTGTCTGTGGTGCTGAGTCGAGAGGGAAAGGGGCTGCTGTGTCCCAGGAATGTGGGCGCCGGGACGGCTTGGGTTGTCACTAGCTCCCGAGACTTCCAATGCCTCTGAGTAAGACTTGTAAGAAGGATCGCGGCCTTCCTGACCTTGTGGATGCTGCCCAGTGAAGATGGACCACTTGACACGAGGTTCATACGTCTGTTCTCCAACAACCGCATCTTCCCAGACAAGTGCTGGGGATGCTGGAGCCTTCTCTGGGGACCAAGTCATCCACCAAATGGGAGCCAGATGGGGAAGGTCGGGCAGCAGAGCAACCTCGATGACTGCTCGGGGTCACTCCATGTGGCTCTCCGGGGGGAAAACTGTCCACGAATGAATTCATCAGTTAGCAGTTATGAACTGAGGGCCAGTGGCAGGCAAAGCCAGGCAGGACAGACGGGCTGCGGCCAGCCAGGGCCCTCACCTGCCAGGGGCTGTGGGCAGGCTGAGCGGGTGGTGTGAGCCCCCGGCGAGGGGAGGACCATGCCAGGGTGGGTGAGCTCACCGTCCTCACAGGGGAAGGAGTGCCGCCGAGTTCACAGGGAAGAGGAACTTCCCGGACGGGTGATGCGGGCCGGGAGCTCCGTGGGATTTTGATGGGCTCTTTCCGGCCAGAATGCCCAGGTGGAGCTTTGTGGTGGGAAAGGGACCTGCTTTCCTGGACAAGAGGGAGCAAGAGCTTCTTTGAGCTGGAGTCAGCCAGGCAGGCGTCTGCTCGCTGCTCCTGCTCCTCTGCCCAGGCGGAGCCCAGTGTTTGAGTCCTCAGAGCTCTAGGACAGTGATGGCGAACTCATGACACGTGTGTCAGAGGTGACACGCGAACTCATTTTTTTGGTTGATTTTTCTTTGTTAAATGGCATTTAAATATATAAAATAAATATCACAAATATAAGTCTTTGTTTTACTATGTTTGCAAATATCAAAAAATTTCTATATGTGACACGGCACCAGAGTTAAGTTAGGGTTTTTCAAAATGCTGACACGCCGAGCTCAAAAGGTTCGCCATCACTGCTCTAGGAGGTCCGACCCTCCCTGCCTGCAGGTTCACAAACACTGCCTCAGCGTGAACAGTGGCCCACAGCTGGCCCTTCCCTGTGAGGTGTCCACAAGACAAACAGTTGGGAAAGTGAGGCTTAAAATTAGATGTAGATCCAGAGTATTATTATTAGCCTTTCTCATCCATGACTTGATGAACCCCAAGATATGTCATGAGTGCCCAGGGCTCCCCGAAGCCAGGTTGAGGGAAGCGCCTTGGTGAGGGTGAGGCTGAGGCCTGGGACTTGGCTGTTCTGGAGGGAGATGGAGGGGCAGGAGGGCTGGCACACTCAGGGCCCCGGGCCATGTTCTTGGACCACACGAATGGAGCCCCTGGGTCTGTCTTTGATGAAGGACCTTCCCTGTAGGTGGGAAGCCAGGGAGAGGGGTGGGTGCTTCTGTAGTTAGGGCTCCCTTCCTGGACTCTCCTTGATTCAACCTGACAAGGACGCGCCTTCTAGACTTTTCCCCTATTGTTAACATGCTCCCCCACCCCCACTTTTATTGGGATTCTTTCACTTGCCAGGGAAAAGAAAAAAGAAAGCAAGCCCTACACTTTTTATTAGGTGGTTGGAATAAGAAGTCTTCTGGGGTAGTTGGATGAAACCTCCGCAGCTCTTACTATTACAAGCTAATTGAGCACCGCGAGCTCATTGGCGGCTGCAATGAACATTTTGCTGGAGTAATTATGCAAGGCCACAGTCGTTTGCAGTAACAAGGTAACTCCAGGTACAGAGAGAACTCCCTGAAACTCTGGATTTGCTGGAGTCTTCCTCCATCGTCTCGTTAATAGGAGCCCAGGACAGACAAAGGCCCAGAGACCAGGAGGCTGCTGTCCGTTAGGGCCTTCTGCCTGAACGGCCCGGATCTCCTGCTCCCTCTGTTAGGGCCTGATGGGAGCAAGCCGGCCACCTGGGAGAGCCATGCTGGGCCACTTCTGCATTGATTGAGATTTGGAGTCCAGAGCCAGACGCTCTGGAATATAGGATGGAGAGGGACAGGTGCAGGCTCTGGAAACCTGGGGACAGCTGACCGGGGGCAGGGAGACTCACAGGCCAGTGTCATCGTATTTGACCAACACGCTTAGAGCAAGGCCTGACCACAGGCAACAAGGCCAGAATCACCCGTTCTGTCTCCACTGGGAACTGTCCGTCCTGGGTGGGTGAGGCGTGGGCCTAAACATGGGACCAGGACAATTCCTGGGGCTCCTGTCTATCCCAGAGGACTCTTTATGGTGACACTCTCTTACACATGCTATCCTCCCCCCTTCCCCCCAAGCATAGAATCAGAAGATGGGAGCCTGAACCTACCATGGGGAGAAGGGGGTCGAGGGGGTGAGGTCCTGAGCAGAGTGGCTGGGCAAGGGCCTCTCAGCGCCCTCTGGCAGGGGCCCTAGGGACTTGCCAAGCCAACATGTCCTCTGGGTGGCCCTGCCTGGCCTCTGGCCTGCCGCCCATCAGCATTGAATCATGCCCCTTGAGGACAGCATGTAACTGCTTCCCGATATAGCCCCAGGCCCGGGTGACAAGAGGAGTCATTGTCAGGGAGCACTCCATCTTTCTGCCGCCTCATACCCCGCACAGCTTCCTTCCTCACTTCTCCGCCCTGCACAGCCAGGACTCTGCTCTGAAAACACGGAGAGCTGGTTTTTAAAAAAGGTGACCCTTTTATTTATTTTTTAATCTTCTCCACCTCCCACTTTAATCTCCAAGACTCTGCTGGGCCATCTTCTACCTCCATCTCACAACTATAAAAGTTTGTCACAGTCAGAGGCTGGCTGCATTGAGGCGGGAATGTGGTGTTTGGTTAAATTGTAAAATTAGCTAGGGGAGTTAATGAGGCGTCCTGCCTCTGCCTTCCGCAGAGCGGGAGTTTATGAAGGTGCTCCGAGCACCGTGCCTGAGACGGGAGAGGACTGGAGGGAGTGGCCAGGCATGAGGAAGAGCTCCGTGCCGGGAGTCCGCAGGCCTGGGACCGGCTGTGGCCTGCTGCTCAGCTGGAAGGACCTGAGGAGTCATCCCCTCAGAGCTTCTGCTCTCAGCCTCCATCAATCACTTTGAATCCATAGGACAGTGATGGCGAACCTTTTGAGCTCGGCGTGTCAGCATTTTGAAAAACCCTAACTTAACTCTGGTGCCGTGTCACATATAGAAATTTTCTGATTATTTGCAACCATAGTAAAACAAAGATTTATATTTTTGATATTTATTTTATATATTTAAATGCCATTTAACAAAGAAAAATCAACCAAAAAAATGAGTTCACGTGTCACCTCTGACACGCGTGTTATAGGTTCGCCATCACTGCCATAGGAGCTCCCTCCCCATGTCCAAGGGCTTCTCGAGGCTGCAGGCAACTGACTACGGTTGGCCATGCGAGCCGCAGATTCCTCTTTTGTCTTGTGTAAAGCTGAAGACACAAAGACTAAACTCTCAGCCTCAGAAGGCTTCCACAGCAGAAAGAAGACCAAAGAGAACAACTACAACTGCAGTTAACATTTGCTGAGTGCCGCTGTACCCCTTGCTCTCAGCGTGTTGGTCAAATACGATGACACTGGCCTGTGAGTCTCCCTGCCCCCGGTCAGCTGTTCCCAGGCTTCCAAAGCCCGCACCTGTCACTCTCCATCCTGTATAGGTGCCAGGCGCTGTAACCCATGGTCTCATTTGATCCCCACGAGACCTCGGTAAGGTTGGTGTTACTGTGTCCATTTGACAGATGAGGAAACTGAGTTTACTTGGCCCAGATCCCTCAACGAGTAAGAGGCAGAGTTGGGCTGCCTGCCTCCAAAGCCCTTGGTCTTCACCCCGAGGCAGAGTTGCTTCCATCCCTTCCCAGGCAGCCCACAGGCACAGTGCACACTTGCAGACACTCACCTGGAAGCTTTCAAAGTTATGCCTCAAAGGTGCGTGCAGAAGACCTGCTCACGGACTACTTTCTGCACACACCTGCTCTCTGGTCCCGTACCTACACCAGACAGACCTTCCTGTTTCCAAGCAGCTATCCAATGTCATCTTAGTTGTTAGATGCGCTTTAATAACGCTTAACATGGGGAAGTCTTTCGCTTGAGGTCAGCCAGAAAAGATCAGTTTTTTGTTTTTGTTTTCCGCGGACAGGATGGTTCGTGCTAAGAGTAGGCATTACACGTGACAGGCAGTATTTCTGTTTTGAAAAGTGTGGAGTCTTAATGCTTCTGAAATTTGAACCTGAAAATGTCAGTGCTGTAGCTGTAATGTAACACCTCAATTACGGTGCAGGGGTAGGAAAGAAAGGCCCCGAAACCTGCGAGGTTCTTTAGATCCACAGCCTGAGCCACAATTACGGTTTCAGAAACACCAAAGGCAAGCCAATGAGTGTCATTTTTAACCAGTTTGAACATTTTACTACTTCCTAACATCAGAAGCGCCCAGGCTGCAGCGCCTGCTTCTTGTCCTCAATAAAGTGATTAAGCTGAATGGGTGTGGGGAGCATTATTGGGCAGAGAAGGGCTAAAAATAGCAATGCTCTGTTTTCAGAAAGCCACAGCAGGCCTGGAGCGATCCGAAGCCTTGAGGTGCCACCGCGGAGGGGAGGGAGGTGGCGGGTCCCTTGGGTCTGAGTGAGGTGGGGTGATTGGTAGATGTGACAGCGAGCCAGGTGACGGGTGTCTTTCAGAGCTGTCATCAAGAATGGAGTGTCAGTGGAAGCTATGGATGGGTCGCTTCTGCCTCAGTTTGAAGAAACCTCCAGGGTGTGTGTGTGTGTGTATTAATGAATTTAACTGACAACGCAATAGACTAGGATGGACACCTCAGCCTAAAATTTACATATTCGCCCCAAAGTAATTATATTTACTGGCTCTTCTTGGGGAGAGAGGTCCAATTTGGGCAGGAGTAAAGGCCAGATATAAGGGGCATTTACAGAGAGAGGTGGGGAAGGGAGGAGACTCTCAGAGCCCATTGAGTGTCTGTTCTGCAAACCCATGGTTAGCTAGGCTGCTCCAGGAGAGCAGAATTGGGGGACTTTTTGGTTACCTGAAGGTCAACCAAGAACCTTGTCTGTTTCAATCTTTGTAGTCTGCTGTCATTCATCAATATGAGGGTCCATTTTTTCTACTTTAAGTGAATACAATTGATTGTTTTTTTGTGATAGATGCTTGCTTAGAAGTCAGAGAGCCAGTCATGGAAGGGTGTTCTTAATTGGGGTTTTGTTGTAAGTCAGTCTTTGTATGTGTGTGAGCAAAAAGAATTCATTGTATTTTGCTTTGGAAGTATATTTTTTCCAGTTTTATTGCAAAATAATTGACATACGTCACTGTATAAGTTTAAGGCATACCGCAGGATGTGGTTTTTTTTTTATTTTTTATACTCACTCAAGAGGAAAAAAGAGAAAGCAACGACAGACATTGATGTAAGAGAGAAACATCAATCCCGTGTGCTTCCGGACCAGGAATCGAACCTCCAACATTTCAGTGTATGGCACGATGCTCCAACCAACTGAGCAGCCAGCCAGGGCCAGCATGATGGTTTGATTTACGTATGTTGTAAAATGTTATCACAATAGCTTCAGCTAACATCCATCATCTCATATAGGTTCGATATAAAGAGATGAAAGAAGAAAAGAAAATAAATTTCTTATTGTGCCAAGAACTCTCTTAACAACTTTCCTGTGCACCATACAGCAGTGTTAACTTCAGTCATTATGTTGTGCATGACATCCCTAGTACTTATTTATCATATATCTGGAAATTTGTACCTTTTGACCACCTTCCTCCAGTTTCCCCTTCCCCGACCCTCCACCTCTGGTAACCACAAGTCTAAGCTGTTTTTCTACGAGTTTGGTTTTAGATTCTACATAGAAGTGAGATCTTACAGCATTTGTCTTTCTCTGCCTGACTTACTTCACATGTCTTTAATGCCTTCCAGTTACATCCATGTTGTCGAGAATTATAGGATTTTCTTATTTTTATGGCTGTATGGTATTCCATTGCGTGTGTGTGTGTGTGTGTGTGTGTGTGTGTGTACCACAGCCTCCTTACTTATCCACTCATTCACTGGCGGACACTTAGGCTGTTTCCATCTCTTGGCTGTGGTAAGTAATGCTGCAGTGAACATGGGAGCACAGATATCTTTCAAGTTAGGGCTTTTGTTCCCTTTGGATATATTGCCAGGAGTGGGAGTGCTGGATCATATAGTAGTTCTATTTTTAATTTTTTGAGGAACCTCATACTGTTGTTTTCCATAGGGGCTGCACCAATCATGTACTTGTGACTTTTCATATCTCTTCTTTTAGGTCCTTTGCCCATTTTTAAATTGGGTGTTTTTTTGTTTTTTGCTATTGAGTTGTATGAGTTCTTTATATATTTTAGGTATTAATCCCCTATCAGAGGCATGGTGTGCAAATATTTTTTTTTCATTCTGTAGGTTGTTTTCCACTTTGTTGCTGGTTTCTTTTGCTGTACAGAGGCTTTTAGTTTGATGTAGTCCCAAGTGTTTGATTATGATTTTTTTGCTTGTGCTTTAGGTGTCATATAAAAAAATTATTTCCAAGGCCCATGTCAAGGAGCTTTATTCCTGTTTTGTTTTTTCCATGGCTTTGGGTCTTATTTTTTTTTAATCCAATTTGAGGTAATTTTTGTGAATAGTGTAAGATAAGGGTCTAGTTTCATTTTTTCATATGTGAATATTCAATGATCTCAGCACCATTTATTGACGAGTCTGTCTTTTTCCCATTGAGTATTACTGGCTCTCTTGTCAAATCCTAGTTGACCATATATGCCTGGGTTTATTTCTGGCTCTCAGTTCTGTTCCTGTGATCTATTTGTCCGTTTTTGGAATGTAATGCCTCCTGTTTTGTTCTTTTTCAGGAATTCTTTGGCTATTCATGGTCCTTTGTGGTCCATATAAATTTTAGGAGTGTTTTTTCCTACTTTTGTAAAACTTGCCATTGGAATCTTGATAGGGATTGCATTGAATCTCTAGATGGCTTTTGGTAGTATTGACATTTTAGCAATATAATCCTTCCAGTCCATAAACACAGGGTATCTTTGCATTTATTTGTGTCTTCAGTTTCTTTCATCAGTGTTTCACAGTTTTCAGAGGAGAGATCTTTCGCCTCCTTGGTGAAATTTATTTCTAAGTATTTTATTGGTTTTATATGTCCTCTGCAAATAGAGACAATTTTGCTTCTTCCTTTTCATTTCTGATATCTTTTATTTATTTTTCTTTACTAATTGCTCTAGCTAGGACTTCCAGTTCTATGTTGAATAGGAATGAGGAGAGGGTGCCCTTGCCTTGTTTATGATCTTAGAAGGAAAGCTTTCAACCTTTCACTGTTGATATGATATTAGCTTGGGCTTATCATATATGGCCATTATTATGTTAAGATAACATTATTATGTTATTTCTGTGCCTAATCTGTTAAGAGTTTTCATCATGAATGGATGTTAAATTTTGTCAAATGCTTTCTCTGTATCTATTAAGATGATCATATGATTCTTTATTCTATTTATTTGATGTATCCGATTGATTGATTTGTATATGTTGATTCATCCTTGCATCTCAGGAATAAATCTCACTTGATGATGGCGAATGATCCTTTTAATGTGCTGTGGTATTCAGTTTGTTAGTATTTTATTGAGAGATTTTGCATCTATATCATCAGGGATATTGGCCAGTAATTTCTTTTCTAGTAGTGTCCTTTTCTGGTTCTGGTATCAGAATAGTGGCCTTGTAAAATGGGTTTTGGAATTTTTCCTCCTCTTCAAATTTTTGGAAGTTTGATAAAGATTGGTGTTAATTTTTCTTTAAATGTTTGGTAAAATTCACCAGTGAAACCATCTGGTCCTGGACTTTGCTTCATTGGGAGAATTTTTATTATTGATTCAATCCTCTTACAATAATTGGTGTATTCAGATTTTCTGTTTCTTCCTGATTCAATCTCGGTAAGTTGTATGTTCCTAAGAATTTTTTTCATTTCTTCTAGGTTGTTCAGTATGTCGGCATGTAGTTACTTATAGTACCCTCTTATCATCATTTGCATTCCTGTGGTATCAGTTGTCATGTCTCCTTTTTCATTTATAATTTTGTTGATTCGAGTCTTCTCTCTTTTTTCCTTGGTCTAGCTAAGGGTTTTTCAATTTTGTTTATGTTCAAATACCCATCTCTTAATTTGGTTAATCTTTTCTATTCTATATTTCATTTATTTCTGCTCTAATATTTATTTCTGCCTTTCTTCTGCCAACTTTGGGCTTGTTTTTTTTTTCTAGCTCCTTAAGGCATAGAGTTAGGTTGTTTATATGAGATCTTTCTTGTTTCTTAATATAGGCATTTATTGCTATGAATTTTTCTCTTAGAACGGCTTTTGCTGCATCCCATAATTTTGCTGCAATGTTGCTTTTCTATTTTTGTTTGTTTCGAGAAACTTTGTTTCCCCTTCTAATTTCTTTTTTGATTCATTGGTTGTCCATAAGCATGCTGTGTAATTTCCATGTGTTCGTGAATTTTCCAGTTTTCCTCTTACTGGTTTCTAGTTTCATGCCATCATGGTCAGAGAAGATACGTGGTATGATTTCAGTCTTCTTGAATTTGTTGAGACTTGTTTAATGGCCTGACATATGGTCTGTCTTAGAAAATATTGCATGTGTGCTTGAGAAGAATGTGTATTCTGCTGTTGTTGGATAGAATGTTCTATATATGTCTAATAGGTTCATTTGATCTATATAGTGTTGTTCAGATCTGCTGTTTCCTTATTGATTCTCTATTTGGATTATCTATCCACTGTTGAGAGTGATGTAAGTCAGTTTTGAAGATTGACTGTGTCTTTTCTTCTGTAAAGCCCTACATGTTTTCATGTCCTGGAACTCATTCCTCTCCATAACAGCTTTAGGTGGTAGGAAGTGGCTAGGAAAATGATGGCCAATTTACAGATGGATAAATGGAGGCCAATAAAGCAGGATTCTGGAAGACACCAAAGTGCACAGCAGAGCCAGATCTAGACCCTGTGCTGCTGGCTTCCAGTCCAGACTCTCTCTCATGGACAGTGATGTTACATTCCTGGACCAAGAGGCGAGAGTTCTGAGTAGTGAAGTGCACAGAGAAGAGGGTACACACTGCGGAGGGTGGCCTCCGAGCCTGGGGAATGATCCCCTGGCTCCAAGGAGTGAGCCCGAGTGTGGAGAACAGCAGAGGACTCGGGCACACTGCCTTCGGGACCTTTTCCTACTCCCCTTACTATGAACTTCTTACTCGTTAACCTTTTATATAATTAAAGGGCCTTCTAGTTAGCTGGGCTGCCCCTGCTTCCACCTGTTTGAGTTAGTTTCTTTACTGTTGACACTTACTATCTATGACACCTCGGACAAGTGAACCAAGCTTTTCCAACAGCAATTTTCACATCTATAAAACGAGCGTAACCTTAGAATTAATGGGAGAACTAAATAGCATATTGTGTGTAAAGCAGGGCAGTTCTCATTTCATAATAAATGCTCAATACATATTATTAATACTCATTATTACTATCGACGCAGCAGCAGCATTGATCCTCATCACAGGGCAGCCCTTGTGGGACCCCTAGGGCCCTGGGAAGGAAAGCGTTAAGGTGCAGAGACTCCTGCCAGTTCCCATGGTAAGGCACCTTCATGTGCGGCTCCTCATTTAAACCCCCTGACAACCTGCGGCCTCGTTTCTGAGTGAGTGCTGCTCTCTGGAGCTGTGCAGCTTCCAAGTCCCACTTGGAGGAGAGGGGAAGTGCACCATTACCTCTTTACAGGCGAGGAAACCGAGGCTCAGAGCGGTTAGCTTGCTCACGCTCTTGATGTAGCTGGTGGGTCTCTGAGCTGAAATCTTGGATCTGTTGACATCAGAGCCAGCGATGGGCTTGACTGTGAGGCTCCTCTGCTGACACAGGGCCCTGCCTCTCGCCAGCAGCCCGGCCCGGGTGTCTGGGAGGGGGCTGCGTGTGGCTTCCCGGGGGAGCAGGCATAGGAGCTCCTGTCTGCTCACAGCCGTAGAAACGGCCAGCAGACGGCATGCAGACCCCTGCTCCCAGCTCCTAGGAGGCGCACTTGTCATCACACGCGCGACAGCATTGAGGCCCCGAAACGCTTGGTTTCTTGTCACTTGTTGAAAAGTGACATGGATACTAGAATCGGGGGCCACTCTGTAAATTATATCAATGTCTGACCACCATGTTGTACACCTGAAACAAACATGAAATTATGTCCAATTAATTGGAAACTAACATTTAAAAATGAAAAAGAAAGACATATGGTTACTTATGGTGATTCAACTTAAAGACAAAGTACACACACCCATGGTTGGAAGTGGAATTAAAGAGACGTGCTAGGAACAGGAGAGAGAGCAGGAGGTTCTGAGAAGAGGGGAGGGGGGAATTGTCACCACAGGGACCCCAGAGAGATCCCAGTCTTGGGAGGAGACTTGGCACACCTTTGGTCAGTGAGCAGGAGGGAGGAGGCTCCTGCCGGGAGAAAGGGAGTCCCAGAGGGCAGGTGGGCTGGGGAAGGACTGGCCCCCTCCCTCTGCAGATGCCTCCAGTGAAAACAATTGGCAAGCGGGTTGGGGGATGTTAGGGGCCAGGCAGTGGCAGACATTAGCTTGAATTTTGTGGGTTGGCAGGGTTTTGATTCTGGCCTTCCTCCCTCTACGCCCCCCGCCCCCCCCCCGACCCCCGCAGCCTGGTTTTGCTTTTCTCCACGGTTCAATATTCATGTGGGAGCCCCCCCCCCCCCCCCCAATTCCAGGGAAGGCCTGTGACAGAGAACTCTGAGGTGCTTGGGGAGAAAGGAGCAGGGAAAGTGCGGTGGACAGGAGGGGACCCAGAGGCTCAGGTAACAAGCAGCTTGGAGACGGCTACATGCTGAACCTCTCATCTGAGAATCCCACGTTCGACCAGGAGGGAGAGGATTGTTGGTGCCCATGGGTTGAGGGGATGTCCCACTAAATCATGGCAGCAGCCCCGCCTGGGGCTTTCCTGGCCCTTTAACCTAGTCTCCTTTCAAATGCCAAGCGCCACCTTTTTTAAACAAAGCAAAGCTGCGAAGACCGGAGATTGTCACCGCTCCCAGGAGCTCAGGGCCGGCCTCTGCCGCAGGTCCTGGGCTCAGCGTGGCTCATCTGGCTGAGGATCCCCAGCAGCTGGACTCTGTTCCCCGCTGCCTGCCTGAGAGCAATCCCTGCTGAGCCAGGAGCCCGGCCCCGCGGTCCAGCCAGCGCCTTCCCATCACCCAGTTGCGAGCCCCTGAGCTCCTGTACAGCCGCTGTTACCGTCTTCGTCGCCTGCTTCCAGCTCCTTCATACACAACACCGTTCATCTTTGCTTTAGAGTTGTCCCGACTTAAAGCTTGTCATTTAGAGATGAAGAGGTGAATTGACTCAGCCAAGGCCACACTCTCGGGCAGGGGTGGAGGTGGGTGGGTGGGTGGGGGCGCTGAGCCTTTTGGTGCTTCGGGAACTCTTGGGTGCTCCTTAGAGCAGAGCCCTCCTTGAGCCAGGTGTCCACCTCCCTCCTCTGACGGTGACCCCTCTGTCATCCCAGACAGCTGAATAACACAGGGACAGGAGCCCTGGAGCGGGCGCTCCTGCCTCCCCGGCCATTTACTCACTGCGGGGGGACCTTTCCCCAGGAGCTGTGGGGCAGGGGTATTATGGGCTGGAGTTCAGGCTGGAGGCTGGCCTCCTAGAGCTTATCAACCTGATGAAGTGAAATTATTTCGTAATCACCATTCAGGCACCTAGTATGTGCTGGGAACTTCATATAGGTTCTTGTTTAAACTGTTGAGGAGTCATAACCCCATTTTAAGAAGAAGTGAGGCCACAAAGCTGGTGCCAGGGCCATACCACCCATGGCAGAAGCCCAAGCCGCTGTAGGACTTCCTCTCGGGGAGGTCTCCAAGTTGGCCAGAGTGTCCGGGAGCCAGCCGAGTCCATCACGCAGGGCTCATCCCATTGTAAGAGGTTTTGTTCCATGGCATTGATACCACAGTGCCCTGATTCGCTGGTCACAGAAGTAGCTGGGGAGAGATGGGTATAGGCAGTGGTAAGGAGACCCTCCAAATCAGTGCTCAGACCTCAGGAAGATTTGTATGTTGTGTGTTCTTTCTCTCTTTCTCTCTCTCTCTCTCACTCTCTCTCTCTCTCTCTCTCTCTCTCTCTAATGTTTTTATTGATTTCAGAGAAAGGAAGGGAGAGGGAGAGAGAGAAAGAGACATTGATGAGAGAGAAATATGAGAAACATCAATCGCTGCCTCCTGCATGCCCCCTACTGGGGATGGAGCCTGAAACCCGGGTATGCGCCCTGACTGGGAATCAAACTGGCAACCTCCTGGTGCCTGAGATGACACCCAACCACCGGAGCCACACCAGCTGGGCTGTATGTTGTTGTTTTCACTGCGACAAGTTTACCATCCTACTTGTATTTTATTCAACATAATTCACCTTAGATAGGTTCGGACTCATCTCAGTAGGAGGATAATGCCATCAAGACTTGGCCATGAGTGCTGGGTGCTGGCTGGAGAGGTGTCATTTCTTCTATCTCCTCCAAGGCCAGGGCAGGGTGCGCGGGCCCGTCTTTACTTGTGCCTTGTTGGTTTGTGCACAGGTGTTTGTGGGGGGGCAGTTGTAGTGTCATCTGCCTTTCTTTAGCTTCCACCCCCAGAGGAGACCTGCCGAAGACGTGTCCAGGGTGGTGGCTTGCCTCCCTTCTTTTTCTCTTTGTGGTTTGGCTGGGGTGGTGAGAATGTTTTAAATGCTGTGTTTATTGCACGCATTTATGGCCACGAGGGACTCAGACGTCGACACTGGGGGAGAAGGTAGTGGCAATGATGACCTTAATGACAGCTAGCACTTAGTGAGCGGTACTGTGTACTAGACGCGGCGGTAAGGACTTTACATGTGCTATTGGAATTCGTCATTACTCAGCCCTGGGAAGTGCCTACTGTGCGCCGATTTGACAGGTGAAGAAAGGCCCAGAGAAGAGAATGAGCTTGCTCAGGGCGGCAGCTGGAAATGCTGGACCCAGGGCCTGAGCCCAGGTCTGTTTGAGTGGAGGATTCTCAGCTTCCTGCCGGTGCTGCTGGAGAGGGCGCGCTGGCAGGGCTGTGTCCCTAAGCCGATTGGGTCACTGCTGGGGCTGGAAGTGGGAACAGGGGAGCTCCCCAAGGCTCTCCGGGCTGAGAACTGAGTGCAGGAACCAGGGACAAGGTGGGCCTCTGTTTTCTCTGTGGGACAGGAGAGCAGGGATAGCCAGCGCCCCAGGGCAGCACGGAACCGCCTGGTAGAACGAGGGCTATTAGGTTGGGTAAGAAATGTTCTCTCACACGAGAGCTGCCTCGGTGTTGTCTTCTGATCCATTCCAAGGGCTTATCTTCTACAGAATGGACATTCCGCCCAGGGTGAGGTATCCAGCCACTGACCGGTTCCCTGATGGGAATGCGGTTCTAGAGATCTGAAACCCTGCCGCCTGCAGCCCCGGCGACTCCCTATCTCTACTGCCCGGCTGGCCGAGCCTGTCCGGGCGGCTTTCTCAGTCCTGCCTCTGATGGGGGCCCTGCACCTGAGCGCCGTCGCCCTCCGTCCCGCAGGGAGGCCAGGCGCGGGCCTGTCTCCCACTCTGTTGTCAACCATATCCTGGGCCCATCGACAGGGCCGGCTGTTTTCCACTCAGCCCTCGTCTGCCTGCCTGCCTGCCTCCCTCTCCCCTGTCCCCAAATGTGTGTACCTTATGGAGACTCTGGTTCCTGATCAGTTTTTGTTTTGCTGATAAAGGAGAGGGGTGTGTCGGGGAGAGCGTGCCTCCCAGCTCCTCCCGGGGCACGCGCCTCCCTGCGTGAAAGAACACGCAGTGCCGGCCTCGCTGGAGCTGGCAGCCGGCGGGTGTTCTGTCTGATAAGAGGTACTGTAAATAAAACTGTACGCCGCGGCCCGCCGCAGAATGCCCGTGTCTGTACTCATTGTTCTGACAGCTTATGCTTTTTTTGGGTCTGCTGTTTTGGTACACTCTGTACTTCCTTATGTAAGCAGGCATGCATATCTCATCAGAACATTCAAGATGTTTATTTTAAAATCTCAAGGAATTAAAAGAAAAGGGACACATTACTCAACATTAGATGCTGGCAGACCTTGGGTGTTTTTTTTTTTTTTAGTGGTTCCCCCGCCCCTTTTTATTAGGGGGGTGGGTGGAGGGGAAGGTTTTGGAGAGGGAGGGGTTTTGAGCTTTTTTTCTTCTCTCATTGGCTTCTGCCTTATTTATTATAGAGAGTCAGCGGCCCACATCTGCTTGCGTTCAGCATCTTCTCCCTTCCTAGATGTTTGGCTACCCCCCCCCCTCCCCGCCCGGTTCCAGTGGGGAAGCAAGCAGGAGGAGGACGCTGTCCTTTGCCAAGAAGGGGAGGCCAGAGTGTGCGGGGAGGGTGTGCGGGGAGCTCGACACCCCGCCTTCTGCTGGATTTCAGCTCTGTTGCCCTTGGAATGCTGGCCATTTAGAGAAAGCTTTATGGCTTTGAAAGTGCTTTCCTGGCCTGTCCCTCCGATTCCTGCGAGTCGGGTGATCCTGAGCCCGGCGTGAACGCGGCTGCCACACAAGGAGGCCTTAGACCAGCTCCAGTCTCGCTGTGGGCTGCAGCGACCGCCTCCTTCCTCTTCACCTGCTGGGACCCCCTCCTTCCTCTAGCCCCTGTCTAGCTTTCTGGAAGCATCAGGAAGTCAAGGGAGACGTAGCAGCCTAGGAAATGCACTTGGTCAGGTGGTGCCTGCTCCCCCCAGTGTAGCGCTTGAGCCCTCACCTGCAGACCCCTGGGAGCTGGCAGGGGCAAAGATGTCTCTCTGTCTCTTTTTTAAAAGTCACCTGAGGGTATGTTTTGTTGATTTTTAGAGAGAGAGGGGGAAGAGAGAGAAACATCGATCGGTTGCCTCCCATACATACCCTGACCGGGCATCGAACCTGCAACCTTTAGGTGCTCAGAGCAGCACTCCAGCCAACCGAGCCACCTGCCTGTCTCTGTAACACTGACTCTCAGAGAAACTCAGTGCCCGGGCTGAGAGTGGAGGTCACAGCAGCCCCCAGCCCACCAGGTGAGGGTCCACTCTGGCTGCAGGAGGGCTCCTTGGACAGGTGACTCCTGCGTGTACTGGAGGGAGGGGTTGCTTCTTTGCTGCAAGGGCGTGAGTCCTGGGCAACTGGGCGGGCGGGGGGGGGGGGGGGGTAGGGCAGGGGCTGATGAGGGGGAGGTCTTGCTCCAGACGAGGCAGACGGCCCCACTTCCCAGCCTCTCCTTTCTTCTCTGCTCAATGGCCTGGGTTCCAGCCAGAGGCTGTGGACCTTGAGCTGTGAGAAGGGGGCAGTAGAGAACCCGGGAGAGTGTGTAGAAGAAGGACTCTGCCACCCCCTAGGGGACAGCCTGGCAGTGCCCGGAATGGCCACTGTCCCTTCCCTGATCAGTTCTGCTCCCGGGAGCCTGGCTGAGGGTTTCTTTGTTTATCAGGCACTATTGGGCAGAAACTAAGCATGAAGCAGGGCACCGGGGGTAGAGAGCGAGCATGACAGGGGCCAGGCCTCAGGGAGCTTGCCGTCTGCCGGGAGGCTGGGAGGCTGGAGCGGAGCCCAGCAGGCAGGGCGGCCGAGGGACTCCCAGGCTCGGCGCTGTTCGTGGCCGGTGCTGAGGAGCTGCCAGTGCTGACAGGTTGGTCCTGTGACAGATACTCCTGCTCCCTCAACAAGACAGCCGCTCACCTTTAAGTCAGAGGACAAGGTGTGTGTGAGAGATTATAGTGAAATATGTCTTTACAAATGTGAGCCTCACCTCACAGAAGATAAATGACCCCCAAATAACGGTACATCGAGTGTCCATGGAGCAGTCGTGCAGAGCGGCGTTCTTCCCAGGAGCCGTGCGCCCTGCGCCCTGTGGTGCAGAAGGGCTGCTGCTCCGGGCTCTGCACATCAGCCCTCAGACAGCCCGGCCCTTTCCCACCTCGCTCAGCCCTCTGGGGCTGATTCCTGCTGCTCCCACATCCCAGGTGAAGCGACAGCCCGTGGAGATGAGGGCCCTGGCTGAGGCTCACACTGGTGGTGAGCTTGGCTGGGATTTGAACTCTGATCTGTCTGACCTGAATCCGAGACCTTAGCCAGACTCTGCTGTTTCCTGAGGTAGAAATGACACCGGGCTCTTACATCTGCGAGTGCTTGGGAGGAACCGTGTGGTGTGTTTACTCGTGTTCGTGACCTCCTGCCATCCGTACCCCAGCTGCGAGCAGGGCGGGCAGGGACGGCCATCCCTCTTACGGACGGAGCTAGTTCATGAAGTGTGATGACCAGTGTGGTGTCCACAGCAGTACGGCTGAGCCGGGCCTGGGGCCCAGCCCTCCCCACCCAGAACTTGCTGTCATCTCCTTTCGTTCACTAAGCTCTGCGATTGCCAGGGAGGAGAGCAGGGGTCTAGCCCGCCTCATCCTGTGCTTCTCCCTCCTTCCTGTTTAATTTCTCTCTCTGCAGCCCATCCCTGACTTCACCCCGTCTCTCACTCTCCCAGCGGCTCCCTTCCCTCCAGCGGCCCCCTCGCCCTGCCTGTGCCTGCAATGGGCTTTCCCACGTAGTGGCGTGCAGTGGCGTGCGTGTGTCCCTTGCCTGCACTTCTCCATCACCATCAGCTCACACCGGTCTTCCCTGGCCACGCCGTGTGAGGTGGCACCCCCGGCACCTTGGTCTCTCTTCACTTAGTTTATTTTTCTTTTTTATTTATCACTCGTCACCACCTATTTTTGTTTCTTTTACTTTACAAAATGTGCCTTCCTCTCTAGAATGTAAGCTCCTTGCAGACAGGAATTTGTCTCCGTTCGTGACTGTAATTCCCCTTTGGCATATATTCCATGGGCCCCAAGACACATCCCCTGCTTATAGGGGGGATGTGGCCAGGAGTGGCCATCCCCGAGCCGTGCCTGGGAGTTCGCCCACTCCAGGAGGAGCCCCCGGCAGTGCTGTGGGGGTGAATGCACCCGCTGTGTGGCGCGGGCACGACCTCCTCCCTCCCCCCAGCACCTTCACAGTGAGGCTGTGTCCATGCAAGAGTGGCTGAGTGATGTCACCGGGATGCATTTTGGGAATCGTCATGTGGTTCACAGACACCCGAGTTGCTCTCAATGCAAGCCTGACATCATACCGAAGGCAGCAGCGAACACCATGTGCACTGTAAACAGGCAGAGACTGTCTTATTGATTAACAGATGAGGCCTCTATTATCGATCAGAGCTGGCCGAGGAAATTTATCACTTTTAATTTCAGGGATGCCAAATATTTCTGCCTCTGAGCCAGCCGTTACAGAGACAATTTAAAGGTGCATGTCCCCCTGGGAGAGGGGGTTGCTGCCTGTCTCTGCTGGCTCGTGTGTCCTGGGACTGCCTGCCTGAGCTATTGGGCTACCCTGGGGGGAGCTGGCGTTGGGGTGGGGTGTGCTGGGCTCGATGAATGGGAGCTGATGTCCGGGGCATCCATGTGTGAGGAAGGCTCTGACCGAGTGGCTGAGGACAGGAACTTGCACACCCTCGGCTCAATTTTGTGACTTCAGCCAGACAGGCTTGGAGGGGACGGGCTTGGAGGACGACCAGCTGTGGTCAGGTTGAGCCCAGCCAGCAGCTGCCTCGGCAGCGAGTGCTGATGTGCCGTCTTCCTCTGCGCTTGTCTGGCGCACACATCCGGCCCTTGATGTCCTACCTGCCTCCTTCCCTTCTCTCGGCCATTAAAGCCGCCCTGACACCACATCCAGGGCTGTCTTCTAGGAACTCCTCCTACCACATCCCTTTGAAGCGGAGCTCTGGCTTCCTGGGGCTTCCCAGCCCTACAGGGAGCCCTTTCTTTCTAGTCCCCACTTCCCTCCTCAGGCCCCTTCCCCTTCTCTAGGGAGCCATGAGAACTGATAGAACCAAAGAAAGAAATACAATTAAAACCAGATCCCTTACAGACCCACAGAAAATCATCGTGGCTAACGATTTGGGGCTGGGGCAGCTTCTCTATGTGAAGGGCCGGAGCCGCCCCTCCCCGGTGTTCCCGCTCTGGCCCGTCTACTCTCTGAGGCTCACGCTGCACCTCCAGGGTCAATGTCTGCCACCTCTGTGACACAGGGTGGCTGTGTGGACGTCAGGCTTCCTGGCTTTCTTCAAAGGTCTGTAAGCCCCTCATAGGCCCTGGAGCCCAGGGATGCCCTCCAGCTTGAAGGGAAACCCAGAGGGGTCAGCTGTTCTCCCTGCCTCCTGCGGAACTCGGCTCCAGCCACCTAGAACAGATGGCAGTGCTTGCTTGTAAAGCACTTAAGGGCAAGTTCTTTCGTATCTTTCCTGGGGCACTGTATCACTTGTTTATTCTGTCAGCCAACTAATACTTGTTGAGCACCTACTAAAGGTCAGTGCCCTGTAGGGCCGGACAGTCCCAGGCTACTTGGGCTCCTTATCCCCTTCCCTGGTGAGAACTGGTCATTGGTGTTTAATTGAAGCCTGATGCTACAACTTACATTCTGAGTTCTAGCCCTTAAGGGTGTGCTAATACTTTAAACTTTTAAAGAGCAGTAGAACCATTTTTTCCAAATAGAATTTTACACAAAACCTTGATGCATTCAAGGGGGTAAGTTGGATTTTCACTTCTTTGATTTGAGAGACGGCAGCCTACCCAGGAGGCATCTCTGCGGGTGGAACCAGGAGGCTGGAGGGCACTGGGCTGCAGAGCAGAGGCTCTGACATCGGCTGCCAGCTTCGGCTCCACCTCTGCTGCTCCTGTGGGACCCTGGGCCAGCTGCTGAACCTGCCCGAGCCTGAGGTTCTCATATGCTAAAGGGGGGTAGGAATGGTAAGCGCTTTAAAAGGGTTTCAGGATCAAATGCAATGGTATGTCCTCAGGACTTAGCGTCCTGCAGTGTGTGATAAAGTCTCAGGAAATCTGAGAGGCTTTGAAAACGCACTGGGTTGTTTCTGCTACAGCATTCTGCCTCTGTGAGCGCTGATAGAAAACGAAAGCACAGGCACCCTCAGGGAGGTGCTCAGTCATGCCGAGGGGAGCAGAGGCAGCGGCGGGGGAGGGCAGAGCCGCGAGGGCTGGGGTGATCGGTGCATGCTTTCTCCAGTTTTGAAAATAGAAAGGGCCTGGAATAGAGGAGGAGTGAGACCAGGCATCACTCAAGCCCAGAGACTCAGGGAGGGTCGAGTGCTGCACAGCGGCCAGTGAGGACAGCCCCCTGAGGAGGCCTTGAAGCTGAGGAGCAGAATGGAGAACCAGTGAGGGCCACTGTATCTTCTTGAGCAGGGGTCCTTAAACTACGGCCCGCAGGCCACATGCAAATACAAATATTGTATTTGTTCCCGTTTTGTTTTTGCTTCAAAATAAGATATGTGCAGTGTGCATAGGAATTTGTTCATAGTTTTTTTTTTTTAAACTATAGTCGGGCCCTCCAACGGTCTGAGGGACAGTGAACTGGCCCCCTGTTTAAAAAGTTTGAGGACCCCTGTTCTTGAGCAAGGAAATGTGAGGAGTCACGTGACCTACGAGGGGCCTGCGTCTGCTGGTTGGCGCCGAGGGCAGCTGGTGGTGTGGCGGCCGTCCTGGGTCTTAGGTGTCCTGGGCGCACCCCCACGAGGGCCTGGTTGGGACAGTGATTAGGGACATGCGGAGGAAGAGAAGCATCTAGTAGACATTTGAAAGAAAACCGCCAGGGCTCACACAGGTGCTCCCTGGATGAGATAACATCTTGAAGACGATGAGTAAGCGGTAAGAAGTCGTCCTGTTTAACTTGACGTTGTGAAATTGTCGCTTGGAGCCTTGTGAATAGTGGTTCTGAAAAAGTTTACCAAATTGAATTGCACTGAATTGATTAGTTTATTCCACAAGTATGTAGTCATAGCAGATGCCCTGCTCCCTCCCTCGGTAGCCAAGTGTCCGGAGATGGAGACAGACCCACAGGCATTGGTAAAGGAGCATGCTCGGCTGTGAACTGGACCGTATGGGGTGCGCCAGAGCAGAAAGGAGGGCTCCCTCCCCCAGACAGCGGGACAAGGGTAAGGAAGCGGATGCGTAAATGAGGAGTAGAGACCGGCTGTACCGAGGGGCCAGGGTGAGGGGCAAGACTGTCAGAGACTGGAGGTACAGAAGGGTGTGCAGAGACCTGGTGGTGAGGGAAGATGCGGCTCCTCCCGCAGCCAGAGCAGCTCCTCACAGGGCTGGAGCCTGGGGAGCAGGAGTGAGGAAGCAGAGACAAAGCAGGGACGCTGCTAAGCACACCGAGAAGCGCTTTGTGCCTTGGCCGGTCGCTCATTGGTTAGAGCTCTGGCCAGGGCACTGAAAGGTCACGTGGTTTGATTCCCAGTCAGGGGCACGTACCTGGGTTGCAGATTCGATCCTGGCCCCGGTCAGGGAGTGTGCGGGAGGCAACCAATTGATGGGTTTCTCTCACATCACTGTTGCTCTCTCTCCCCCTCCTTCCTTGCCTTCCACTCTCTAAAAAATCAAGGGAAAGGATGTCCTCGGTGAGAAATAACAGGCAAACAAAACAAACAAAAAAAGCGCTTTGTGAGCTATCAGGAGGGGTTTGGACTTTACCCAGAAGGCACTAGGGAGTCATTCCGGTTTTTGAATGGTCAGCTGTAGGAGGTGGCTGGAGGGAACTGTGGTTTAGTTTTGGACACACGGAGCTAGGGGCTTATCCAAATAGAGGTATGTCAGTAATTCCTTGAAGCATAATCTAGGCAGCAGAGCACGCATCACTCACTCCTTCCCATCCCGCACCTGGAGCAGCCCACAAAGTCCCTTCTTACCAGGCGTCTCATCGGGAGCCTGTTCTCGCTGGGAGGGCCCTGGACGGGGCATTTGGAGCTCATGTGGGTGGTGGTTACCCCTTGAAGGAGGGCCGAGCTGGGCTGGCTGCTGGGGCCTTGGATTCTCCCTGACACGTCACAGGTGTTCACCTCCTGCCCCAGGTCCACCTGCACGGTTTGGGCCCAGGACCCCGCCTCCTAATGGAATGTCACTCTGGGAAGTTAGTAACCGACTCCCCTTTCTTTCAGCGGGCGCCAAAGCCTTCGTCTGCGATCAGTGCGGTGCCCAGTTCTCGAAGGAGGATGCCCTGGAGACACACAGGCAGACCCATACAGGTGAGTCGGCTTCGATCCCCATTCTCCAGCTCCTCCACAGTGTGGTAGCACATGGATGGGAGGTATCTTGGCCGCACCCCTTCAGCAAGGCGATATCCAGTCATCTCCTGGGGACCTGCGAGTGCGGGTGGCTGGGCAGGTGTGACTTTGCTCCCCAAGAGCATTGCCCTGGATCAGGCCTAAATCTGTCTCTAACAGGCCACCGAGGTCCGTCTTCTCTTGTCAGGATCTTTAAAAGTCCGGGATGTTGTCTAAGCATCCCCTTCCTCTGAAGGGTCAGGACATCCTTTATCCCCTGTGACCAACTCTGACACCCTTGTGTGGCCCGTGGCTGGTCCCCCATCTTCGAGGGTAGAGTCATAGTCTAAAAGAAAGCAGTCTGCACACAGGGTGAACAAGCAACGATATCATGTTATTTGACTTCAAAGCATTGATTTCACAGCATCAGCATCATCTCATCACTGTGCTCGGCACTGTCCTTGTCATGGGTGTGCCTCCCGCCCACTGGACACTCCTTAGACTGGTCTCAGTGTCCCTGACCTCACCTGGCCTGTCTCTCAGTAAACGTGTAAGGTAGGAGGCGACTCCCATGTCACAGATGAGGAGACTGAGGCACGGGGGACAGAAGGTGACTTGCCTGAGTGAGTGAGCACGGGAGTGGTACAGCCAGCCGTGGGCAAACTACGGCCCGCGGGCCGGATCCGGCCTGTTTGAAATGAATAAAACTAAAAAAAAAAAAAAAAAAAAGACCGTACCCTTTTATGTAATGATGTTTACTTTGAATTTATATTAGTTCACACAAACACTCCATCCATGCTTTTGTTCCGGCCCTCCGGTCCAGTTTAAGAACCCATTGTGGCCCTCGAGTCAAAAAGTTTGCCCACCCCTGGCTTAGACCGTTTGGGATGAAACCCAGCTAACCTTTTAGCTCTGCCACTTCCTGTGTGCGGGACCATGGATCAGTTACTTAAACTCCCTCAATTTCAGTTTCCTCGTCTGTTAGAAAAGTGGAGTAATGATAGTACCTACCTCATAGCTTAGAGAGTTGTAGGGATTAAATAAGATGTTTTATTTGAGGTGATTGGCAGAATGTTTGGCTCTTAGTAAGCATTCAATACATAGTAGTAGATGTATTTAATTTAATAAGTATGTGTTGAGTCCCTACAACATTCCTGGCACTGTTGGGCCATTTAGGTAGAGTAACATAGGTGACAGACAGCGCTTCTCATGGAACTGTGATCCTAACGGCGAGAGTATAGGCAAATAGGTGTCTAATACACACTGCTACATTATAGTAAGTGCTGGTAAGAACAAATAAAGCAGGATGAGGGTAGAGAGTGAGGGGGGAAAGTGGAGTTTTAATCAGATGGTCGTGGAAGGCCTCTCTGAGAAGGTGGCATCTGAGCAGAGTCCTAAAGGGAGGGAGTGAGCAGCACAGCGTTTTCAAATGCTTGCAGACTATAAGCCAGTGGTTCTCAACCTGTGGGTCACGACCCCTTTGGCGGTCGAACGACCCTTTCACAGGGGTTGCCTAAGATCATCCTGCATATCAGATATTTACATGACGATTCATAACAATAGCCAGCATTACAGTTATGAAGTAGCGACGAAAATAATTTTATGGTTGGGTCACAACATGAGGGACTGTATTTAAAGGGCCAGAAGGTTGAGAACCACTGCCATAAGCTGATCAGAGACTTGGAGTTATAAAATATAAAGGACTCTTATGTCTCAATAATAAAAATACAAACAACCAACATTAAAAATGGACAAAGGATTTGAATAGACATTTCTCCAGAAATAGACAAATAGCACAGGGAGTGGGGCTTGGCATCGTGAGCCGTCAGAAAATACAGATCAAAATCTCAGTGAGGTCCTGCTTCACCCGGGGCAGGATGTGGCTGTAATAAAAATACGACTGCGAGAAGGGTTGGCGAGGATGTGGAGACGTCAGAACCCCACGCTGCTGGTGGGGGTGCGGAATGGCGCGGGCGCTTTGGGAAACAGTCTGGTAGTTCCTCAAAAGGTTAAACGAAGTCACCGTATGACAGGGCAGTGCCACTCCTAGGGATGTACCCAGGAGAAATGAACACATGCAGCTACACAAGAACTTGCACGCACGTTTATCGCGGCGTTATTCATGGTAGTCAGAAGGTAGCCCTAACCAGCGTCTGCCCACTGACGAATGGATGAACATACCATGGAATATTATTCAGCTTCGGAAAGGAATGAGGTGCTGATACATTCCACAGCATAGGTGAACCTTAAAAACCTCACGCTCTGTGAAAGAAGCCAGACACAAAAGGCCTCACGGTGTATGGTTTCATTTACAGGAAACACCCAGAGAGGCAGATCCATACACAGAAAGGAAATGGGGGTTCGTTTCAAGTGAAAATGTTCTAAAATTGTGATGGCTCCACAACTCTGAATGCATTAGAAACGATTGAACTGTCTTCAGTCACTCTTAATATGGTTTGGAACTGTGCGTGTCCACTTACCCACGGATCTTTTTCAGGAAATACCTGTACTGTTTGTGCTCTGTGGTTGGGAGTCCGCGGATACGGAGGGCTGGCCGTATGCATTGATCTATGCCATTTTATATAGGGGACTTAAGGATTGTGGGTACTGAGGGACAACTGAGTTTGGGGGAGTCAAAAGTTATACACGGATTTTCAACTGCATGGGAGGCCAGCGCCCCGAATCCCCCATTGGTCAGAGGTTAGCTGTGCTTTAAAAACATGAATTGCACATTGTGTGGTACCCGAATTATATCTCAGTAACGCTGCATACACATGCATACCACACGCACGTGCACGCACATTTATAGAGAAGGGGACAGTAGCTCACCACAGGGCTAGAATGGGAGGGTGGCCTGACTCAACTTATGTGTCTGGGCGAGTGCCCTGGGCCCTGGGTTGCTCGGGACCACAGGAGGGTTTCCGTTGTCAGCTGCTCTACAGCAGTTGATTGAAGCAACGGTGTCTTTTTTTCTTGGGCAGTTGTGTGGGTTGACTGTGCTCAGCCGGGCAGTTTTCACCTGGGGCCTCGCGTGGGGCTGCAGTCGGGAGTGTCTGCCTGGGGTATTCTGCAGACTCGACCGGCCTGGGTGTCCAGTGGCCTCCTCGGCCCCACTCGGGCTATCGGCGCTCCCCCATGTGCCCTCCAGAGCCGAGTAGCTGGACTTCATGACAGCGCCGGGCAGCCCCCCTGAAGCTGGGCGGGGACGCGGCATCGCTCCGCCAGGCTTTAGTGATCACAGCAGGCACAGGTCAGCCCAGGTTCCGGGCGGCCGACTAGAGTCCCTTCTGGGAGGGATGGCAGGCAGACAGGAAGAGGAACTGATGGCAGTCTCAGGGCTGAGCCACCCCGGGGCGGATGGGGGTGGGGAGGGAACTGCAATGGAAGAGAGAGGGAGCCCAGTGCGCTGCTGCCGTTACAGTTATTGTCGAAGGTATGTCCTTGTCCTGCCTCCTCACCAGGTCTGCTCTCCCGAGCGGGCTGGTGCCAGGGGCGTTGGCCTGTGGCAGTGGGAGGAGAGCCTTCTAGGCGAGTTGGCACTCCTGCCGGCGTTGGAGACAGGAACTTGACCAGATGATTGTGCTCAGGGCCCCAGAGCTGGTTGTCTTGAGAGCCAGAGGAGATCTCCCCGGCCCAGCTCTAGACCTCACGTCATCGAGGATCCCACCCTGGAACTGCTCCGGGGCTGAGAGGCTGCGTGCGGGCCAGTGTGCCAGGCAGCTCATTCTGTCCATCAGGTTCATGTGCAGAGCAGGGAGCGAGCTGCCACTCAGCCAGGCCTGGGAAGAGGCACAGTCCCTCGGGGGGAGCAGAGGGGACTCTGTTCGCAAGCAGACCCCACACCTTCTGGCCTGGCACTCGCTAGGGCCATGACCGTGACCAACACAGCCACCTCCCTGTCCCACCCCCCGCCCCCCAACAGCTTTCTTCAGATGTAACTCACTGTACAGCTCACCTGTTTAAAGTGTACAGTTCAGCGGTTTTGGTATATTAGTCTGTTAATTTTTAAGGCAGTGGTAAAACATGTGCAACATAAGATTCGCCATTTTAACCGTTTTTAATTGTACAATTTGGTGATATTAATGACCCCGGCCTGTTTTCAGAGTTTGGGTTTTGCATTGGCTTTGAAAGTCAGGACGTGTCCTCTACCAGTGACTTTCTAGGATTGATGAAGTAACGAGAACTTGACAGAGGTCAACCCTTTCCCGAAAAGGGTGATTGACTGTTTAGAGAGAGATGATTTGGAAGAGCCTGGAGTTGGAGCCAGAAGTCTGGGGTGGGGCTCTAACTCCATAGGTGAGTAACCTTGCCTTGTTACTCGTCTTTCTGCCCTTCAAGTCCCCTCACCTGCGAAAGGAGCCCAGTGCGGTCCCTCCTGTGGCACAGGTAGGGCCCAGCCCACCTAGCCTTGCTTTTGCTCCTCCAAGCTGAGTACTTGGAGCTCCTGAAAGGGGAAAACAGTTGAATCCCAATTAAGGACGAGAGACCAAGGCAGGTGCTTTGAGAAAGGCGCCCTCCCTGCCTGGTGTGAGGGTGGGCAAGCTCCCCCAGCAGAGAGGAGCGCCTCCCGGTGCCACCGGGCTGGGCTCTCCTGGCAGAGGTGCAAAAGCAGCCTCACCTTCAGCGGAGGGCTGGCACCCAGGCGGCTCTGCCTGACACGCTCACTTCTAGCGCTGTTTCCGCGGAACCCACACGGGGCTTCCGGCTTCTCTATGACCACTCATTGGACGAACGCAACTGAAATCCGCTTGTCATCTCTGTTCTCAGAAAGGGACCCCACGGCGGGAGAGGCCTGATGTGAGGAGTGCTGGTAGGAGCGCAGGGGGCGCCAGCGGGTGCCCGGGCTGTGGAGAGCCAGCAAGAGAGCAGGGAGCGCGCTCTGAAAAGGAGGAATCGGGACCCCAGAGAGTAAAGTAATGGCAGTGTCACCTTACACTTCTGACACCGCAGTTTATAAAACTCCTTCCTGTATTATACCCATTTAACAGATGAGAAAATGAAGGTCTAGAAGCCACCCATTAGGAGGTGGAGAGCTGGAACTTGACCCAACTTCAGTGCTCTTCCCATGACGCCTCAGCTGCCTGCACATTGATTTACTGTTTAAAGAGAACATGTCAGAGACCATTTAGCTCATTGATCTCTGGTCCATTTGATTAAGAATCCTCAACATGGCTAGCCCAGTGGTCGGCAAACTGCGGCTCGCGAGCCACATGCAGCTCTCTGGCCCCTTGCGTGTGGCTCTTCCACAAAATACCACGTGTGGGTGCGCACGTACAGTGCGATTGAAACTTCGTGGCCCATGCGTAGAAGTCGATATTTTGTGGAAGAGCCACACTCAAGGGGCCAAAGAGCCACATGTGGCTCGCGAGCCGCAGTTTGCTGAGCACTGCCCTAGCTTGTTTTGCTCAGTGGATAGAGTGTCGAGGGCCTGCAGACGGAAGGGTTCTGGGTTTGATTCTCGTCAAGGGCACGTACCTCAGTTGCAGGCTCCTCCCCAGCCTGGGCCTTGATTGGGGTGTGTGCAGGAGGCAACCAATCAATGTTTCTCTCACATCGATATTTCTCTCTGTCTTTCCCTCTCTCTTCCACTTTCTCTAAAAAATCAATGGAAAAATATCCTGGAGTGAGGATTTAAAAAAAAAAAGAATCCTCAGCACCCTGATGCCCATGTCCCCCTCCTGAAACAGACCGGGTCTGGAGTTGCCTGCCTAAGGCCGGCGTCGGGGGAAGTCACAGAGCTAGGGTAGCATTGTCAGGTGGGTGATGGTGGGCTGTACAGGTATTCTTGACACTGGAAAGTGAGTTTAGTAAAAAGTATTTCCTTTTCCATTTTAGCCAAAAGACTGCCATCTTTCATTTTTGGGGTTTTTAAAATTTCTTTATTAATTAAGTTATTACATATGTGTCCTTATCCCCACATTACCCCCCATCCATCCCACTCATGCCCTCACCCCTCTGTTGTCTGTGTCCATTGGTTAGGCCTATATGCTTGCATATAAATCCTTTGGTTGATCTCTCCTGCTTACCCCCACCCTCCCCTACCTTCCCTCTGAGGTTTGATGGCTCTAAAACTGTCGTCTTTTGACCCTTTTGTTGTTGTTGTTGTTGTGTTAATCCTCACCTGAGGATATTTTTTCCCATTGATTTTTAGAGAGAGTGGAAGGGAGAGGGAGAGACAGAAACATATTGACTGGTTGCATCCCACAGGTGGCCCCAGAGATTGAGCCTGCAACCCAGGTACGTGCCCTTGACCAGAATCAAACCCAGGACCCTTCGGTCTGAGGGCTGACACTATCCACTGAGCCAAACCGGCCAGGGCCAACATCTGACCCTTTTGACGCCACCTAGCCTGGACATGTGTCACGGTGTGTGACCCACCTTGTCTCCTCCCTCCAGGATCTTGGTGAGCTCCAGCCGGGGCCCTGGGAGGCCACGCTGTGGTTGGGCTGGGCTCAGGCTCTGTTGCCACATTCCGGTTTTCTGTTTTGGTACAGGGAAGACATTGAGGAGATAAACAGAGATCACTTTACACCTTTTATATTATGACAAATACATATTGCAAAACACTGCTGCTTCCAAAATGTTTGGGTGGCAGAGCAGCGAGGAATTAGCAGCTACGCAGCTCCCGAGATGCTTGTACTTCATTCACACATCAGAACTTTTTTACACTTTCCAGAAAAATAAAAAGTGAGAAAGCACACATACACGCGCGCACACACACGCACGCACACACACGCCCAAGGCACCACTTGGATGCTATATCAGGAAGGTCTTAAATTAGTAAGGAGTTCTTTAAGTGCAGATAAACTGATAAATACCATTAATGGCTTAATTTATACTCTGGGTTTGAAATTTGACACATGGACACTATCTTGGCTCAGGAAACACAAGTGGGTTT
The DNA here is from genome assembly GCF_028538775.1 of Myotis yumanensis. NCBI lineage: Eukaryota > Metazoa > Chordata > Mammalia > Chiroptera > Vespertilionidae > Myotis > Myotis yumanensis. The sequence continues at coordinate 78,708,559 of NW_027223761.1, forward strand.
GTGCCAGAGGTTTTAATGACCGGTCAGTAATATAAATTGCTGCATCACTGCACAGAAATAGCTTCTCCATGTCATTTGATCTGGAAACTTCTCTGGCCAGGCAGCAGTTAATAAATTTAAAAATAATTACCCTCTTTATTCAAAGTCAAGCTAATGAGGAGTGGTTTTTACAAATCATAACGTTGTCTAGGCCACTGTACATCCCCTTTTGGGACTTGAACAGACCTGGGGGCAGCAGACGGACTGAGTGGCATGAATTAGAGGGCAGGGGCGCTCCCTTAGCTGCTGAGTGAACGTGAGGTGCTGGGGCCATCTTCAGCATGCCCTGTGTGGTGGGGGAGGGGGGGTCAATGAGGAGGCCTTGGGGGTGACCTGTAGGAGCCTTCAACTCTTTTAACCCATATGCAGGTGACTCAGAGCAGCCACCTTCCTGAGATATGAACATGGGGAGATGGGCCAGTGCTGGTGGTGGGCCAGGCCAGAGCCCATGGAGGAGGAGAGACAGGTGTGCACACGGCTCCTGGGGGACGATGGACTGGCCCAAAGGAAGGGAGTGGATAGGATGGTCTCTAGAGCGCTTTGCTCCCGGACAAGTTTGGGCCCTAATGGGGCAGAGCAGGTTTGTCTTGCAGGCTTCAGGGAAGAGGGACCCAGGAGCTGGTGTCAGAGTGTGAAGTTCACATTTTCTGTGCGTGGGGACACCCAGAACTTGGGAGCCTGTACCTCATTTAGGCAAATGCTAGCCCCATCACTTTCACGTTGTATGATCTTGAGGAGGTGGCTTAACTTCTCTAAGCCCTGGTTTCCTCTTCGTCACGTGGGCAATGATGTCGTCTGTCCTGTAAGGGGTATTGTGGGGGTTAATTGGATAGTTCATGGGAAGCGCTCAGTGTAGGCTTGGTGCAGAGTAAACACTGGTGTGGTGGTATCATCGTGATTCATTGGCGGCCTTGGAGGGCACCCATTCCCCACCACCGGGGGCGGGAGTGTGAGGGGCCAGGTTAGTGGCAATGGTGGTGGAGGAACAGGATCGGTGGGATTCCCCCAGGATCCCTGTCTTGTCCTCTGACTGGGCCATTTCCCCTGTGCCCACAGACCTAACAGCCACCGGACCCATCCACGTGCAGTTGGGAGAGGTGAGGGCAGAATGAAGTTCTTCTACAGGTTGAACAATCTCACAGAGTAGATTCTTATTTTAAGGCTCTGGTGCCTGGAATGCCCAGGGGGACCACCCCTTACCAACACCCAAACCGATGCCTTAGACACCCAGGTCAGACATGCTGAGGAGCTGGGATCAGCACAGCACTGAGCAGATGTCTGCCCTCCGGAAGCATGTCTCACAGGAGGCCGCCTCGGGTGGTGCCCTGGAAGGAAGGCTCAGGCATCCTGACTCTTCCCTGGTGCCTGGCCTGTGTCTGTGACCGTCAGGAACCTGTGTGTTCTGAGGCTCCTGCCTTCTCCCCTAGTGCCCAGGTGAGGAAAAGAGGCAGATGGCTAAAGTCACCCCAGGTTAAGGGTTCTGGGGCCAGGAATCTTCAGGGAAACCTTGGAGTCCCCGGACACTGGGTGGAACTGGATCTCTAGTAGACTTGCCCCAAAGCAGTTCCGCTCTCTCCTCCAGCCCCTCACTTGCCCCATTGGCCCACAGTTAGCGACATGGATTTGCTGCCCATCAGAATAGGCTATGCAGCTGGTTCATTTCATCATTTCTCATTCACTTACTTCCCAAGTTTCAAAGTACCTACTATGTGCAAGGGACTTGGTAAACCCAATACCTAATGGTGAACAAAATTGCTTTTCCGAGGTTTACAGTGCTGTGAGGGAAATGACCGTGCAGGGTGACCCTGCCTTGGGAACAGATAGTGCATAGCTATACTCTCATGGACACTTAGGAGTTACAATTTATTAAGGCCTCACGACAGCCCTAAAACATAGATACTCTTCTTCCTATTCTCTATAGAAAACAGACCTGGACATGTTAAGGAAGGCCAGCCCAGGAGGGAGCTAGGAAGTGGTCTCGGGCTCCTGCACCCCAGAGCCCATGTTATCCCTCCCCATGGGGTGTGAGCATTGAACCTAATGTGCAGACCAGGGGGTCAACTCTGCCCGGCCAACAGTCTAGGTAGGAAACCAGGGCTCAGAAGCCCATATTTGCAAAAGGGGTTAAGAACAAGCCGAGCAAGAGTTAGGACCCATGAGTTATTCCAGTCCAAGAGTCTCTCCACCCTGACTACAAAGTAAGGGCTTTCTTTTACTGGCCTAGAAAAAGTTGCTGAGTCCCCACAATCCTGTGTCACACAGGAAGCCATTCAGGCAGATGCAAATGTTGAGGTGCTGCTTCTCCCCCTCTCTTTGTTGGCTGCAAGAGGGTCCTGCAGACCAGAAACAGTGAAGACACCTGGCGAGGGCCAGCAGCTGTGCTGTGGGATCTGCTGCCCCTCGGGCAGGGAGCAGGGGCTGGAGGGAGCCTGCCCGGGGCCCTCACCCTTCCCCTGCGAGGGAGGCTGGGAGGCCCTTACCGCAGCCCTGGAAGGAGGAGGCGGCAGGCACACACTCCACAGCTGTGTGACCGCCCCGAGGAAGGTGCAGAGCTGCACCCCACTCTGTGGGGCGCTACCTGCTTACCCCCCTCTCTCCTGACACGGCCAGTGTCTGGCCCCGAACTCCAGAGTGGAGAGTGAAGTCCTTGCCTGGAGGACTCTCTGTGGAGGTGAGCCAGGGCGGGGTGGCAGGAGCAGCAGGCGGGAGGGGACTTAAAGGGTAGCAGTAGCATTCCTTCCCTCCGCGTGGCTGCCACCTTTGCTCCTCTCCTGCCCAGGCCCTGGCATGAGGGGCAGCCCTGGCACTGAGCAACTGCTTCAGGGTGGCTGGCCCCGGTCCCACAGCAGGAGGAAAACCAGCAACTGTTCTGGCCCCTCCTCCCAAGGTCAGCCTCCTGGTGCCCGGCCCCAGAAAAGCTGGGGAAGGGAGAGGGGCCAGCGGACGAGAAACAAGTTAATCTACTTAAAACTTTACGCGGAGAAAAAGGCAGGGCGGGCTTCCCCTGCCCGTGCCGGAGGACAAGGTCATCCGTAGACACGTGGACTTCCATGCAGGTCGGCGTGACCTCCTCATTGAAAGCATAATAGCATTTGACTTTTCTAAATATCAAGGGTGATTTGTATAGCGTTTCATGTGGTGCGCCAAGAAATCGAACCTGAGAAAGCCGGAGCTCCGGGGCGGCCGGGGGACGTCAGAGGCGCTTTGGGAGGGAGAGTCATGTGCTGCCGGCCGTGTGCACCGCAGACTCAGTCCTGACCTCGTTTGATGCTGTTGCCATACAGGCATGCTTCATGCCTAATATAGACTTTTATTTCCCCAGCATGGGGTGCTCGGCTCTGCTGAGTTGCTTGCTGCGAGGCAGGTCCGGACAGCCCAGCTGTCACCTGCTGGCCCAGACAAGGCCTGGCCCAAATGCTAGTGGCTCCCAGGCCCTTCTAGCCACCTTCTGGATGGGTCCCTAGTGCTGTTGTTAAGTGAATAAACTTTATTTTTAGAGCAATTTTAAGTTTGCTCCTGTGTGGGAAACTAAAGCTGAGCAGAAGGTGCCGAGTCCTCAGGCCCCGCCCCACTTCTGCCCAGCCTCCCTGCCATCAGCATCCTCCGCACATCCTTCCCCCCCTAAGTCGATAGTTTACGTTATGGTTCCGTCTTGTACCTGCCATAGTTGCATCCTACAGAATAGTTCCGCTGTCCTGAACACCCTCCTTGCTCTGTTCACCACCCCAGTGGTTTTTATGGGAAGCGTCACTGCTTTGGGCATCGGTGGTTTGGGGAGGAAAATTGGCCCCAGGCGGGTTTGGTTACGAAAAGGTTGTAACTCCTGCTCGCATAGAAACGAGTGTCTGCTTTGCGCCAGACGTGTGCTGGGCGGTCAGAGGTCCAGCAGCCGCGTCCTCACCAACGCCCTTCGCAGCAGAAGTGACACGAATGTTGCCGCGGGGGCAGCGGCGTTTGGAAACAGTGATGAATGAGGAGAAGGAGGAGAACTGAGTTCTTACCCTGGCCCTGTCACAGGCCTGCTTTAGGACGTGGGACAAAATACTTTTATCTGCCCCTCAAATGCTGGGTGTCGGAATGAGGGAAATGCTGTGTGGGGGTTTTGTGGTTCCAAGCACCGCCTGAGATCCTGACCTTGTGTGGATGGTCTGCGTTTTTCTCAGCCTCAGTTTTCACGTTTGTAAACCATGTTAACAGTGTGTGTCCGTTATGAGGACCGCGTTAAATAACGTGTGGACAGAGCTCAGCCCCGCGGCTGGGGGCAGCTCACCCGCCTTCAGTGCGGCTGCTCCGTCATTACTTTTAATGTCTCAGTCTCTGTCCCTCCTCAACAGGTAAGTATTTGCTTCACTGTATTTAGAAGCTTTTTCAGTAAAAATTGGAGTGCACACTGTATGTGACGAAGGGATTAAAGACGAAGATCTTTTGCCTTTTATTTTTTATGTATTTTGATTGACTTCAGAGAGGAAGGGAGAGGTAGAGGGAAAGAGAAACATCAGTGATGAGAGAGAATCGTCGGCTGCCTCCTGCACACCCCCTATTGGGGATCGAGCCCCCAACCCGGGCACATGCCCTGACCAGGAATCGAACTGCGACCTCCTGGTTCCTAGGTTGACGCTCAACCACTGAGCCACGCCGGCCGGGGGGCTCACGGAAGGAGCGGGCTCCCGGTTTGGGGACAGTGGTGAGTCCAGTGGGACTTCCTGGGCACCCATCGTCCTCGCTGTCCAGAGCTGCTCCTTCCCTCTCAGCATCGTCCTGGCCCCAAGTCCCATCTGTCCTCAGGTCCGACGCCAGCCCGCTCCGCTCTCCGCACCCACGCCCGGCCCGCAGCTCCCCTTCTCCCTTCTCCGCTGCCTTCCAGCTCCTGCCCCTTCCTCCCCGCTGCCCCCCTTCTCCCTCGAGACACCACTGCTGCCCCGTGACAGAAAGGAGTTAATAAAAACCAATGTGTAACCGAAACTTGAAAACCCATAAATCGCCTTGTTTTTTCTAGGATGTTGGTAGCATTTTGATTTAATAGTTGGACAAACACAAGGGCCTATTTTATTCAGAGTTTACAGGCCTCAAGGCTGTTATTCCTCCAAATTTAATGGCATTGAAATTGCAGGGTTTGCTATAATTTGCCTATCGCTTTCTGCTCCGCCATTGATGTTTATTGTCGGCGGGATGGAATCTCGCTCCCACTCACTTAGATAACATGTCTGTTAAACATTTAGATAATTGTACCATCATTAACTTGTCACATCATTTTAGAGACTCAAAACAGACGCAGGGTAAGTAGAGGTACCAGGGGGTGGAGGTGGTGGGAGGAGGCAGGGGAGGAGGAGGAGGGAAGCCCCTCCTGAGTGGGAGCACAGGAGGTGAGGGTTGGTTTCCGTCTTGGCGTTGCACGGGTGCGTCTGAGGTCAGGGGTGTGCTGCAGAGCTGGGCCGGCCCTGGGCCCGTGTGGCAGGTGCCCAGAACTCCTTGGTGGTCCTCTCATTCCCAGCGTTGGCCTTCAGGTACCAAAGACGAATTTTCTAGCTTCCCTTAGGGATGCTGAGTACAACATGAGACGTAATTACAACACATTGAGAACAGCCCACGTGTCCAAAGGTAAGGAATCTGTTCATTATGGTACCTGAGTTGGAAAGATGCCCATGATGTTTGGGTGATAAAAGCTGGTTAGAGAAAGCAGGTTACATAGTGTGACTCCGTTATATAAAATACGGGAGCCTTCCTGTAAGATTATGTAAGGCTCTGTATCTGTTCACAGTGATTATCTTTAGAGAATGGAATTATAGAGCAAAGAGGGTTTTACTTTGCTTGAGCTACTTCTGAATAATAATAATAATAATTATTGCCCTGGCCAGTTTTGCTCAGTGGTTAGACTGTCAGCCCACAGATGGAAGGGTCTCGGGCTCGATTCCTGGTCAAGGCCACGTTCCTCGGTTGCAGGTTCCCCAGCCCTTGCGGGAGGCAGCTAATCAATATGTCTATCACATGAATGCTTCTCTTTCTCCTTCTCCTCCTTCCCTTTCATTCTCTCTAGAAATCAATGGAAAAAATATCCTCCAGTGGGGCTTAAAAAAAAACACCAAAAAATAATAATAGGTATTTATTTTTATTTGTTATATAATCATTAGTTATAGACATGTATCATTTATATAAATTTAAAAAGCAAGTTCACACTATAAATAAGAAAAATATCACCCTTGAGTCTCATTTTTTTCCATGAGAAAAAATGGAAAAAAGATGGACTTCTTAAAAGAAAAGGCTACAAGTGCAACTAGAGAGATTTTGAGAGAGAGCTCCAGCACATTAATATCTCAGTTCCACTGGCAGGCGCCTCAGTTTCCCCCTGTGAGGACAGGTACATGCCAGAGGGAGGACTCAGTGCCCTGGGGATGGGCCCGTGCCAGCATTCCCAGGTCCCAGCAGCTGTCCCGGCTCACCGAGGGCCTGGCAGAGGGAGTGGGCAGCAGAGACTGTCCTTACCCCTCAGTGAGGCCTGAGGTCACACCTGGACACGTGACAGGCCTGGGGTAAAGAGCAGTGAGCTCCCACTCCTCAGAATGGGGGATTCTGGGAGCAGCCAAATGTCACGGAGCTTGGCATCTAAAACTACCCCCCAGAAATTCTGTGGTGTAGGTCCCCTGGCCCCATGTGGGCGGCAGGTGTGGCTGCGGCCTGTCTGCCTGGCTGTGGACACCATGTTCTCTCCTGCATCCCAGGGCCTGTTCTGTGACTTGGGCAAAGAGAACTCACTAATTGCTTCTCACGGCTGGTGCACACCAGGGACACAGGGACGGGAAAGTGCGCAAGTCCGGGAGCAAGGCGTACCGTTGCCATGATGGTCCTGTAAATAATGCAGGTGTTTGGGGCCGTAAGGGGCAACAAGGTAAATATTTTATAGACTGTAAGCTAAATATGTTTATATTTAGAAAAGCACCTTAAATATTTCATATGCTGCAGCTCAGACTCCTGCGTAGAGGACCGTGGGGTAAGGGTGGGGATATGGTAGAGCCCGGGTAGAGGGGCGGAGGAGTAGAAAACTTTGCAATAGAATAACGCTTTGCAGTAAAAGTATGTGTATGAGATTGGGGTGCAACAAAGCCAGCCAACTCTCAGTTACTGGGAACCCAAGTAGTTGGAAGTCTCAGATTTTTTAAATCATTGTTAAATACCCTGTATTTTTTTTAATGTGAAAGACAAATGACAACCTAATAACAAGATTTTATTTTATTTTTAAAGCAACTTCCAATCCAAGAGAATTGAGACCATACTTCCACATAAAAACTTATACCTGAGTGTTCATAGGTTCATAATACGACAAAAAAAAAAATAGGAGCTATTCAAATTCCATCAGCTGATGAACAGGTAAACAAATGTGGTCTATCCACACAATGGAATGTTATCCTATATAATAAAAGGCGAATATGCATATCGACCCAAGGGCAGAAAGACCGGTACCTATGACATGCACTGACCACGGGGTTGGAGGGGGGGACACCACTTAGGCAGAAGCTGGGCTCACGGCTGGTGAGCGCAGTGGCGGTGGCGAGAGCCTCTCCCACCTCTGCGGCAGCACTAAGGACCCCTCAAGGGATGCCCGCCTGCTGACTTAGGCCAGCTCCCAGCAGGCGGACATCCCCTGAGGGGTCCTGGACTGCGAGAGGGAGCAGGCCTGGCTGAGGGAACCCCACCCCCAGTGCACAAATATCATGCACCAGGCCTCTAGTTCAGCCATAAAAAGGAGCCCAGTACCGATACATATTACAACATGACCAATGTTGAAACCAACATGGAAGGAGCTGAGCACAGAGGCTACGTACCATATGATTCCATGTGTATGAGATGTTCAGAGGAGGCAATGCTCTAGAGATGCGGCACATTAGTAGTTGCTAGGGTGGAGGGGAGGGAGAATGGAGAGTGACAACGGATGTGTGTGGTTTCTTTTGGGGTGAAAATGTTCTGGTATTAGTGTTGCTGGTGTTTGTACAACTTTGTGAGCACATTCAAAGCCATTGGACCATATACTTTACTTAAAAAGGTGGACTTTATGATTTGTGAATTGTATTTCAACTAAAATAAACAGATTCTAGGTATTTGTTGGATTTCACAGACTCAGCACAAGCCTGACCCTAACCCTAGCGCTGCTGCACCACAGGACTTCCTGGACGGGGCGGTTTGTGTACCGGGGGTGACGTTCCAGCCAGTATGGGGCCTTCGGAACCAGTCTGTCCTCACAGGCAGCAAGAAGTAGGGTGGCTCAGGTACCCCAGTCCTCCATTTTCAGAGCTGGGAAGGAGGAGCGAACCAGTCAGGACCATAGACCGGAGAAGGATGTGCCGCTGACGTCCGCAAAGCCAGGGGGCAGGAGCTGCCTTACACGTAGGTCTCAGGGAGAAAAGCCAGCCCTCCTCAGAGCGGAGCGCTCTGGCCAAAGGCAGGACGGGACAGTCTGGGCCGGTTTTAAGAAAAGAATCCCTCACCCAAGTAACGTGTTTCGTGTAGAGAACGTAGAAAGTACATGCAAACAGAAGAAATGTGTCCCCTGAAGTCCCACCATCTTTTTCAGTTTTTTCATAAACAAAACTCAGGTGATCGCTGTTTTGTAATCTGTTCCTCGAGTGCCACCAAACCTGGGCCTTGCTGGTGTATTTTAGAGGTTTCCTAGCCGTCTCCCCAGCCCCGTTCACTTTTTTCTGTAGGCCTGGAGTGCTTACTTGAGTGCTGGGACGCCCCTTTGCCCTCCATGCTTTGGGGGGCGGGGGGTTAGGCCTCATGTCTGAAGGACCTGCCAGGGACTGCAGGCAGGAGCGGAAACTCACAGAGGCAGCACCATACCACCTCTTACCTGCCACTGCTCTGTCCACAAGACCAACTGTGCTGGCCGGGCGCGCTGGAGGCAGCGTTCACGCGGCCATTCTAGGCAAGCTGGAGGTGCTGGTAATGTACCCGGTCCTCCTACTCCATCTTCATAGACTCTGTTCCCCTGTGGTTTTCTCCAGCCTTGCAAATGGCCACTCGCCCTGGGCAGCTAATTCATCTCCTCTGCTAACCTAAGGAATGGCACTGCCTGAAATACGCCCATCGATTTCTTTGCCAAGTTCAAACCCAGAGTTAAGTATCAAGTTAAGCATCTCCATATGCTAAGTGTCCCAGGCCCAACCAGGGGAGCTCTCCGGCAGGACACCCAACAGGTGTTAGGAAAGGGCTTTTCTTTCCGAATTCCCTTCTCTGAACGTTAGGGAAAGTAACTGAACGGAGGGGTTGCAGGTGTGGGTCAGACGCAATGTTCCCTGCTCCCCACTAGGAGAAGATCTATTTCAGATTGGAAATGGCTTTGTCTCTAAGTGCCCGTTGTCAGATGGGATGCTCATTCCCCTCAACCAAACAAATATAACATGTTCCAGCCCGGCTCGAATTTTCTATTACTGTTTCACAGGACTCCAGAGAGTTTTAAGATAGCAATTTGATTAAGCTTATGGGGGAGATCCCATCAGATAGCATTCTTTTTCTGCAGGTAGAGATAATGTGTTGGAGTATTAAGTATGTTTTAAAGGTAATTATCTTTTCCATATTCATTTTAGTTACAGGAATTGGAAAGGGGGGGACTTGGCATCTGAAAGCTGCCCCCTGGGCCCGAGAGTCGCTGGGACTTCCCTCCTCTGGGGAGCACACTTGAGGCTTTTGACAAATGAATGAGTGCCCAATGTTTTTCTATTTTGAAATGGCTCCGGCTCCAGAGAGGTTGTCTAGAAGGCGGGGTCTGGGCCTGACTTCAGCAGGCCCCCTAGCTTGCATTCTCGTTCTGGAATACTTTGGGGCTCCCATTTTATGCTCCTGGATGCCAGGAGGGGGCCTGGTGCTACTCAGAGGACTTGGCTCATCCACCTTCCACCTGGAAGGATCATGTCCATATACCAGGCCCGGTGTTGGGCTCTATTCAGATTGGGAAAGACTAATTCATGGTCTAGGCTTCTAACATGGGGAGGCTCCTAGACTTCATGGCTGGAGCAGAGGGCACAGGGAGGGTGACCCTGAGCTTCAGTGAGGTCCAGGGACTTGTCCAGGGTCACACCGCAAGTTCGAGAGACACATTGTGCACTGGATCCCAGGAGTCTTGGTCTTGGACCATCCCGCCTGTCCCCCAGACAATAAACCTCATCTTTTCTGGAAATCTCCAGAGTAGGAGATGCTGTCCCTTGTGGTCTCCTTGGCAACCCATTAGTCAGGGTCCGCCCCAAGAGAGCGCCGCCAGGGCCTCTGCGGGCTTGAGGAGCCCAGAGCGAGTCCAATACTGACACTCAACCACCTCAGACCTTTGTCTACCAGCCGTGCTGTTCTGAGCACGCTGAAGTATTTCAAAACTAGAGGCCTAGTGCATGAAAATTCATGCCCTGGAAGGGGGGTCCCTCAGCCCGGCCTGCCCCCTCTCACAGTCCGGGAGCTCTCAGGGCGGGAGGCGACCCAGCAATCGGGAAGGTGACGCCCCGTCACACCCCTGCTGCTGCCACTGCCGGCAGCGCAATCCTCGGCCGGCCCTGGTTACCTGAGCCTCGGGCAGCCCTGGGCGGCTGGGGGGCTGAGGGGACTGGGGGAATCTGGAGGCAGGCATGTGGAGCCCCAACAGGGCTGAGGGGACTGGGCGCCGCCATCTTGTGGCTGTGAGCGCCGCCATCTTTGAGGGCGGGACAGTCAATTAGCATATTTCCTCCTTATTGGCTATGGGCACCGCCATCTTTGTGACAGCGTGAGGGTCAATTAGCATATTCCCTCTTTATTAGATAGGATAGGAAAATCAGGCCCAAATCCTGCCTTCAGACTGCTAACCAATGCCAGGGAGGAAAACACAAATGTACCTAAAAAGATAAGCAATACTACAGGACAGCCAAAAATGGCGTGCGGTGGGGGTTAGTGTAGTGGGACACGTCCCTTTGTCAACCTGAGATCCTTCTGCCGCCCGAAACCCCTGGTCCCACATTTGCCCACCTGGCATCTCTGCCGATCACCTGGGCACCTGCCATTGGATGGCTGCGGCCTTGGTCTGAAGGCAGCTGACTCTGGAAAGGGCCCCAGATGACAGGTTTATTTGACATTTAAGACCCCAGGCTGGTGGCGTGCAGTGCCCATTGTCTCCAGTTCCCGCCTCATTCCCACCAGACCGAGGTGGCCACGGAGGGTGGATGCTAACTCAGTGGGCCCAGGCAGGGTGAGTGCTTGGCCTCGTGCCCTAGATTCTAGGCACAGATGTCGCTGGCATCTTATGTGCCCAACCAGTGCTGCCTCTCCTACGCTTATCCTTCGAAATATCCCTCGTTGTCTTACCCCAGCTGCACATTGAAATCATTTTGGCGAAGCTTTGAAAAAACAACCAAGGGCTCCCACCCCAAACCAGTTAAGTCAGAATCTGGCCCCAGGCGAGAGGCGGTGTTTCTCAGCTCCCGGGAGATCCGGCGTCTGGCCCAGGTGAGAACTTCTGATGGGGGAGATCGGAGGCCACTGTGTGGCCCCGAAAGTGTGTCACAATCAGAGTTGGGCCTTATCTCTGCCGCCCCCTACAGTGTGTTCATCAAGAGCCACGTACAACTTCCCATTCTTTGCTACTGTTGTCTGTTGTCTCCTCCATGTTGTCTGTTGTCTCCTCCATGTCTTCCCCACCCCACTCTCTCATGTGCCTGGTCTGCCTGCCATATTCGTAGCTCAGTTGTATCCGTGACGGACTGGTGTTTGGACCCGCTCCCCTCCATTCATGTTGAACCCTAACCTCCAGTGGGATGGATTTGCAGGTGTGGGGCCTGTAGGCGGATGGAGATGAGGTTGTGAGGGGGGAGCCATCTCAGTGGACTAGTGCCCTTATATGAAGAGGAAGCACCTAAAGCGTTCTCTCTCTGCCATGCAAGGACACATCTGGGACGTGGTTGTCCGCAAGCCAGGAGGAGAGCCTCACCAAGAACCCAACCACGCTGGCCCCCGGATCTCAGACTTCCAGCCCCCAGAACTGTGAGAGAGAAAGGTCCGTTGGTTAGGCCACCGTCATGGTATTTGTTACAGCAGCCGGAGCAGAGCAAGACCGTGTCCTTCTCGGTCACTTTTCCCCACAACTAAGCATCGGAATGCGTTTCCTCCTTTGGTCACCCGAACCATGAATGTACCCCACTTGGAGCACTGGGCCATCTTGCTGCTCCAGGACTTGGGGTCCAGAGCATTGGTCCCTGAGCCCTTGCACTGTGTTAGAATAAGTAGTCACTCAATAAATATCTGTGTGAGTTTAACCAAAGCAGTAAAGGGAGCTTCCTGGTTGGAAGCAAGAAAGTGGAATCTGTTCTCGTCTGAATTCCGATGTTTGCTCTTTACTAGCCAGCTGTGTGGTCTTGGACAATCCATTCAACATTTGCAAGGTTCGCATTCCATGTCTGAAACATTAGAGCACCACACTTTATCTATAGACCTCAAAGGTGGATGTGGGGGCCAGAACGATCTTGGTCAGAAGTAACATCTTTGCAAGGTGTGAAGTACAAGTGACATTGAAGGTGTTGTTATAATGGCGATGTCTCTTGATGCCCTCGGGGCTGTGGCTTCCAGATGTCCGACTATGCAGTGCCCCCAGCCTGTGCCTTCTGCACCGCCTCCCTCCCTGCCCTCTCAGGCCCTCCCCTTCTTTGGCTTCCCCTGTTGCACCTGCCGTGCGCCCCTGCACATACAAGGAATGCTGTCTGAAAGCATTATAGTATATTGTTCGTTACAGAGGAAATAAACGGAAGCAGGTTGGTCCGTTCAGTAGTTAACTATCCAGTCACCTGATGGGCAGAAGTTTGGAGGAGGGGTATCCTAGGATGTTTGGTTAAATGTGATCGGGGTAGGACAGTGAGACAGCCTCCACCTGCAAACCATTCCATGTCCATAACCTCTCGTGTGGAGAAGGTTTCAGAAGGAAGAGATTCCCTAGATCACTCTTTCCTCATTTGTCAGCGAGGATTTGAGCACCAACCGAGAGCATCGGTGCCAGCATCCAAAATGGCCTGCCTTGCCTGCTGCCCCCGCCCCCCCCCCCCCCCCCCCCCCCCCCCCCCCCGAGCTTGCAGAGACTTGGAAGAGGGCTGTGACAGGCGTGCCCTGGTAGCATGCAGGGAGGCTTGGAGGCCGAAGGGGAGGCTCAAACAGAACTTGCTTCTCACCTTCGTCTCTCCTGCTTTGGGGTGCACTTATTTTGTGGGGGTGGTGAATGCTTTGCTCTGCGCGAGTCTTGTAGAAGGAACCTTTGTGTGTTACTAATCCCCTTCCTTTCTTGGGTTCCTGTTTCTGGGCTAGTGATGCCTGGCTTTGTGGAGGGAGGGAGGGAGGGAGGGAGGGAGGGAGGATATAAAAGGGCAAGACAGGAGACTCGGTGCTTGGACTCAGAGCCTCCGCATTCCAGAGACCCCCCAGGGGCCCCTCTCCCTGGACCCTTCAGCTCCAGAAGGCCATTGTGCGCCATCCTGGCCTCTGACCCCGAGGCTCTGGGAAGCAGCAGGTTGTTGACACTTGGACAATCATTTCTTGCAAGGCAACTGCCTCCCTCGGGAGTTCTCTCTGCCTTGGGGTGGTGACTGTTCCCCCAGCCGGGAGGGGGGTGGTGAGGGAGGAGGGAAATTAGCTCTCGGCCAGGGTGGGAGGCTAGGAGGGGGCTCCTCAGTCTCAGCCCCCCAGGCAGCTTAGCTTCCCCAGCGTTCTCCACAGTTCACTCCTCTCACCTGTCCGCTCAGAAGCACGCCCTCCCCATGTTCTCCTGGGAGCCCGTGTGTCTCCAGGGAGGATGCCTGTCTGTCTCCTGCAGCCACAGGAGCAGAGACGATCGCTAGTCCTGGCGCTGCTACGTATTAGGGGCGTAGCTTAGGCGGATCAGTGCCAGACTTCGGGCAGGTCGCTTGCCCTGGTAGACGGTCAGTCTCCCCTTTGGTGGACGGGGGTTGAAAAACTACACTGACTTCCTGGCACCGCGGCAAACTCCTGAGCGGCTGTGGATGCACTGTGGCGCATCGTGCGGGCTTGCTTCCCCCGAAGCCGAGGCTGCGTCTTGGGTGTGAGCCCACCATTCCGAGTGTGGGCTTGCCAAGCATTCTCTCCCCTCTTCCTTTTCCTAATGCATTTCAGGGCGCACTGTTCAGAAGAGGGTGAGAGGTGACCGAGGGACTCTTACCTTTTTAAAGTGCCACTTGGCATTCCTTTTGCCTTGGCCCTAATAATAAATAACTCTAACTGCACGGCCCGGGATGTTCGGTCCAGATGAACCGAGTGTGTGTCTCATGGACCTGGTCGGTACCATTTCCCCAGCCGTACAAAAAAGCCCTCTTGCTAAGCTACAGAAAGTCTCTCTGGTGTGTTAATTCTGGAAGAAGCAGATTAGTGTGGCCATATTTAACCTTTGACCCCAACACAAAAGCATTATCCAAATTAGTCACCAAGAGGCTCTGTCTTCCTCTCCCCACCCCCTTGTCCCTGTTGGCCGGCGCTGGTTTAGCATCTTGGTGAACTTCTTCTGAGTAAGAGCCTGGGTCCAGAAGCATGCTGCTGCCTAAGGGGCTTCGGGCTGGTCCCAGGTGGGCCGGGGGCAGAGGCAGAACCGGGCCCTGCAGTGGGGCCGGAGTTTATGGGCTGGATTTTAAAACGCTCTCTCTTCTGACCCAGCCTCGTTCTCGGCTGTGCTGGAAACTGGAGTCTATTCAGAGGCTGTGGTGATATTTATTCTTCAGAACTTTCTTTAATGTCTCCTTCCACCCATCTGCTGCGTGGCCCCAAAGTACTGTTTGCTCTGCAGGGCAAACAGGTTGGGGTCGAGTGGAGGTGTGTCCGGACCTGGGTCATTTTTCTGGGTTTAAGTCCCATCCTCCCTGTCATTTCCTCGTTTTCCCTCGGGCAGGTCATTGGAAACCTGAGCCACAGCTTCCTCATCCGTAAAATGGGCCTAATAGTAATAGTGCCGCCTCTTGGAGTGCTTTCCGAGGATTGCTATCGGATACACATGAGGCGCTTAGAAGGGCACATGGCACTCGCTCTGTGTTTAGCACCTGCTGGCTACTGTTGTCATTATTATTGTTGTGGTCATCGGTATCATCATTATTGATTTCTCCTCGCTCTCCAGGTCCGGGCTGGCTCCTGCCTCAGGCATGCATCCTACGAGACCCCACCCGTGGGCCTTTGCTGGTGGCCTGTCCCATCCCCTGCCCCTTCCTTCCCCAGCTTCCCTTGCAGTGCTTTTTGGAGTCTCCCCGTGGATGCGGGAGGGGGAGGAACGCTTGGCTTCATTTCCTACCAGGAGCCCAACTTGCAGTGGGGCCTGGGAGGGAAGCGCTTTATAAGCTCGCGATGAAAGCTGTAAAGCGAGATGGTCAAGGATCCGGCTGGCCAGCCCCAGGATTATGGCGGCCCTGGAATGCCGGGGGCCTCTTAAGAAGCCAGTGTCTATTTACAGTGTATCTCTCATAAACCCGCCCGGGCCAGGGCAGGGGGACGTGCCCTCCTGGCATGTGATTGATTATCTGGTATTTATGCCATTGAGGACTTGTCAGCGGCTCAGGGTCAAAGGGTCATCTCATGTGTCTTGCCGCCAGTCCACCTCCTTTTGTACAGTGCGGACGGGCGAGCTGTGCACAAAACAGCTTTTTCTTTGCCTCGGGGAAAAGAGGGAGGGGTGGGGGCGTGTCAATGAAATTTTTTTTCAGCCTTTCCTGAATAGTGTCCTTTTAATTCTAAAGAACTTTTAATTAAAAGTAGAAGGAAAATTCATCTTGAGAAGGTTTAACTTACCTTAACAGATACTTTTGTGTCCCAAGAAGCTGGGAGTGACTTTCAGAAAAAGAGTGTAAGGGTTTTTGTTGAGTCTCTCCCCCTCCCCAGACATCTTCAAAGCTCCGCGGAGCCCGAGTGTGGCCCCTGCTCCGGGGAGCGGGAGGAAAGAGGCAGTCCTTCACTGTGGCCTAGCCATAACAGTTAGAAAGGGACCTCGGTCCCTCTGGTCCAACTCTCGCTTATTGTAGATGAAGAAACGGTGCCTCCAGCAGGGGAAGAGACTGTCCGGAGTCCGGCAGCCAGTTGGTGGTCAAGTCGGGGCCAGGATCCGCCCCCCTCTGCCTGCTCGTGCTCCGTCTTGCACACGGCGTTGTGTCCCAAGACTGGGACGCCAAGTGAAGATAAACGTGCTGTGACTGTTGTTGATTTTAGGCCCTAGATATCGGGGACTTGGGAACCACTCCTGAGGGACCACCCAGCTCATCCCTCTGCCCCGAGCAGGCAGCCCTAGCTCCTGGGTCCCAGGGGACTTGCTCTGTGCCCCCGTCCACAGAGCGAGGGGGCGTCAGGCCCTCTGCTTGTAGGAAATACCGGCACCCCATGCCCAAATCCTGTCGCTCTGAGCGTCTGGATGTCCTGAACAGTTAACTCAGTTACTTCCTGCGGCTCAGTCGTGGCGGAAGGGGAGCCTTCTCTCTGGTCACCAGTAGGGGACAGTCCAGAGCTGGGACAGGCCAGGACACTTCATTCTTCAGTGCTGCTCCCCACCGCCCCCATAGCCACCCGGGAGTGTTTATCCTTGAAAACCCCACCGAGGCTCCTCCTCCCTGGGTGGTGCCCCAGGATAGGGAAGTGAGACCTGGGTGGGGGCTCTGCCCTGGCGCTCAGCTCTCAAACGGGTGGAAACCAGGAGGAGAGAAGTGAGTTCCTAGACGGATTTATTTGCCGGAGTCACGTGAAACTCACACTCCCTGGATTCCTGATTTTGGCCTTCCTACCTTTCCCACTAAAAAAAAAAAAAAAAAATACACAGAATCCTCTCCTGATGGATATGTTTAGAAATCCTAAGTCCATTCTGTCCCTGCCATTCCCTTTCACATTAAACTAGTGAATGCTCATTTGGACTGAGGGGCACCACTGTGAGGAAGATGCGGAAACTGTGTGAGATCTGGTTCTTGCTCCTGAGTGGGGAGGCCACTGTGTGCTGAGTTCTTACAGAATTTCCTGAGTGCCATGCGCTGCGCCCATGCTGTACTGAGATCATCTTAGTCCATATATCAGCTTTGCAAGGTGAACATTCTAGTTCCAGTTAAAGAAGATGGAGTATGTATAACCATTATAGCTAATATGTATTGAACATTGCTTTATGATAGGTATTGTTAATCTCTTTGAATCCACATAAAACCCCAGTGAGATCAGTACTGTTAGTAACATGGTTTTACAGAGGATGGAATGGGCACAGAGGAGTTAAGTAACTTGCCTGAGGCCACACAGCAGTAGTAAGTGGCCCAGCTGGATTCGAGCCACAGTGAACGGTTACACAGTTCACGCTTTAACTGTGCTACACTCCGCCTCTAGGTTTCAGAGCTCGGCTGGGACCCAAGGCTTTGTAATGCCAGCGCTCACATTGAGGTCTTCTCCCACTATCCTAACATCAGCATGCTGGGCGCCACACAGAGACACATATAAATCAGCCGGCGGCCAGCAGAAGGCCACTGTGTAACCAGGTGGCGGCCAAGGTGGCGTGTGGGGAGGCATTCAGAGGAGGGACAGGCTAACGAGGACAGTGTGGAGTCTCACCTCTGGAAGCCACAGCGAGGGCCCGGTTCCTCCTTCCTCTCTCCATTCCCAGGGCCAAGTACACATGAGGTGTCCCCGTCATGCTGGTTTAACTGCTGGGGAGGTTTAGTGGGGAAGATGGGGTTGAACGGAATGCAAGTTTGACGAAAATGATGTTGAAAACTCTCTCCCTTCCTTTTGTGCTGACCCGGTGCCAGGTGCTCAGTGGGTATATGTACCTGAGGCTGTACTAGTATTTCGCCCTTGCTACAGTCCCCTGGCTATCATTCCCCCGGAGTAAACGGGGGGCTCTGTGTCATGCCCACGTTTTCAAAGCCTTCTATTTTCCCCTGGTTTCAAAGCCCACTTTCTTCCCCGAAGCAGAGGAGAAGGCCCGGGTGAAAGGGAGAAACGCAGGAGTGAGCGAGGTGGCAGGCCCTGAATGCGGCCGGGGGGCCTGGAGCACCAGGGCCCGGAGTCCTTGGTTTTCTGCTTGTGGTCGGGAGCTGCCTCTCTATATAAGGATTTCTGGGTCTGTGATGTTAACCGTGTCCAGTTCATTGAATTTATAATTCGGCACCCAAATCCTGGAAAGAACGGTCTTTTATGTCCCTTAATGAGTGCTATAAAAACAAGTGGTGGACCTAATTTTATGAATGATCTTTATGACTTACCTGATAGCTAGTAGTAGTTCAACACAAAGGACTCGTAACTCAGTCCGGCCCGCAGCTGGCTGCCCTCGGTGAAAAAACTTGTGTTAAAGTTGCCGTCTTGTTCCTCTGGAGCGGCCCCGGGTAGTGTTTCCCCTCGCCTGTCTCCTCTGGTAGAGGAAGGTCCCGGCCGCACTCGGGGGTTACGGAGGAGGGCCGCCTGGCCTGCCCACCCAGGATGCCAAGGACTCACCTCTCGGACCGGCTCTCCCCAGAAGCGGGAGGAGGACACGGCGGCTCATTTCAGTCTCTCTAGGGGGGAAACTGATCCCACCTCAATGTTGCCAGCTGTGATGGGAAGAGAACAGGAATGCAGAGGAAGACGTTCAGGGATGTGAGAACGAACTCCTTTTATCTGTGCCCAACAGCAAGAGGCAATGAGAGAGAGAGAGAGAGAGAGAGAGAGAAGGAAGCTCGGGTTAGATGCTGCTGAGAATTGCTGATACGAAGCTGTCCCCGAGACAGGAGCCTTCAGCTCTGGAGCTGCTGCTGTTGAGCATGTAAACATGCACCCTTTGCTTTTACAGATTTTCGTCGTCTTTTATTTTTTTAAAAGTGGAATTTGAATGATTTTGTGATTGCAGATCTTTAAAAGTAATAGATGGACACAAAACATAAGCATCATCCATGAATACAGGTTCAGAAAGGCTGGCTCTGCCCACCTGGGAGTCAGAGGCAGGGGCTGGACTTGAGGCCGGTCCCCCACCCGTGGTAGCAACCAGGAGTGGAAGGGCTTTGGCAGAGGGGAGCCCTTGAACAGAGCAGCAGGGTGGGTGTGGGGGCGTCGGCGAAGGAAGGCCCGGGTGAGGCTGTGGCATCCGCTTGTCATCGCCTTCCCCTGTTTGTCGCGGCTAAGAACAGGCCCTGCAGCCCTGCCTGAGCCTGTGCATGGGGCTGCTGAGCTGAGAGGAGGAGTTGTGGAACCCCATTCTCTCTCTTCCCGGCCCCTTCCTCCCTCGAGCACACCTGCTCCTGTAAAGACAGCTTCGGTGGAGGGTCGTGGGGGTCGTGCAGACGTGTCCCTGAGTGGGTGCCATCACTTCCGAGCAGAGCTGGGGGTGGGCTGGGACTCCTGGTGCCCTGATGTGAGTCTTGCCCCAGCTGGCCTTGTGCTGGGCTGGCTGGCGGACCTTCCTCTCCCTTGTCCCACCCTCACCGGCTAATGAACTGGTGTTAACCGATGGGGGCTCTGACCTGGCCATTAGCTTTGGTCAGAGGAGGCTGGTGACAAGGACGGGGAGGATGACTACCGCTGTAGCCTGGCATTTGGAGACGGATGGACTTGTGCAGGGTACGCCCCCTCAGCTGGTTTGGAAAAATCTACTTGGGCCTCAGAAAAACCTGACAAAACTTGGTGCTATCAGCCTCAAAATATCTACACTGAAGGCAGCCTGGAGCACACACAGTTCCTAGGCTTACAAAAGGCTGGAGATGGAGGGGAATAAGACCCCCCCCCACACACACACACCCCAAATCCGAATCTCACTGAGCTGGCATGTCACTAAATGACACCCACTCCTGTTATTTTCAGAAGAACCAGGATAACTGGCCATTCATTCACTCAGCATTCATTGCAAGCCTGCTAGGTGCTTAAACGCCGGCGTACAAAGATGAATGGATCCTGGTGTCTTGATTCCAGGCACTCAGAGCTGGGAAGTCAGACACGTAGGCAGGGTTATAATGTACAACACCGAGTGCAGTGCTGGTGAGATTTGTACACAGGGTATGTGGGGACCCGAAGGAAGGGAGTGCATAGCAGACACCCGGGAATGCTGAGCCTCCTGGAGAAGGGGACAACGTGAGGTTTTTAAAGAAGATCGGAAATTAGCCAAATGAAGGGAGACCTCAGCAGCGGAAACGGTGGTGATGGCGTAGCATCACATCTGAGGCAGGTGCGGAGGATGATGGAGGAGGGGTGGGCAGGCCCAGACCACAGAGTCTTGTTAGGCCATCGGGAGGCCCCTAAATTTCGTTCTTAGTGATGGGGAGTCTTGAGAAGCCTTTGAAAGGCAGTTACGAGGTCAGATCGGTTTCCGACCGGCCACCCTGGCGGCTGTGTGCGGGTCACTGAGGGGCTGGGCTGTGTCTGGGAGCCTCTCGCAGGAATCCCAGTGAGGATGCTGGTGGCTTGGACGCGGCAGTGCCTTCCTGGAATGAGGAGGAAGGGAAAGAACTTAGATAATAAAAGATGAGCCGGATTGGAATGTGAGGAGGAGGAGCTGGGCCTCTGGGGTGACACAGGCATCTGGCTTGGGTGACAGAGTGGATGTGGGTGCTAATAACAGACAAAGATCCAGGAAGGGGAGCATGTTTGGGAGCAGAAGATGTGGTTTTGGGTTTGGACACATTGAGCTTCAGGTGCCTGTGGAACATCCAGGGACACTTGGGCTTATGGATTTGGGGCTCAAAAGAGCAGTGTGGCTGGAGGTGTGGTGTTAGCCTTGGAGTGGTCACTGGGACCCTGGGAACAGAGGCCACCAGGGAAGGAGGGGTGGGAGCGGGGAGGGCAGGACGCTGTGGGGTGCGGGGCCCTGTTCAGCAGAGACGGGCCTCAGCCTGTCAGGCCCTCCGGCTTCGCAGACAGAAGCGCCGGCCTCTGTGCAGAGGGCTTTTCCAGAAGAACCTGAAGGCCTGGGCTGCTGCAGGGACGCCCTCAGACAGGTGGGGGCTCTGCGGGCGAGAGGTGCTCTGATGGCCCAGCTCTGAGCAGCCTTCAACCCCCGGGACCTCCCTCGGCCAGGGCCAGGCCTGGGGTGGGAGGAGAGAAGCTGGCAGGTGAAGGAGCAACCTCAGGGCTGCTGGGATCTTCAGGGCTTACACGTCGACCCTCCTGCTTCTCGGGGCCTGGATGGTCGGTCGTCCATGCAGTTCCGGAAAGTTCTTAGAGAAGGACCTTCCTGGAAGACACGCCTATCTCCTAGGTGACTTCCCGCGGATCCCGTGGCCTCGCACTCCAGCCCTTTGCATGCGTGTCTCCTTCCCTGCAGGTACGCAAGCCGGTCTGCCTTATTTTCTGGAGGGGGTGTAAGCACACTGTCTCCTCCAGAGGAGGAGAGAGCAGGGCCTCTGGACCCTGCCCTGTTTGGAAGCCACCTGCCCTAAAAGCCCTCCTTCCACTCTCCCTCTCCCACACGGGCCCACACCAGCACTTCCTCCGGGACTCGTGCCCCACCCTCCCTCTGCGCCCTCTTCCAGGGGCCTGGCATTTGGGACCAGCTGCCAGAATGATTGACGTAAAGCCAATCTATAAATAAAGTCTTTTTCTTTTCTCATAAAGACTTTGTGGTTGAGTTTGCCTTCAAGGTCAAGATCAGACCTTTCTAAATAAACACATATCAAAGGATCATTAGCAAAGCAGCGCTGTTAAATTGAGATATTAACTTCTGTCAACTGCCTGCTTCTTTTTTGTTTTGTAACTCATGGCTGCAGTAGGCTTTTATTATTTTGTCCTTAGGCAGTCGCATCTGGCTTCTGTGGAGACTGTAAAAATTAAAAAGCAACACAAATCATTGCGAGAGAAAAGCAGTAAATTCAATGATAAGAATTTAAAATTAAAATGTTTTAGCGCTTTTATATTCTGCAAAACATGAAATGAATGTTTGCTCCCTGTTGCCATAAACCTAACAGCTAATCGTCCGCTTGAGTTTTTTCCCATCTCCGTCGCTCATCACCATCAATTCTGTCTTGGCACAAGGCGAGGCATAAAGTGAGAGCCGTGTGTGTGTGTGTGTGTGTGTGTGTGTGTGTGTGTGTACACGCACGCGCGGTAGGTGGGGGCAGAGTGGCAGATGCACTGAGACCCACCTCATTGGAATGGCGGAGACAACAGGGGCTGCGTCTCCTGGGAGCCCGGGTGGGGAAGGAAGGGCTGAAGACTGGTCCATCCCCATGAATCAGAATTCTCTTTTTTCTTCACTCTTTGTAGTTTAGCATTAAAAACAGAGCAACAACAAAACCCCCGGGTCATCCACATAAGCGGCCACTTACAGCATCCCGGTGAAATTCTACAGGGAATTTCCAGAGCAGGTGCGTGATGCTGGCCAAGGGGGTCTGAGCAGGTGCTGCTCCTCCCCACCCCCGAGAAAGCCCCGCCTTCTGGGAGAGTGAGTGCTGGGGTGGGTGCAGCGGCATCCTAGCCTCTAGTTCCGGCAGAGATCCCAGGTTTCTGGGTCATTAATTCCTCCTGCAAAAATCAAGTGGGACGCTGGGCCTAGCTCCATGCTAGGCGTGCGGGAGATAAAAGTAGACGTTCATTTTTCTTCCCTGCTCTGCAGGAACTGTATCTTGAAGATAAAACAGATACGAGGCTCCCTGTGTTAAACAGCTGGAGGCCAGTGGAAGGCGGGTGTGAATAGGGGTGTGGAGGTGTATGAGCCATCCGCAGAAGTGCTAGCGAGTGTGGGGTTATTCGCGTGGGGTGTCTCCAGTTCAGGGAGAGCTTTTAGGATGTAAACTGTCTTAAGCTAATTCTCGAGCCCACCCGCTTGGGGCCTGGAAGCTGGGCTGAGCATGTCAGGGGGATCCATCCCATGTCCAACCAGGGCCGTCTGGGCTGTGGGGGTGGGGCGGGGGTTGAGGGCCGCAAGTCCCTTTCATGCCACCTGTCCCGGTTTGACTGCTGGACCCCAGGCACCAGGGCAGAGCTCTTTGTCCCGGGCGAACTTCTCCAGCCCAGGGAGAGGCGCGAAAGCCCGTCCTGGCCTCCGTCAAAGGGAGGGAGGGAAAGTGTGAAGATTAGGGGACGGAGGGGTCGAGTTAAGAGGGTATGACTAATACGGCCGGTCATTCAGATAGGAGAGCACATTGTTCGCTGTGCCCAGATGGTCCTTGGAATAAATCAGCTCAGGCAGAAGACTTCCAGGACCAGGAGGTTGGAGCCACCGCTTGCCCGCTGTTCTGCAGGGACATAGCCAGGGCCCTGGCCCCAGCCCCGGCCCCGGCCGGCAGCCCTTCATCTCCCTCCTGTGTGTATCGGAACCGGGGATGGCGTATGCGTGCGTGTAAACATGTCATTGTATAGCCTCCGATTCTTCCAGAAGAGTGTACAAGGGTTTACGCTGTGAGGGGAACTTAGGCCTCATCCCTTCTCTACTTTAGCTCCGGGCTGGAGAGTCTTACAGGTAGTCGCTTGTCTAAGTCCGTCTCCTCCGAGGGTGGGAAGCTCTCGGGGCAGGGCCTGTGCCTGTCGGAGTCACCCGTGCCCCCCAGGCCCCATGGCGCTCAGCGGCCGGTTCCTAACGGTGCTTATTTAGTAAATATAAACGGGAAGAAAGCTCTAGCAACATGTTAATTTTTATTGCCGTGTGGTAACCGCCCATTCATTCGTTAAACTAATTAACTAATTAGTACATAAGTAAATCAACGGAGAGTCCAGGTATCCTCAGAGGGCTCCCATCTGGGGACGGTTGGGAGGATCGGATGAGAGGAGGTAGGGACACCCCACCACAGCCACTTAGAACGTTTGGGGTGCGGCGGGGCTTTCTCTCCAGCGTTTCCTGGCAGCTGTAGCCCTGGTCCCTGGCTGTAGGTTGCCGTGCACGTAGGACCACAGATGTGATGGTCACAGTGCCCGGGCAGCCTTTGTGCAGGGAGGCCCAGGCGGCACCAGGCCCAGGCCTCTCTCCTCGCCCTGCGTCTCTGTCCAGCGCTGCCTGGTTTCCTTTTCCTTCGCAGAAGCCGCTTAGGCTCGCTGAGTAAATAAGAGCGAGCACGCAGATCCTCCCTGGAGGCAGTTTACTTTCTGGGAAGACGTTAATTAATATGAACGCCCTGTCCTGTCTGCGCAGACTGCACGTGGCTGCCGATCCCGTGTTGGGTCTTGATCCTTGGGACAATGAGCTTCTTTAGGGGAATCAAGTCAGACCCTGCTGTTCAGAGTAAATAAGTTGATTTTGCTCTGGCCAGTGTTCTCAGTGGTTAGAGCACCAGCCCATACACTGAAGGGTCATAGATTCAATTTCCGGTCACGGGAACGTGCCTGGGTTGCACGTGCAGGAGACAACAGCAGTATGTCTCTCTCACACCTATGTTTTCCTCCCCCTGCCTCCCTCCTTTCTACTCTCTCTAAAAAAACAATGGGGAATTGTCCCTGGGTGAAACTAAAATAATAATTAATAAGAAGTTGATTTTTCTAAAATTAAGTGCATACTAAACAAAGGACTCTGCCGCCCTCCCTGTATTTCGGAAGACCCAGGCTTGAGCGCCCCAGGGGGAGGTTTGGGGGTATTCTTTCCTCGTGCTCAGTTCTCCAGGCCCCTCCGGCGAAGAGGTAGGTGGCCTTAGCGTTCTCTGACCACAACCACGCTGGTATTAGGAGGAAACCAGTCTTCTCTGGACAGACATTGTTTCAGAAAAACATGGGCAGTGAGTGACACCAGGAGGGAGAGGGGAAGGAGGGAGGGGTGAATGGTGGCCGGGGGAGTGCTTAGAGGATGGAGGAGCCGAGGAGAAATAGGAACTGGTGCCAAGGGCAGACGCCCGTTATGAGAAGTGGCCGTGACCACAGCTGTCTGTGCAGGTTGTAGCTGACGCTCCCGCATGGGAAACACTCGGGAAACACCCCCCGTGTGGGGAGGGCTGGTGGCAGCAGGTCTGAGGGAGGCGTCTTCTGAAGGAGGGGGTCCTTTTTGCTTACCTTTGTTTGACACCGACTCTAGAGGCTTCAGAAACTCCACAGCGCTTCCATCTGGGCTCAACGGGGACATTTTGAAGATTTCCCACTTTCTTGGCTTCTTCCAAAACCCCCCAATCACTCTACAAAATACCCAATTACTCTAACCAGAATGAACAGGACGTACCATCAGTGTGTTCTAATTCTCTATGGCCCCCTGTACTGGTCTAAACACAAATCACGGCTCCCTCCCCTCCAAAAAACAAGTTAGGAAAGAGGCATAAAGATGATTGAGAAAACTCTGCTTACCTTTCTCATTTGTAAGGGTTCTTTGACTTGGGAGATGGGGAATCGGCAAGTAGAAGTGAGCCTGGTGTTTGGACAAAGGAAGGGACCTAAATGGGTAGGGGCAGCATTGGGACGCCTTTGCATGGGAGCTAGCGCATCTGGGGCTGCCGGTCCTGTCACATTTGCACTGCATTCACCCCTGACAGCTCATCCCCAAATCCACAAGAACTGGGTAGGGTCTTTGGCCAAGGCCGAGAACAACACTGGCCCCAAATCTTGCAAAAGCCTGTTCAACTCCTGAAGAAAAAGCAATCTTTATTTTCCTAGCAGGATGGCTGGAGGACACAGTTTACGTGCACGTTGGTGACGTGGCTTTGGGCATTTCCAGAAGCAGCTCTGTTTTAGAGGTTTTCCATCTGCTGTAGAAATTGAATCTCCGAATAGTCTATTATATGTAATCACTACCTGGAAAGGGAGGAAACCCCATCAAGAGTGTGATTTTCTAGGGAGCCATTTCCCGGGCATGGAGGGCTCGGGGGCTGGGCCAGCCTGTGCGCCTGGGGGCAGCTCACAGTAGGCGTCGCAGGAAGAGCTGAGGGCCCACCGTGGTCTTGGAGGAGGACAAGGTAGGACGTGTGCCGCAGAGGCACCTGCAGCCTGGCCCTGTTCTGCCGGTGCCAGAGGGGCCAGGTTTGACCTCAGGCACCAGACTGCCGGTGCTCGCCAGCTGCCGGCTCACAGCTTGGCCATGGAGTGATGTCTGGTGACTGCAGTCGGAAGCCCTCCCGGGGTGTGGATGGCTCCCCGTCATGGAGACATGTCTGGGTGGTCCTGTACACATGAACCAGCCCTTCCCAGTGGGAGGGGACACAGCTCCGGCGAGCCACGTCCTGGTTCTGTAGCACGTGGATACGAGTGCACACCTAACAGTCACGCGTGTGAAGGGTACAGGCGCCTGTGGGCCCCGGCGCCTGCAGCTCACTGGGAAGCTGGGCTGGTGGTGGGTGGCTGGAGAAGGCAAAGAGGTGTGTTTACTTGGAGTTGGTAAGAGTCAAATAGTAACGTCTTGGGCTCTAGAAAGCGTATCTTGCCAAAGAGGTACTAATAGGTTAAATGTTTATGTATTTATTTATTTACTTACTTACCTATACATTCAGGAAATACTTATTGAATATCCATTATGTACCTAGTAGTATATTAAGCTCTGGGAATACAATGGTGAGCAAATCAGAACCCCTGTGCTCATGGGGCTTATGCCGTACAGGGAGACACACAGGTCAGTAAAAAAGTCACACGCAGGACAAATATTGTTATGTTGGAGGTGTCGGATGTTACAAGAGCACACGGGAGGCCTCTGCCTTGGACGGGGAATGGAAGGCCTTCCTGGAGGTGGTATCATCTAAGTTGTCATCTGAAGGATGAGAAAAAGTTACCCAGTACAGAGTGCGGTGTTGTGGAGAAAAAAGGAAGAATGCCAGCTGAGGTCAGCATGGGTGAGCGTCTGGAGCTGGGAGAGGTTAAGGCAAGGTCCTGGCACTGAAAACGGGAGTGGGGGAGGGGGCCACGGCCTGGAACTGAAGAGGGAAACGGCCTTGCTGCGAAAGGCCCGACAGTTACTGGAAGGAGTTCTTTTTCCTGAGGGCAGTGGGGAGCCATGCACAGTCTTAGGGGGGTGACATCAGATTATATTTTAGAAAAAGGACTTTTACTATTTGGTTGTGAATAGACTGGAGGGGTTTAAACTGAAGGCAGGGAGATGAGTTAGAACAATATTGCCATAACCTAGGTAGGAGTGATGGTAGCTCGAAGCAGTGTGGTTGCAGTGGGGATGGGAAAGGAATGGGAAGGATTCAGGACATTTACGAGGCTGAAGAAATGTGATCTGTTCTGAGAGGTGAGGAAGAAAGGAATCCAGGTGATGGCCCCTTCACTTGCCTGGGTATTGGGGTGACGGGGGTACTTTTTCCTGAAGTGGGAACAAGAGAGAGGCAGAGCTTTTTTGTTATCACTGCTAAGAGGAGAAGCAGTCTTGCTATGGCAACGATGAGGTGTGTGTGCATCGGTGAGGAGCGAGTCAGGAGGCATGTGGATGTGCAGTTATGTGTAGGATTCAGAAGACACTCGCTGGGTGTATTTATTTCAGAATCATCAGCTTATAAATGATCCGTGAAGCCCCGGAAGCGGGTGAGTTTGCTAAACAAGAAGGTGTAGAAAGAGAAGAGAGCTTAGAACAGAGTTCAGAGGAACTCCAACAGATTCTGCCCGTTCCCCCTCCCCCGCCCCCAGAACAATCACAACCCACCTCGGAGAAGGAGAAGCGGTCACTGGAGGAAGGAGAGGACCATGGGGTCATGGAAGCTAAAGGAAGGTTTCAGAAAGAAACAGCCTTAATGCTTTGCGAAGTCTTCTCAGAGGAACGCTAGGAAATGTTCATTGGATTTGGTGACATGGGCATCACTGGTTATCGGAGCAAACAGTTGTGGTCTTGGAGGAAGGATGGAAGCAGGAATGAGGTCATGGAAGGCAGAGGGAGTGGATAGTGCTTGGGAAGCAAAGGCCACCTGTGTGGGCAGCCAGGAGTGGAGAAGGGGATGAGTGAGACTGACCCAAGCTAGGGTTTGGCAGGATGGACGGGAGCATTGGAAGGATAATGGGCAAGAAGTTCAGGAATCCACAAGGCGGCCGCTGGCGGTTGAAACATGGGCCTTGAGCTATGGACTGAATGAAGAAAGTAAGGAAAGGAAGGGCCTGAGAGGGATGTTAGGAAATCCAAGAATGGTTCTGGTGAGAGTAACTGCATGGGAGAACTTGAAGGGTGGGGAGGAGGTTTAAGTTTAATACTGAAGAGGAGCTGCTCTCACTGGTGGTGAAAGGCCGAGTGTTCTCTGGAAGCACCTCCCGGAGGGGGCTGTTTAGGTCAAGGCACCTGCGTTCAAGTACCACGTGGTCCCTTCCTACATGCCTGACTCCACGGCTCGCCCCTTCCACCGGATCAGCGATTTTCAACCAGTGTGCCGCAGAATCTTCACAACGTGCAATACCTGCTTAGTCAGGGGCACTGACCTCTTCTCCCTTAGATTGTCAGATTTAAATAAATGACAACAGCCAACACTACAATAGCCATCTGGTATGAATAAATCAAAATTATACACCCCCCCCCCCTTTTTTTGGTCAGATCAGCAAAAAGGAAAATTTTTGGTGTGCCGCAGAATTTTAGTAATTAGTTTGTGTCCTGAGATGAAAAAGGTTGAAAATGGCTGCCATTTCTCGATCCCCTGCCATCTGGCGCTGTGGTAGACACTTTTCATATATTATCTATAATCTTCCCAGCAGCCTTGCCTGGTGGATATTATGACTAATACAGAGATAGCAGGAAATTTGCATCTGGTTCTGTAGCTAGTAAATAGATGGCAGAGCCAAGATCTGAACCCAGGTTTTGTCTGGTTTCAAAGTCCTGGCTTTTTGCTCTATATTTTTTAAACTGTAAGCTTCTGGGGGGGGGGAGGGGAAGAGAGAAGTGTCTTCTTAAGATTGTAGCCTTGGCATTTGACGCCTGCGCAGAATTGGAACTCAAGAAATGCTAGGTGTGTAAATGAGTGAGTGAGTGAGCGATGCTACAAGCAACTCCCGTACAATCTCCCAAGGGAAGTAAAAGTGCTGCCCCCCAGAGAGAGGAATGGAGGTCCGTGGTCAGTGGGAGGGGAAGACAGAATCGGAAGGTTCTGCAATCGAGTGATCCTGGTTTTGG
Organism: Myotis yumanensis; assembly: GCF_028538775.1. Taxonomy (NCBI): domain Eukaryota; kingdom Metazoa; phylum Chordata; class Mammalia; order Chiroptera; family Vespertilionidae; genus Myotis; species Myotis yumanensis. The sequence continues at coordinate 78,737,489 of NW_027223761.1, forward strand.
GGAGAGAGAACAGAGGTGTGTCCTCTGGCTGCTGTCTGTGGCCAGGGTGCGGGGTGCACGTGGCATGAGAGCGTGAACCATAAGGTTTCCCATCTGCTCTGGGGCCAGCCTGGCTGCAGCCCAGACCCCCCAGAGGAGGACGAGAAAGGGGAGGTACTTAGGAACCAAACCTACAGGGCAGGAAAGAACCCAAACCACTAGGGGACATTTAGCTTCTTTCCTTTTTAGAGCCTGAGGCTGGGGCTTCTCTCAGACTCGCCTTCAGAATGTAAAGGGCGTGTGCACGTGTGTGTGTGAGGCATGGGAGGGGAGGGCCAGTGCCCTCAGTGGTGTGAGGGCACCCCCCACCTGCATGGCCTTGCGGCCCAGGCCATGCCTGTCGGATGCCCCACCTCCTTTCCCTGGGAAAGGTTCAGATTTGGGGGGAATGGGAAAGGCTGCCTCAGATTCCTCCCTTTCCCGCCCCCCTAAGAGCAGGTTCCCCTTCAGGTGGTAAAAGTCACTGCCGGCCGCCTGACACCACGGAAAAGCCTCTCCTCGGGTCTGGGTCTCCGTGGCCGCCTCTCCTTGCTCGTGTGCTCAGCGCATCTTCGCTCACTGTCCCGGTACCCCTACCACCCCCAGCTCACCCTCCCGGGGTGGCAGGGATGAGGCCTGTGAGCCAGTGCGGCCACCCCTGAGGTCCACAGGGAAGTCCTGGGCCTGAGGACCATGGCCCCACCCTCAGGATTCCTCAGTCAACCTGTCCCCCGCCTGTGTACACCCCACCCACTGTCTAGTTCTGGGGGCCACACGGGGTCAGGGGCGGCAGCGGCCGAGCATGGCGAGCCCCTGAGGGCTGAGGGGGTTTTAAAAGATCACAGAGTCTCCCCTCTTTATGGTACAGATGAGATTGGGGTCTAAAGAGAGAAATTCCTTTATTGAGTCCTTCCTCTGCCCATTGGAGCGTCCTTCCATCCGGGAAATACTCACCAAACACCTGTCGGATCCACGAGATACAGGGTTTGGAAAAGAAATGCGGTCCCTGCTCTCAGGTGCCTTTCATGCCGGAGGAGGAGGAGACCATAACCGCTGGCCTCCAAGCGACTGCCCCTCCCCAGGCTGGCGGTTCAGATCCCAGGCGCCTGGCTGTCCCCCAGCCTCCTGCCCCCCCAGCCTCCTGCCGCAGGACCCACACAGGACAGCCCCGCCTTCAGTGCTGTCCCCCTGCAGGCGGAAAAGCTGAGCCCCATGAAACGGGAGTCCAGGCTCCACACCTGTGGGCAGCAGAGGGGTGGGAGAGGTACAAGTGACTTTTGACCAGACTAAGGATCCCTTTTTTTTTTAATTTGGTAAAATATATGTATCATATAATTTACAATTTTACCATATTTAAGATTACAGTTCAGTAGTATTAAGTACAATCCCATCACTATCACCACCATCCACAGAACATTTTTCATCTTCCCAAACTTTGTACCCATTAAACAAGAACCCCCAACCCCCAGCCCCCAGACCAGGTTGTGTCGTGGAGAGCAGGGTTTGTGGCAGCTGTGGCCTGGGCCCTGGGGAGGTCTGTAAATCTGTGAGCCCCTCCTCGGAGTAATTTCTCCGAATATGTAAAGTGAAAGACATGTGATTGTCAATGGAGAGCTGGACTACAGGTACCAACATATCTTTTCATGTGTAGTGAGTATGTGTGATCCTGTTAACCGCTCCTCGGATGTCGATGGTTTGCATAGGTATTCTGAGATACTTGCAACCTTTCCAATGCAGTATGAAAATATCGATGACCAAGTCGCAAGTACAGGCTGTATGACTGGTTTGCTGCTTTCATTCCCCGCGGAAGAAACTGCTAAATCGCAGCTAGAGGTTGGTGGGAATAAAGAGGTGATTATTTCTCCCTCGAGTTCACCGCCGTGTTGGACCCTAACCCTGGGCAGGTGGGAGGTGTGTGGGCTCTGGGTTAACAAGTCCTTCGGGGCAGAGCTCGCCCACCCTTTCTGCTGGGAGGACCGTGTGCGGGGCCAGGAGTGCACCGAGGAGTAGCACTCGGTGACACAAACCCTCCCTGTGCACAGGCTGTGGAGGGAGGGGAGGCAGGAGCATTGCAGGACTCCCCCCCCACCACCACCACAGGGGGAAGGTGCCCCTGTTCTCCCCCAGCCGCCAGCCTGCTGTCTGAGGGGGGCAGGGCCAGTGCCCCTGGAAGGGTGCCTTCTGGCAGCTTCCCACTCCCCTCCCACCCCCTTGTCCAAAGGCTCCATGCAGAAGGAAGCCATATGGTCCTTTGTGGAACACATTCTCCCGGGTACAGTATCTTCCCGGGGAGATGCAGGGCCTGGCTCCCCAGTCAGCTGGCCTCCCCTCCCCGCTGCCTCCTCCCCCACAGCCAGCCCCAGAGAGCGGAAGGTTGTGGGGGCCAAGCTCACCAAGTCGGGGAGCCCTGCCGAGTCAGGGTGAGCGAGGAGTCTTTTAGTAACACCCACCCACACGCTCACAGAAAACTGTTGAAGGCGAATGTCTCAAAGTCAGACCCCTTTTTAGTATGAATTTGCTGTGTCTCATTCTGAGCACTAATTCCAATTTAATTGCAAGTGGCCTGAAGCCTCTTCAATAGGAGTAACAAATGGTTTGATTTTGTAAACTTCATCAGACTGCATTTTAAATGCGACACAGTAGCCCAACTCGAATGCCAATGAAGCACTGGAGTAGCTCTCTGTTTACTAATTATCCGTTTTTACTCCAAGCCACGCTGGCTGGCTTGTCTGATTAAATCGGATTTGTGGGATAGAGAACAGCTAGCAGAGTTTTCTCTATAGTAAACGAGATTGAAACTATGGGCCGCCTGGCTGCACACTGTAAATTATATTTCCTTTTAAAGGGGACGTGTCTCTTTTATTTCTCCGTCGTCCCTCCTGCATATTAAACTTTACGGCACAGAAATGCACCCGCTGCTTCCAGTCCCAGCCTCTCCCTCTCCGCCTGGTAGCCCGCTCGCTTCTGTTGCTTTCCACCTTCCCCTCTGAAGAACTGGAAAGGGAATTGGTAGCTACATCCCATAGGCACCCCCCTCTGCTCCTTTTCCTTTTCAATCCTTCGCTCCCCTCTATCTGGGGGTGAGATTTCATGGTTCCATTGTTCTAAAAGGTACCTGCGATGATTTGGGTTCTTAGAACCCATATTAAGTTGGCTCACAGAAAGTCCTAGCCATAAAATGTACTGGGATGTAACTGGACTGGGTGCTGTTACATCTTTCTTTCAGAAAGACGTGAGGATTGGTGCTGTTGGGCAGGGTTGGGCTTGAATTGGTGGTGACCGTGTAGACGGTGAAAAAACAGTTGATTTCTGAAAAATTAAATTTGTTCCTTTGGTCCACCCTACAATGAAATCCTTTCCTCTGAGCAGAGTGACGTTAAAATCACCTCGCTTCTACCTGTGGCCCAGCAGGGAAGGCCGTGAAATAGCTACTGGCAGGGTGCACCTGGGTGGATGTTGCTGGACTTGGGGCCCACAGTTGAAGCCCAGGATGGGGCGGCTGGTGTATCTGTCCTCCTCCCCACTCCCTGGCCAGTTTTGAGGCCGGGGGTCAGGCCTAGAGCTCTCTTCCTCTCTCTCTCTCTCTCTCTCTCTCTCTCTCTCTCCCCCCCCCCCCCCCCACCCCATACACAGGTGTGGTCAGATTGTGCTTAAATGGGGTGGCTTCTAAGACTTGAACTCTGCAAGCTTGACCTGACCTGCCCTCACTCTTGGTACCAACCTTTGTGCGGGAGCTTTTCATATTTTAATTTGCTCCGAATCTCCTGCAAAATTAGCGGAGTGCGCACTTTTCCCCGATTGGCCATTGTGTGCGGTACAGTACGCGAAGGTCTGGCGGTGCTTCTGATAGCCTGGTTACCGTGGGAATGAATGGCCACCACACTCTCAGGCTCACCGCCCTGCTTTTAATTGTTGACAGTAAAAAGCGTTTAAATGCTGCTTAATTTGTAATCATCTTCTGGGGGGGGAAGGAGAGGAACCATTAAAATGTCAGTAAAATGAACACGCCCTTCTCTGTTTTTTTGGTTTGGTTGCGTTATATTTATAGGGGGCAGGTTTTCTTCTCATTGCCCAATGTTTGTCAGATCTTTAAATGGCTCTGAAACAATCCGTATTTCATTTTATTTTGAATTTCCATCTCCCCAATCCCATCCCTTCCCCACCCTCTTCTGTCTCGGGGTCTTTGTCCTGCCTCTGTCTGTCCTCATCTGTCCCTTCTCTTCTATGTGCCCCCCTCTGCCTTCACCTCACAGTCTCGGGAACACACTGGGGGTTACGAGAAATCTTAAATAAGACCCCAGCCTCATTTTTCCCCCAAAGACTCCTCTTCTGGGCCCCAGTTCCTCCCCAGGGGCCTCGGGCTGACGGTGGGTGCCTGGAACCGGCGACAGCGAGTGTCTGTAGAAAATACCCTGTGCACAGTACAAGAGAGGAGAGCGACCTGCTGGTACTTAGTGTGCAGATAAGGAAATTGAAGCTCACCTGCAGGGGGACCCTCTGTGCCCTCCCACCGCTCAGAATGTAAGTGCCTACTATGTGCCAGGCACTACGTTAAAGACCTGACACTGGATTCGGAGGGGCTGGTTCTCGGCTCACCCTCTATGCCTGGTCATTGGGTGTCTTGTCTGTCACCCCGGTGTTGGGGCTATGAGAGAGAAAGCCCCTGTTCCCCATCCCCACCCCAGCAGCCAGGCCCTGCCCCAGCACAGAGAGGGGAGCAAGTACCCTCAGACCCCGAGACTCAAGGATTGTCCTGGGTGTATGGCCAGCTCTTGGAGGTACTAGCAGGTAACAGGTGGTTCCTTGGGAGAGAGGGCATGGCAGGTTCTGTCCAGCCTTGCTTTCTCCATCTTCCCGAAACCCCTGTCTCACAGAGCTGCCAAGAAGGGCCGGAGTGAGACCCCACTGGCCCCTAGCAGATGCTCAGAGAAGTTCAATCTTTCTTGCCTTGCCTTTGTTCCTCTGGGAGCTTGATGGTGCTCCCACTGAAGTCTCTCTTTAAAGGAAGGCCGTAGAAGGCAGACTTCTCGGTGGGAGAGAGGACCTTTCCGTCTTCAGCGCCCCCTTCAGTAGGCCCAGAACCACTGGCTGCGGGAGTGTGCCTGGGGGAGGCCCTTTAAGAATCATTTCCTTCACCTTTATTTTTCCAGTGCCGAAACGCGGGTCCAGAGAGGTTTAGTAACCTGCCCAAGAATGCACAGCAAGCTAGTCACTGAGCCAGGACTTGAAGGCAGGTCTCCAGCTGAAGCCTCCAGTGCTTTCCATGCTTCTCACCCCTTCAGCTGGAGCCTGTAGTGAAGGTCACGGGCAAGGACGGGGAAGAGGACAGCAGCGGGATGACTTCCCTCGCTGATCCTTTCACCTGCCAGGCAGACTGCCCACCTCACACTCGGGGTTCTTTCCCCAGAAGCCTGGGGACCAGCTGAGTCAGAGACCGAGGGACCCAGTTCCTTACAGTGCGGCTGTAGGCCTCCACCCTCCACAGGCGGAGCTGGGCACACGCCAGGGAGGGGCACTGAGGAAGGAACCCACTGTAGCTCTGTTTGCTCCTCCCACCTCCCCCCAATGAGGGAAGCAGAGCAATTGGCTTGGGAACCCAGCAAGTAGACAGGTCTCTCTCCTCTGAACTTGATTCCTGCAGAGCAAGCAGCGTAGAGACTCTGAGGAAGGTAGTTCTCTTCTCCATCTTGGGAGGAGAAGTGGGTCCCCCAATATAGCAGGATACCCACCCCCCAGCCATCTTCTCCCAGACTGGCCTCGGCTCAGAGGCACTGACCCCTCCGCACAGGGAGTTACCTGAGAGCAGCAGCTGATGCAGATCCCCAGGACAGGCCAGGTTAGGTGACTGTGGGCGCCTTCTCCTCCCGGACCTGCTCAAGTGGGTCCAGTCTTTCAATCGTGGGCCAATTAGTTTCACAAATGGGGCCCCATGGTGCCAGGGCACATTTGTTCCGGGCCTGCGCGCTGGCTGGGCCCCATTGTCCTGCCTCCCAACCCCAGTGGGCCCATTGTCCTCAGCCCCAGCGGGTGCTGCGTGCCGCTGATTTATCCAGGCGGGCATCCTGCGGGCTCCTGGCCGCACCGCCACAGCTGGCGGAGGTGCTTAAGGCCTGGGACCTCGTGACCTTTGCCCCAGTCCTGCTGTCATTTTGAAAGTTACAGACCATAGGCCCGCATACTTCTCCGGATTTACTTCCCACCCCGGCCCCTCCAGCACGCACACGCATGCGCGCACGCCCTTGCCTTCCTTGCTCTCTTGGTAGAAGTTTGGATTCATTCTGGAATGTGTCTGGAAGGGGCTGTGGGTGGGAGGTACCACAAGAGGCTAGTCTCTCATGTGGAGGAGCTGCTGCTTCCCTGGGGGGCTTCCCACCCTCGATTCCTTAGTGTGTCGCCCCCCCCCCCCCCCCCCCCCCCGCACGCAGAGCGACAGGACCCAAGGAGCTAGTCCCATCAGTGAGGCCGGCCAGGGAGCCAGGCCAGGGTGTGGCACCTCCCAATTGAATTTGCCTTTGGCCCCTTTGCGGCCAGGGCTGCCTGCCCCCTCACCTGAAAAAGGTGTCCTGGCTGGAAGTAGGTGGAACTGGGGAGATGGTCTTGTAACCGGGCAGCAAAGCCTAGACCGGGCTCCACCTTAACCGTGAACTCTCTCCTGCGAACCAAACTCCACTTTCCCCTCCTTCTTACCCCCTTTCCTTGACTTCCCACCCCATTTCTTGTCCTCCTCCTCCAGTTTCTTCCCTCCTGGCTGGTTTGTGGGAGTGATTGACAAAATTAGCAAATCCATTCATGTTATTTTATTGTGCGGGTCTCAATAAATCCCGCGTGTCCGGGTGCACCGTAATGAGCTGGCGAGCTGACAGATTTGTTTACTGTAGCTGGAGGTGCCGAGTAATGAAAGTGCTGGTGCCTGCAGCTCGCTGCTAAACAAATGCGGTCTCTGGGAGCCAGTCGCTAGCTGCTGCCTGAGGATGAGCCCCCGTTCCCTAGAGACTGAGGTGTGTGTGTGTGTGTGTGTGTGTGTGCGCGCGCGCGCCTGCATGCCTACATGTGTGTGCTTTGAGACGTAATCACACACCCATCCAAGGCTTAGTATTAAAACAAATTTGAATCAGCTGCTCCAACTCTTCCCCTTTCTGGCTGTTCATTAAGAGTTCTCTGCCTAGCCAGGGGATTGTCAAGGGCGGGAAAAAAAAAAGGACACATATGTAATACCCTTTGTAATACTTTAAGCAATAAAAATAAATAAATAAATAAAAAGTAAAAATATACATCAAAATAAAAAATAAAATAAAAAAAGAGTTCTCTGCCTAGGAACACATTCCCACCCCCTCTCCCTTGAGGAAATAGAAGGCTATGTGCATGTATAGGGTGCCTTCCAAGATTCTAAGCAGATAAGAATGAAAGGAAAAGGGGGTGGGAAGGGTTGGGTAAAGAGACTGGCATTGACAAGGCTGAAATTGTCGAGAAGGGTAAATGCTCAGGTTTTTAGCTCTTGGCTTGGTTTGGAAAGATGTAACTGATTCAAGGTGCCCAGCAGCCCTGGCCAGTGTGGCTCCGTTGGTTGGTGTCATCCTGTACACGGAAAGGTCTCGGGTTCGACTCCCGGTCAGGGGGCACAGCCATATTGCAGGTGTGAGCCCCGATCAGGGTGGGCATGGGAAAATGCCCAGCAGTAAGTGACTGTATGCAGGAGACAGGCACCATGCACAGGCTTACAGCTAAGCTGGTTTGAGACAAGCTCTCGAGGTGTTTGCTCGGCCTCTCTACCCCTCCCGGGAGGGAGGCAGTGGGCAGTAATGGAACAGCAGGACTTGGCTTGAACTCTACCAACCGTCGCTCCAGGGGTCAGTGGGTTGACACCTTCTTGGGCTGGCAGTCTGGGCCCGCACTGTGCACGTAGCTAGCTTTCTGAGGACGTGCAGGAGCGCAACTTATGTCCAAGAGGAAAACCAGAGGGGGTGCTCTTGGCCCCTTCTCGGGTAGTCCCTACGTAATGGCACGGGGAGCCAAATGCAGCAGGCCAGGTGTCATGGGCTGGGTGTTCGGTTCATTTTTGTCTCCTCCCTGCCCCCCCCCCCAAGTACCCCCCCACACACACACCGCCTGTCCTCCCCATTCTCTTGAGATGCAGACAGAGCCTCCTGCCTTCAGTGTGAGTCAGCCCCAGGCTGCTTGTCTCTGTCTGTCTCTTTCTCCCACGCAGTGGACAGTGCCTGCGTCTTGACCTCATCTTTAACAGCAGTGCCCGGGGAGGAGCCGGGAGGTGGCAGTGTGAATCTTCTCACACCCCTAAATTTGATACTTTCTTCCTCTGGGAGGAGAAGCTCCTGGGCTGGCGGGGAAGCAGCTCTTCCTTTGGTGGGGGAGGTCGGGGGGTCGGACATGGAAGCCCGTGGTGGTCCACGTGCATGGACACGCACATGCTCCAGCACACGCACACACACACACACACACCACTGTCACTGCCGGCTTACCAAAAAAAGCCAGAGTATATTTAGATTCCTCTGCTCCTTTGATTAAGAAACGGCTTCTAGCTGGAGATAATAAGAGCCTTGCTGCAAGGTGTAGCACCTGAGCCTCTCCCCAGCTGTGTGCCTCTGCTCCTGCTCCTTCCTTCCTGTGAGAGAGCTAATTGGTATGGAAATCGTACAGGTGTATAAACACGAGGGGTTTTGTGTCTCGTAATTTCAGACCCAGTCATCACCTGGGTGAAATAAGCACCCTGGTCTCTGTCACCCCCTCCTGCCTCCTCTTCCACCCGGGCCTTGGCTTTCTCCCATGTTTTTTTGCTAAAATTAAACTCGTTTTCAATTGCGAGTCTGTGAGCCGTACATGCCATGCAGCCAACGCTGGCTGTGCCTGCTGCCCGTGGAGGGCGGGGGGGGAGGGGGGAGTGCGGTGGCCGCCCTCTCCAGAGCGGGAATGGAAGCAAATGGGGTGGGCATTTGCATGACCCTGCCCACCTCACCTAGAAGCCCCTGATTCAACCTGCCACCCCCATTTCCTCTTCCTCGTCCAGCTTCCCTCCTGGCAGACACCCTCGGAGTCCCGCGCAGGAAGTGCTATGGTTTGACCTGGTAAATGGTTTCCTGGGGCCAAGGCTAACTTACGTATCTGATTTACACTGAAGTTTACAGATTGATAGGAAACAACTCTCTTCTAGGATTTGCGGACCCAGAAACGTCCGTCAGTTGCCTCATCACAGCACTGAGCAGTTGGTGCTGGAAAGGGCTGGCTAGTTTCAAACGTTGTTTCCTCTACGGGGGAAGGAGGCCCGGCAGCAGCTGCCCGGAGCCAGGGAGGGCCGCCCCGGGCCCGGAACCAGGGGCTTCCCGCTGCCTCACTGTGTGATATGTAAAACCCGTCCTTCTGCGGCCTGAGCAGTAGAGTCAGACGTGGAGCCGGAACTGGGCGTCCGACCCAGCACACCACGCGGACATGAGGGGCCCCAGCGGTCAGCGCCTGTGGGTGGCTTTGCGTTACTCATTCCAAGGAGGAATGGAAGCTCTGGCTGGAAGCTCTCGGCAGTGGGTCTGCACTTCGGCCAGCCCTAGCGGCTGCCTCCGTGCCATGCCTCCCGCCCAGGCCCCTCTGCCTTGTGTGATCGCCCCACAGTTCCTCGCTCTTTCCTGCTCCTGGCACGCCTTGAGTGCCCGCTCTCTGCCAGGCCCTGTGCTCTGTAAAGATAAAGAGAACAGTTCATGCTTTAGAGGGCTCACAATCAAACAGGCAGAGCCTCCTGTCAGAAACAAATGCAATGCGGGGTTTTTACGTGCTGTCAGCGCCAGGGCTCCCAGGAAGGTGTTCTTGGCACCGAGTGCTAAATGGTGCCACTCGGCCAAGACGCCTTCTGCAGGGTCAGCTTCCTGGAAGAAGCAGCCCAGAGTGGATAAAACAACTTGGGCTTGTGTGCGGTGCAGGCTGCGTGCGCCGTGGCCAGGTAGGCCGCGGCCTGAGGACGCCGGGCTGAGGGGGTGGCGGCTGGCATCCAGCCCGCTGCGCTCGCGGAGCTGTGCGCCCAGGCGAGCGAGGATCCGTGTCTGCCCAGAGCAAGAGGCACAACTTGCTAATTCGGACGGAGGCGTCGTCTGGGCTGGCACCGGTCTGCCACCGCTTTATAGCTGTAAAGCTCTTTCACACGCGTATCTCATTGGATGCTCTCAGCAGCCACGGGCAGCAGGGCACGGGGTGGGCATGCTCTGGCCCAGAGGAGCGCAGGGACGTGCTGAGGTCACAGGGCAAGGATGTGACAGAGCCAGGATGCCCGCGCCCCCTCCGTCTCCCGCGTGGACTGGAGCCGTGTTCTGACGCTGCCCCGCCGCACATCACCCGGCAGCTAATGAATTGCTAATATAATTTTCTAGATAATTTTATTTTCATAGCCCCACATTTTAATGTGTTTCCAAAAGCCAGCATTTATTTGCTTAATCTCCCAGTGTAATAGAATCTGCCCTGACTCATCATACATGCGGACAACCAGCTAGGCAGAAACTATAGCAAATTGGTTAATAACTCGGATCTGGTCTCGATTTTTAACTTGCTGCACCGACAGCTTTCCTGGTGTCTCCTCCACATTTCCCCTGCCCTTTTTTCTTTTCAGATATTTTTTCATTCTTTCAGCTATTGGTATCCAGACACAAGGCTGGGGAGAGTGCATGCGGGGCCTGAGAGCCTCCTGGTCTGTGTCTCTGGGCCTAGAGCAGTGTAATCAGTGGCCAGAGGCAGCCCCACGCCTTGCTGGATGTCCCAGGAAGGGGGTGGGGAGGCCCCGGGAGGGGCTCTGCTGCGTTTTCTTCCTGTCCCCGCCTGCCCTGAAATTTGCTTGTGCTGTTTCCTTAGCCCGAGTCCAGTGCCCCACCTCCTAGTCCTCGCTTCTCAATCCTCTTCACTTTTCAGAGCCATTGAGAAAGTCTCTCCGATCGCCTCAGAGCCTCTCGAGGCCGCCCTGCCTTGTCCTCGGGGTGCTTGTTGACTGGTGTCCCCCAATAGCCTGGGTGCCCTTCTCTGGTTGACCTCAGCATCTCCCTGGTCCAGCAGAGAGCCATGCCTGTGACTCGGCCCCAGCCACCCCTCCCGCCCAGGTCCTGAGCATTGCTGGGCGAGCCCTGGGCGCATGGAGCTCCTGGACCCGCGGGCTGGCGCTGGCTGCTGCTGGTGTTGCTTTGTCTTCCCGGAGAAGCCCGGGCAGACAGGTGGCAGCCTCAGAGGTAGACATGGGCCCAGCCCTGTGGTTTCTGACACCAGACAGACCTCGGCATTTTTAGACCTCAGCTCTGCCTCTTTCTCCCTGTGTGGCCTTAGGCAAGTTTTTTTCACCTGTTTTCCCATTTGTAAAAAGGGGATGCGAATGCCTGCTGTGGGCAGTGAGCCACCAGTTAGGACCCAGACGGGTCGTAGCTTCCTCAGGGGCTGCTGCACCCGGAGAGGCCGTGGCTCAGAGCAGCACTGTGCAGGGGCTCAAACACACAGGAAGTGGCGGCCAGTCTCGGAGGGCCTACCTACCGAGGGTGCCTGCCTACCTGTGCCCCGGGTCGCACAGAAATGGCTGGACTGCGTTAAACGAAAATCTCATGTTCCTCATTAGCTTAAATCCTTTGAAAATTTCCCTTTGGTTTTGGGATGAAACCTAAGGCTCTTAATATGGTTTTCAAGACCCCACACGGCCTGGCCCTGCCTGCTGCTCTGGCTCCCCTCCCCTCTCCCTGCCTCCCAGCTGCCCCGCTCGTCTGTCTGGTCCTCCGACCTGCGTGCTTCTCTCCAGCCTGGAGCGTTCACGCTACTATTGTGTCCTCCAGGAATGGTCTCCGCCACCCCCCCCCCCCCCCGCCCCCCGTGTGCTGGGTGGCATCTGTGATGAGAGCAGGGGCTTTGTATCCTTTTCCATGGTGACAGCCCCAGTGCCAAAAAGAGGGCCCTGCCTGTTGAAGGCACTGAAATAGTCTTTGCTGAGTGAATGGACCCTTAAGATGGGTGCTTTAATGACTGCAGCATCGGGTCTGATAGAAGCGGCATCGGAAGGGGAAGGGGACCCCCTCCCGGTGCCGGGTGCACTGGCTCTGCCGCTCAGGAACTGCATGGAACTCGGGACAAGCGCTTCTCTCTCGCCGCGCCTCGCTTTCCTTATCTGAAGGGTGAGGATGCAGCGCCTACGGTTTGGTGATGCGATTTTAAATTAGTTACAACTGAGCAATGGCTGGCAGATGTTATCTCCGTTATTGTTATCCTCACAGAGGCCACCCTGACATCCCACCTCCTGCCCCAGACTCCGCAAAGGCCCTCTGGTAGATGTGGTTTCGGTACCATGCCTTCGACAGCACTCCATAGAACTGCCAACTCCCATTTGCTACTGCGACATGTTTTATCAATGCTTCTCTTTCTCCACTAGACTTTGGGTGTCATGGTACCGGGAGGGAGTTGATTTTGTCCCACTGGATCACATCCTGGGTGCTCCATCGACGTTGCTTGTCCTGGGCCGCCTCTGGGTTTGCCCCTGAGCGCGGGGGTTGAGGGCACCAGTCCTGACGCGGGCCCTTGCGCTAGCCTCGATGGGTAGAGAATGGCCTTGCGTTCAGCTTCCTGAGGCTCTCCCGGCTCTGTCTCCCGCAGGCACAGACATGGCTGTCTTCTGTCTGCTGTGCGGGAAGCGTTTCCAGGCGCAGAGCGCCCTCCAGCAGCACATGGAGGTCCACGCGGGCGTGCGCAGCTACATCTGCAGCGAGTGCAACCGCACCTTCCCCAGCCACACCGCCCTCAAGCGCCACCTGCGCTCACACACAGGTAGGCCAGCCAGGTGATGGGTGGGCCAGGGTCTCAGGGAACCAGTGTCTGGTTTTACCTCCAAACACATGAAGTGGAGGTGCTGGGCAGAATTAGCCCCCAGCTCTTTGCTCAAGGATTGGGCTGGGGGTGGTTCCACGGTGCAGGTAAATGCTGATGGTTCTCCCCATCCACCTTGGGGAACTTGAGTTCTCCGTCTCTCTTTGCTCAACAGAGGGGTGTGCTCATTAGAGACGCAGTCTCGGGTCCCCCTCAGAAACTTTGATTCATTGTGTACGGGCTGAGATGCAAGACTTCAGCGTTGTTAATAAATATTCCCAAGGGATTCTGAGGCAGGTGGACCCAAAACACATTTTCAGAAAAACCTACCTGCTTGGTCTCTGGTTCTCTCTGCCACACACCCCTTTGCTCTCCCTGGCCCCCACCCCGTGGACACATGTTCCCCAAGTCAGCCTTGGGCTCCAAGGGGAATGTTGCAGAAGTGGTCCCAATTGCTCCACAATAACAGAAGCCATTTCTATCCTGGGGCCTTAACCTTATTTAGGGGAGTAAACGATAAGCCATGACATGTCTCTGCTTAGCCAGTTCCAGACGCCAGGGAGGGGAGAGGCTGTCCGTCAGCGAGGCTACACACTGTAGGTTTGGGGGTGGCATGCTTGGTCCCTGAGGGCCAAGAGCGTCTGCTTCCTTGCAACCGGCCCGGATCCCATCGTAAGGCGATGGGTGACTTAAATTCTTTCCTTTCTCTCAGACAAAATCGGGTCCCTGCTGACCGTACTGGATAAAGGACTGCCCACGCCTCTGCTGTGTGTGTTCTCTGCTGGGTTTGGGATGAGAGGGCGGGGCCAGGGCGACAGGCAGGCAGGCTCTATATCGGGACAGGGTGTACGTTCTTGTCTGTCGGACAGGGCGCAAAAACTGTGTACAGACAGGTGGTTGGGCACTTTCTCTCCTCACTCCCGAGTCTTGTCACAGCCCCGGGACTACGTGTGCAGGCCAGGCCTTCCATGGCGACGGGCTCAGCGGACAAGGGAGGGGCTTTCTTTATCGTGGACTGAGTAGCCGGTCCTGTCAGCCGTGGGCATGCTCACCAAAGAGCCTGCCTGGGCTCTCGCTTCTGGATGCCACTCTGTTCAGGGGAGCATGTGGCCCGAGCATCACCACATTTGCTGGCACAGGACAGGGAGGTCCCAGAGAGTGGGGCCAGGCGAGAAGGGCTCAGGCGGAAGGAATGCCGGCAGGACTGTGTGGTGCCTCGTAAGCATGCCTTGCAGATCCATGCACCTTCCCGCCAACACCACCCCACTGAGGTCTCAAGATGGCCAGTCACCTCCAGCCACTAGCCTCCTGTGCCTGAATCATCCAGCCCCACTGAGTCTACCCAGGTTACGCCCAGCTCTGCTCAGGCCCCTTCAGAGAGCTTGGCTCTCAGCTGTCGCAAGCTTCTGTGTCGTTGGGGGCTCAGACCCGTGGGGAGGAGGCATCGTTTGGGAGAAGCACTTGCTTAATCTCGGAAACATGGCACCTGAGCACCGCCTGTGCACACGCACAGACTCAGTGATGGCCACCAGCGAGCCCTGTACACACAGCCGCACACAGGCGGAGCGGAGCACAGCCACACAATGCCTCATTAATATTCCGCTGTTCTTGGCCCGTTTGCTGCTGGGGCCTGGTGTTTAGCATCCGCAGCTGTGTTTGGTAAGTTAGTCCAGCCGCGCTCTTGGCATTGATGGATCCCTGATTCACGCGGCTCGTCATATAATACGCTCTCAGCTGTGCTGCGTGGAGGGGCCCGAGGAGCTGTGGGGTGGGGCTGGGAAGGGGCTGGGATAGGGAGGATCACGCAGGGCCTGCCGGTGCCGGGGAAACCGCAGGTGAGGGCAGGCCGCTGAGGTCACAGGTGCACTGGGCAGGCCGGAGGGGGCCCTAATTAGTCTCATTTGTCCTGTACTTAATGTCAAGCTCATTAAAGAGGCTACAGAGTTAATCAACACACCACAAATTGGATTTGGAGTTGTGAAGCCAGTTTTGTGTACATTATGGCAACACCGTCACAATTAACTCTCAGGGTAAGGATTTTGGACCAGGTCCTTGCCATGTTCCCAAAGGAGTGTGTGTGTGTGTCTTCTAAGTTTTTCTGATTCTGTTCCCTGGCTGACTCTGGAGATTTCCTATTTAAACTTACTTAACGTGTGATCCCCTTCATAATTAAATTCATAAAAATCTGATCAAACAAGCCTCTCTGTCTTCCCCCTGTTTTTAAACGCGTAGGGCCCCCCCTGCAGGGGACGGCGCAGACACTGGCTTCCCATCCGGGTGGCTGTGGTGTACGCTTTAATTACCGGCTCTGGCTGAAGTCTCCCGTGGCCCTGGCTTTATTTATTTATTTATTTATTTATTTATTTATTTATATCTTGATGAGGATTCTGAATCCTTGATTAAAGCCGTAATCATTGCTGATTCAGTAAGGAGGGGCAGTCGGATATGTGAAGCGTCTGCACAGGAAGTGGCACGCGGGCACGGGCACTGACTGACCTCACCCAGCTAAGGAGGACCAGGGTCTGGGTGGGCGTGCCCTCCCCTTGGGTCGGATGGGGCGGGCGGCTGGCGACAGGCAGGTGCTGAGAACCGCCCAGGTCTGTGTGCGAGGGCCTCACTGGACCTGCTCGCTCGGGCGTGCCCCATAGGCCGGCTGTGTCCCTGAGCTTTTCCAATCCGGCTCCTCCGTGGAGTTGCTCCCCCTCCCACCCCCACTCCCCTCTATGCCCTGGGGGCTTCTTGCAAATCTTTCACCCATGAGAGAGCTCGCCAGTGGGCAGACCGCAGCATCCACTCCCCATAGAGCCTTAAAAAACCCTTCAGAGCCATCAGAACCGATGAGAATTTATGTGGGTACAGGGGCCTGCATTCAAGAGGGGGGAGCTTGGGGTAGCGGCCTGAGGAGGGGAGAGAGAGAAGAAAGTAAAATATAATTTTAAAGAGGAAGTGAAGGCACAGGCATGCGAGTCTATAACGAGAGGGACAATTTATGCCCAGGCACGCACGCAGTTTGACATGGGGATAATGAAAAAACGTAGGTCATTGTGGATGACTTAAACCTTCAGCAGCTGAAGAAAATGTATGAAATGCAGAGGACATTACACGGTTGGCAGCCCCGCACATCTGCAGGGGGACAAGTGAAATACAGTGGGCCATCCTTTACCATAAACTGTGGTTGTTGGCGATGCAGCCCAGAGAAATTGTAATTACAGTGACAAGACGAATCAGCGATATTTAAATATTCATGAACAAAGTCTGGGGTGATCAATCTATCTTTATTGTCTGTGCCTTCGCTCCTGTAATAAATAAGTAGCTGGAGTCTTCACCTTGCAGCCCCAAAGCCCCCACTTCGGGTACAAAACGAAAAATTGTTAACCCCCACAACCCCACCCAACCTCTCACCTTCGGGGGGACCCTGGGATGCCCAGAAGGAGGCTGACAGGCGTGGATTCCAGGCGAGGAGAAGCAGTTCTCCCGGGGTTCGTGTGCCCAGCGTTTCCCAGGGCCCCTCGGGGTCGTCCTCAGAGATGCACTGAGGCCACAGGGTGAACGGAGCTCCCCTTTGCCTGATGCGCTTCCATTTAGAAGCCTGGTGGGCGTGACGGTGGAGTCAGTACAGCCTGTCACTTAGCCATCGGAGACGGTCCCATGTCCAACTGGAACAGACCGGAATCTGACTCCTGATTCAACTCCTTACTAGCTCTTCGACCTTGGGGACCATGGTTAAGCATCTCTAAGCATCCAGGTTTTCTCATCTGTAAAATGAGAATAATAGTAATACAGTGGGGCCTTGACTTACGAGTGTCCCGGCTAACGAGTTTTTTGAGATACCAGCTGTCTCTCGGCCGATTTTTTCATTGAGTTGATAGAGTAATTTGAGTTAACGAGCTCCTTAACGAGCTCGGTCTTGGAACGAATTAAACTCGTAAGTCAAGGCCCTACTGTACCTTTCTCGTAATGTTCTTGTAGGGATTACGTGATACGAGCCACGTGAAGGTTTTCATGGAGTAGTGAGCGCTCAAAAATGTGGGCCATTTTCATCAGGAAGTGTCATAAAAATTATGCCACTGCTGCTAAAAGAACAAAATGCGGGACTTATTTTTTCTCTTTGGGGACAGAGAAGAAACTGAAACCTCGTTTTGCTTGGGGAGCTGGGGGAGGGGACTAAAGAGAAGCTTCCAAGCCAGTGATTTTTGAGCTGGGCTTTGCAGGATGACTAGGAGTTCTCCGGGGAGAGAAGAGAAAATCAAGCTGAGAGAACAGTCATGAAGAACTGTGGAGGAGGGAAGGGGCAGAAGGCATTTTGGAATAATGTTCTCATTGTTCCCAAATTGGAGGGATTTCTTAAGGGCAGGTCCTCAGGTGGGAGTGGCTTTTGCCCCTGACCTAGAGGAAAGGAAGGAAAGGTAGCGTGAGAAGCTGAACAGCCAGGTCTCAGAGCCCCATGCCTGCTCTAGCCTCGTGGGGGCCTGCTCTCTGGGGACTGCTTTTTATCTCAAGCAAATGGGCTCTCTTACCCTGGGACTGACCCTTGGTCCGTGGGTGCCCACTGGGCCACAATAAGGTACAGACACGTGGGAACAGGTCTCCCTGTTTTTGCCCTGGGGGCCGGCAGAGGTGGGGGTCTGACCTTAAATGGCGTTTGCAGGTGGTGAAGGCAGGTACTCACCCTCCTGCTGTCCCCTGAAGTGGGGGCCGGGATAGGCAAAGCCCTGAACCAGCCCCTTGTCCCCACAGGCGACCACCCGTACGAGTGTGAGTTCTGTGGCAGCTGCTTCCGGGATGAGAGCACACTCAAAAGCCACAAGCGCATCCACACGGGCGAGAAGCCCTATGAGTGCAACGGCTGCGGCAAGAAGTTCAGCCTCAAGCACCAGCTGGAGACGCACTACCGGGTGCACACAGGTACCCAGGGCCTGAGCAGGACGGAGCGGCTCCGGAACCTGAGCGGGGTGGCGGGCAGGTGCTCCCAGAGACGTCAGGGCCGAAGGAAAGAGTCGGGCAGGTTCTGCTAAGGGTTGTGTGCTGACCTGCGTGTCACTGCCCCTCGCAAGACTGCGGCAGGCATTGCTACTCAACCACAGCCCTTCCCGGGAGCCCAGACCGGCCCTGCGGGCAGCCCCGGCCAATGGGTCCCAGATCACGCAGGATGGCGTCTGTCTGTGGATCCCGGATTAGGTTCCCCAAGTAGCTGAGAGTGAAGGTTGGGATGGTTTTTTACTTGGCAGAGTAGGAATTAGAGGGCATTGGGTTGGCTTACGATGCGGGTTGAGAAGTCATCAGTTAGAGTTGGGTTCTGAGCTTGGAGGAGCAGATATATTAAAAACACCCAAGTGTAGAATGTCTTGCCATTTCAAAGGGACTTCACGTTCCTTTTTACATAATAGAAACATGAGCTACGCTTTTCCCTGGGGTCCTCGGCAGACCAGCAGAAGCGTCCCGGTGCCCAGGACTGCCAGCTGGGGGCGGTGGGTGCTGGGACACATCCCTTCCCAACTGCAAGTTCAGTGGCCTCACCTTGGTGGCTTAGCATTGGCCATGGTGGGAGTAGTCACAGCGCGGCCATGGCAAATGCTACAGACCCAGGTTTGCACGGAACCGGTTGTTGCAGGTTCTGTCACCAGCCCATCACTGGTTGGGGGAAGGTAGCCACTCAGAAGGGCTTCCTCTGAGAATAAGACGCAGTGGAAGGTCGTCTCGCCACCTGGGGAGCCTCCTGTGACGAGGGGAGGTAGCTGCCCTTTCAGAGGAGGGGACAGGTGACCTCTGTGGGTGGGGAGGGTGGGTAGAGGGGACAGGAAGCAGAGGACTCGTGTCGTCATCGCTCTGCTTCTTGCATTGGCCACAGGAGAAGATGGGGTGCTCGTTGCTGGCCACCAGAGTGACCCAGAGAGTCAGTCCCCAGAGGCCTGGGCCTCCTTAGCCCTTGTCGGGGATGGGGCCTGGCAGGTGGATCATTAAATGCATTGGCAGTGACTATTGTAAATAGCAGGTCGATAGTTAGATCACTTTGGCTGTTCATTACTCCATTATTTGCTGGGCCCTCTGCATGGAGGAGTATTGATAGTGAGATGGCTGGCCAGTTAATTACTGTATCGAAACGAGGTTCCCTCACTCCTCGGCTCAGCTCCAGGGGACTCCCAACAGGAGGCCGGGCGCCAGCTAGCGTGGGGCCAGGCCGCCAGCTGTTCTGTCCCCCATTCCAGCCCCAGAGGGAAGGCGGGGGCCGGCGCAGGTTCTAAGAGCCTGTGATGATGCACAAGCCCAGATGCAGATGTTTGAAGGGTGAGGTCCCTCATCTCACCGCACCCCTACTCCCCACCATCTGTAGCCCGGCCCCCCGGAAGGAACTGCTGAAGGGCCATCCCCAAGGAGGTTTCGGGCCTCCCTGCCCCTGTTCCAGACCCCCATGCCGCTCCTTTGGGAGAATGAAGAAGAGGAAGGCCAGGGACTAGGGCTGTGCTGCATACCACCACCGTGGGCTGCATGCGGCTGTTAAATCAGTGACAGGAAATACCTTGAAGACTAGTCCCCAGTCACACTGGCATATTTCAACCGCTCAGCTGCCGGGTGTGACTAGGGCTACCATCCTAGGTGCATCCACGGTGCTGGGAAGAGTGACCGGGGTGGGCGAGGGCTGCGTGCCCCAGGGAAGGCCCTCACAGCTCTCCCTCCTCCCGCAGGTGAGAAGCCCTTCGAGTGCAAGCTGTGCCACCAGCGCTCCCGGGACTACTCGGCCATGATCAAGCACCTGCGGACGCACAACGGCGCCTCCCCCTACCAGTGCACCATCTGCACCGAGTACTGCCCCAGCCTGTCCTCCATGCAGAAGCACATGAAGGGCCACAAGCCCGAGGAGATCCCGCCCGACTGGAGGATAGAGAAGACGTACCTGTACCTGTGCTACGTGTGAAGCCGGCCGGGCGGGGGCAGAGGAGCGGGAGCGAGAGGAGGAGTTAGAGCAGGAGGAAGTCGAGGAAGGATTGTGCAAAAAATACATGTCTATACATAAGGGAAAAAAGGAAGAAAAAGGAAACCTGGTAGCTCTCTGGCCTTGAGTCTCTCTGGGGCTCCAGGTGACCAGGACGCCCCGCCGGGCCCCTTCCCGGGCCTCCGTCCCTCCTCTCCTGGCTGGATTTCTGGGGTGGGGGTGGAAGGGATTTTGTTCTGCTCAGACCCTCTTTTATGTCCAGAAATGGAGTCTGGGAAGAAGGCGAGGGGTGCTCTGGTCAGAGCCCTTCTCTGCCTGCCGTCCTCAGCCTCCTCAGAAGATAGAGGCTCTGGGGGGCCCGGGTGGGGGGCCTGCAGATGGTGGGGCTGGACTGGGTCGCTGGCTGACACTGAGAGTGGCAGCTGGTTTGCTGGGGGCAGATTGGTGTGGGGAAGGGCGCCTCTTCCGCTCCCATCACTCATTTCACCTGTTGCTTCCCTCTGCTCTGCCGATCTGCATGTCCCTCCTGGTCTCCAGGAGCCTCAAGGCTCTTGCCCCTCCCCCAGCTCCTGGTCCCCGCCTCCCCCTGCCTCCTGTCCTCCAGTTCAGGGAGTGCCCAGCCCCCCCCCCTCCCAGCTCCTTAATGGGGAATCTGTGTCCGACCCCAGAGCCCCACTCCCACCCTTAGCCTCTGAGAACACAAAGCCAATGGAAGACCCACCCTCAGAAAGCCCTGTCCATGAGTGAGACTTGCTTCCCAGTTGGAAAAACAGCTAAATACATACGAATACATGGGTCCCACCAACACCGGACAAGGCTCCCTGCCACCCCTGGTCCCGGCCCTGGGAGAAGGCATCCGTGAAAGGGCTGCTGTCCACGGGGAAGACGTGGATGTCCTTCTCCAGGGGTGCCCTCCCCCGGAGAAGGGGGCACCTGCCAGCAGTCGGGGCACTGGCCAAGGGGGTGCTGTTGAGTCATTCTGGGGACCTTTTAAACACCCCAGACCCGGTGAGCGCGGTGGGAAACCCAGGTCCAGAGAAGGCACAGAATTCCTGGCTCACGCCCCCCACCCGCCCCCTCCGCCCCCCAGGCCACAGGAAGAGGGGGAGTTGTTGAAAGCGCTTCGGCCTTGTGTTACTTCTGTTGTGTGTCCGGGATCCCCTGTAGCACGTTGTGCTTGAATTACCTCAGTTTTTCGTGACCTCGTGAGCTTTTGTACCCCTGCATCTCTCTCTTTGGTTGGGGGTTGGAAGAATGGGGAGGGAGTTCTTTTCTGTTTCTTATGTAAATTAATAGTTGGTTTAGTACCTGTTAGCTGGCCAAGGCCCCCCATCCCTGAGCGACCAGCTCCCCCGCTGGAAGGAGCTGCACAGAAGGATCGAGTCCTCGGGACCTGAATGGGGGGCTAGGTCCCCAGAAGGTGGGTGGAGGGGGGTGTATTGGGGGCCTTTGGAGTCACTGTGTTGGCTCTGCCCAGAGCATGAACTCATCATGCCCAGCATCGGTTCAGCCTAAAACGCTCTGGACACGACCCCCACTTCCTTATAGTTTGCTGGGTCTGGGAGCTTGTGCTATTCAGATCCTTGTGTCTGTGCGACCCCACCTCTGTGCGCATTTTCATTGCCCAAATCGGTCTGTTTCCCCGCTGCGAGAGATGCGCCAGTCGGGGTTCTGTTGCCCGGGGTGGGGTGTTGTTTTCTGAAAGCTACCTCTTAGGTTCGTCCGGTTCCTTTGTCCCCTCCTGCCGGTCTGCGGCGCTGCTGCCCGCTCTCCCAGCCTCCGCCCCGAGCTTAGGAAAGCACATTTGCCATGTTTGTGTTCGCTGTGGGATGGGCCCTCGGTTTCGTCTCATGCTTTATTTGTGAAAGTTATTTTCTTTCCTTTCTCTCTTGGAGAAAGTTGTGGCTGCGTTTTTATCTTAGGTTTTAAAAAGTGGTTTAGGGAAGCGGTTTTGGGGAGAAGCATTGTGAGGAGAATAGGGACGTCGGAGGGATGGGTGCTGCTGTGACCACCCCGTCTCTTGGCCCCATCCCTCCAGTCTTGCCCACCCAATCTGAAGGCCTTAAAAACTGTGTTGGGGGTATAGCATTGGGGGGACCGTGTCGCTGGACTATTGATTGGGGTGACAAGTAGGGAGGATGCTACTTTGCAATTATAATAATGAGTTAGTGCTTGGGAAAGGAAAAAGCTAAACTTGAAATCCGTGACTAGAGCAGTTTTATTTATAATGTGAAGAGGGAAATCTTTGGGGAGGAGCAGTCTGTAGGAATTCATTGTGCACTATGGCTTCCTCCCCCCAGTCTGGGAAGAAAGGGGGACTGGCAGGCCCCGAGATCTGTAAGTCCCAGGAGACAGTGTGTTAACAGCAAGATGTCATTGAGCTTTGGTGGGGAAGGAAAAGAAATCAAACTATTCCATAGACCTGGCTGACACCCACCTGGCCCCACCGCCCAGCAGCCAGGGTCTCCTCCCCTTTGCATAAAAGCTGAGAGGGTGGAGCTAATCTTACAAATTGTGATATTTTTGTAATGTTTGTCAGTTCCTTCGTCAGTTCTGCAGGACCTTGCCCTTCCTTTTGTAATGTGCTTAGGAAAAAGAAAAAGACAAAAAAAAAACTACCACCACCACCACCACCAAAACGTCCCTCTGTGTGTGTGTGTGTGCTGCTTGTGTGTGGTGTGTGAGGTCAGGCAGCGTGGCGTCTGCTGGGCAGCACTGGATGGTACTAAACCTCGGGCCCCAGGGAGCCCAGTAGGGAGGCAGGGAGAGGGGCGGACTGCGGTTTCTGACGGGCGCTGGGTGGGAGACCTGTGTCTTGGCCCCCACAGAGCCTCAGACACCCTGGACAGAGGCCACCGCGCCTCCTTTCCGGCTTCCTGCTCACGAAGGTGAGAATTCCGATCTTGCCAGGGCCGCGTGGCCAGGCCTAAGGGCAAGGTGAGGGCCAGGGATTATCTGGAGGTTTTGCTGTGTCTGGATAGAGGGGGCTTGGAGACAGGGGGAGGGAGGGACTGCTCCCCCCCAGGTGAGGTCTGAGTGACTTCACTCCCCTTTCTCTCTGACATCCGGCCCTTGGCCACCTGCTGCCTTTGGCTGTGGACTGCGGACAGCCCTGCTCGCTGCTGCCTTGTCCAGCGTCTCATGCTCTCCAGTCTGCAGGGTCCAGGTTGGTCACAGTCCCTCCCCTGTGTTCCCGCCCACAGGCGTGTCCCCGCTGCTTCCAGTGACACTGCCCCTCACTCGTGCTCCTTCCCTGTCACTCCTTCACTCACTCAAAGCATTAAAATCCTATGTGTGTAGGATAGACAGATATATATAGAGAGAGATATATAGCAAGAGAGATATAAATAGTAAATATCGTTGCTGCTCTGGAGGAGGCCACGGATGTGAGGAAGGTGGGTCTGGGGTGCAGGGTGGGTAGGGGGTTGGGGGACCCAGTGATTCAGTACAATCCAGGGATGCAATGTGGACTTGTTTAATATTTGTGCCTGAACAGTGTTCCATGTTTAGAAAAAGAAAAAAAAGGGAAAAAAAAAACCTGCTGCAGTTTTCTGCACCGTGTGTGGTGCCCTTGGGGGTGCTGCTGGCTGCGGATGGAGGAGGCCCCGGAGGGCGAGGGCCTTCGGGCTCCCTCCTCCAGGGGAGTGAGCGGCAGGGGGCGGATCTGTGGCCCGGTCCGGCCAGCCCAGCAGGAGTGAGAGTGCGGGACGTCAGAAGCAGGAAAAGATGAAGCCGTCCGTTCATTTTCCGAGGCCTGTGGCACTGTTCTCCCCTCCCGCCTCATTTCCTCCTTTGGGGAGCTTCCTGGCGGCACCTGCCTGGATATTTCAGCAGGAAGTAAACGGCCAGGCGAACCCTTCGTGGAAACCGATGGGTGCGGGGCCGGCGGGGGGAGCGAGGGAGGCAGAGCCAGCCAGGAGGGGCCAGGAGACAGGCTGGGGAGAGGGGCACAGGCCCCACCGGCCTGTAGGCAGCAGCCCTGCTCCCCAAGTCCCGGGTGCCCGCTCTGCAGACGGGGTACCCGCCCCCTGGCGTGTGTCCTGGAACTTGTTCACACGGTGTCACGCATGACCTTTGTCAGGTGGCGGTGCCGGGGCGGGGCGCCGTGACCTCCGACCCGTCTATATAAAGATAAATATATAGAGATATATATATGTATGTAAGCGAAGCACTGGGGCCCCGGCCCTGCTGGACCAAGCAAAGCCCAGCCTTCGGCGCGGGCGTCTTCTGTTGCGTTTCGTTGTTTGTTTGTTTTCGTGGCTTGTCTTTTGTCAAGTGCCGGTCCGATCGCTCTGTGTTACAGATAGTGTTTTAATTCATGGCTGTTCTAGTTCATGTCTACCTCAGCACCTCCTCTTAGCCTAATTTTAGGAGGTTGCCCAATTTTGTTTCTTCAATTATACTGGTTACTTTTTTGTACAAATCTCTCTCTCTCCTTCTCTCTCCCTTCCCCTGCTCCGTCCCTCTTCCCTCCCCTTTCATCTCTGTTGGTTTGTTTCACTCCCCCCCCCCCCCACCCCATCCCCTGCCCCTGCCCCTGCCCCAGCCTGGGGACCCCAGGTGTGCTTGCCAGCCCCATCTGCCCCTGCCCCGAAGCCGTCCCCGCCAAGCTGTGCGGTCCTGGGTGAGCTCTGCGCCTCTGCCTTCGTTTCGTGTAGATGGATGCGTTTCTTTGTAATTCCAGTGTTCTGATGACATTTAAAAGAAAAAAAAATGAATTTCCTGCTGCAGGTCTTCTCTCCATGTGTCACTAAGTGAAGTTGTGCCTTCTATAGCAAAGAGAATATTTTTTACATCCTACTAACAGTAGATTTTTTTGTAGTGAACATTTTTTTGTATTTTTATTTATAAGTCTCATAAGAAAAATAGCAATGTTCAGTTGTATACCTTGAATCTGCAGTTAGAAGAGAATAAAGTTAATTCAGTTGTCTCCGGCTCGAAGTGTCGCTGTTTGTAAGAACTGGTTTGTCTTTTCTGCCGTTTCTTGGGCAGGGGGCGTAGAGGAACTGAGATTTCCGTCTGCGGAGGGGGAGAGAAAGCTCCGGGCCCCGCATTCAGCCTCATCCGTGCGTCACTTCTGTGTCCTATTTACCGGCACAGACCCACCCCACGACTTATTTCTCTAACACTGGTAAGGAAACGGTGTGCACGACGCTGCTGTCGCTTGGCCCCGTGGCACAGCGTGTGAAGCAGGCGCGGGGTCATCGTTCCTTCAGCCCGGCCGTGATGGCTGCCCGGCCGGGTGGCTGCGGGAGGCGGGAGCAGCGCTGGGCAGCACCAGGGTGCCTGTCCTCGGGGAGCTGGCCGTCTGGTGGCCGTGAGGCTCCCTGGGCTTGTGTCCGCACAGCTTGCTCCGGATCACAACGGCTGATGAGTGAGTCGCAGAGTCAGAACTTGCATCCAAACCTCCTGATACCAAATTGGGTTTGTCTCTCCAGGACTCCAGAGGCAGGGCTGTCGTCTGGTCTTTATTAATAGAGACATTTTTACTTCTCAGCTTCAGCAAGCGCCACACATTTCTCAGCAAGAAGCTGCCACCCCATGTAAGGCCCCTGGGTCCGTGGCAGCCAAGCCCATGGCGAAGGGAGATGGACCGGGGAAGGCTCAGGTGGGAGGTGTGCGAGCCCAGCGTCACGGCAGCAGGATGAGTGCAGCCTTCCCTCCCGCAGAACTCGGGGGCACCCGCCCGCCTCTGCTCCTGTCTCTGGGCCAAGGCGTCCTCTCGAGGCCTTCCTTCCCCTCCCTGGGGCTGGGAGCTTTGCCCTGTTGTCGAGCTAGGAAACCACTTCTGCCCAGTCCGAGGCCTGCTGGCTCAGTGCCTCTGCCCAGAGCCTCCTGCCTGCCCTGCTCCGACCACAATAACCCATCTCCACTAAAACCCAGGACACCGCGCTGATGGCTGCAGGCCCGGGGGGCGTGGGGGGGCGGGAACCAGTGCTCAGGGCCCACCTGACCTGGTTACTGGGGGTCACTAGGAGCCATCGCTCTGCACCCTCCGGCACCGCAGCCTGTGAGGGAGGCCCGGCTCGGGCATGGACTGGAAGAGTGGCCTTTCGTCCCCTTGTCCAGCCTGTGGCTTATCGGTCTGCCTACTTCCTTCCCTTTTCTCTCTGCTCCTCTCTCTCCTCTTCCCTTCCCTTCATCTCTCCCTTTTCCTTTCACCTAATCTTTCTTCTCTGTCTCCATTCCTTCTTTCTCCTTCTTTCTCTTGTGTAATTTTTGTTGTCCTCTTTTTGTTTTTGCTTTTGTGTCTCTGTCTCACATTCATTTTCCTCTCCCCATATTTCTCATCTTGGAAACAATCCTTTGCCAAAAAACATAGCGGGTTTGATTTTGAGCCCCTGTCTCCACGCCGTCCATCCATCCCTTTCTTCTCTGGTCCTGGGCGCTCCCCAGGCCTCACCCCTCCCCCGCAGGCTCCCGTCCCTCCCCCACACTCCTCCCTACTTAGGCCTTCGCTTTCTCCTGACAGATGGGAGGGAGGGAGCACTGCCTCTTTAAAACAACATTTAATCGCCGTTTTCTGTTCTTGGACATCAAAGCTGGGGCTTAGGCGCTGCGCTGGGGTCGCGGCGGCGCAGGCTGGGGGGGAGAGGACGTGCGTGAATAGGCCCCGGCTGAATGGGCTTTGTGTGGCTGCCAGGGTCTGCCTGCTTTACATGCTCTTTGACCCAGATATGATCTCATGGAGAGAAAGGGGCCCTGGCCGGGCCAGCCTGAGAACGCTCGGTGGCCCCGCTCCGTCCTCCCTCCCCCGGGAGCCCTGGCCCAGCTGCCCTCTGCCCCAGCCCGCAGCCCTGGGCAGCCTCCTCCCGGACAGGACTTGCCAGAAGGGCACTCTGCTGGGGTCAGAGGAGGGGTCAGGCAGCCAGGGGAGGGGCCACATTCCTCCTGAACGTGTCTCCAAGGATATTAAGTGGGAGCCCCCTGTGCACAATGTCCCTCTGGCCAGGGCCGATTGGGTTCAGGTGGGCCCTGGGGTCGCATCCTCTCAGCCTTAACAGCTCTCCTTCCAGCCGTTCTGAGGGGCTCCCCTCTGCCCAGAGCAGGGAGCCAGCAGAGGCTTTCTGAAGGCCTGAAGGCCTGAGCACGGTGTGGCAGCAGTCCAAGGCCTCGGCCTTCTCCATCCAGCTCAACATTGCCAGGCTCCCCTGGCCCCCACAGGAGAGCGGGCTGGGGAGCACTGGCCGCACTGCTCTGCCTGCCCCTGTCCCAGCCTCTGCATTCTCTGAGGAGGGATCCTCCAAAAATGCACACAGCGTCGTATCGGTCCTTGGGCTAAAGGCCCGGTGGCTTCTCATCACTCAGGATGGAATCTGAACTCCTAACGAGGCCGGCATGACCCTTGGTGGTAGGGCCCTGTGCTCCCCGCCCCGCCTTTTCTCAGAATCACCCGCATGTCCCTCGGCCACCCCCTACTCTGGTCTGGACAACTGGACCACAGATGATTCTGAAGACACGGAGATCCGCCCCCCTGGGCCTTGCACATGCTGTGTCCTCTGGGGGGAACGCTGCAACGCACACACTCCCCTCCCTTCGTCTGGCCACCTCACGTGTCGTTACTCAGGTTGCAGCTCACACCTTTCTCTCGGGAAACCTTTGCTGCCCGAGCTGGGCGGTGCCTCCAGGCCGCACCTGCTGTTGTGCACGCATCACCTGCTTTCTCAGCTGTTGTCACTGCCTGACTGGCAGCTTCCTGCAGGCAAGAATTGTGCATTGAACGTCTTCCTGTCCTCAGAGCCTAACGCTGCCGGGTATGTGGTACACACCCAGTAACCCTTTGCTGAATAAACAAATGAAAGAAGGGAATGGAGAGGGAGGGAAGGAGAGAGGCAACGCGCATCCGGGGCTGAGGTTGCAGTTGCCAAGGATGGTGGAACCGGATACTCTGGGTACATGCCGCGCCCGCCCAGGCCTTGTGCATGCACGTCCCCGGCTGCGGAGGCCACAGCGGGGCACTCCTGCTTCCCTCACACGTGTCATGTCAGTGCACAGAGACATCTGAACGGTGTTTGCCATGTGCAAAGGGAGGAGCAGCCAGCACAGGACACTGCTCATCGCAGGCAGGGTGCTCCCTGGGCATCGCTGTGTGTGTGTGTGTGTGTGTGTGTGTGTGTGTGCACGATGCATGCGGACACCTGGTCCCCAGCCACGATGGTCTCGGCAGTCTGGGCCCACCATCCCCACTCCCGGGCCTTGGCCCTCCCAGCTGCAGGAGGGCGGGCTCCTCTCTGGGCTGTGTTTTCTGCTCTCCAGGCACCTCAGTGAAAGTGAACTCACTCATTTCAACCTGCCTGGCAGCCGCAGCCCCCGCTGCGCTAATTGCCCTGTGGCTCTAAGCTGACTGCGGTGCACGGAGCTTAAGCCCTCCTCTACTTATTTACCGACTACATTAACGGCAACGCCGCTGCTCCCGCCTGTGTGCCGGCTGGCTGCACCTCGTTCCTCTGCACCCCCCCAGGGAGTTGGGGTGCAGAGATGCAGCCTGGCACAGAGCCCCCGAATCTGCCAGAGTCCCTGGGGCCAGACAACAATGAGAAGATCATTGCCTTTGTCCACACGGACTCCAGACCAGAGGGAGGGGGCTGCTTCTCTGCCAGCCCGCCCGCCAGGATGACCCAGCGGAGCACACTCTGCAGTCGCCCTTGGGCGCCCACAGCGTCTGCGAGGGGTGCGCACCGGACACCTCTTACAGACTGGGGGGCTGGGGCTGGGACTCCAGAGCTGTTGGTGCTGACGGTGAGACTTGCAGCCGAGACTGAATTCCAACAGCTCTGTCTGTCCTCTCTGCACGCTGCCTGCCCAGGAGCTGTCTGCCCTCTCCTGGCCCCACCCACCCAGGTCTGCCCACTGCCTGCTAGTTGTACGTTCTCATAGCTTCTGCTCTGTGCCAGGAGGAGGTCCCATGTTGAAGCAAAACCTCTATCCCCCAGCTTTGTCTGCCTTGCTGACATGCTTGCCAGAATTTGCTGGAAATTCAGGTACTGGAGCCTTTTTCATGCTCAGCAGCCTCTCCCGGGGCAGACCCAAGTCCAACCTTAGCCACACCCCCACCTCCCTCTTCCTGGCGATAGGTCCTGCCTATGCTTTCATTCCAGGGGCCATGCCTGCCCGCAACCAGGCACTGCCCCTCCTCAGTGTCCTCCTGCCCCGTGGCCGGGCTGGGCCCTGCACTGAGGCCAAGACAGCATTCTGGAGACCAGAGGGGCCCCATGAAGGGTGCCACGGATGGATCCATGGGGTCAAGCACCCAGGCTCCACTCTAGTTGAAATAGCATGAGTGACTCCTAAGGAAAGGGGGGCAGTGGGGTCTGGCAGAGAAAACCTGGGGCTCAGAATCCAGATGACCTTGGTCTGAGGTCAGCTCTGCACTGACTGTGTGGCCTTGACTACATCTCAGGATCGCTCTCAGGTTCTGTTTCCTCAGCCGTACAATGGGTGCAGGAACGCCTGCCCTTCTACCCTCAGGACACTCACCAACGGGAACACAAGGCACAAGAATCAGCTTTCTAAACACCGCGGTGCTGTAACCATGACAGTTGTAAATGGCGGCAGGCTCAGGGGTGGCCAGGGAGAGGAGGTGGTGGCCTAGACACTTATTTCCAGGGCAAGAGCCCCTCAGCCAGGACCCGGGGACCTGGGGTCTGGAGTGGAGGCGGCCTCTGCTGGCATCGCCGGGACTCTGTCGCCACCTGGTGGGCACAGGCTGCAGGTGCTCCTGCCACTCAGCCGGGTCTGGAAATGGGAAAGCACATCTTCCTTTCGGTTCCCTGCTACACCAGGTGGGTGGGTAAGAGGAGAAGGCGGTCCAGATTTATGCCAGAGAAGAAACGCCTTAAACCACATGGTAGGAAGTTCAGTCGGACTTTCTAGAAGTTCTCCTGAGTTAATATCCTGACCCTTTTCTCCCCCCCACCCCCCCACCCCCCGGACTAACTGGCCTTGTCACACTCAGCTTCTCCGGTCCCCAAAGGCTGGGTTTGAAGTTGCTGTCAGCCAGGCCGGACCCCAGGGATCCCTGGGGCCTCATATTACTGAGGGAAGACCAACCTCAGATGGAACCCAGCCCCTCAAAAGTGTTGCTGCTGGGAGAGGAGCAGGCCCATGGAGAAAGGGTCACACAGAGCACCCCAGTCTGGCTCTGGGGGCCCTGAGAGGTGACCCGAGGGGCCAGAGGCCATGGAGCATCTCTTTCCTCCGGAGAAACTTCTGAGAGCCTGGGAAAGCCACAGTGGAGGGTTGCTAAAGCCAGAGCCTGCCTCTAAAATAGAACTCGCTCCCAATGTAGGGAGGGAGCCTCGTGCCTGTCCCCAAGCCCTCCACAGCCCCCCTCCGGCTGCTCACACTGGATGCTCCAGCCAGCACCTGAGTTCTCCGGGGACAGGGGGCTCCCCGTTCCCGTGGGCAGTGGGCCTAAGGGCTGTTGGGTGGAAACGGTCTTAGGAAGGATCGTTTGTCTCTCTCTTGCCTCTTGGCACCTCCAGCCATTTCAAATGGATGCAACTCAGTGGTTTGGAAGACCCTTCTCATCGATGAACGTCTAAGATTCTGACTCTCGACAACTGCAAAGATCCTCAGAGCGAAGAGTACCTCTGGCTCCATACCACCCGCTAGCACTTCTTTGCAGAGCAGGGAGTCACCGTTTCCCCTCCCGGGTCAGCATGGCCTGCTGCTTAGAGTGGGCTTCTGATGACACCCGCTGGTGAGAAAGGGGACTGCATGAGTGAAGGTTGTTCTGATGGACAGAGGAAGGAAGGGGCCTCCCTGATAAACCCCGCTTTGGGAAGGCAGGAAGTCAGGAAGTGGCAGGAGCAGAGTAGGGGGTGGGAGGGGCGGGACCTCACAAATTTGACTTGACTGATAGTCAACTTATTCTCTGAAGTCTCTTGCCAATTAGCATTCCTCCTTAGCATCCTATCCCAAGAGCCTCTGGTACTTGGCCTTTACCTGATTCCCCAGAGCACAGCTGAGAGCAGGCTGGGACACCGGAATTCACTTTCTCTGGTATCAAGGACAACAAATGAAAATACGCAGCAAGGACAGCAGAACAGCAGCCAGTCTCTGCCTGCCTTCCTCTTTCATCCCAGCCAGCACGGAGCCCAGGAAGTGAGGCCCACAGGGACTTGTCTGATGAATTTCGTGGCCTTCCTCCTACTGAAGGTCTTTTGGGCTCTGGATCTCACCCTCTATGTCAGGGGTTCTCAACCTTGGCTGCACATTAGAATCACCTGGGAATCTTTTTAAAATCCTGATTTCTGGGCCTCATCCTCTGGAAATTCTGTTTCTTTGTTATGGGGTGGGGCCACAACATGAGTAACAAAGAAACAGAATTTCCAGAGGATGAGGCCCAGAAATCAGATTTTAAAAAGATTCCCAGGTGATTCTAATGCGCAGCCAAGGTTGAGAACCACTGCCCTATGTCTTAGCTCTTGCTCCTGCACTTTTCTCTTCTCTCAGCTGCATCCGTTTTTCCCTCTCAGCCTGATTACTCCCATCAGCATACACACATCTATTTTAACAAACCTTCCCCTGGCCCCACATCCCCCTTTAGTTACCATCCAAACCCTTCTCCTTTGACAGCAAAATTCTAGGCAGAGCTGTGTAGAGGCACCGTCTTCTTCGTGTTCCTTACAGCAGTTTCCGGCCAGGGTGTTATCTGTTTTACCCGATTGAAATCGTCTTGTCAAGTGCGGCAGTAGCTCCATCCTCCCGAACACAGTGGCTGCTTTGCTGTCGTACCTGATCTCCCAGCAGCTTGCACGTAACTGGCTCCTTTTGGAGATACTCACTCGCCAGGCGTCTCCCAGCCATGTGCTGCTGCCGTCTCCCTGGCTGGCTCCCAAAGAGAACTGACCCAAACTCTATCCTGTCCTTGCATCTGGTCCAAAATGTAGGCTATCCGGGTGACATGCAGGCCCCCATCAGCTCTGTGAACTAAGAGCAAGTTATCTGCACCCTCCCCCATCCACTGAGTAAACTACTAAAATGATGGATGGCCCATGCTATGCAATGGTGAGCCATTTCACAAAACGTCTTTCTGCAGCCGTTTTCCCTTCTCCTTCGGGACAAATTAAGATTCTTTTCCTTGTAGTTAAGTGTGGCCAGGGTCTGCTTTCTAACAATCACGCGTGAGCAGGAATCGTGTGTGTCGTTGGCAGGCAAAGGCCTTAAGAGGCAACATACCCCCGCATCGTTTCTTAAGGCTGCCATGGCAGATTACCACTAGTTGGTGGCTTAAAGCAGAAATTGATTCTTTCCCAGTTGCAGAAAGCAGAAATCCCAAACCACGGTTTGGTAGGACCACATTCCCTCTGGAGACTCTGGGTAAGGATGTTTTCTTGTCGCTTCCAGCTCCTGGTTTTCCTGCTGTGGCAGCATCTGTCTCTGGCGTTACTTGGCCTTCCCTGCATGTCTGTGTGTGTGGTTTTCTGTCTCTTCTAAGGACACTCATTCGTAAAGGGCCTACCACAACCCAGCATGCTCTCATCTTAGTCCTTGCCTTATTCACACCTGCAAGGGCCCCGTTTCTGGTAAGGTTAGATTCTGAGGTTACAGCCGACATGAATCTTTGGGAGACACTATCCAATATACTAGAGCTCTCTGTACAATAAAAATCCCCCTTTGGCAACGGGAAGAATGGGGCACATGTACGAGTCCCTAGTCTACGCGCTGGTTCTCAGGTGTTTGTGAGGACCCGTGCATGGTAGTAGAGAAAGTCATTTAATTAGACTCTATCTGTCTTGGAGGAATTTCTTATCTATTGTCCTCTGAAGTCCCCAGCTCCAGTCCCTAGGAAATAGTTTCTTGCTTGTCATCTGTCCTGGCCACATCCTGAGGGTGGGGCCTCCCTTGGGACTGCACAGCTTCCACCGTTAGCCTGATTCCTACTTGGGCAAGTTGGGGGGTACCGGGTGTGCCTTTCGGCTCCAACAACCCAAGGCTTTATTTAGCCACGTGTGTGGGTCTTTTGGCAATCCCACTTCTTCTAAAACAGCCTTTGGACCGATTTGCTTCCAATCCGTTCCTCGTTCTCGTAACCAAAGCTAAAGTTCCTTCCTGCACACAGTTGTCAGACCTACTTTTATTATTGTTATTGTTGTTGATTTTTTCGTCCTCAGATCCAAGCCTCTTTGTCATCTTCCTGTTGGTTACCCTGAGGGCATCTGAAGGAGCTTCAGTAGGAAAGACAACTCTCTTGATTGGATGTTTGCCACAGGACTGAGTCCCATGTGGATATTGCCTGAAGCCTTTTTCAGTCTTACTTCCTGTAATTTAGGGCAGAGAAGCAGCCAGCTTTCCTATATCCACGGGAACACTAATGTCTAGATTCCCCCAATTTTCTTTCACTTCTTCTTGGAAACTTGTCATTTTCCCCCTGAACTTATCTCTTTTTTTAAAAAAGTTTTTAAAATTAATTTTAGAAGAAGGAAGAAAGAGAGTGGGAGGGAGATAGAGAGAGAGAGAAACTTTGCACAAAACCTGGTTATGTACCCTGACCAGGAATTGAACCCGAGACCTTTTGATGTATGGGGAGACGCTCCAACCAACTGAGCCACCTGGCCAGGGTTCATCTCTTACTAATAATATCTTGCTACAGACACTGGAGAACAATCAACATACACTAACATTCTGGTTCTTTCTCAGTTTCTCATAGAGCTATGGCCCAGTGGGTACTTGGTCTGCCTTTCAAGGTACTGCAAGAGTTTCCCTAAATATGTTATTCCTGCCTACCCTGGGACTCTTTGTTTTAGTCATTTTTCTAGCCAAGCACTCCTTGCTGCCAGCAAATGTCCTAAGTAATGTGGCCACTGCCTACTTCTCTGACCCACCTCCTTCCACCCACTTCTGCCTCTGTACCAGCCTCAGCCTTCCACCTGCTCCTCAGCAGCACAGGCCTTGCAGGTGCTGGTCCCTCTGCCAACAGCTCTCTGACCCTAAACCTTTTGCCTGGATCCCCCTTCACATATAATTCAGGTCTCCACTCAAACATGGCCACCCCCGGACGTTCCATCTCATTCATTTTTTCATAGCATTTACTGCCACCTGATTCTATCTTCTTTATTTGTACCTGTGGTGGCCTATGTCCCGTTCCCCGTGCATGGAACATTTGTGAGCACAGTCCTTCGGTCTTGTTTGCAAATGTGTCTTGGTGGCAGCTACTTGCTACACAGTCATTATGACAATGTGCCGATACTTGTATAATGCCGTGTACCCAGCACAACTTTAGTTCTTTGTTGGAAACTTTTTGAAATGAAAAATTTCAAAGATACACAAAAGTAGAATATGATACTTGAAATATTAATGTTTATAACATGTAACATTATTATATTTAAAATCATTTTTCTTGAGAGAAAAAAAAAGAATATGATAAACTCCTCATAAAATCTATCACCCAGATTCAACATTATCAAGATTTTGCCACACTTGCTTCATCTATTCTTCCTTTTCTTCCTTCTTTTTCTTTCATTTCTTTTTCCTTTGTTTTGTTGAAATATTTTAAAGAAATCCCAGGCCTCCTGCCATTCATACTTTAATATGTGCATTTTAAATGAACGTTTCTATAATTTCAAGACACTCCTGCACCTTTCAGAATAAGCAATGGCCCCTTAGTGCCATCACAACCGTACTCAGATTTTCCTGGTTGGTCTCTTTGAATTAGAAGCCAGACCAAGTCCACACATTGCATCTGTTATTTCTCTTAAGTCTCCTTCCTGAGCTGTTGACTTGTTGAAGGAAGGAGTGATTATTATGAACTACTCAGCTGAGATGACGAGGGTCTAAAAGGGGACTGGGTAGTGGGGATGAAAAGGAGGAAACAGTCTGAAGAGACCACTTGAGTAGAGTCGTTTGGTTGATGCTGCTTCAGGCATTAGGATGGCGTCATTACTGCTCGAGACACAGGAGTGACAAGAGCAGTGGGGAGGGACCTTGCTCCCTCTCCTAGGGTCTCTGGTATGACAGTTGAAAGGAACCCTTAAATCGGCTCATTGTTTCTTTTGTTTTAGTCACTTGCCAGCCTCCCCCCCCCCCGGTGGGCAGAACATCTGTACAACCCTCCCACATCTTCACAAGATTCCCTCTTCCTCTTGCTACCTCTGAAGCTTGTTAGGAGAAGGTCAGTCCTCATGCATTGTACTTACCATGGTTCCCAGACCAGCTGTGCACCTAAAGTCATGGAATTTTATTTTACTTCTTTAAAAATATGCTTGAGCCCTGGTCAATGTAGCTCTGGTTGGGGGTTGTCTGCTGCATCAAGCGGTCGCTGGTTTGATTTCTGGTCAGGGCACATTAACAAAGGGTATTTTTGCTGGATATGGAATTCTGGGTTGACAGTTGCTTTGTTTGTATAGAACCTTAGGGATGTCATCCTTTATCTCCTGGCCTCCACTGTTCCTGATGAGAGCACAGCCATTATTTGTGTCATTCTTCTCATATCTGTAATATGTCATTTTTCTCTGGATGAGTTCATAATTTTCAGAAGTTTGACTACGATGTGCCTGATGTGACTTTTTTTGCTTGAGGGTTTGCTAAGCTTCCCTAGGTTGATGTGTTTCACCAAATTTGGAAAGTTTTGACCATTTCATCTTCATTTAACTCTTTCTACTCAATTCTCTCCTTCCTTTCCTTCAGGGATTCTAAATATATATATATATATATATATATATATATATATATATATATATATGTTAGACAGCTTTATATTTTCCCACATGTTACTGAGGTTCTGTTTATTTTGTTTCAATCCTTTTTCTCTCTGTTCTTCAGATTGGATAAGTTTTTATGGTTTTGTTTTCAATTCATGGACTCTTACTTCTGCCATCTCCAGCCAGCTGTAAAAGCCATCCAGTGAATTCTTCACTTCAGACATTGTATTTTCAGTCTAGAATTTCCTTTTAAAAATAGTTTTCAGCCATAGCTGGTTTGGCTCAGTGGATAGAGCGTCAGACTGCGGACTGAAGGATCCCAGGTTCAATTCTGGTCAAGGGCACCTGCCTGGGTTGTGGGCTCGATTGGTGTGCAAGAGGCAGCCAATCAATGATTCTCTGTCATCATTGATATTTCTCTCTCTCTCTCCCTCTCCCTTCCTCTCTGAAATCAATAAAAATATATTTTACAAAATAGTTTTCGTTTTTCTGTTAAGATTTTCTGTTTGATTCTCATGAAAAGATATATATTTCCTGGCCCAGGCCAGGTAGCCAAGGTTGTGGGTTTAATACCTGGTCAGGGCATATAGAAAAATCAAACAATGAATGTGTAAATAAGGTGAACAACCAATTTCTCTCTCTCTCTCCCTCCCTCTTTCTCTCTCTAAAATAAATTTTTAAAAATTGTTAATATATTTTTCTTTAACTCAAACACACTTATTATAACTGCTTTAAAGTCCTAGTTTGCTGAGGCAGCATAAGTAAATGCTGGTACTCACATCCTCCTACAACCACATCAAAATTTCAACTAAAATACAGAACAACTATCATTCAGAACCACCTGAGATCTGGCTGACTGGAAGTCCTACAACTAGAGAAGTAAAGAAGAAAGCACATTGAGACTAGTAAGAGGGGCGGGGGCTTGAATCGGGCTGGTCTGACACCACATGTGTCATGTTTTTAATCTGGAGAGATATCTTCTAGTCTGCTGAGGAGGCCTCCTGTGAGGAACAGGGGTCACAGCCCCACTCCAGAACTGTCAGCCCAGAGTTCCAGTGCCAGGGAGAGAAGTCTCCGTAACTTTGGGCTGTAAAAACCAGTGGGGATTGTGGCTGAGTGACACAGAGGCTGCTGGAGTCCCAGGCAATTCCCCTTAAAGGGCCTGCACATAGACTTACTTGAACTCACTCCTTCTGAGCTCCACCACTGAGGCAGCAGTTTGAAAGGATCCAGGGACATACAAGGAGGAACTAAGTTGTCTGGCTTTAGGGCAAGAATTCAGGGGCAGCTTTCTCCCAGATAAAAGTGCTGGGACCTCCCCTCAACAGAACTGACTGTCAGCCATATCTGAGTCTTCATCAACCAGGTCTACACTGTTCATCCCACCCTGGTGATTCCCTCAGACCTGCCCCATCCAAGCTGTTTGTCGTGGCTTTTCCATATGAATGGCCTATCCTGGCTCAGGCTTCTGGCTTTTCTAAAATCTCTCAAACAAGCAGCAGCTGGTGTCAGCATACCCCATACCTCTCAATAAGTGGCTCTAGGACAAGTTCTAGCAGCATTTTGCCAAGGTTCACAGCTTGGCCTCTCCTGGGCATCTCCAAGTCCAACACAAGTAGCAGGCATCTGCAGATCGCTCTGTAGCTGGTGCTGGGTGGCCCCAGGTAGGGCACAGGCAGTGGCTAGCTTTGCATATCCCCAAGGCCCCAGAGCCAGTACACTTGGAAGACAGTTTCAGACCATGCCAGATTACAACTCTATGCATCCATGAGAGACACACTCAAGGACCAGACTCAGTGAGCACCAAAGCCGCACTGAAGCAATGCTGCACTGAGTTCTGCTCCATTGGATCAGTTCCTGCACAGCAGCTCTTCCACTGTAGTCACAGCTGGTCCTCACAGCCAACTGGCCTGGAGGTCAATTCCTCCCAGTGAGGCCAACAACAATCAAGGCTGAACTACAACAAGACAGTGCACACAGCCCACACAGGGGTGCCCAGCTCAAGTGACTAGAGAGGCCAATCCACTGGACATTACAAGACACCTACTATACAAGGCCACTCTACCATTCCAAGAGATATAGCAGTTATACCTAATACATAGAAAAAACACAGGGAAACAGTCAAAATGCAGAGACAAAGAAACATGTCACAAATGAATGAACAGAAGAAATCTCCAGGAAAAAAACTAAGTGAAATGAAATCAAGCAAACTATTAGATACAGAGTTTAAAAAAATGGTTATAAGTTTGCTCAAGGAACTTAATGAGAACTTTAAGGAACTTAGTGAGAATGTCAAGGAACTTCATGAGAATTTCAATGAACTTAGTACCAGTAAGACCATCAAAAACATGCAAAAGGACCAATCAGAAATGCAGGATATACTAACTGAAATGAAGAATAATTTGTAGGTAATCAATAGTAGAGTAGAGGACGCCGAGAATCAAACCAGTGATTTGGAATATGATCAAGCAAAAAACACCCAATCAGAAGAGCAAAAAGACAAAATAATCCAGAGCTACGAAGATAGTGTAAGGAGCCTCTGGACAACTTCAAGTGTGCCAGAAGGAGAAGAGGGGGAGCAAGAAATTGAAAAACTATTTCCTACCTGGTGAAAGAAATAGACTTACAAGTCCAGGAAGTTTCGAGAATCCCAAACAAGGTGAACCCAAAGAGGCCCACACCAAGACACCTCATAATTAAACTGCCAAAGGTTTAACTTAAAAGAGAGAATCTTAAAAGCAGCAAGAGAAAAGCAGGTATTTACCTACAAGGGAGTGCCCATACAACTGTCAACAGATTTCTCAACAGAAACTTTGCAGGCCAGATAAATGTTCAGTGATGAAAAGCAAGGATCTACAACCAAGATTACTTTACCCAGCAAAGCTATCATTTAGAACTGAAGGTCAGATAAAGAGCTTCACAGATAAGAAAAAGCTAAAGGAATTCATCACTGCCAAACCAGTATTACATGAAACGTTGAAGGGTCTTCTTGAAGAATAAGAAGAACAAGAACAAGAACAAGAAGGGGAAGGAGGAGGAGAAGGAGGAGGAGAAGAAGGAGGAGAAGGAGGAGAAGAAGAAGAAGAAGAAATGAAGATCAAAATTATGAACAATAAGCCTTATTCAAAAACATGAATGGTGTGTGTGAGGGAGGCAACCAAGTGATGTGTCTCTCACATCATTGTTTCTATCTCTGTGTCTCTCCCCATACCTTCCACTCTCTAAAAACCAATGGAAAAATATCCTTAGGTGAGGATTAACATATATAGTATATAATATGGACAATAAAATGGTAATAAATAAATAAATAAGGTCCTAGTCTGCTAATTTCAACATCTAGATGAGCTTACCTAGGGGTCCCTGTTCGGGCGCCAGATGCTGGGGTCCAACCCCAGCGGGTCCAGGGGTTCCCCAAGGTGTGGACAGAGTCGGCGAAGAAGGAATGACATGAAGGCAGTGTTCAGTTCATCAGCAGAGTTGGGTTCTCTAGCCAGGATCTCCAGCCAAGTTCTGTAGCCATGTTCTCTTGCTAGGTTCTCCAGCCAGGGTTTCCAAATTCTCCAGCCAGGTTCTGTCACCAGGTTCTTTTGCCATGTTCTGTCTAGGTTCTTCAGCAAAGTTCTGTAGCCAGGTTCTGTCCAGGATCTTTTGCCATGTTCTCTCCCTAGGTTCTGTCTAGGATCTCCAGCCAAGTCCTGTCTCTTGGTTCTCTCTCTAGGTTCTCTGTCTTGTTGTCTTGTTACATCTGTATTTATACCAGTTGATTTTAATCCTGTCAATTTCTATTGCAAAGGTTAGGGCGTTTCTTATCTCCATTCCAGGGAGTAAAGATTATGTAGCTTAAGGGTGATTGTTTGTAGTTAAAGTGATTAACTACCCTCCTGGCACTTAGTTAAGAGGTTTTATCCCCTCCTTAACTTCAGGGAAAAATCCCTACCTGGGAAAACAACCTTTCTCGGAGAGGTGACCTTGGTTAAAACACATAGTGCTAAAGGGAGCAAACATATTAAGAACAGTATGCCATATACGCCAGGTCCCTTGAACAGCAAGGATGGACCGGCTCCGGGCAGTAAGAGATCCTTCTTTTTTACTGCTGCATACTATTCCATGATATAAATGTAACACAGATTTTTATCCACTCATCTACTGATGGGTACTTGGGCTGTTTCCAGATCTTAGCTATTATGAACTAAGGGGTGCATACATTCTTTCTGATTGGTATTTTGGGTTTCTTAGGATATATTCCTAAAAGTGGGATCACTAGGTCAAATGGCAGTTCCATATTCAATTTTTTGAGGAAACTCCATACTGTTTTTCATAATGGCTGCACCAGTCTGCTTTCCTACCAGCAGGGTATTAGGGTTTCCCTTTTCTCCATATCCTCGCCAGCACCTGTCATTTGTTGAGTTGTTGATGGTAGCCATTCTGACAGGTGTGAGATGATACCTCATTGCTATTTTAATTTGCACCTCTCTGATGATCGTGACTTTGAGCATTTTTTCATATGCCTCTTGGCTTTCTGTATGTCTGCTTTGGAGAAGTGTCTATTTAGGTCCCTTGCCCATTTTTTTAAATTGGATTGTCTTCCTTTTGTTAACTTATATGAGTTCCTTATATATTTTGGATATTAACCCATTATCAGATATGTCATTGTCAAATCTGTTCTCCAATACAGTGGGCCTCACTTTTCATTTTGTTGATGGTTTCTTTTGCTGTGCAGTTTTTATTTTGATGTCCCATTTGTTTATTTTCTCCTTAGTTTCCTTTGTTCTAGGAGATGTATCCGTAAACATATTGCTACAAGAGATGTCTGAGATTTTTCTGCTTATGGTTTCTTCTAGGATTTTTATGGTTTCATGACTTACATTTAAGGCTTTTATCCATTTTGAGTTTATTCTTGTGTATGGTGTAAGTTGGTGATTTAGTTTCTTTCTTTCTTTCTTTCTTTCTTTCTTTCTTTCTTTCTTTCTTTCTTTCTTTCTTTCTTTTTTTTTGCATGTATCTTTCCAATTTTCCCAACACTATTTATTGAAGAGACTGTCTTGACTCCATTTTATGTTCTTGCCTTCTTGGTCAAATATTAATTGAGTGTAATGGCTTGGGTCGATTTCTAAGGTCTCTGTTTTGTTTTATTGATCTACATGCCTGTTCTTGTGCCAGTGCCAGGGTTTTTTATTACAGTGGCTTTGGAGTATAACTTGATATCTGGTATTGTGAATCCTCCAACTTTGTTCTTTTTCTCAACATTGCTGTAGCTATTCAGGGTCTTTTTGGGTTCAATATAAATTTCTGATGTATATTTTCTAGTTCTGTGAAATATGCTGTTGGAATTTTAATAGGAATTGCATTGAACTGGTAGATTGCTTTGAGTAGTATAGACATTTTAATGATGTTAATTTTACCAACTCGTGAACACTTGTTTATATCTTCCTCTATCTCTTTCTTCAACGTCCTGTAGTTTTCTGAGTATAAGACTTTTACCTCCTTGGTTAAGTTTATGCCTAAGTATCTTAATTTTTTTTGTTGCAATTGTGTATAGGATTGTTTAGTTTCTCTTTCTGGGAATTCATTATTGGTTATAAAAAGAACATTGATTTCTGAGTATTACTTTTATATCCTGCTACATTGTTTAATTCCTTTATTAAATCTAGTAGTTTTTGGTGGAGTCTTTAGGTTTTCTATGTACAATATCATGTCATCTGCAAATAATGAGAGTTTTACTTCGTCCTTTCCAATTTGGATGCCTTTTTTTCCTTCTTCATGTCTGATCACTATGGCTAGGACTTTCAGTACTATGTTGAATGAGTGGTAAAAGCGGACATCCCTGTCTTGCTCCTTTTCTTAGGGGAAATGTTTTTAGTTTCTGCGCATAGAAACTAAATATGATGTTCACTATGGTTTTGTCACATATGGCCTTTATCGTGTTGAGATATGATCCCTCTTTCCTACTTTGCTGAGATATTTTTTTAAAAAAAATTAAAAATGGGTGTTGTATTTTGTCAAATGCTTTTTCTGCATCTATTGATATGATCAGGTGATTTTTGTCTTTCAGTTTGTTTCTGTGATGTATCATGTTTATTGATTTGTGAATATTTTACCAGCCTTGTATCCCTGGAATAAATACCACTTGGTCATGGTGTATGATCTTTTTAATATATTGCTGGATGCAATTTGCTAATATTTTGTTTAGGATTTTAGTATCTACGTTCATTAGGGATATTGGCCTGTAGTTCTCTTTCTTTTTAGTATTCTTATCTAGTTTTGGAATTAGGATAATACTGGTCTCATAAAAAGAACTTGGAGGTGTTCCTTCCTCTTGGATTTTTGGAATCATTTGAGGAGGATAGGTGTTAGTTATTCTTTTCAGGCTTGGTAAAACGGCACTGTGAAGCTGTCTGGACCAGGACTGTTGTTTGCCAGGAGTTTTTTTTATTACTACTTCTATTTTGTCAGTTGTTATTGGCCTATTCAGGTTTTCTTCCTAATTCAGTTTTGAAAGATTGTATTTTTTTTAGGGATTTTCCCATTTCATCTACATTGTCCAGCTTGTTGGCATATAGTTGCTCATAGTATTTTCTTATAATCCTTTGTATTTCTGTGGTGTCAGTTGTTACTTCACTGCTTTTCTTTCTGATTTTACTTATTTGGGTCCTCTCTCTTTGTTTCTTGATGAGTCTGGCTAGCAGTTCATCCATCTTGTTTATCTTTTCAAAGAACCAACTCTTGATTTCATTGATTTTTTTCTATTTTTTTTTTTTTTTGCCACTGTAATTTATTTCTCCTCTAATCTTTATTGTTTCCTTCCTCCTACTTACTCTGGGCTTTTCTTTTTGTTATCCTTTTAATTATTTAAGTTGTAGGGTTAGATAGTTTATTATTAATTTTTCTTATTTTTTGAGATAGGCCTGTAGTGCTATGAACTTCCCTCTCAGGACTGCTTTTTCTGTGTCCCAGAGATTTTGGGCTATGTTGTGTCCATTTTCATTTGTTGCTAGAAAAATTTTTATTTTTTTCTTGATCTCCGCTAAACCATTCATTGTTTCTTAACATGCTATTTTGCTTCCATGTGTTGAGTGTTTTTGAGTGATATTGCTGCAGTTGATTTATAATTTCATTCCATTGTGATCTGATAAATTGCTTGAGATGATTTCAGTTTTTTTGAATTTGTAGAGAATTGTTTTGTATCCTAACGTGTGGTCTATCTTTGAGAATGACCCAAGTGCACTTAAGAAGAATGTATATTCTGCAGCTTTGGAGTGAAATATTCTATAAATGTCAACTAAATCCATCTGATCTGTGTGTCATTTAGAGTTTCTATCTCCTTGTTAATTTTTTGTCTGGAAAATGTATGCAGTGAAGTCAGCAGGGTGTTAAAGTCCCCTACTATGACTATATTGCTGTCGATTTTTCCCTTAAAGTCCTCTAGAAGTTTTCTTATACATTTAGATGCTCCTATACATTTAGTGCATATATGTTTACCAGAGTTATTGCCTCTTATTGGATTGATCCCTTTAGTAATATGTAGTGACCTTTATTGTATCTTGCAATGGCCTTCATTTTGAAGTTTATTTTGTCAGATATGAATATTGTTATCCCAGCTTATTTTTGTTTCCATGGAAAATTTTTTTTCATCCCTTCACTTTCATCCTGTGTAAGTCTTTTATTCTGAGGTGGGTCTCTTGTAGACAGCATATAGTTGGGTCATGATTTCTTATCCATTTAGCTACCCTGTCTTTTTGATTGGACCATTTAATCTATTTACATTTAAGGTTATTATTGATAAGTACTTATTTATTGCCACTTTAATTCTGTATGCTTAGGTTTCTCTCTCTATATTTATTCTTCTCATTATAGCAGTCCCTTTAGCTTTTCTTACAGTGCTGGTTTGGTGGTGATAAACTCCTTTAGCCTGTTTTGTCTGGAAAGCTCTTTATTTCACCATCTATTTTGAGTGATAGATATAGTAATCTTGGTTTCAGATCCTTGCCTTTTGTTTCCTTGAATAATTCATGCCATTCCTTTCTGGCCCATAGAGTTTCTAATGAGAAATCAGCTGACAGCCTTATGGGAGCTCCTTTTTAGGTAACAAATTGCTTTTCTCTACCTGCCTTTGAGATTCTCTCTTTGTTTTTAATTTTTGGCATTTAAATTATGATGTGCCTGTTTGGGTTCTTCTTGCTTGGGATTCTCTGTGCCTCTTGAATTTGTATAACTTTTTCCTTCCAGGTTAGGGATGTTTTCTGCCTCCAGGTTAGGGAAGTTTTATGCCACTATTTCTTCAAACACATTCTCTATCCTTTGCTCACTTTCTTCCCCTTCTGTCACACCTATTATGCGAATATTGTTCACTTTAATGTTGTCCCACAGCTCCCTTAAGCTGTTCTCCTGTTTTTTCTTTTTGTTCTCTGATAGAGTGACTTTTTGTACCCTGTCTTCTAATTCACTGATCTGATCCTTGGATTCACTAATCTGCGGTATATTCTTCCACTGTGTTCTTTATTAGTGCCATGTCATTCTTCATAGTTACTGTATCTTTTCTCATGCTATTGAGCATCTTTGCCATTATTCTAAACTCTATGTCTGGTAAATTGTCTTATCTGAATTTCATTTATCTCTCCTTCTGGAGAATTCTCTTGTCCTTTCCACTGGGGCTTGTTTTTTTTGTCCCCCATTTTGGCTGCCTGATTGGGTTTGTGTCTGTGTTTTAGGTAGATGTTCTTTGACTCCCAATGTTGAGTGCAGGACAATGTCAGATGCTGTTTGGTACTGGCCCTGAGTGCCCTGTTTGGAGCTATCAGCAACCCACAGCTTGTGGCTCCCTCTGCTGGGGCTGGGGGAAAGGACCAAGATGTGTACCAGAGTCTGCTTTTTCTAGCCCTGTTCCCAGGATTAGATTAGGCAAAAACTCAAAGCCTCCAGAGACCTGCCTCTGCCTGTAGTTCTATTGACACTCAGACTTGAATAGCCTCAGGCTATCGACCACAGGGTGGGGTGAAAGGCCTTCCAATAGGGTGGGACAACTGCCTTCCTCCCAGGCAAAAACCATCTGGATAGCAAAGTTTTGCCACCAGAGAAAGATTTCCTCCACAGAGTAAGGGAGTGACTCAGCACAGGAAACCAGGTGGCTGCCCTCCAAACTCTAACCTCAGACTTTTTAATCATGGCTTCTACTCACACAGTTCCAGTCCACTCTGCCCTCCCTCTGCCAGAGCCCAAGGTGAGTGGCTACACATCAAATTTTGTGAATTTGCCTTTTAAGAGGGTGCCTGCATTTCCATCCA
Organism: Myotis yumanensis; assembly: GCF_028538775.1. Taxonomy (NCBI): domain Eukaryota; kingdom Metazoa; phylum Chordata; class Mammalia; order Chiroptera; family Vespertilionidae; genus Myotis; species Myotis yumanensis. The sequence continues at coordinate 78,782,182 of NW_027223761.1, forward strand.
TCTCTTGCTTGCAGACAACAACCCTGCTGGCTTTTCACAGCCAGATGTTATGTGTGCACCTTTCTCAGTTCTGGTGCTCTGGGCTGGGGAGCCGAGATTGGGGTTTAAGACCCCAGAGTTCTCAGTGGGAAGACCCCATAACTGAGATACCCATCCAGAACTTTAGCTGCTGCCTATGGGAGCCCAGCAAGCCCTCTTGTATCTCTGCCCCTCCAACCAGTCTCTATGTGGTCTCCACTTTGTGTCCTTGGTTATCAGGGTTCTCTCCAGCTAGTCTTCAGTTGATTTTTCAGAGTGGTTCTTCTTTATTGTAGTTGTATTTCCACTTTGGTCCTGGGACTGTGTCAGTGTAGCTTCTACTTACTCTGCCGCCGTTTTGGAATCTCGGTTTTAGGCTTCTTTAGGATGAGTCTAAAGTCGCCTTTATCTAGGACAGGATTCTTCTCCCCAAAGCCTAACTTTTCTGGTTCCCCAGGTGAATGCTGAGATGATATGTGCTGTGCCAATGAGGTTTCTCTGCTTTGGCTGGAAGGGACTCCTGGCCCTGGGCGACCTCTAATATTTCCTTTCTGCCAGCAACCAATATCTTACAAGGTTGAGCCTGTACCTATGCAATCCAGTTCTTGACCAAAACCAATGGGAAACTTCTGTTATGGGTTAAATTGTGTTCCCCCTTAAATATACTTTGAAGTCTTAATCCCCAATACTTCAAAATGTGACCTTTATATGGGAATTGGGTCTTTAAAATAAAATTAGGTCATTCAGCTAACCTAAACCATTATAACTTGTGTCCTTACAAAAAGGGAAAATTGGACCCAAAGACATGTACACAGAGAGAAAGCCATGTGAAGATGAAGGGAGAGATCAGGGTGATACATCTACAAGCAAAGGAATGTCAAAGATTGACTGCAAATCACCAAGTGCCAGGGAAGAGGCATGGAACAGATTCTCCCTCCCAGCTCTCAAAACAAACCAACCCTGCTGATAGCTTGATCTCAGGCTTCCAGCCCCCAGAACTGTGACAGAATATACTTCTGTTATTTAAGCCACCCAGTTTGTGGTACTTTGTTACAGCAGACCTAGAAAATGAATATACATCCACATATATAGTGAGGACTTTTGGGGTCCTCACTATATCACTCCCTTCTCCCTGCAGCCAACCCCACGAGTTCCATTTGCTTTCACAGCTCCAAGCTCTGGTCTTTGTTTTCTCAGCTCAGTAGGATTGCTGGACTCTTCCTGGGCTCCACCTATCTTTGCTGTAACCAGGAAGTAGTCCTCAGCGAGTGGATGCTGGGCTTGCTTTATGTGTTCCCTTTTCTCAGAGATTGCAGTGCACTGCCTGTTTTCTGATACCCAGAAACAGTTGTGTCGTACACTTTGTTCAGGTTTATAGTTGTTTATGGTGAAAGGCAATCCCAGTATTTGTTACTCCATAGTGGCCATAAATGACATTTCTGTTCTAAAGTCTTTGAAGTAATCCTCTCAATAACTCTGCGAGGGCAGGTTATTGTCCACATGAGTCCCAGACAAAAAATGGAGGCCATAAATAAATAACTTGTCCAAAGATATATCTATAAATGGTGGAGCTATATTTCGAGTGTAGGCAGTTTGGCTGCAGAGTCTATGCTCCTAAACTTTAACCTATCACCTTACATCATAGGTGCTCAAGGAATGCATTTTGAATAATTAAATAGATACTGTCTCTTATACCTTTGTTGGCCATTTACCTTCTGGTCCACTCACACAGGAAAATCCCAACATCACATCAATCCACTGTCTTCACTTCTCCTTCACTCAGACTTTTAAGCATGCTGGAGAAAACTTCCAGGTTTGGGGCCTCTGAAAATTCCTAATAATTCTGTATTTCCCTAATCTTTGCCTTCCATTTGCTGTTGGTTCTCACCTCAAATCTCAAATCTCATTATTTTCAGGAAAAACACAATTTCCAGCTGTGAACTCTCAGCTTCCTACTCATTCCTATAAATTTGACATGTATTGGCACCCAGCCTTCTGACAAATAGTGTTTCTCTCTCTATCAAAGGCTCACCCACTTCTAGCTGTTGCCCAATGTCTTTCTTCCCTTTCACAGCCGAGCTTTGGGAAGTGTTTACGTCTGTCTGCACGACCTCACTCCCCCTCACCTGCAGCTCACTCTGTCACCCCAATCTGGCTTCTGTACTCGTTATTTCACTCCCTCACTCACTAATGTGGCTTTTAGCTTCACTGATTTCATCCTCATGCTTTCTTTAAAAGTGTTTGTTATTCCTTATTAACTTCTTGATTTGGATGCTTAATACATTTTTTCTATTTATTAATATAAGCATTTAAGATCATGAATTCTCTGCTTTATTTGTCTTATAGATTCTTAACTATGGGATTTTTTTCTATAGATTTTTAAATTTTGGTTTGTTTTCCTCATTGATACAAAAGTGTTTAGGAGATAATTTAAACTTTCTGAGTAGCAGTCTTTTGTTTTCTGGTTTTGTAATTAATAGCTATTATATTGCTTTCTGTCCAAAGTATGCTATTTTATATTATTTTTACTTTGGGGAGGTTTTATAATTTCTATGTCAGCGGTTCTCAACCTGTGGGTCGCGACCCCTTTGGGGGTCGAACGACCCTTTCACAGAGGTCGCCTAAGACCATCAGAAAACACATATATAATTACATATTGTTTTTGTGATTCATCACTATGCTTTAATTATGTTCAATTTGTAACAATGAAAATACATCCTGCATATCAGATATTTACAATACGATTCATAACAGTAGCAAAATTACAGTTATGAAGTAGCAACGAAAATAATTTTATGGTTGGGGGTCACCACAACATGAGGAACTGTATTAAAGGGTGGCGGCATTAGTAAGGTTGAGAGCCAGTGTTCTATGTGGTTTTATATACAGTCAGTTTTTTTATATTCCATGAATAGCTTTTTTTTCTTTGTCTTTTTTTGTTAATCCTCACCTGAGGATATTTTTCCATTTATTTTTAGAGAGTGTGGAAGGGAGGAGGAGAGACAGAGAGAAACATCGAGGTGAGAGAGACACATCGATTGGTTCCCTCCCTACCAGGGCTGGCTGGGGATCAAGTACGTACCCTTGACCAGAATTGAACCTGTGACTCTTTAGTCCATGGGCCAACGTTCAATCCATTGAGACCAAACCAGCTAGGGCCCTATGAATAGCTTTTAAAAAGCCATTACTTTTGCCGTTTCCATGGGTGTTGAAAGGAAGGAGGCTTGGGGCTGCTAGCGGTCACCTTTCCCCGGAGGAAAACCACCTGGGAGTAAAGTCACACCCAAGAGGAGCCGAACTGGAGGTGAAGCCAAGGCACCATCTGGCCCCTGGATCCAGCCATGCCTGAAGGCGGTCATGCCTTCGGACTTCCCGGTGTTTGCTCTGAGCTGGGCTTCTGTCATGCACCTGGGGGCAGAACCGGCCTGTGCTCACCGTCACCTCCCCTCCTGCCTCCTCCACGACAGATGTCCTGTGGTTGGTTTACAGTGAAGCCGTCCTTTGGCGTAACTCCTCCCTACTTGGAGTAAAATCTGCCTGTATTTGGCTGGAAAAAAAAAAACACCATTACTTTTGTTTTCTTGATTACAGAGTTCAATATATAAATTAACCAAATTTATATTATTTTTAAAAAATATATTTTATTGACTTTTTACAGAGAGGAAGGGAGAGGGATAGAGAGTTAGAAACATCAATGAGAGAGAAACATCGATCAGCTGCCTCCTGCACACCCCCTACTGGGGATCTTCCCGAAACCAAGGTACATGCCCTTGACCGAAATCAAACCTGGGACCTTTCAGTTGCAGGCCGACGCTTTACCCACTGAGCCAAACCGGTTAGGGCCAAATTTATATTATTAATTGCATTTTTATTCCTTCTACATTTTTATTTATTTAGGCAAATGTAAGCATAAGAAACAATGTGAAATAGAGAGACAGATATGGGGCCACCCAAAGAGGAGGAACCGTCCCCCAGTGTCCTGCCACAACCTGCCTGAATAAACATGTATATGCTAGAGGCCTGATGTATGAAATTTGATCAAGAGTTGGCCTTCCTTCCCCCGGCTGCCAGCACTGGCCTCCCTCTGGTACCTGGGGCCCGAATTTCCCTCCAGCCCATCGTAAGGCACCTGGGACCCCGGCTTCCCTCGCAGCCCTGGCTTGGTCGGGAAGGTTGTCTAGAAGGACGTCTGGTCTAATTAGCATATTATACTTTTATTATTATAGATATATATATTTTTCCATAACATTTTGGACAAGATTTATATTGTCTCAAGTCTGAAAACAAAGAGTGTGACTGGAAATGTTTGCAGAGGCCAGTGCACCAGTGCCGATGTGGGGGCTGTGCAGGCGGGTGAGGGAGTGTGCATCGGGGGCCTGGAGCGTCCCTGGCTGAGAGTGTGTCGATGTGCACAGATGTATTTAGTGACGCCGTGTAGAGAGGCAAAAAAAGTAAAAATCCCAAATGTATATCTTTTCTTATTGCCCTTTCCTCGCCCCCAAATCCTCACTTCCTGTTCCTGTCCCACCCTGTTATGGGGGAACCCTAAGCCATGCTCAGCGCCATCTCCCCTTCACTGTGGATGCTGCCAGCCCCTCGGCCCCTGCTGTGACAGACAACTCCAGCTACAAGTGCTGGTGTTCTTAGCTCCCCGGCTCCCACTTTGCTTACCCTCATGCTCAGACAGTGCCGCCTGCTGGGAAAAGTCGGATGTGAGTCTATGCTTTAGGGTCCTTGGTCTCTGTAATGGCGGAGACCAGAAGGCAGTGTCTCCAGGGGAGCAATTTGGACAGGTTCACCGGAGGCCAACTGCGTGTGGCCAGTAACTTCAGTCTTCCCTGGCCCCCAAGGCAGTGTGTGGGGGTGCGTGCGTGTGGGTGTGTGCATGTAGGTGTGTGGTGTGGGTACATGCGTGTGGGTGCGTGCATGTAGGTGTGTGGTGTGGGTACATGCGTGTGGGTGCATACATGTGGGTGTGTGCATGTAGGTGTGTGGGTGCGTGCATGTAGGTGTGTGGTGTGGGTGTGTGCATGTAGGTGTGTGGGTGTGGGTACATGTGTGTGGGTACATGTGTGTGGGTGCATGCATGTGGGTGTGTGCATATAGGTATGTGGTGTGTGTGTGTGTGTGTGTGTGTGGGTGTGTGCATGTAGGTGTGTGGGTGTGGGTACATGTGTGTGGGTGCATTTGGGTGCATGCATGTGGGTGTGTGCATATAGGTATGTGGTGTGGGTGTGGGTGTGTGTGGGGGGGTGCATGCATGTGGGTATGTGCATATAGGTATGTGGTGTGGGTGTGGGTGTGTGTGTGGGGGTGCATGCATGTAGGTGTGTGCATGTAGGTGTGTGGTGTGGGTGTGGGTGTGGGTGCATGTGGGTGCATGCATGTGGGTGTGTGCATATAGGTATGTGGTGTGTGTGTGTGTGTGTGTGTGTGGGTGTGTGCATGTAGGTGTGTGGGTGTGGGTACATGTGTGTGGGTGCATGTGGGTGCATGCATGTGGGTGTGTGCATATAGGTATGTGGTGTGGGTGTGGGTGTGTGTGTGGGGGTGCATGCATGTAGGTGTGTGCATGTAGGTGTGTGGTGTGGGTGTGGGTGTGTGTGTGGGGGTGCATGCATGTAGGTGTGTGGTGTGGGTGTGGGTGTGGGTGTGGGTGTGTGCATGTGGGTACTTATGTGTGCTCTGCACCATGAATGTGTGGGCTGGAGGCGTTCTGGATAACGAGGGTTCTGGATAGCAAGGTCTGCCCGACATGAAGTAGTTAACAATCTCCCTCGCTCTTACAAATGTACATTTTCAAAATATGAAAACCATGATAAATGTTTTGAATATTTTAAAAAATTAACCTACTGAGGAAAATGAATGGAGGAAGCGGTTTGTTTCATATGTTTTCCACAATTGCTGCTGCTCCTTCCCGCTCACCCATGGGACACGCGTGAATTAAGTTTTGTTTTAATTTCTCTCCTCTGCCCCAGAAACAAGCCTGTTCAGTCTTTCCTCCTTCTCCTCTGGCGCCTGCGTGGGGAATCCCTTCTTGCATGATGGGTGCAGACAGGCGTGTAAGGGTGTTGCTGCATACAGTGTAGGCACTGGGACCGCCAACACTTCAGTGGTTACCAAGAAACAGAAGAAGCCTGTGCGCCTCCCTGAGAACGGGCTAGGAAGTGTGAGAGGCAGCCTGTCCTTACCATCACGCAGCGCCGGCCGGAGCAGAGCCGCGAGTGTGGTGCTCGCCAGCCGGGCGCCCTGAGTGGTGGAGCGGGGTTTCTTTGCTCCAGGGTGAAGTGTGGAAATAGGGCAGAGAGAGAGATACAGGCACGGAGGTTGAGTCAAGGGGGTGTCCCAACACTTGTTAAGCAGCGATTATACAATTAACCAGATCACACAATGTAATCTCAGTAGGTGCCAGCAGCCAGGCAAATGCCAACCCCCATGCCTGGCACCAGGTGGGCCACCCTCCAGCCTGCGCCTGCCCCGCCCTCCCGGTGAAGGAAGACTAAGAGGTTGGGATTTGATGTCCCCGCCCGTTTGAATGGGACTTGAAGCAGAAATTCAGTTCGGTTAGAGAACGAGTGTTTCCTGCACACTCGGCCCAGGCATCTGTAGCTCGGCTCAGAGCTCCTGTGAGTTCTAGACTTGTGTCTGAGTCAGATCTCTCAGCCTCCCTCCCAACATGCTCAAAACGAAACCACTGTTTCTCATCTTCTCATCCTCCGCACCCTGACTTTAGTACATATTGTCAACATCCAGTTGTTCAGGGCGGATTCTAGGATCGTGTGTTGGGTGGGGCAGGGTGTAGTTCAAAAACGCTGAAGATTAAAAGCCAACTAAGCGCCTGGCCTGTGTGGCTCAGTGGTTGAGTGACCACCAATGAACCAGGAGGTCACGGTTTGATTCCAGTCAGGGCACATGCCCCGGGTTGCAGGCTCGATCCCCAGTAGGGGGGCAGCTGATCAATGATTCTCTCTCATCATTGATGTTTCTATCTCTCTCTACCTCTCCTTTCTCTCTTTGAAATTGATAGAAACATATATTTAATTGTTTTTTTAACCTGGAGATTTAAAATCTGCCGGCTGGCGCACATGAGGGCAGGGGGAAGCCAAGTCGACCCCAGTCGTGCTGGCCCCAGTGACAGCCACTTGCCGAAGCCAGGATCTGAGTGACATGTCCCCACCCAGGCACTCCCCGGCAGCAGGCATTCAGCCTGGGCTGAGAAGCTGGCCTGCACGGCGGGCTGGCAGGAATGGGCTCCGGGCTGAGTCCTCGGCAGTCTGTGGCAGCCAGGAGAGGCCTGGTGTCTGGAGTGGGGCAGGGATGAAGCAGTTCTGGAGTGAGTGACCGGGTTGGAGTCCTACCCACCTGGCCCACCACGGTCCAGAGAGTGTGGGGGAGCCACATTCTGCGGTATCGGGAAGACCAGCTCCTGCTGGTTAACCTGCTGACCTTCGGCCTGGAGGTGTGTCTGGCCGCAGGATCACCTCCGTGCCACCCCTGCTGCTGGAAAGGGGAGTAGAAGAGAAGGTCATGACCATGGTGCTGGGTGGGTCACCACCTCCTCCTGTTCCAGATGCATGCCACCTGGGCACAGGGCAGCAGTGCCTCTGCCCAGAAAGCTGCTTGGAGGGAGAGGTGGCTGTCTGCTGGGGACAGAGGTGACCCTGGGCTGAGTGGGTCCTAAGAGGAAGAAAAGGGTACAGGGACATGCCCTGGTCCCCACTATACCCCCGGCCCTGCATCATGACTGGCTCCTAGGAGGCAGCGTAGGAATGGCCCTTCTCCTTTCGCTGGCCCTTTCTAACTTCTCTCTATCACCTCTCACGCTTGCAGCAGGCCTTGCGGGCATCTGCTCCACAGAGAAGAGAACGGGGTCTGTCAGTCGGCTGAGCCCAGCAGCTGCACACTAGCTCCTGGGCGGCGGGTCCCCGCCAGGGCCCCTGCTCACCTGGCGGTCAGGGCCGGGCTCTCGGCCGCAGATGAATCCTGTGAAAGCCGCAGAGCAAGTGGCAGCCTCAGGCGACTGCCAGGAGGAAGGGGCTCTGCCAGGACGACAGGCTCTGGGTCCAACCGCCTGTCGCAGCCCTGCCTGCAGCCCTCCTAGCCCTGTGCCTGGACACGAGTGTCACTCATCAGTCGCTCCATGCCTCAGTTTCCCCGTCTGAAAAAGGGGCATTAGTGATCCCAGCTGTGAGGAGTAAATTAGAGTCCCTGAGTACTCAGCACGGTGCCCAGGACAGGAGCGGTCCTCCCTGTGAGAGTATCACGGTCATTTCCATCCTTCCCAAGGAGGTTGGTTCCCTGCCCCTGCCCCTGCCCCTAAGGGCCACAGCCTCTGGCTCACACTACTTGCCCTTCTTGCGGGCATCTGTCCAGGGCTGGGCCTGGTCTCAGTCCCGCTGCTAGGCTCAGCCAGTGACCACTGCGTGGGCGCTATGGTCCCTGGAGGCCCTTCATCTGGGCCCTGTCCCTGGGCGTCCTGCTGAGCCTCTTCCTCCACCCGAGGGCCAGCGGGCTGGCGGGGCTGCTGTGCCCGGACACCCGGCCCCTGGGGTTGGCACTGCCGGTCCTGGGCGTGGGGCTGCTGGACGCCTGCGGCCAGGTGTGCGTCCCTCCTCTGGAGGCCCTGCTCTCTGACCTCTTCCGGGACCCAGACCACTGTCACCAGGCCTTCTCGCTTGTGCTTTCATGATCAGCCTCCGGGGCTGCGTGGGCTGCCTCCTGCCTGCCACTGACTGGGACGCCAGCGCCCTGGCCCCTACCTGGGCCCCCAGGAAGAGTGCCTCTTTGGCCTGCTCACTCTCATCTTCCTCACTGGCGTGGCAGCCGCGCTGTTGTGGCCCAGGAGACAGCTCTGGGCCCAGCCGAGCCAGCAGAAGGGCTGTCGGTCCCTCCAGGCCACCCACTGCTGCCCGTGTGGCATTCATGACCTTCATGCTGTTTTGCATGGACTTTGTGGGTGAGGGGCTGTACCGGGTGTGCCCAGGGCTGAGCCAGGCGCCAAGGCCGGGAGACACTGCGATGCAGGAGTCCAGACAGGCAGCCCATGCAGTGTGCCACTTCACTGCTCTTCCCTCGGACCATGAACCAGCCGGGGCAGCAATTCTGCACCCGGGCAGTCTATCTGGCCGGTGTGGGGCCGCGCCACGCGCCTGTCCTGCAGTGTGATTTGTGACCGCCTCGGCATCACTGAGCTCACCTCTCCGCCCACAGATCCTGCCCCGCGTGCCAGCCTCTCTCTGCCACCAGGAGAAGCAGGTGTTCCTGCCCGCGTGCTGAGGAGATGCCGGAGGGGGTGCCCGTGCTGGCAGCCGATGGCCAGCTTCCCGTTGGGCCCCACGGCCGGGTCTCCTCCCCGCAGGGGACATGTGGGTGCTGGAGGCAGCGGCCTGCTCCCTCTGCACCTCGCCATCCTGACAGTGCCTTCCTGCTGCCCCAGGTGGCCCGGTCCCTGGCTCCATCGTCCAGCTCGGCCAGTCTGTCACTGCCTGTCAGCCGAGGCCCGGGTCTGATTGCCGTCTACTTTGCTACATGGGTAGTAATTGACAAGGATGACTTGGCCAAATACTCCGTGTAAAGCACTTCCCACCCACTGAGGGAGGGCCTGCCTCACGGGTCCCATAAGGCTGTGGGGCTGGCTTCCCAGTGTCTATTGCTGCCCAAGTGGTGTGGCTCTCTGCTGCCACCCCATGGCAGTAACGTGCGTAGCGGCACAGAGACGGCTTCCCTCCCACCTCTCCTGTCTTCAGGGCTGTGGCTGAGTCCAAATGGGCTAAGTCTGGACTTACAGGGAGAGAAGGGCAGGGTGCTTCACTAGCTAGCACCGTGCAATGAAATTCAGGACTCAGGCGGGGTCACCCAGGCTCAGGGGTAAGAGCTAGGGTGCTGATCAAGACATACCAAGAGAAGGTCCTTGGGGAGCTGGGCAATCCAGCCGCCAGGGCTCCCCTCTCCAAGCCCCCATATCCTGTAGGTTCCCCCAGTGTTGCTCTAGTGTGAAACTCCTCCACAGGATTTGAAGGTATGGGGGCAGGTTTCTGAGGGGAGGGGGGACACCACCTGGCCCACAGACCGCCTTTCCGCGGATTCCCCCAGCCCTGTTTTACCAGGACACGGCTCATTGCCCCTGTGTCTCCATCACAGGGACACAGGCCTTTAAACATGTCTAGGGGTGACATCCCCACCGACTGGGTCCCCTGAGGTGGCTGGCTATTGGGCTAAACGTGGCCTGGGGTGATTGGTCTGGCCCCCAAACTGCCTAACCCAGAAACTCTGCTCACCCCAACTCCTCTTACCCAAAGCTGGGTGAAGGCGGAGGCTGGGGTTCTGGTCTCAGCAGCCTCCCTCGGTTCCCCTCCTCTCCTGCCCCCCTTCCCCCCTCCCCCGCCTGCCCTGCCCCACTCCCCTCTGCTCTCTCTAGGGCTGGTTTGAGGAAGGAGCTACTAACCCCCACCTTTTCCCACTGGCTTCACAGCCTCTCTTTGGGGCTATTTCAGGACCAGAAGCAGCCAGAGTGGCTCCTGGAACCTCTGACGGTCTCAGCCCCAAGGGCGTGTCTGTGCTGGGGGATCTGGCACCGAATCTCAGGAGCCCCAGGCTAAGGAGGGCATATCTGGGGACGGGGGGCGGGGGGGGGGGGGGGGGGAGTAGCTCCATTTGCAATAATGTTGTATTTATTTAGCAGAGTAAATATTTTATACTGTATGTGAGCAATCAGAGTATAATTAAAGGCTTCTTCCATGTTTTTAAAAAATAAATAAAAATTAGGCTGCTTTCTAAATATTTGCGAGATCACTGTAGCAGGGGATGTGGTACAGTGGAGCAGAAGAAACCAGAAACCCTTCTAGACAAGCCAATGCCCCTGAGAAGCTGGGGCGGGGTGGGGCAGAGGCTGGTGACTGCTGCTGGGAGGGAGCTGGGAAGGGGGTGGGAGGAGGCCCTGTGGCCAAGGTGCATGGCCCAGGGGAGGAGGGCTCAGGGAGCGCCTTTTCTTGGCTGGTCTTCACCCAAGTGTCTGAGCCTGTGGCCATCGGGAAGGGCTGGGCATTGCTGAGCCTATGGCCATCAGGAAGGGCTGGGCATGGTTGAGCCTGCGGCCATTGGGAAGGGCTGGGCATGACTGAGCCTGCGGCCATCCGGAAGGGCTGGGCATGGCTGAGCCCATGGCCATCGGGAAGGGCTGGGCATGGCTGAGCCCATGGCCATCGGGAAGGGCTGGACATGACTGAGCCCACGGCCATCGGGAAGGGCTGGGCATGGCTGAGCCCGTGGCCAGCGGGAAGGGCTGGGCATGGCTGAGCCCATGGCCATCGGGAAGGGCTGGGCATGGCTGAGCCCATAGCCATTGGGAAGGGCTGGACATGACTGAGCCCGTGGCCATCGGGAAGGGCTGGGCATGGCTGAGCCCATGGCCATCGGGAAGGGCTGGGCATGGCTGAGCCCATGGCCATCGGGAAGGGCTGGACATGACTGAGCCCACGGCCATCGGGAAGGGCTGGGCATGGCTGAGCCTGGGACCATCGGGAAGGGCTGGGCATGGCTGAGCCTGGGGCCATTGGGAAGGGCTGGGCATGGCTGAGCCTGGGGCCATCGGGGAGGGCTGGGGCATGAGCCCGCGGCCATCGGGAAGGGCTGGGGCATGAGCCCGCGGCCATGGAGAAGAAGGGCCCGGGGAACCAGACTGCTTGCTCTCTCCGGGCAGAGCTCCCTGCTCTCCAGGCTCCTCGGGAATTCATGGCGCCCGCCCTCTGTCAGGTGGGCTCTGACCCACAGCTCTCCTGGGCCACTTCGAGTTGGGCCAGAGTCCCTTGGGTGATGAATTCCTGCTCTTAAATCAGATGCTGGTCTCCTTCCACCCTGAGGTGGGTTTGGGGTTGGGGTGGGGGTGGCCAGGCGGCTGACAGGCACTTTGGACCTTGGGGGTACATTGAGCTGCCTGGCAGGAAGGGTTCAGAGACACCTGATGGCGGGTGCACGGGGGACCCCCTCGAAGTGCCTGAGGTCTTCAAGGTCAAGGTTGTCTTCTGCCAGAGAGTTAAGAGCCGTGGTCTCTGAAGGTCCTGGGTGGACGGTCTCCCCTGTCCCCAGCAAAAGAAGCTGCAGGGGCGCCAGAACGTGTAGGAAGCCTTGGTCCAAAGTCAGGGCGGCCTCTGTTCTTTGGCCTGACAACCCCCGCCACCCCGTGGCTCACTGCGATGGGGTGGCTCTCAGATTCGCCTCCAGGGAAACTAGTGCTAGGCAGGTTGGACCGTAAAAAACAAATAATGGGCGTGTTTCCATGATTTTCACAGGAGAATACAACCCAATAGCTAGAATGTCCCATTAAAATATTGTGCTATCACATTTTCTTAAACTCTTGATGTCAACCTCAGTTTATCTGCCACCAGACCCTACAGATACACCGCAAACACGGGCCACCGTGAGGCAGCAGACCCCAGGACCAAATGAGCGGGCAAAGTCGGCAGCTGGGCAGTACCCCTGGGCCCACCAGCTCCTCCCCTCGCTGTCTTGCTGTTTACCTGGGAAGCCCCTTGCCAGGGTCCCAACCCCACGGATATTTCGTGTCAACCTGGTTTCTCCCTGGCTGGAGAGAAGGCAAGACAGGAGGGGGAGGCCACACACACTGAGCAGGCCCTACATTTCCCCGCAGCCCCCGCACTGCCAAGCAAGTTTCCTGAAAGACAGCTGGTTCTCAAGAAATATTTGCTGACCGATCTTTGGAGCGTTATAGGTGGCCTCGCGGGCCACAGTGCACTTCAGGGAAAAGTGCTTGGAATCGGGAAACCCGTGTCCGTAGGAATGTGGCCAGCTTCCTTCTCTGGCAGTTGAAAGGACAAAGCTGGCCCTCTAAACGCCACCCTCCCCAACAGGCTCTCCTGCTAACTCCCCCTCCCAGTGCTGGGCACTGTGCAAAGTGGTGCCTGAGGCTGCTCGCGCAGGCCAGCGTCCTCATCCTGGAGTGACAGGCCCAGGGGGTCTGCTCCCTGCAGCCTCTCCAAGGGGGGTGGAGAGAGTAGAGCCTGGGAAAGTATGGCCCCAGAGCCCAGCCTTGGTCCTGATGGTTTAGAATGTCCCTGTTCTAAAGCAGGGGATGGGGAAGAAAAGCCCCGATGGGCATTGGCTCCGGGCCCGCCATTTTTCAGTGCTTGGGGGAGGAGGTCGGTGTGTTGTTGGAGCTGGATCTCCATGGATTCCTGATGCTCGTTGACCTCTCTGCATCAAGCATTTTCTGTGAGGTTCATGTGGAAATGGAGACTGAGAAGGAAGAAAGTCAGTGTGGCCCCAAGAAGAAGAAGTAAGAAAAGTGAGACGTGAGATCTGTGAGGACCACAGGCGGCACCAGGAATAGATGGCCAGAGACAGCCTGGGAGCCAGCAGGGAACTGTCACAAAAGTCTACCCAGAAGGCCTCGGTGTGAGCCCACGTGATGTAAACCAGGCCTGGCGGCCAACTGGTGGGTCATGGCAGGCGTCCATTCTGATTGGCTAGTGCCCCTGTTGTTCCGGTAACAACCTCCAGGTGGCTCCACACTTGTGGGATCTTTCTGGGATCACACCAGGTGGGGGTAGACTTGAGACTACTCCTGCCCGCAGGTGGAACGGAATTTACTTACCTTGTGTGATGTCAGGGCACCAGGAAGGTCCCCCCCAACACTTCCACTCCCCAAACAGCCCTCTTCCTAGTTAGATAAGATGGCTGCAGTTGTCCATTACGTCCTATTCCTTTTGCTTAAGACTACGACTTTTAAACTACAGAACTGCAAAGAGGAAGCCTTAAGTGCTAGTCCTGCCTCATAGCTCAGTAGGAAGGAGCCCCACATGCTGAGATCAGGTATAGGTGAGAAGAGAATTTGAGGCAGTGAGGAGGTGGAGTGGAACGGCTGCGGGGGCGGGGGGGGGGGGGGGGGGGGATGGACGGGGAGGGAGAGGAAATGGAGAAACTGGATGTGCCAGAAAGGCTACCGAGCTGCTCCGTAGTCTAGCTTGGCTGATTCCAGGTGGACTCCCTCTGTCTCCCTGCACTTGCCTGGGTTGTGTTCAGCATGGGCCTAGCAGAAAGAGAGGGTGAACACCAGGAGCACCTTGTCGAAGGGGCCTGCGGCTGGAATGCGTACTGACCACAGGGTAGGCAGGTCCTAGGCTTCACTTTGTCAACAACTGGCTTCATGGTGTGTCTCTCTCAGAGGCTCAGTTTCTTTGTCCATAAAACCAGTGGCTTGCCATTCTGGAAGCCTGTGTGAAAGGCAAAGAATGGCCAGGAGTGATGTACACATCTCACGTGATGAGCATGACCAAGCCACTCTTCCCTCTTCCAGAGACAAGGGGGCTGAGCAGGAGACGTGGTTAGGGGGCTGTCTGCAGGGCTCAAGGGTGACATTGGAAAGAGTGGCCCCTGGGGGAGGCCTCACTTCCTCCCTGTGCCTCCAGGCTGCTGCCTTGCCCTGGGGCTACTCAGAACCCTGCTCGGGCCCAGGGGCCACCTGGGCTTTGAGGCCAGCTTCTACAGGGCTGGGGACAGCCAGGTCTCTGCACTGCCCCTGGGGGAGAAATTTCCTGTGGGAGGAGGTTGGACAAACGCTTTTCCTCATGGCCCAGAGGAGGGACTCAGGTGGCAGACTCAGAAGGAGCAGGAGGCTCAGGGCAGAACTCCTGCTGTCATTGTGCCGCCTCATTCGATTTCCTCTGTATTTAGTTGGTTTTATTTAGAACCCTTACCAGCAAAGGCTTTTAGAGTCTTATTATACACTAGAGGCTTGGTGCATGAAATTCATGCATGGGGGGGGGGGGGGGGTTCCCCTCAGCTCAGCCTGCACCCTTTCGTAATCCGGGACCACTGGCTCCGAATCGCTCACCTGTCTGCCTGCCTGATCGCCCCTAGCCTCTTGCCTGCCTGCCTGATCACCCCTAACTGCTTGTCTGCTTGTCTGATTGCCCCTAACCACTCTGCCTGCCTGCCTGATCACCCCTAACTGCTCGCCTGCCTGCCTGATTGCCCCTAACTGCCTCTGCCTCGGCACCTGCTGCAGCGACTTTATCCGGAATGACATCTGGATGGTCGTTTGGCTGTCCAGTCTAATTAGTATATTACACTTTTATTATTAAAGATGATTGCCAGGTAAATAGGGAAGTTTATCTCAAACAGAGGGGTTTATAATATACTAGAGGCCCGGTGCACAAAATTCATGCACTCGGGGGGCGGGGAAGGGGTAGGACCCTCAACCTGGATTGTGAGAGGACATAGGCCAGGCTGAAGGACCCCACCAGTGCATGATCAGGGCCAGGGAAGAACACGGGAGGTTGGCCAGCTGGGGAGGGACCACAGGAAGGCCCAGGGCTGTCCGGCCTGTCTCACTCAGTCCTGATCAGCTGGACCCCAGCAGCAAGCTAACCTACCAGTGAGAGAGTCTGCCCTCTGGCCGTCAGTGTACATCAGAGAGGCTGGTGGACCTGTTGACTGTCTGCCCCCTGGTGGTCAGTGCACGTCATAGTGAGCGGTTGAGCAGCCTTAGCATATCATTAGCATATTACACTTTGATTGGTTGAATGGCCAACCAGACAACTGGACACTTAGCATATTAGGCTTTTATTATATAGGATTCCACTAATAGCTCAGAGTTGGCAAAGAGAGTTGGACCAGAGAAATAGAGCTGTGCCACCCGTAGTTTTGCAGGCTTCTTGGGGCTGTACGGAGGGAAGGGAGTGGAGCCCCATGATCCCCTATGTTAGGCAGTTTGAAGCTGCCCAGCCTCTGTGCTCGCTCACCCCTCAGCCTTCACCCCTGCTGATCCTCGGCTCTCTGGCCTAGCTGCTCCTGTGCCTTTAGGGGGGCATAATATCTCAGAGCCTCAGCACCCCACTCTGAAATGGAAATAATAACACGTCTCCCCAGGGTTTGGTGAATGCACTTGGTAAATAACTACATGTGCAATGCTGTGTGTATCAGTTTGGGCTGAGCTTATATGTATGTGACAAGCAATTCTAAACAGAGGTAGAGAAGTGGTTTTCCTTTTTTTTTGTCCCATGCAGCCCACCTAGACCAGTTTTGGATGGATGGGGAGCTTGGGAAAGACTTTCTGGTGGAAGGAGCAGCAGATGAGTGTCTCTAAGGGGGACCAAGACTAAGCCGGGCAGAGGAATAGGGTGGGTGGGGTGAAGGGCAGGAGTTGCCAGTAGCATGTGCTGAGACCCCAAGGGGAAACAACAGGCTGTGTCTGGTGAAGTTCAAGAAAAACTGAAGCCAAAAGGTTGTGTGTTCAGTTCCCAGTCAGGGCACATACCGAGGCTGTTGGTTCGATCCCCTGTCAGGGCATGTATGGGAGGCAACTGATAGATGTCTCTCTCTCTCTCCACCACACCCCCCCGCCCCCCGCCCCTTACTCTCTAAAATCAATAAAATCATGTCCTTGAGTGAGAATTCAATAAAAAAAAAAAAAAAGAAGAAAAAGAAAACTGAGGACGCTTGGGTACAAAGGCTGGCCCCTGTTCCTGAGGGCACTGCTAACACACAGGTCACCTGGCGCGGTAAAAGGGCCAGCGTGCCAAGTGGGCAGAGAGTGCCCGAGCAGTGACAATGGTGGGGGTGGGACATGGGAAAGCAAGTCATTTATTCGTTCAACAAATATTTATTGATGCCTGAGCAAAGCGGGCATGGACTGCGTGTCAGAACCTTTCTGCCCCTCACGCTAAACACAGTTGCCCTTGATCACATCGTACCCCATGTGTGCATCTGTGTATATTCTTGTGCGTATATGTGGGCATGTGCACATGTGTGTGTGTGTGATGGTAGTAGAGGGTGGGCCAGCCCTATCTGCAGTCCCACCACTGGAGTGACAGGTGAGGCTGCCTCCCGGAGGCTGGGATCAGATCAGGGGTTCGCTACCAGGAGCCGCCTGCAGTAGGTAGATCCAGAGCTGTGTCAACACCCGTCCAAGGAGGGCTCCGGGGTGTGTGGCCAGGAAGCTGGAACGGGCTGGGAAACATAAGCAAAGGAGCAGGTGGTGGGCCGAGAGGGAGGGTGCCAGGGCAGGTGCTCCCCCAGGGCTGGGCTGCCCAGTGCTCCACTGCCCCGTGTGCAGCGTGGGTGCAGCCTGGGGTGGGTGCTTCGGGGGTCCTGTTAGAGTCACACAGGCATTCACACCGGGGAGCTACTGGCTCCTCTATGTGATATCCAAGTTACCAGATGACTTTGTGGGTCGACGACAGGAGGCACTGTGTCTGGGAGTCAGACCCAACGCATGCGAGACGTGGCTGGCGTCTAGAAAGGGCTCACAATGTGCTGAAGTCATAAGCAACACACTTTGTAAGCACCCACTGAGCAGCCCGGGCGCCACTACCAGGCGGATGTGCTGGGAGAGGAGCGGTGACGGGGACCACGGGGGATGGTTCCCGGAGGAAGAGGCAGCCAAGATGTGTTAACAAGGAGGAGGTGGCTGGAGAGGCCTGCCCTGGGGGAATTGCCAAAAACACACCCGTGGGCAAACCTGGGGGAGTGGAGATGCTTCCTTTGCCTGGAGGGTGGGCTCCCTCTGAGAGGAGGGGGTAGGGGGATAGAAGGCAGCTCAGGGCCTTGGGCACCGAGAGCCTCTCTGGGGGTAATCCAAGTTCATGAGTAAATATTTACTAAGCATCTGCCAAGCACGGGAATGTGAGCATGACGTGACTCAACCCCTGCCCTTGCTCGGCCACAGGCAGTGGTGACAGCAGTGTTCTGGGAGGTGAGGCACGCAGAAGGGATTGCCTAATGCGGGGAGACTGGCTCACAAAAAGGCCATGTTTCAAGGGCCCTTAAACCAACAGTACGTGCCGGGCACCAGGCAGACAGTGAGGGGGGTGGGTGGGTGGGCTGGCGAGTGCCCAGGTGGGAGCCCTGGAGGACACCAGGCACGTTGGGGGAACTTTATCAGGAAACATGGACCGAGTGACCACCCGGTGCCAGGCCTCTTCTGTAATCTGGGGGTGCAGTTGAGGAGTCCACCAAGGCCCTGCCTTCCTTCCACTTGGGAGGAGCAGGGAAGCAGGTGAGAGTTGACAAGCTAGGGACACTGTCGGAGCCTGAGGAGCCTTAAGGGGGAAATAAGGCCCAGTTGGTTGGAGCGTCGTTCCCCTACACCAGTGGTCAGCAAACTGTGGCTCGGAAAACCGCGGCTCGTGAGCCACATGCGGCTCTTTGGCCTCTTGGGTGTGGCTCAGAATACCGGCTCTTCCACAAAATACCGACTTCTGCGCATAGGCCACGAAGTTTCATTTGCACTGTACGTGCGCGCCCGCACATGGTATTTTGTAGGGCCTACACCAAAGGCTGCCGTCGATTCCAGCCAGGGCACATACCTTGGCTGTGGGTTCCATCCCCGGCTGGGTACACATGGGAGGCAACTGATGGATGTTTCTCTCTCACATCCATGTTTCCCTCCCTCTCTCCCTTCCTCTCTCTAAAAAGAAAAAAAAATCAATAAAAACATATCCTTGGGTGAGGATTTAAAAAAAATTAATAAAAGAAGGAAATAAACAGGGTGATACTATGGAGAGCAGGGCAGAGGACATAGGCGGTGGCTCTGGCAGGTGCTGAGATGGGCAGGTGAGACCGGGACCTGCACACCAGATGGTGTGTGAGCAGGGGCTGGGCAGGGGCCAAGCCCGCAGCCGCCCTCCCTGTGGCCGTGCTCCCCAACACTGGCCTGGAGAGGCCCCTGGGAGCAGAACCTGCGGGAGAGGGGGCTGCTCCCTGCCAGTTTGCATTCTTCCTGTGGACCTCCCGTGGGGAAGCCCTCGGAAATGTTCCCGCCGCCCCCTCTGCGTTCCAAAGAAGGCCCCAGGAACTCAGACCTGGGGGAATACTGGGCATGAGTGGGATGGGTGGCACATCCCAGAGGACAAGGCAGGCATCTCGGTGTGTGTGTGTGTGTGTGCGTGTGTGTGTGTGCGTGTGTGTGTGTGTGTGTGTGTGTGTGTGTGAGGTGAGAGAGAGAGAGAGAGCACATGCCCCTGCCTGCTCTTCAGGAGGAGGGATGCAGTCCATGGAGGGCTCCCTCCAGACCAGTGGAGACCTGTTTGATGTTTCCCTAACGCTTCTCTCTCTGGACACAAGGGGGCAGCAGAGCCTTGGTCTTGGCAATCCGCAGAGCCAGCGTGGGAGGGCCTCTTCTCTCAACCTGGCTGGTCTACCTCCTGCTCCTTTGCCTGAGGCTTCCCTCCTGTTCAAGCTGGAATCTGCACGGGGGAGTCAGGAAAAGGAAGGCCACTGCCAGCACAGAGCACCCTGGTTTCCACTGCCCCCCACTCAGCCACGGCCCCTCCCCTCCACAGGGAAGTCAGGCCCAGGAAAGCTAGCCCAGATCTGCCTGCCCCAGGGCCACGCTGGAGACTCGGCTGTTAAGTAGCCTGGATGAGAAACAGACAGAGGGAGAGGGACCCTGGCTGGCCCCCGGAGGGAATTTCTCTGGGCCTGACTGCTGTCGTGTAAACCTCCCCAGAGCCCAGGAAGCTGGGGCAAGAGGGCCAAGTGCAATGGAGGGGGCATAGCCAGCCATCAGGTCCACAGCTAGGAAGGCCGTGCGTGTGTGAGGTCCCCTGTAGTAGTAGGAGTACAAAGGGGAAGTGGATTCCAAAAAGTTCACCATCAAATGGCCACTGGCATTGCCATATAGTGTGGTAAGTCCAGTGAGAGATGTGTAGGATATTGGGGACCACAGATGAGGTGTGTTAACCTAGACTTCGGGTTGGGGTAGAGGGAAGTCAGAGAGGGCTTCCTGGAAGTAATGCTAAGGTTGTGTCTTGAGGATAAAAGGGTATAGCCAGGTAAAGGTAGAGAAGGCTAACAGTATGAGCAAGAGACCCAAGTTAAGAAGCAACATGGCAACCCAGCCGCTGTGGCTCTGGTTGAACATGGACCTGTGAACCAGAAAGTCACGATTTTATTCGTGGTCGGGGCACAAGCCCGGGTTGTGGGCTTGATCCCCAGTGGGGGATGTGCAGGAGGCAGCCAATCAATGATTCTCTCTCATTATTGATGTGTCTATCTCTCCCTCTTCCTTCCTTTCTGAAATCAATTTAAAAAAAAATTTTTTTTAAAGCAACATAGGAGGGAGATCAAAAGTTTCTGCATCTGACAAAGTTCTAACAACACCTTTAATGTTGCAACTTTTAATAGGCTCACACTCCGTGGTCTGGCTCTTGCCTAGCACTGCGGGCAGTTCGAAGAGCTTCCTGGACAGTTTTGTCCATTTGCATAGGAGATTTGGGGAACCGAGTTCTTCCAGACGAGGGTCTCCAGGACTAGGGGAAGCTGGATGCTGGAAGGGGAGACTTGGCGGCTGAGCAATTAGTTTCTGGTGGGACTTCCCCTTCGGGGACCTTCCTCTTCCCTGGGCCTTCGCAAGTGACTCCCCTTCAAACTGGGGACTGATGGGGAAACTGACAATGGAGCTAGTGATGGTTTCATTCAGGAGGAGTCTAGAGGTTAAGATGGTAAACAAATAAGAAAATATAATTCTAAAGACAAAAACCATAGGCTAAACATTGATGAACCAGGTCACGTAAAAGTGAGATGCCTGCGTGAGTCAGACAGAGTGGGAGAAATGTTTGCAATGGATAAAACCAACAGAAGAGAAAACTCCAAAGTTAGCAAATATTCTGCGGCAGAGATGATGTAACGCGTCACCACTTTCATGTCTTCTCTTTGGCACACAGCTAAACACTGCTCAGCCCCTTGCCTCGGGCATGTAACTGGAAAATAAGCATTTATTTTGTAAAACCCCTGACACTTGGGGTTTGGTACATCACCTAGCCTGCCTCATTAATGCCCATGCTTAGATGTTCCAAACCGACCTGAGACAGGCAAAACTTCAAAAGGGTACAACGTCACTTATTTTCATCAGACTGGCGAAAAATTGCAAGAATTGTGGAAAGGGTTGTGTGGTGATATAGGAACTCCCATAAGGAGTATCCATAGGGGAGTTTTTGTATCTGGTTTAAGAAATCTTTTCTATACCCAAGCTCACAGGTGCTGCTTGTGGGATGTAGACTGATGCAGCCTTGCTGGGGTCCTCACTAAAATTAAACACATGGATAGCTTATGACTCAGCAATTCTACTCCTGGGAATATACCCCGTAGAACTTCTCACACAGGTCTACACAGAGGAGACATGGATAGCTACAGAAACGTTGTGTTGGGGAGTTAGAGGCAACCTGGGTGTCCTTCCCGGGGGAGTAGATAAGTCAATGAGGGGGACACATACCCACCATGGAGGATGTGCAGTGGCAAGCAGTGGGCCACACATACTCGTAGCAGCGTGAATGGGCCTTAAAAGCAAAGTGGAAATGACGTAAATAAAAACATATGCATGCAAACCCACACTACGCATTTTACAAAGCTATACATAAAGAGTCGACACTCAGCAGCTTAGGTGGGGAGAGAGTGGAAATGGAGGGAGAAGAGAAAAGGGGGTTGAATGAATGCTCCGTTCCCCCAGGCAGGCTGGCCCTACGCTTTCCTCTTTCCGAGTCTCCGCCTGAGGCCAGTCTCCTTCCGGAAGCTGAGTCCTGGGCGGCTGCTACAGCTACCCTCAACTTTTTCCCATTCCAGACGCAGTCTCTTTTCATTGCCTGACCTCATGCTTTTTCAACAACTACACGAAACAATAAAAGAGGAACAGAATTAAAAGATCCAATCTTAGTCCAAACAGCTTTTGCTCAGAACATAACACTACATGCTTTTTAGATATATAATAAGCAGATGTAGAAAAGAGTGAAATGCATCATCCTTATATTTGTACAGGATTATGAGCCACAAATATCCTAAATATATATAAGATAGCACCACAATGACTAGTAGGAAACAAGACAAAAAAAACAGTGGACCCTGGACCAGGTCCTGAGTGTAAGTGAGCATGTGACAAAGGACCCTCCCACCCCGCAGGGAAGGAAACCAAGCAAAGCATCCAAACAGCACAGGAGCCACCTCAGCTCTCAGCCTTGCCCCGTGGGTGTGCGGAGGCTCCACGCTGATGCTCATTCCCACTGGGTTTTGCTGCTACATCTGCTGGGCACACTCTGATCTCCCGCAGGCTGGCCGCCTGCCACCCCAAAGCCCCGTTCCTGGCTCGCCAGAGGCCCTGATGCCATGTCCCTGCAGTTCGAAAACCTGCGATGCGGTGGGTGGGCTGCGGCTGCTCACCTCTTGGCGGGAGCATGGAACTGGCCTTATTTTCCAAGTAGCCCTTAGCCATCCCACCCCCACTATCTCTTTCCTCCCATCACTCTTCTTTAGCCAAGCAGTTCTCCACCTTATGCCCTGCCTTTCTTTCTCCTCCTCAGCATCCTCCCATCCTTAGGCCTGGGCAGTGGATTCGGTGGCCAGTTTAAAACTTGGAGACGCCTGCATGTACATAACCAGGTAACTAGAGTTTCTGGCTGAAGCAGTACCTGTGTGGCCACGGGTTCAACCCAGCGTTCTGTGAGGCTGTGCACGGCTGGAGGGAGCCACGTGGAGCACAGCTGTGTGCACACAGCGCCCTCTCCTGGTGGCCCAGCCTCTTCTCTTCTCCACAGCCGCCAGGACGCCTAAGAAAAGGAGGAAGCCAAGGGGTTGTGGACTCCCAGAAAGTGCTCCCCTCTCCCTGCAATCAGGCTCCGCTGAGTCCCCTGGACGCGCCATCGGCATTCATTAAAATCTAGAGCAGGCCCCGTGGCATCACGTGGCTTGGTGTTTTTGTTTATTTTTTATTAATTACTGAGCACATGGAACCCGTTGCTGGGTCCTCAGGCTCCAGGGGCTGCTTCGTTTGGCTTGGCCTTGGGTTCTGACCTGGGCTCACAGCTGCCTCAGGCCTGGTGCGAGCCCAGAACTGGGGAGAAGCCCGGTGGGGAGGTGCTGTGCTGTGTGAGCCCGGCCCCACGCCGCAGGGAGAGATGGCCCAGCGGCTCCACCGCCAGGTGCACCTGGGCGCCCTTCTCCCCGTGATGGCCGGGGTTCACCTGGGCGCCCTTCTCCCCGTGATGGCTGGGGTGCACCTGGGCGCCCTTCCTCCCCGCGATGGCTGGGGTGTGCCTGGGCGCCCTTCTCCCCGTGATGGCCGGGGTTCACCTGGGCGCCCTTCTCCCCGTGATGGCTGGGGTGCACCTGTGCGCCCTTCTCCCCGTGATGGCTGGGGTGCACCTGTGCGCCCTTCTCCCCGTGATGGCCGGAGTTCACCTGGGCGCCCTTCTCCCCGTGATGGCTGGGGTGCACCTGGGCGCCCTTCCTCCCCGTGATGGCTGGGGTTCACCTGGGCGCACACTTTCTCCCTGTGCTGGCTGGGGTGTGCCTGGGCGCACACTTCCTTCTCGGAGGTAAGCAGAAGCCGTGGAGAGTCAGAGGAGCCGCTGTCTGCTGGGGTCTGAGTCAGGTCTGAGTGTCCCATGAACCTCCCGGGCCCCTGACCTAAGCAGACCTGGTTGCCCAGCGCACAGAAAGCCTCTCCCAGGCCCGGAAGAGGAGCTCGGGGAGGGAAACTTGAGTGGCAGTTTCTATCGGGCTCCCCGCCATCCTTGCCACCTTTCTGTTGAGCTACTCGGTTATCCTTTAACCCCATTGGATAAAGGTGAGTGGAAGCGCGGTGCCGGGGCTGCTCACAGAGGAAACGAGGGAAGACCTCCGTGATCAAGTGCGTGATGTCACATCTGTGCTTGTTGCAAAGGGGACCGCATCTGCACAGGCAGGAGCTTGTTGTGAATGTGAGGCAGCTCATATGTGAAGGAGCGAGCATAAGACATTCACAACATGTGTGGAGAGTAATGTAAAGTGAACACCAGGTGACCGCCCCCAAGCTGAGATGCAGAACCCAAAAGATCGTAGCAGCACTGTTCTTGGTGGAGCACACCCCATCCCCCCAGAAGCAACCACTGTCCTGATGTCTAAGCAATCCTTTCATTGTTTCGCTTGACAGTTTACTCTTCGCTTATGCCTCACTAAATCATATTGTATACTTTTGCCTGTTTTGAACTTTACATGATGGAATAAAAATGTAGGTCTTCTTTATGACTTGCTGCTTTCACTTCACATCATTTGGAGAATCAGGTATTTTAATATCTATAGTGATAATTGGCTCATTTCCATCACTGTATACGCCAATTTACTTATTTCTTCTACTGGACGTTTAGATTGCTTCTGGGTGGGGGCTATTGCAATCAGTAATGGTAAGAACATTCATGTGTGGGTGCCGATTCGGTCTAGGTATGCCCTGGGCTCAGAGTGTGCACAGACTCCACACCACAAGTTAAGGCCGTTTTCCTGAATGGTGCACTGATCCACACGCCCACCAGACATGGGAAGAGCTGTGATCCAGGCGTGTGGTGCTGCTCAGATGTTATTTTTGTCCGTTTCATGGTTGTGAGGCAATTTGCATTTCACTAATGAGATTAAACATCTTCCCATAGGTTTGTTTGTCATTTGGATTTCCTTTCCGATAAAGGGTCTGTTCAGGTCTTCTGTGTTGTTCTTTATTTTCACTGTGATTCACAGAACTTCTTTATAGAGTCTGGATCCTTGTCCGTTGTCAGTTTTATGTGTTTTAGTATCTTTTCCCACGCTGGCTTATCTCTTGGCAATCTGAATGCGTCCTTGGTTGGACAGGCATTAACTGTAATATACTCAAATTTACAAAGCATGTATTTACACGATTGGTTTTTGTATCTGGTTTAAGAAATCTTTTTCTATACCCAAGCTCACAAAGATAGTCTTCTATATTTCCCTCTAAATCCTAAGAGTTTTGCCCTTCATATGTAGTTTTTAAATCTTCCTGAATTGATTTTTGTGTATAGTGTGAAGAGAGGTTCTAATTCTATTTTCTCCCCTATGGATACTCAGTTATTGCAGCACTACCCTTTGAAAGGTATTTTTCCCCGCTGAGCTGGAATATCACCTCTGTCAGATATCAGATGCTCATAAAGGTGTGGGTGTGTTTATGGGCTCTCTACTGTTCCATTAGTCTATTTGTCAGTCCTTGGGCCAATACCACACAGTCTTAATTACTTTAGCTTTATAATAAGTGTTATTTCTGATAGAGCGAGTCCTCCTACCTTATTTTTCTTCTTCAAGAGTAGCTACTCTTGGCCCTTGGCACTGACATATAAATTTTAGAGCCAGCTTGTCAAGTTCCAACAAAAAACTATTGGGATTTTAATTGGGACTTTACTGAGTCTATAAATCAATTTGGAGAGATATGACATCTTTACAATGTTGAGTACTCTAATCCATGAAGTGGTATATTTCTCCATTTATTTAGGTCTTCTTTAATGTCTTTCAATAAAATTTTACAATTTTCTCCATCAATGTCTTGTACATATTTTGTTGGATTTATTCGTAGATACTTCATATTTTCTAATGCCATTCTGAGTGAAGTCTGTTTTAAATTTCATTTTATAACTGTTGCCTGTTAGAAATGAATTTGATTTTTATGCTGATTTTATATCCACAAACTTTGCTAAACTAATATTAATTCTAGTAATTTATTTATAGATTACTTTTTATTTCCCATACATACCATCATTGTTATCTGCTTATCATAATAGTTTTATCTTTTTCTCTTTCCAATCTTATATTTTTTATTTTCCTTATCTACTCTGCTGTGCCAGACTATAATAGAATATTGAATAAAACTGGTAACCATTAGCATTCTTGTCTCTGTCCTCAAGTCTAAGGGAAAGCTTTACAATGAGTCATTATAAGGTATGATGTTTGTTCAAGTTTTTGTAGATAATCCTTATCACATTAAGGAAGTTCCATCCTATTCTCAGTTTACTAAGAGCTGTTTTTATTATGAATGGATGTTGAACTTGAGTTTTTCCTCTACATATCTATTGATTGGATCAAAAAGTATTTTTTTAAATATGTAAATGTGATGACATATTAATTGATGATTATTAAATGTTAAGTCTTCTTGTATTCCTGGGATAAACCCACTGTGGTCATAGTGTAGTTACTGAAAGAATAGGCTTTGAGTTAGACCGCTTAAGTCAGACCTATGAAACCTGGCTGTCCCACCATCTAGCAGGGTGACCTGGGCAAGTTACTTAACCTCTCTTTGCCTCAGCCTCCTGATGTGTTGAAACAGGGATGGCAATAGGACCTAACCCACAGAACTGCTGTCAGCTTTAGGAATAAGTCCGAAATGCTTAAACCAGTGCCTAGAGTAGGGCTGGGCAAACTTTTTGACTCGAGGGCCACAATGGGTTCTTAAACTGGACCGGAGGGCCGGAACCAAAGCATGGATGGAGTGTTTGTGTGAACTAATACAAATTCAAAGTAAACATCATTACAGAAAAGGGTACGGTCTTTTTTTTTTTAGTTTTATTCATTTCAAACGGGCCGGATGCGGCCCACGGGCCGCAGTTTGCCCACGGCTGTCCCTAGAACAAAGTAGACCCCATGTACATGTTTGCTAGTTTGTTGACTACACAATAATTTATTTAGGAAGTTAGTACTTGTGTTCATGAGTGATTTCAACTTACAGTTTTTCTTTCTCATAAATTAACTTGAAATTAGGGTTTCGCTAAACTTCTAAAATTAGTTGAAAGGTGTTTTCTCTTTTTCTATTCCCTGAAAGATTTTGTGTAAGATTAGAATTATTGGTTCCTTGACTATATGGCAGAACTCATTTGTGAAGCTATTGTTACCAAACTGAACCGGGCCAATTACTCAGCAGTTGCTAGCCAAGAAAACTATGCCTAAACGTCCAGAACTTCGTCATCACATGCGCAGTTAGAAACATGCCTATGCAAACATCACCTGTCAGAAACGGCGGAAAACCTCTGCTCGGGGGGGGGGAGACTTGGGTATTGTAATGAGGGTGTAATGAGAAAAGTTTATGCAGAGGTCAGTGTAGACTCCTGCAGGCCGCTGTGGGCAGCCACGGCTGGTTGGAGCCAGATTAGCCCCCCGGTTCTGCAAATCCTCCTGGCTTCTCCCAGAAAAAACAAAACAAAACAAAAACAGGTCTGGCTTTCGTCAATGTCAGGGAGGGCATCTGTCAGGGAGGAAAGTTTAAGTCCCAGCCCTTCTGTTAAACTCTGAGCAAATTGCAGGATGTGGGTAGGGTGGCCTAAAGGAGTTCACAGGTTAATCTAAACCAGCGGTTCTCAACCTGTGGGTCGCGACCCCTTTGGGGGTCGAACGACCCTTTCACAGGGGTCGCCTAAGACCATCGGAAAACATATATATAATTACATATTGTTTTTGTGATTAATCACTATGCTTTAATTATGTTCAATTTGTAACAGTGAAATTGGGGGTCACCACAACATGAGGAACTGTACTAAAGGGTCGCGGCATTAGGAAGGTTGAGAACCACTGATCTAAACAAGGTTATGAATTCTAAATAAAAGCTATTCTATGGTAGGCTGCCTGCATATGTATATATAATAGGTTATACCATCTGCCCTGAAGGTTTTATGTAGGAACAATTTTCAGTTTAAATTCTTTGATGGTCTCTTCGGGTTTTGTAAGTGTTATACATTTACTTAGGACCTTGTGAGTCTAAAATTTCAATACATTGGCATAAGGTAATTCATAATATTTTATTATCTTGTAACTGTCTGCAGCATCTGCCATGAGGTTCCCTTTTCAAGTCCTAAGATTGGGTATATGTGCCTTCTCTCTTCTTCGGTGATCATTCTAAACAAAAACTTGTGAATTTTATTAGTCTTTTCGGGGAGCCAACTTTTGGGCCTTGCTGATCTTCCCTATTGTATCTTAGCTTTTTATTTCATTAATTTCTGTTCTGTATTATTTTTTCTTTCTACATATGTCTTTTTGCTGTTCTTTCATAACTTCATAAGCTCATAGACTTTCAATCTTTCTTTTTTAGTAGTATACACATTTGAGAAATAGAGTTCCCTTTAAATACTGCCTTCGCTTCACATTTTGATATGTAGTATTTTTTATTATCACTCAGTTCAAAAAGGTTTATAATTTTCAATATGATTTCTTCTTTGACCCATGGTTTATTTATGAGTACCAAACAAATAAGGTTGTTCTGGTTATCTTTTAATTTTTACTTTTAACTTAAATGCATTGGTCAGAGGATATACTCTATATAACTTTATTCCTTTGAAATATGTTGAGGCCTGCTTTATGAGCAGTATAGTAATTATTAATGGCCTCTATATTTTAGAAATGAATGTGTAGGTGTTGGATGCAACATTTTATGTATGTCCATTAAGTAAGTTGAT
The DNA here is from genome assembly GCF_028538775.1 of Myotis yumanensis. NCBI lineage: Eukaryota > Metazoa > Chordata > Mammalia > Chiroptera > Vespertilionidae > Myotis > Myotis yumanensis. The sequence continues at coordinate 78,810,399 of NW_027223761.1, forward strand.
TAAAGCTGCTATTCAAAGCACAAGGAAAATAGTCAATCTAGAATAATAAAAGCATAATATGCTGATTAGACTGGACATCTTTCCAGACATCCTTCTGGACGAAGCCAGGGCTGTGAGGGAAGCCCAGGTCCCGGGTGCCTGCCAATGGCCGGAGGGAAGCCTGGGTCCCGGGTGCCATAGGGAAGCTGGTGCTGGCAGCCGGGGGAAGGAAGGCCTACTCTTGCATGAATTTCGTGCATTGGGCCTCTAGTACCATATTATCATAATAACTATGCATGGTGACAGATGGTTACTAGACTTGTGTGGTGATCACATCATAAGGAATATAAATGTTGCACACTTGAACTAATATAATATTGTCTGCTAACTATACTTTATTTTAAACAATCCTGCTGTTACATATATTTACTGATGTTTTTGTCTGTTTTAATAAATGACCTTCTTAATTTATACTTTGTATTTGCTCTGACAGGTCTGTGTTTCTTTTTCTCTCAGTTTTTGTCTTCTTCTGAATTGATATGTTTTTGGTCACTCCGTTTCCTCTCCTCTACTAATTCCAAAGTTAATGCAATTTGATTACATTATTTTTGTGATGTCTAAATTGCTGGTAGGTATTTTACTTTGGATCCCATGAAGCACTAAATGAGTGAATGAGACAGTGAGACAGAAAGAAAAAAAGCCAGTGCAGGCTACATTGATGAACCAGTTACTGCTATGGGCAGCTGGGACCTCTGGGAGAGCATGGAGAACATGTTTCAGCATTCCCATCCCACAAGCAAGGAAGCTGGTACATTTATTCAGAACTGAGCTTTCATTAGCTCTATTAACTCCCTAGCCTTACTGGCCTGCCCTACATGGAGGCTGAATATACTCCTGCAACCAGAGAAGTCCCTCAGGCGGAGTCTCAGGTGCTTGCTGTAGGAAAACATTGACATATAGCCGTGGTAAGTGCCGACGGAATGTGGGCAGGCACCATCATCTGCTTAGAACGACATCATGCATAGCTAACGTATCAAAGTCTAAAGACAATCAACACTTTACCCCTCCTGGGCACTACACAGGTCTACAACACTTCGACTATGTAGTCACCCTCCCCTGAAATTCTTAGGCTATTGTTACTGTGTATTTTAATTCTATCTGGCTTATTTTTAACCACATATGGCATTATTTTTCAAATGTCTATTAGAATTACCCACATATTAGCCTGCTTACTTGTTCTGCATTCTTTCTTGCATCTCAGACCTTCTATTTGGGTCACATTCCTTTTGTCTGAAATATGTTATTGGTATACTAGAGGCCCGGTGCATGAAATTTGTGCACGGGAACGGGGGGAGGTGGTATCCCTCAGCCCAACCTGCACCCTCTCCAATCTGGGACATCCCTCTCACAATCCAGGACAGCTGGCTCCCAACTGCTCACCTGCCTGCCTGCCTGATTACTCCTAACCGCTTTTGCCTGCCAGCCTGATCACCTCGTAACCACTCCCCTGCCAGCCTGATCGATGCCTAACTGCTCTCCTGCCAGCCCAATTGCCCCTAACTGCCCTCCCTTGCCAGCCTAGTCACCCCTAACTACCCTCCCCTGCAGGCCTGGTCACCCCCAACTGCCCTCCCCTGCTGGCCAAGTTGCCCCCAACTGCCCTCCCCTGCAGGCCTGGGTCCCCCCCAACTGTCCTCCCCTGCAGGCCTGGTCACCCCTAACTGCCTTCCCTGCAGGCATTATCGCTCACAACTGCTCTCCCCTGCCAGTCATCTTGTGGTGGCCATCTTGTGTCCACATGAGTGCAGCCATCTTTGACCACATTGGGGTGGCCATCTTGTGTATTGGAGTGATGGCCAATTTGCATATTATCTCTTTATTATATAGAATTGGAGAATTGCAAACATTCGCCTTTATGGTCTGACATGTCTTTATTTTGTCTTAAATCTTGAAAGACTTTTTCTGGTTATATAATTCTAAGTTAACAGGTATTTTGTTTTAACCTATTGACAACATTATTTTCCTGCCCTCCCCAGCCCCCATCCAACAAAAAGTTCAGCTCTCAGTGTACTTGCCACTCTTTAAAGGTAATTGGTATGGCCTTGGCTGGTTTGGCTCAGTGGATAAAGTGTTGGCCTGTGGACTAAAGGGTCCTGGGGTTTGATTCTGGTTAAAGGCACATGCCTAGGTTGTGGGCTCAATTCCCAGTAGAGTGTGTAGGAGACAGCTGATCAATGATTCTTTCTCATCATTGATGCTTCTATCTCTCCCTCTCCCTTCCTCTCTGAAATTAATTAAAAAAATAAAAGAGCCCTAACCAGTTTGACTCAATGGATAGAGCATCAGTCTGTGGACTCAAGGGTCCCAGGTTCGATTCCAGTCAAGAGCATGTACCTTGGTTGTGGGCACATACCCAGTAGGGAGTGTGCAGGAGGCAGCTGATCGATGTTTCTCTCTTATTGATGTTTCTAACTCTCTATCACTCTCCCTTCCGCTCTGTAAAAAAACTAATAAAATATATTTAAAAATAAATAAATACATACATAAAGAAAGAAAGAAAGAAAGAAAGAAAGAAAGAAAGAAAGAAAGAAAAGAAAAATATTGCTATGAAAAATGACAAATTTTAATGCCTATGTTTCATTTAGGATTTTTATGGTTTTGATTCTAACATTTAAATCTTTAATCTCTTTTTTTTTTTTAATATATTTTATTGATTTTTTACAGAGAGGAAGGGAGAGAGATAGAGAGTTAGAAACATCGATGAGAGAGAAACATCGATCAGCTGCCTCCTGCACATCTCCCACGGGGGATGTGCCCGCAACCCAGGTACATGCCCTTGACCGGAATCGAACCTGGGACCTTTCAGTCCGCAGGCTGACGCTCTATCCACTGAGCCAAACCGGTTTCGGCAAAATCTTTAATCTCTTTTGAGTTTATTCTTGTGCATGGTGTAAAAAGGTGGTCTAGTTTCATTTTTTTGCATTATCTGTCTAATATTCCCAACACCATTTATTGAATAGACTAGCTTCACCCCATTGTATGTTTTTGCCTCCTTTGCCAAATATTAATCAACTATAAAGGGTGGGTTTCTTTCTCTATTCTGCTCCATTGACCTATATGCCTATTTTTATGCCAGTACCATGCTATTTTGATTACTATGGCTTCTTAGTATAGTGTGATATCACGCAGCATAATTCCTTCAACTTTGTTCTTCTTTATCAAGATTAGTGTTGCTATTTTGGGTCTTTTGTGGTTCCATATATATTTTTGGAATGTTTGTTCTAGTTCTGTGAAATACTATCTTGATAGGGATTGCATTGAATCTATAAATTGCTTTGGCTAGCATGGACATTTTTATGATGTTAATTATTCCTATCCATGAACACTACATATGCTTCCACTTGTATCTTCTTCAACTTTTTTTATAGTGTCTTATAATCTTCTGAGCACAGATCTTTTACATCTTTGGTTAAATTTATTCCTAGATATTTTATTGTTTTTAAAGCAATTGTGAATGGGATTGTTTTCTTAGTTTCCATTTTGGATAGCTCATTATTGATGTATAAAAATGCAACTGATTTCTGGATATTTATTTTGTATTCTGCAACTTGACGGAACTCATTAATTAGTCCTAGTAGTTTTTTGTGTGAAATCTTTAGGGTTCACTACTACATAATCAGGTTGTCTTCAAATAATGACAGTTTTACTTCTTCTTTTCCAATTTGAATGCCTTTTATTTCTTCTTCTTGCCTGATTGCTATGGCCAGAATTTCCAGTACTATGTTGAATAAGAGTGGTGTCTATTCAGGTGCTTTGCCCATTTTTTAAATTGGATTGTTTGGTTTTTTTGGTATTGAGTTTTGTAAGTTTCTTTTACATTTTAGATATTAACTCCTTCTCAGATATATATTATTGGTGACTATGTTCCCAATCTTAAGGGAAATGCTTGCAGTTTTTGCCCATTGAGTATGATGTTGGATGTGGGTTTGTCATGTATGGCTTTTATTATGTTGAGATATGTTCCCTCTATACCCACTTTGCTGAGAGTTATCATAAATGGGTGCTGGATTTTGTCAAATGCTTTTTCTGCATCTATTGATATGATCATATGGTGTGTTATTTTTTTTTACATTTTTTAAAAAATATGTTTTTATTGATTTCAGAGAGAAGAAAGGAGAGGGAGAGAGAGATAGAAACATCAATGATGAGAGAGAATCATTGATCAGCTGCCTCCTGCACACCCCTTCCTGGGGATCGAGCCCACAACCCAGGCATGTGCCCTGACTGGGAATCAAACTGTGACCTCCTGGTTCATGGGTTGACACTCAACCAGTAAGCCACACCTGCCAGGCTAAGGTTTCATTTTTAAATTGATTTTAGCCAGAGAGGGAGATGGAGAGAGAAAGAGAGAAAAACATTGATGTGAGAGAGAAACATCGATCAGTTACCTCTTGTACATGCCCCACCTGAGGCTAGAACCCGGCAATCTGGGTATGGGCCAATCTGACTGGGAATCAAACCAGTGACCCTTCACTGCATGGGATGACTCTCAACCAACTGAACCACATCAGCCAGGGCTCAAGGTATCTTTTAATTTCTTCACTGATCTCATTGTTAACCCATTCATTGTTTAGTAAAATGGTATTTAGTCTCCATGTCTTTGTGGGTTTTTCAGGATTTTTTTACCACAGTAATTGATTTCTAGTTTCATATCATTATGGTCAGAGAAGATTCTTGATATGATCTCAATCTTCTTAAATTTATTGAGGCTTGTTGTGTGTTATGTGATCTATCCTAAAAAATGTTCCATGTGCACATGAAAAGAATGTATATCCTGATGCTTTGGGGTGAAATACTCTGAAGATATCAATTAAATCCATCTGAACTAGTGTGTCATTTGAGGCTGCCATTTCCTTATTGATTTTCTGTCTGGAAGATCTATCTATTGATGCCAATGGGGTGTTAAAATCCTCTACTATGACTGTTGTATTACTTTGGATCTCTACCTTTATTTCCATCAAGATATACTTTACATTTTTGGGTACTCCTATGTTGGCTGCGAAATGTTTACAAGGATTATATCCTCTTGTTGAATTGCCACCTTTATTATTATGTAGTGTCCTTTTTAAAAAAACATATTTTTATTGACTTTTTCAGACAGAGAGGAAGGGGAGGGGAATAGAAACACTGATGAGAGAGAACATCAATTGGCTGCCTCTTGCATGCCTTTCACTGGGGATAGAGCCCGCAACCCGAGTGTGTTCCCTTACCGGGAATTGAACTGGTGACCTGTTGGTAGGTCAATGCTCAACCACCAAGCCACACTGGCTGGGCTATTGTGTCTTTCTTTGTCTCTTATTATAGCCTTTGTTTTAAAGTCTATTTTGTCAGATATAAGTATTGGTACCCCAGCTTTTTTTTTCATTTCTATTTGCATGAAATACCTTTTTCCATCCCTTTACTTCTAGTCTGTGTGTATCTTTTTGTTCTGGAGTGTGTCTCTTGTAGACAGCATATATATGGGTCTTATTTTCTTATCCACTTAGCTACCATATGTCTTTTGATTGAAGCATTTAATCATTTACATTTAAAGTGATTATTAATAGGTACGTATTTATTGCCATTTTATTCTTTATCTATATTCCCCTGTTTTTATTTTTGTAGTACTGATTTGGTGGTAACAATTCCTTTAGCTTTTTCTTGTCTGAGAAGCTCTTTATTTTTCATTCAATTTTAAGTGATAGCCTTGCTGGGTAAAGTAGTCTTAGTTGTAGGTCCTTGCTTTTTCTCACTTTGAATATTTCATGCCAATCTCTTCTGGCCTGAAATGTTTCTATTAAGAAATAAGCTAACAGTCTTATGGGAGCTCCCTTGTAGGTAACTGTCTTTCTCTTTAAGCTTTTAAGATTTTTTCTTTGTCTTTAACCTTTGCTATTTCAATTATGATGTGGGCCTCGTTGGGTTCCTATTGTTTGGGACCCTCTGCACTTCCTGAACTTGTCATTTTCCTTCACTATGTTAGAGAAGTTTTTGGTCATTATTTCTTCAAATAGGTTCTTGATCCTTCTCTCTCTCTCTCTCTCTCTCTCTCTCTCTCTCTTCTCCTTATAAGACCCCTATGATGCAGATGTTGTTATACTTGATGTTATCCCAAAGGTCCCTTAGACTATTGTAATTTTAAAAAAATTCTTTTCTCTTTATGCTGCTCTGATTGGTGTTTTTTTCTACCTTGTCTTCCAAATCACTGATTCAGTGCTCTGCTTCACCCAACCTACTCTTTGTTCCTTTCAGTGTATTCTTCATGTCAGTATTGTATTCTTTATTTCTGGCTGGTTCCTTTTTTTTTTTTTTGGTGGTTTCTCGGCCATTTTTTATGCTGTTGGGCATCCTTATAGCCATTACTTCGAACTCTATATCTGATAAATTGCTCACCTCCATTTTATTTAGCTCTTTTCCTGGAGATTTCTCCTATTCTTTCACTAGGGTCCTGTTTCTTTGTCTCCCCATTTCAGCTGACTCTTTGTGTTTGTGTCTATATATTAGGTAGATCTGCTCTGACTCCCCATCTTCATGGGGTGGCTTTATGTAGTAGGTGTCCTGTGAGGTCCAGTGGTGCTGTCTCCTTGATCACCTGAGCTGGGTGCTCCAGGAATGTTCCTTGTGTGGGCTATGTGGACCTTCCTGTTGTAATTTAGTCTTGATTCCTATTGGGCCATTCATGTGTAGGATTGACCCTATGGCTGGCTGACTGGGAGACTCAACCCGGACCATAGCATGTGAGCTACTGTGCAGGTGCTGACCACATGAAGCAGAATTCGCCTCACTAGGGCTTGCTGCCTGCCAAGATACCCCTTTGGATATGCTGCTCTGATGTTGTCTGAAGGTGGCCACTGGGTGTGTTGATTCTGAGCCTCTTGTGAGAGACTCTGGTGCAGGCCAATATAAGATGCTGCCTGTGACTGGCTCTCAGCAACCTGTTGGAGCCACAAGCAAGCCACAATTTGTGGCTACCTCTGCTGGGTGTGCACAGGAAGGACCAAGCTGCACACCAAGGCTGGCTTTTAGCAGCACCAGGTCCAGGGGCAGGTCAGCAAAAGTCCTAAGGCACCCCAAGATCTGCCTCTGCCTACCTTCACCTGCTAGCTGCCTGTCAGGCTCAGTCACTGAGAGAACCTCTGGCTGTACTCCTCAGCAGGCTGTAAGCTCCACAGTGTGGAATGAGAGGGAGTCCAGAGGCTGGGGCTATTGCTTTCCCCCAGGGCAATGCCACACAGAGGGGAATGCTCCACTCGAGAAAGATGGCATTGTGGTGTGGGAGAATGACCCAGCACGGGGATCCTGGCAGGTATCCCTTCAGCTCCTCCCAGAGCCTCAAACCCCAGTCTCTGCTCATGCGATTCTAGTCTGCTTCACCCCCCTCTGCTGGAGCCCCGGGTGAGTGGCAGGCAGTCTCCATGTAACTTCTTCTGTAATCCTTGGTTACAAGACTTCTCTCCAGCTAGTCTTCAGTTGGTTGTTCAGGATGATTACAACTATAATTACAACTATAGTTACAACTATAATTTAGTTGTAATTCCAGTTTGGTCCTGGGACGAGGTGAGTGTAGCTACCACCTATTCTACCACCATATCACATCCCTCCTCATTCAGGATTTTTAAATTGCTCCTTCACCTTTCCTTTTTCCAGACCTCATCTGAGACTCCTTCTTTAGTTCACATTCAGCCCTGAACACATTTCTTATCCTCGTCCTTCTCCTCTTTTCTTTAACTTGTTTAAATTTAAACCAGTCTTTGTGACTCTCTTTCCTGGGATAATCACTGTAAGAAGAGAAGAATGATGTCCTGAAGGGAGATGACCCATCTTGCTGGACTTAGTAGTTCTTCTATGAGTTAAATCATTTCCCCGGTGAGCTCAGTTGATCTCTCCTGTCTATAATCCCTCCAAGCTGAACTTTGCCCCTTGGCCAATATTGCATGCAGCTCATGGCTCTGCCCCTGCCACTCCCCCCTTTGAGAGGATCCCTTCCCCAGGAATTTCATCACTTCCTAGAACAGCCAAACTTTTTTGGTATATTTCTCTCAGTTAGTGTTTAACCAAACACCTATCTCTAAGGGGTGGGCTGAACTGACAGAGGAAATGTTAAAAACATGAGACTCAGGAGGACAATTTCTGCAGGGACGCCCTGGCTTCTGGAGGAGAGGGCGGTAGGGCAGTGGACAGGTGGCATAGGAGAGAGGCACAATGGAGTCTGGCTTCACCTCCAAGGACACCTATCTGAGCCATTTTAACCCTCGAGATTACCTAGAAAAATATTACAGCTTTGGGTCCACACAGTCTGCAGAAAACCAGATTCTTAGGCTTCTTCTGAAAAAGCTTTTCAATATATTCTGTGTGGGTAAGTTTGTCTGTTGTCTGTGTCTCCTATCTCCCCTCCCCACCCCAAAACGTGAGTCATATAGATAAGAGTCTCAGGGCATGACTGGAATTTTTGTCTAGTCATTGCTATTTAACAGCCCTTTTGGCATCACCTTCGTATGTAGCTAAGATAAAAACTAATGTTGGTGTGGATATTTTACAGTTTACAAAGTGCTTTTATATCCATTATCTTGTTGGGTCACACTAACGGGAAACCAGAAGACGGGAGTTCTGTCCTTGATTCTACATGGATTTGCTATGTGACTAGAGCCAGCCATTTAACTCTTGTGATTGATCACTTAAGAAAAGGAGGTTCTAATACTTATTCTGTTCCTAATTCAATGGACTATTGTGAATATGCATGAGATAAAGACCTCCCAACATACGAAAAACTGGATGAAGACATTATATAAACTCAAATTTACAAAAACAACACTTTCCCCCCAAAGTATTCCTTAATAGTTTTGAGCAGCATGCCTCCACCCTAGATGAGGGAACAGAAAATGAAAGTCTGTTTTAAAAAAAAAAGACTTTGACAGAATAGTCATGATGATATAAGTGGTGAGATGATCGAGGTGGTCTATCTCTGGGGCTCTCCCTGGGGCTCTCCATCATAATGCCAGCAAAGGCAATGCACGTCAGCTCTACCGCCACCATATAAAGCCTAATTCCCCTTCCTCATTCCTTCCTCTCAACCAGCTGGCGTGAAGGGAGACCTCCTGATTGACATTGGCTCTGGCCCCACCATCTATCAGCTCCTCTCTGCTTGTGAATCCTTCAAGACGATCATTGCTACTGACTACACCGATCAGAACCTGCAGGAGCTAGAGAAGTGGCTGAAGAAGGAGCCAGGGGCCTTCGACTGGTCCCCGGTAGTGACCTATGTGTGTGAGCTCGAAGGGAACAGGTAGAGAAACTGGGCTCTGCTTCTGGGCTTTCTGAGGGGACTTGGGTGACAGTTTGTTTTTCAGAACCAAGAATTATCTTTAGAGTCCAAGTTGAAAAGCAAAGGAGAGAGAAATCCAAATGGAGAATGAGAGAGCAAGAATGAGGTGGGGATGGGAGGTGTGAGCACGCACCAGAACACAGGTAGAGGGCTGAAGAGATGCACACTGAGCCAGGAGGAATAGAGCTTTCCAGGCCGGTGTGTGGGCTCAGTGTCCTGGCCAGGTACCTTAGGGCCTTGTTTTAGGACAGATTCAAGAGGCGAAACCAGCTCCTCACCAGAAGCTCTTGGGTGTCAGAACTGTCCCCCTAGTGCCATCCTGTTGCTAGCCACCCAAGCACACAGGATTCTGCTGTGAGGGTGGCTAACGCTGATACCCCCAAAAGCTGACTCTATTTTTAAACTGAGATTTGCAGCATAAAGGGGTTATTTGAAAGGAACTTGTTACTTCACCATCCATAAAGTGAGAGCTTTACATACTCACAACTCATGACCAAAATCTGACAGCACCTTACCGACAGGTAAACTTACGCCACAAATTTAGCTTAAATTGCTCCTTCTCCCCACACGAGAAACTGGCAATAGTCCACTAGGCAGAGGTGACAGTTCTGTGTTTCACTGCCTTGTGCTCCTGTCCTGATGTGCCTCCACTCTGCTGCCCAGCCATCTTCAGTCCTCAGAGCACCATGTCTGCTGCTACGCATACTGCTGAGACCCCAACAACTCCTTTGCAAACTGCATAAAAATACTACTTTAGTATTTTTCCTAGGATCCTGCTGGCCCTGTCTGCTACTTGCTCAGTTTACTTACTGTTTTTTCCTGCTCTTGTGGTTGTTTTTTGTTTGTGTGTCTGTTTTTGGTGCATTCTTTTTGTCTTTCCCCCAAGGGTTTAATTTTTACAAGAAATCTCTCTCTTCCTTCCCCAGTCCATTTTGCCATGTATTCCCCCCTTTGCTCATATAATGCACACTTTGTGTGTTGCACCACATCCTCTGTCTTTCCTTTTCTTTCACAACGGGAAAGCATATATATATTTTTAATTCACATGTCTCAAGATTTGGTCTAGAAAGAACTCTAATTTCCTGGCAAGACAGGCCTCTCAAAAAACAAGTACTGACACTTTTACACATGATTAAAGAAGTTCCTTCCTCCCTCCCTTCCTTCCTTCCTTCCTTCCTTCCTTCCTTCCTTCCTTCCTCCCTCCCTCCCCCTCCCTCCCTCCCTCTCTCCCTCCCTCCCTCCCTTCCTTCCTTCCTTCCTTCCTTCCTTCCTTCCTTCCTTCCTTCCTTCCTTCCTTCCTTCCTTCCTTCCACAAACCTGTACTGACCACCTATGATGTGCTGCAGTGCTAGCTACTGGGATAGAATGGTAAATGAGATGGAGGAGGGCCCTGTCTCATAGAGCTTACGTCAGGAAGGCACACAAGTGCCAGATCACTTGGGTCCTCAAGACCAAGTTGAAGATTGCTGACTTCAGATATAACAGGAATGCATAGAGGAATAACCAAGACAGTGCTGTGACCCAATTTGCATTTGTAAAATCTCTCTGGCTGTTGTGTGGGAATGGGTGAGAGGGGGTTAGAGGAGAATGAGAGATGCAGAAAGGAGACAATTTAAATCCAGGTAAGAGATGGTGGTGGTCTGGACTAGGTGATGGAGAGAGGTAGATGATTTTAAGATGCATTTCTGAAATAGGATGGGTAAGCATTGGTATCACATATCAGTGGTGATTTCCATATTCCTGAACTAAAAAAACAGGAAGATTGAGGCAATAGTCCTGAATCTCAGGGGGAAATATAAGGTAATGTGGTCTTCACATGTCCCTAGGAATGTGCCACCTCCATCCTCTTCCTCTGGAGTGATGGTCATTTTCCTGTCCTTGTACCTACCTACCTTCGGCTGCCATCTAGTTACCAGCGCGCTCATTTCCTTCTAAAGCTAACTCTAAAGTCTGTTCTTTAACCCTCCCATATGCTTTGAACTGTTTGCTAACTTTGAGCTATTCAGGGTGTTCTACACTTTATCTTCATTTCTTTACATATCATTGCTACACTGTCTTATTGTTAGCAAACATGAATTGTCAAATGGAAATAAGCAAGGTGACTCATTGGTGGTACAATTCTTTATAACTTTGGTTGTGATTTTTTTGACTTTACAGATCAATTTAGGAGAATGGGTATATTGACTCTTCAGTGCGTGAGCATGGCTTATTTTTTCACTTATTTAAGACTTCATTTCTCTCAGCAATATTCTGTAGTTCTCATATTTTATTTTGCTAAAATTTTCCTTTGTGTCACATTTTGAATGCTATTGCTAAATTTATTTTAAAATGTTTTAACTTTATTTTATTAATTTTTACTTCATTAGCTACTATATAGAAATACAATTGATTTTTGTATGTTGGCCTTGTGTCCTGTGATCTTGCTGACTTCATTAACTAATTTATGAGTGTTTTTGTAGATTCCATAGGGGCTGTTTTCTTTGTTTTTTAGAATTTTATAATATACATTAGACATTTATGTACGTTAAGAGGTATTCCATTTTTCAAAGAAATTTCCTCTAGCTCCTGTCTTCGCCCTCTTCTCCAGAGCAGTAAGCAGTAATTACTACTCTTGTAGGTGAGCTGCTCCATCGCGTTGGGCAGTGATTATAACTTTATGTTTAAAGTCATTATCATCTCCCCAAACTCATTTCACCACAGTCTCACTGCACTGTTCACAGTAAAAATACGCTCTACTCAGATTTGAAGCGCCTACTGAAAAGCTAGAGGCCCCGAAGATGTTTGGCTGCTGACCTAGTAAGTGTTGACTGGCACCAAGGTCTATTTGTTCAATTACTAAAACTACAACAATAGAAATGCAAGCTAACTTAATGGAAAAGGAACTTGGGAATGAGATCATTAAATATAACTAATAAATTGTAGATACAAATACCATGTATTTCCTGATTAGTATCAGGTAAATATCTAAACTATCCAATATCTGGTCTAAGGGGAAAAGGTCAGAGACTCTGGGGTCCATTGTGAAAACCTGAGGTCCTCTGGGACAGTCACTTTAGTCTTTTTCTCAGAGACTTCCGTTGGTCCTTTTTTTGGTACCCATTTGTGTCTGCATCTTTAGAGTCTACTTTGCCTTTGCTTTTATTATTGGATGGTGGGTAGCTTTTCTAGGCCACCATGCCACCTACGACTGACAAATGGGGAGACCACAGGGTACGTACATGGTGCCAGGAACTTTTTGTAGACCCAGAGCAGAACTGGAATGAGGATGTACAGGAACGCACACCATTGCCTCAGGCCGGAGCTCCTGAGTGGGAAAGCCCGGGACAGGAGAGCAGTAACTGGGCTGGGCTCCTTGTGCGTGGTCAGGCTGGAGCCTGCAGAGCAGCCGTCAGTGCCCAGGCCCCAACTTCCTCCCCCGCCTCACTCCCCACCCTTCCGCCCCCTACCAAAAGCCTGAGATCAACTGGGTCCATAGGGTTTCTGCATACAAACTTTTAAAATATATATATATATATATATATATATATATATATATATATTTTATTGATTTCAGAGAGGAAGGGAGAGGGAGAGAGAGATAGAAACATCAATGATGAGAGAGAATCACTGATTGGCTGCCTCCTGCACCCCTCCACTAGGAATCAAGCCCATAACCTGGGCATGTGCCCTTGACCGGAATCGAACCTGGGACCCTTCAGTCCGCAGGCCAATGCTCTATCCACTAAGCCAAACCCGCTAGGGCTCTACTTACATTCTTTTATCACCTGCAAATAAAAAGTTTTACTTTTATTCCAACTTTCCACCTTTTAGTTATTTTTCTGGCCTATTATACTGATGAGGACTTCCAGAACAGTGTTGAGTAGAAATTATGAGAGCAGACATCTGTGCCTTTTTCCATATGTTAGGAAAACATGTTCAATGATTCATCACTAAAAATGATGATGTTAGCTCTGGGTTTTTTCATGCATATTGTTTATCAGACTAAGTTCCCTTATAATTCATAGTTTCTTGGGACTTTTTAACCAAATGTTGAATTTTATCAAATTTTCTTTTATTTGTTGAGAGATAGTCCCATGTGATTTTTCTCATTTATTCTGAAAATGTGAATTACATTGGATGATTTTGAATGTTTAAACCAAATTGACCTAAACCCCTTGGTCATGAAATGTTATTCTTTTTATATCTGTATTTATGAGAGATATTGAGCTTTAAATTTAAATATGCTTGGCAGATGTGGTATCAGCATGATGCTAGAGTCATATACCAAGCTAAGAGTGTTTCTACACCCTCTATTTTTTAAGAGTTTGTATTTCTTCCTTAAGTGACTGGTAGAGTTCACCGGTGCAGCCATCTGAACTTGGAGGTTCTTTTTCATGTGCGTGAAGGATTTTTATTAAGAATACTACTCCTTTAATGGCTATTTGGATTTTCTATTTCTACTTTTGTGTTTTGATAAGCACTATTTTTCAAGAAATTTGTTCTTTTCATCCTGCTTGTCAACTTTTTTGGCACAAGGTTTTTTTGTTTTGTTTTAACATATTCCTTTATTAACCTTTTAATATCTGTAGCTTCTGTAGTAATCTTCCCTCTTTCATTCTTGAAATTGACAATTTGTCTTTTTAAAAATCTGGGTAAATCTTGCTGTAGATTGGTAAATTTTATTAATCTTTTCAAAGGTCCAACTTTTGGTTCTGTGATTCTCTTTTAAAATATATATATTGATTTCAGAGAGAAAGAGAGAGGGAGAGATAGAAACATTAAAGATGAGAGAGAATCATTGATCGGCTGCCTCCTGCACGTCCCACACTGAAGATCAAGCCCACAACCTGGCATGTGCCCTGACAAGGAATCAAACTGTGACCTGGTTCATAGATCGGTGTTCAACCACTGAGCCCCTCCAGCTGGGCTTGGCTTTGTTGATTTTCTTGATTGCCCATATTATATTGTATTGATTTCTGTTCTTATTTTCTTTCTTTCATTTACTTTAGTTTTAATGTGCTCTTTTTCCCTAGCTTCTTAAATAGAATCTTAGATCACTGATTTCACACATTTCTTTCTTCTAATGTAGGTATGTAAAGCTATAATTTCTTTTAGAATTGTTTTAGTTGCATCCCACAATTTTTGGTAGGTCATGTTTTTATTATTCAATTCATCATATTTTCTAAATTTCTTTGTGATTTCTTCTTTGACAGTAAATTATTTAGAATTGTGTTGCTTAATTTCCAAAATTTCTATTTTTTCTAGATATCATCTTATTATTAGTTTCTAATTAAATTTTGTTGTAGTCAGCCTGGCCAGGGTAGCTCAGTGGTTGAGCATTGACCTATGAACCAGGAGATCATAGTTTGATTCCCAGTCAGGGCAAATGCCTGAATTGCAGGCTCAGTCCCCAGTGTGGGGCATGACGATTCTCTCTCATCAATGAAGTTTCTATCTTGCTCTCCATCTCCCTTCCTCTCTGTAATCAATAAAAATATGTTTTTTAAAAAATTTGTAGTCAGAGATTTATTTTATGATCAGCATATAGTCTACATTGGTGAACAATCTATGTGCTTTCTACATTGAAAAGAATGCATATTGTCCAGGTCTCAGTTTAGTTTCTATAAATATCTATTAAGTCCAGTAGAATAATAGTATTGTTCAAATTTTCTGCATGAGTTTTTAATCAATTACTGAGAGGTGTTAAAATTTCAAATTATGATTGTGAATTTATCTCTTGCTCCCCAAGATGAGTCAACATTTCCTTCCTGTACATTGGAGCTTTGTAATAACTGCATATATTTTTAGTATTATTATATCTTCTTGATGAATTGACTATTTGTCATTATGAAATATCTCCATTTTCATCCAGTAATATACTTTGTCTTGAAATGTGGCCACAACAGCCATCTCATGCTTGGTGTCTGTGTGGCTAGTAGGTAGTCTCCATGGTGGCTCCCAATAATCCTCACCTCAAGTTTTCAAACTCTTGTTGAGCTCTCTCCACTTGACTGTTGGATTTAGTGATTGATTCTAACAAATACAATGCAGCAGAATGATGGGTGAGCAATTCTGAGGTTAGGTCATAAAAGACCACAGCTTCTCTTATGGGGTGCTCTTTCTTACTCTCACTCATCTGTGCTGAGGAGTGAGCTTGGAAGCAAATTTCCTCCCCGCTGGGCTTTTAGATGAGTCTGAAGATATGGCCAACACTCTGCAGCCTCACGAGAGACCTTGCACCAGAGGCTCTCAGCTAATCTGTGCCCAGGTATCTAACACAGAGGAACTGTCAGATAAATGTTTGTCATTTTAAATTGCTAAGTTTTGGGGTAGTTTACTAGTATTATACAGAACAGATAACTAATTTACATGGTATGTTTTTTCCCACCCTTTTGTTTTCAACATGTCTGTCTTTATACTTCAAGTGTTTTTCTTGCAAATAATAATGTTGTAGGTCTTGCTTTTCAATCCAATCTGACAATTTCTGCCTTTAACTGGATTGTTTAGCTGATTTACATTTAATACAATTACTGGTAATGTAGGTTGAGTTTAGTCTACCATCTCGGTACATGTTTTCTATTTGTCCCATCTTCTGTCATTCATTTATGCCTTTGTTCCTGCTTCTCCTTGGTGAATGGGATAATTTTTAGTGTTCTATTTAATATAAGTATACATATTTTTAGTATGTCTTTTTATATTTTCTATTGACTTTTAGCGCCTCTTTTGACCACTTTGTGTTTTGTGTGCGTGTAACACATTGTTGTGGGTAGTTTTTATCGCGCGCTAACAGGTGGCGTGTGGCGCAGGCCATTTTTGCTAATTTTTTGCGCAAATGGCAACGTTCAGTAAAATTACGATAACTTTAGTTTACGTATTTATATGTTACCCTCATTCTACCGCTAGTCTATAAAAAAAGTATTAATACGTGTCCCGCGCTCTACTTACTACCAGTCAACGTAAAACGTATAAATACATTTCCCGAATACAATGTGGTAAATGTGATTTTTCTAGAAATTACATGATATATATTTAGCATATCTATTACATCATGAACAAAGTAATATATTAAAACAGTATAATTCCTTTAACCCACTCTACCACCCCATATGCACATGTTGTCATATATTTTATTGGATATATACTATAACACTACAATACCTTGCATCACAGGCACTCAGCTAATCTGTGCCCAGATTATCTAACACAGAGAAACTGTTAGATAAATGTTATTTTTGCTTTAAGCAGTCAGTAGTGCATTTGGTTTTTTATTACTTTATTTATCATCCTAACTATCTTTAAGTGTATAGTTCAGCAGTTTTAAGTATATCCACATAAGACAGTATATATATATCTATCCAGTCTAGCATTCTTCATTCCTTTCTGCAGATCTAGGCTTCTATCTGGTATCATTCCCCTTCACCCGAAGGACTTCTTTTAGTATTTCTTATAATGCAGTTCTGCTGAAGACAAATCCTCTCAGCTTATTAATATCAGGTAAGAACCAATCATTTTTTCTTCCTGTACTATGAGGACTTTAACAAATTTTGAATCCCAAAGTTCTTCTGGCAAATCTTTTCCCAATGTTTATTGCTAAAATTGGGGATTTTAAATTGAAATATTGTTATTCAAAGTATTATTTTTATATTTCCTTTCAAGATCAATTTGGACATTTGCTTTGTAATTATATTTGCAAGTATGTAGACCTATTTTATGCTCACTTTATATGATTTTTCTAGTTATTTGAATTATTTATTCTGATTCATCTCTTAGTCAACTAGTCTTCAAATAATTTTTTCCAAAAGTACACATAGTCCCCTGCAGTTTGGCTCAGTGGTTGGCCCTGGGACTGAAGGGTCTTGGGATCAATTCCCAGTCAAGGGCACGTATGTCAGTTGCAGGCTAGATCCTCAGGTTTGTGTGCTCCTCCCCCCTCCCCCCACCCACCCAATTCTCCCTCTCCTTCACGCTCTCTAAAAAAATCAACAGAAAAAATATCCTTGGGTGAGGATTAAAAATAATAATAATAATTTAAAAAAGAAATATACATAGTGACATATTTTCTAAGCTCATGCATATACAGTATAGGAATGGATTTTTGCTACCCTTCACATGAGTAACAAAGTAAAATTGTTTAATACTGCTTAAATATTGCTCCATTTTTTCCTGGCATTTAGTAGTAAGTTGAAAAGGTCCTGGTCAGTGAGGTGCAGTGTCATCCTGTACACTGAAAGGTTGCCAGTTCGATTCCCAGTCAGGGCATGTGCCAGGGTTTCAGGCTTGATTTTTGGCAGGGGTCACGCAGGAGGCAGCTGATGGATGTTTCACTCTTACGTGGATTTTTTCTCTCTTTCTCTCTTCCTCTCTCTCTCTAAATAAGAGGCTATTTTCATTTGCCATTTTTAACTTGTAAACCCCCTTAGAATTTTATGCTAGCTATAGCCTTCAAATGGAAGATATCTCCTTCAAAATAAAAGTAATTTAAAACTGTTGTATTAACTATGTGTTCCCAAGAATTAAATTAGTATTAACTAGAAAAATAACTGTAGCTATAAGGATTTGGATAATATCTAAAATTACTACTAAATAACAACGAATTTCCCAGAATTCATAGAATTTCAGAGAAAGTTTGTAAAAAAAAAAAAGTTCTCGGTCATTGTCAGACAATACAGCTTTCTGAGGTCCAAATCATTTATCAAGAAGGCTTCTATAACTTTCTTAATTTCTCTAGCCATCACAAGCCTTTCCTTCTCATTCAGAAATGAGCCCTGAAAATCTGGCAGGGTACTAAAAGCATCACTTACCTCATGCAGAATCAGCAGCTTATAACAACAGGCTCTTAAGACACTGTCCCTTCCCAATTGCTCTGTGAGACTAAAGAACTTTATTTCTGGCAGGAAAATTCTGCATTCTCACCCTTATCCTTGTGCTAGATCCTGTGGCTTCAACTATTTTGAGAATGATAGTGATCCCATTCAACTGATGTCTTTCTTGAGTCTTCAAGTACCTCTATCAACCCACAACCTATTTCTCCTGAGAGCATTTCCTTTTTATCTGAAGCTATTTCTTCTCCTGACTGCTGCTGAAGACAATTGGAGCTGTCTCCCGTTCCTCTGCCTTTGGAGTGTGACTCATACATTTCAATACCACTCATTTTTATAACAACCCTAAAAGTTATAAGACACTGGCACCCAATTCTTTTTTCACACTATTCATTTATCAAGTGAGAATGTCAGATACTAACTTAGAACTAATTACTCATGCGTGAACCGAGAAAAATGAGGTTTTACCTTACGAACTCCTAGAAAGAGCATTAATTAACCGCTGGCTCCTGGAGCTTGGAGCACATTGCCTTGCGGCCCCAGCCAATCAGCTTCCACATCACCTGGGAGCTGGTGAGAAACTAGACTCTTGGTCCCCACTCCCTGTCTACAAAATCAGGATCGTCGTGTATGCAAGGTCTGCAAGGAACGGTCAGCATCTTACCGTTTGGGAAGCACCGGTGTCTGGAGCAGAGCGTCCCAGCAGGTGCGCCAGGGCAGCTGGCAGGTGGGGATGAGAAACAGGTGTGCTCTGCCAGCTGCCTTCTCGGCCTCGGGGCAGCCAGAGGCCGGGGAGGCCGAGCCCCGCACAGTCGCCTCCCCCAGAGCAGCTCCCCACTTACCTCTGTACTCGAGGGGCGCAAGCTCACACTGAGGAGGTGGCGTTTCTCTGAAGGGAATGTTCTCTATATGCAGATTTCCCATCTGTTTGAGAAGATGTTTGTCTATCGTCCCAGATGGACACAGTTGTGCCAAATCTGGTCCCTGAACTAGTGAAATGCCTCGGTTCCCAAGCACCTCTGCTCCCATGTCTTGTAAAGGCTGACATTCGTTCTCAGCATCCGGATCCTGATGGTCGTGTGGGTTGTTTCAGGGGCACCTGGGAAAGTTCCTGCCTTGCGTGAGAGTGCCCTTCTCTCATCGTGCTCCCGCGCATTGCCTCTTGGGGAACATGAGCAGGGCAGGGTGGGAGCCTTCAACTGGCCATTTCCTTCCACAAGTAAACATTCTACTCGTGTCTCAGAGCGTTTCAGCCCAGTGTGCTGCAGTCGAGCTAGGATCCTCCCCAGGTCTGCTGCAGTGCTGGTGTTCCCATCTCCTCCAGGGGCACCATCATGCAGTTGGACAAACCACTGCCTGGAAGCCAACCTTGCCACCTCGCTCGCAGTCATGTTCCTGGCCCAGCACCAAGTTCTATCTTACTGCCTGAGTCTCTCCTGAACCAGTATCTTTCTTCCCATATTTTCCATTGCCCTGGTCTAAGTAAGCTCTTATCCTCTCCCTCCCAACTGGCCTCCCACCTCCACTTGCCTCCTAACATAATTAACTCAAGATGTGAATCTGTTTGCACCCCTCCCTTCTTTAACATCCCTCAATGACTTCCAATGGCTTTCAGGACAGAAAGCAAAATTCTTAGTGCGGTCCTAAAGCCCTGCCTCCCCTCCCCCCGGCCACCCCCCCGCCCCCTCCCCCCCCCCCCCCCCCCCCCCCCCCCGACCTGTGACCCTGGTTGCCTGACTTTACTCCATGCTCTGCTTGGCCTTCGGAGACCCAGCCTCACTGCATTGTCCTCTCCGGGTCCCTCGGCCTTTGCATGCAGGCTTTGCCAGTGCGAGCCTTTGCACTTGCTCGGTCCTCTTACTGGAATATTCTCCTCCCTCCATACTCTCTTGGCCTAGTCAGCGCTACTGCTGCAGCCTCTCTATCTCAGCTTACCCGGCCCCTTTGCGGAGGAGCTCTGCTGATACTCTGACCAAGTCAAGCTCCCAACAGTCCTCCATTCGTGCCAGGTCCCTCCCCTTCCTAGCACTTATCACTGCTTTCATCTTTCATTTTTGTGGATGATCACTGCATGAGCTCTTCCTGGCACCTAATAGAGGTTCAAAAGATCCCTGTAAAATACTGACTGTGTGCGCACTCCCCTCAGCAGCTCTCTCCTAGAACGGCCTTCACCGGACCCAGCTGGCCGCACCCACGTTTACCAACGATTATTCCTTGTTCTTACAGTCCTTACATTGACATCCAAGCTTATTTAGCTTTTTATTTCCTTTACATGTCTGATGGCTCTCCCTCAGGAGGCCCAGGTGGAACCTCTGGGGTGGGGCTTGGGGGAGGTGAGTGTAATGGAAAAAAAGCCTGTGTGTGTGTGTGAGTGTGTGTGTGTGTGAGTGTGTGAGTGTGTGTGTGTGAGTGTGTGTGTGTGTGTGAGTGTGTGTGTGTGAGTGTGTGTGAGTGTGTGTGTGAGTGTGTGTGTGTGTGTGAGTGTGTGTGTGTGTGTGAGTGTGTGTGTGAGTGTGTGTGTGTGAGTGTGTGTGTGTGTGTGTGTGTGAGTGTGTGTGTGTGAGTGTGTGTGTGTGTGAGTGTGTGTGTGTGTGTGAGTGTGTGTGTGTGAGTGTGTGTGTGAGTGTGAGTGTGTGTGTGAGTGTGTGTGTGTGTGTGTGTGAGTGTGTGTGTGTGTGTGTGTGTGTGTGTGTGAGTGTGTGTGTGTGAGTGTGTGTGTGAGTGTGTGTGTGTGAGTGTGTGTGTGAGTGTGTGTGTGTGAGTGTGTGTGTGAGTGTGTGTGAGTGTGTGTGTGTGAGTGTGTGTGTGAGTGTGTGTGTGTGTGTGTGTGGTGGGGATTCTGATCGGCCACCTGCCTGGCAGAGACGGGCCGGAGGGGCCTCCTCCAGATCTGGGGTGCATACTCGGGGTGGGAAGACCTGCTTCAAAGCCTTCTTCCCAGGAGTGCTACTCTATCCGTTCCCCTCCCTGCTCCTCCGGCTTTCAGAGGTGGCATATTTACAGAGGAAATCGCTGCCCTTTTTGCATATTGATTCATTTGAGAGTACTTCCTCAGAACAAGAGACTCGGCCCACTGCTGTTAGCTTTCTGTAAAGCTGCACACGGCTTTTCGGTGTGTGTTTATTACGCGCCCCTTGAGCTAAATGTGAGGCTGAGTGGTAATTGCGAGTCCATTTCCCTGCAGGCGAGCTGGCCGCCCTGAGGAGCCCCGAGGTGTAATCTTTACGCAGCTGCCTTGGCAACGGAGTCCACCGGTGTTTGCTATCCGTCCAAGGACAAGCAAACATCCACAAGAGTGGCTGTTTCGAACGAATTTCCCTCTCAAATTGGCACATTCTCTGTGAGCTTTCCAGACTTCACAGCGTGCCTCACAGTTTGGGAACAATTGCCATCCTCACCTGAGCGGCAAGTACTGGTTCTGTGGTGACTCGTGTCTTTAAAAGGCCACAGAGGTCCAGCCCGCTCTGCCGCTATCACTTAGATACACACCCCCAACGTCCCCAGGATAAAAGGTCACCTTTTAACACGTTAAAACATCGCTGTGGCCACATCTTAAGCTTTTTGTGTACACTGACGTTATCCATAGGGTACTTGAAATTTTTATTCTATATTAATTTACCAATTCAAATCTGTGTTTCACACAAGACTTCCATTATGTTGAATTATTGTTTTTTTTTATTCTTAAAATGTCCTGTCGAAGAACTTCTCCATGTTCTATCAGGGTGGCTGGCGGCTTTGTCACTGGTTTGCCCACTTTTAGAATGACTAACGGGCCTACTTTGACCCAGGCTGAGAGGGGTTCCCAGGGCCTGGGTTTTCAGTGAGAAAACCAGAAAGTCCAGACCAATCAGGACAGATTGGTCACCCTCCTCCCACTTTCCCCAATCACAGGTAATTCCTCCCTGGTGGTAGGAATTCCCTGAAACCAATAACTTGTTAGCTTTCTCTCTCTGAGTCTCTGTCAATCTCTCTCTCTCTCTCTCTCTCTCTCTAATATAACAGCTTTACTGAGATAAAATTCACATAACATGCCATTCACCCATTTAAAGTGTGCCATTCTGTAGTTATTAGTATATTCACAGAGTTGTGCGATCCTCAACACAATCTTAGCACATTTTCATAACTCCCACAAACACCCTGTGCATTAGCAGTCACGCCCACTTCCTTATCCTCAATGCCTGCCAACCACTGGTCTGCTTTGCCTTTTCTGTACATTTCCTGTAACTGGAATCATATAATATGTGGCCTTTTGTGCCTGGCTTTCTTTCACTTAGCATGATGTGTTTAAGGTTCTTCCATATCATAGCACATATCCATTGTTTATTCCTTTTTTATCACTGAATAATAGTCCATTGTATAGACAGACCACATTTTATTTATCTAGTCACAAGTTGGTGAACACTTGAGTTGTTTCTGTCCTTGGGCTATTATGAATAGTCCTGCTACAAATACTTATGTATACGTTTTTATGTGACCATATTTTTCATTTCTCTTGAGTAAAAACCTATGAGTGGAATTCCTGGGTCATGTGGTAACTCTAGGTTTAATCTTTGAGGAACTGCCAGACTGTTTTCCAGAGTAGCTGAACCATTTGCATTCTCACCAGCAGTGTGTGTAGGTCCTAGTTTCCCCACTTCCTTGTCAACACTTGTTGTTACCTGTCTTTTTTATTATAGGCATCCTAGTGGGTGTGACATGGTAGCTCAGAGTTTGATTTGCATTTCCTTGATGGCCAAGGATGTTAAACATCTTTTCATATGTTTATTGCTAAGCTTCTTAAATGGAAAATTATAATAAATATAAAGGATGTTGCAAAGACTGATTATATGCTGTCGGCTTAAGATTTAAATTAAATATGTATATAGGATGTCCACATTATTATCTATTATCTCAGGTCACTCCACCTGGAGGTAAACCTCCACGTTTCATTTAAACCACTGACTCTTTCTCGCTCTCTCTCACCTGCTCTGATGTCGGGCCATCCTCTGCTCTCTCCACTGAGCCTGTTGGCCAAGTGACTGCTCCCTCCTGCAGCCAAGGACTGTGTGTTCTCTGCACGTAAGCCTGGACTTGCAACCCGGTGCTTTACCGATTAACTTCCTCAGGCTGGACACCCGGTCAGTGCTCCTGTTATCTGGGCTCCTCTGTACCCTCATTTCTTCCCTTCTCTCACCTCTCTGATTAGATGCTGCTTCTTTCTCCTCTGTCTTTTCCTCCAGTTTCTCTTGTGCATTCTGTATGTTTTTTTAATGTACCAACTTGTCCCTTCCTTCCTTCCTTCCTTCCTTAACAATTTACGAGAGGATCCAGGCTCTCTCTTCCATCGCCGGCTCTTGCCTCCTCTGCTCCTGTCAGTGACTGATTTTCTCTCAAGAAACCCCACTGACTTGGCAGAAGAGGACAGGACTCCTAGCAAGGCCACTGGGAACACGATCTGCTTTAGAAAACACACTCTCTACTGCAATCTGTTCTGGAGCCCGAGAAGGGTAATTAGTAGTTTCCTTCTCTCTAGAGAGGCCCTGGCCACAGTTGCGTGATAGTGATTAAGAGTTTCTAAAAATGTCTATGGATGACCCCACTCCCCTCATTAATCAGCCGCTACTACAAAACACCATTTCAGCATTTTAAACCCATTATTGCCTGACATGTGTCTGTCAAATGGCCATACCTTGCAATTTGGTAGAGGGGACAAGAATGATAATAATTAATAATTAATAATCAATGGGCCAGGTGCTACCTAAGCAGTGGAGAAAGAGTGATTCCATGCGGACAGGCCAGTGGAGAAGTGGGCAGCCAGGTATTTTCATTGTCATTTGCACATAAAGAGATCCAGCCAGCACAGGGTAACGTGTCCACAATTCAGATACAAAAATGGTTTCTCATCATACTTACCTGGCGCGGGGTGGGGGGATGGGAGGGGGTACCATGATCACGAAGGTGTTTTCCCAGGGAGAGGCTTATCCATTGCACTCCGGATGCGCTGACCCCTGCGGTTTCCCCACATGTGGGAAACTCAACTGCATATTTGTGGTCGTGGGGGACTGCATTCGCGCTCTGTCCTGTAAACAAAACAAAATAAAATATAAGAAGGTTTCTCGTTTCTCCTTCCTTAAAGATACAACACTTGGGACAACGCTGAGATTTTCAGCTCCGAGCAAAGAGATCTGTGGTCCCCCACGAGTGAGGTAGCACAATGTTTGTTGGTCTTTGTGTTTCAGAGTGAAGGGGCAAGAGAAGGAGGAGAAATTGAGGCGGGCAGTCAAGCAGGTCCTGAAGTGTGACGTGACCCAGAGCCGGCCGCTGGGGGCTGCCTCCGTGCCCCTGGCCGACTGCCTGCTCAGCACGCTGTGCCTGGACGCCGCCTGCCCAGACCTCCCCACCTACCACTCCGCCCTCAGGAACCTCAGCAGCCTGCTCAAGCCGGGGGGCCACCTGGTGCTCATGGATGCCCTGAAGAGCAGCTACTACATGATTGGGGAGCAGAGGTTCTCTAGCCTCTCCCTGGACCGGGAGGCAGTCGAGGCTGCTGTGCGAGAGGCCGGCTATGCCATCAAGCAGTTTGATGTGATCTCGCAAAGTTACTCTTCCACCGTGGCCAACAACGAAGGCCTTTTCTTCCTGGTGGGGCAGAAGCTGAGCAGATCTGCATGACACCTTGTGGCCACAATGAAGGCACTTCCTTGACTGACCCAGTTGACTTCAGTCCTTGGTTCTAATTGTTGCGGTCACTATGCTGAGTAGAGGCTAATGGCTGGGGCGCTGAGGGTTTGTCTAGGACAAGGCTATAGCCGTCAGTAAACCTGGAGGCGATTGGTTGACCACCTACTCTGTGTCTAGTCTTCACTACCTGTGATTATAAAAGAAAATAGAACGTTCCTTAAGCATCTTGCTTATGAAGGCTCGAGCCCACATCTGCCTACAGAGCAATGTCAGCATTCATTTCCTTGGGGCCTGCTTCCTCCTTCTTCCCACAAACAGACTTCTCCTCTTCCTCTTGCCTTCTCTAGAGACCCCGTCTTCAGCTGGGGTCCCCTGGTACCACCACTGCCTCTGGGGTCAGAGAACAGCCGTTGCTTTGCTCCTGGGTCCCAGGGATGAGTCAGGCCCTTCTCTTACTTCCCTCAACACACCTACCTGAAGAGAAGCTTAGGAGTTAGCAAGCGTGATAGCAGGTGCTCATTACAGCTGCTGTTAGAAACAGTCTTCAGAGCCCGCCTCCTGAGAGGGTCCTGTTGGCATAGCTCTCGGCCAAGTATCTCCTTAGAGTTAGCTTCTATCCTGATGGCATGCCATGCTCTCCTCCCAGGCACCATCACCCACGACGCTCTAAAACAGAGGTTGACAAACTATGTCCCATGAGCCAGAGCCAGCCTGCTGCCTGTGTTGTAAAATCTTACTGAGACATGACCATGCATTCACACATTGTCTGTGGCTGTTTTCGTGCTATAATGCCAGAGTTGAATAGTGTGACAGCAACTGTATGCATGACCTGTGAGGAACAGAGTAAAGACGTAAGATGGAGTCAAGCTGCTAAATGATTAACTTCAAGTGGGCTGAGTCATAGGGAAATGACTATTTTTGTTTTAAATGACTCTGGGGACTTAAACTTTTGAACTTTCCATTCTGTGTCAATACCTGGAAGCACATCAGTACATTGTGTGTTAATGACTGGACATGCACCAAACTGCCAGGTAACCAGCTGAATGACGTCAACAAGAAAATGTTGCGATGTCTAGACCACTGGGCATCTGGTGATTACCAGCACACATATGACGGTGACCATCTTGAACCAGTTCGGGGGCTAAGAATGTAGAACTGATTTTCCTCAAGAATACTTTTTCTTGTAAGAACCCTCAGCTATTCTTTCCCCTTCAGAACACTCTAGATACTGCCTCGTTGTGTTTCTGGTTTGCAAACCCTTAAGACCATTGAATAAATCTTTGTCACTTAATTTCTAGCCACAGCTCCAGGCTCTACTGAGCTCAGCTGACATTTAGCAAAGCCCAAACTAGCTATTTTCTGGACCATTACAGAAAAAGTTTGCTGATCCCAACATAAAGGAGAGAGTAGTGTCCCTTCCCACTCTTCCTCATCCCAAGATTTCCCTTTTCCCAGGTTTACTGACAGTGGACCTTTCTGCTTTCCACAAGGGAGAGTCCTTCCTCCCACTCCCCCCACATTCACGGACAATCACATCAGAGCACAAGAGTCCAACACCAGTACATTTTTGTTTACATGGTTGTTTAGGACAATGGTGTCATAACACAATATGGTCCACTTCCAGGATATTTCAATCACTCAAGCTCATAGGGCATTCACATTCAAACACAATATTCTGCCCTAACTGGTTTGGCTCGGTGGATAGAGTGTAGGCCTGTGGACTGAAGGGTCCCAAGTTTGATTCCGGTCAAGGGCATGTATCTTGGTTGCAGGCACGTCCCCAGTGGGGAGTGTGCAGGAGGCAGCTGATCGATGTTTCTGACTTTCTAACCCTCTCCCTTCCTCTCTGTAAAAAATCAATAAAATATATATTTTAAAAAAACCCCACAATATTCTAATCTGATTACAATTCTAGAGATTCCATCCTGAAGGACACAAACGGGCTAGTCCTGGATGGAGAAAGCCACGTGCAGCTCTGTTCCTTTAGCAGGCGCTGTGACTGGGCCTGCACGTCCGTTCTGTAAGCAACAGCCCCAGAAGGGCGCACCTAACTCACAGGACCCGGCACAAAGCACCAGGCTCCCAGGAAGTGCCCAAGTCTTTAGAAACGGGGTTCCCTCCAACATGTGCCATATCTCCCGGCCAGAGGGAAGGCCACAGCTTTGCCCAAAACATCTGTATTTGGTTACCTCCCAAAACAACAGCTCTTGCTTATTTATTTTTGCATAACTGTAAACAAAAACACCTTTTCATTTAAAAAAGGATTTTCTGGTTTAAAACTCTTAAAAATAAGCACTCTTCACCATTATTTCCATTATTGAAAATACAGCTCCTTAGATTGAATATTGCCTTCAAAACATTTTAAATTAAATATATCACCCTTGCCTGGCCGGTGTGGCTCAGTGGCTGAGTGTCGTCCCATGAACCAGGCGGTTACTGTTAGATTCCTGGTCAGAGCACATTGCCCGAGTTGTGGGCTCGAACCCCAGTGGGGGGTGTGCAGGAGGCAGCCAATCAATGATTCTCTCTCATTATTGATGATTCTATCTCTCCCTCTTCCTTCCTCTCTGAAAAAAAAAATGTAGCGCCCTTGAAAATTAAGAACAAACAACAGTTTCCTGTGCTCTGACATAAAGGATGTAGGGAAACTGAAATACAGCCCTGCCTACGTTTCGGGCCAGTGAACTCGGAGCAGACTGTCCTTGAAAACCAGCTACACTGAAGACAGATTTTTAAGAAAGAGACATAAGACTAATTAAATACCGTAGCATAGACAAGAAAACAAACAAACAAGAAAATCCCCAAGTGATCTCTTTTTAAGAGAAGCTTCAAAATGATAGGTTTTCTACTCTTTCCTGTGAAAGTCTGGGGAAGGGGAGAGTGAGTCTGAGGCCAGACGGGCACCAGCATCCTTAGACGGCACAGTTCTCCGCAGACCTCGTCTCTGGGGAGTTTTGCTTCCAGGATGGCATTTTCTATGTTGTGTTATAACTTTATTTTTCTGTTTCCCCACTGACCTGTGAGCCTCTGGTTTATATGTAGAATCCCTGACGCTTTGACCAGACATGGTCTGGGTGCCGGAGACAGAGCAGTGCATCATGGAGGTGAGAGCCCTGGTCTCCGGCGCTTAAGTTCCAAAAGAGGGAGTCGGGGGAGCAGACAAGGAAGCTAACTGGTAAATAGGAGACTCTCTGATAGTGACAAGATCCACTAAGGAAATACAACCGGGTAATGGAGAGGAGAATGTCTGTGTGACAATGAATATCTGACTAAAAATTGTTTCAACAAGAGGGTTCATCAATCTCACTAAGAGGTTCTGAGGCACACACTCTGGGAAGGATGGTGGCTCAGCACTGAGGGAGGGATGGTGGCTCAGCACTGAGGGAGGGATGGTGGCTCAGCACTGAGGGAGGGATGATGGCTCAGCACTCCGGGAGGGATGGTGGCTCAGCACTGAGGGAGGGATGGTGGCTCAGCACTGAGGGAGGGATGATGGCTCAGCACTGTGGGAGGGATGGTGGCTCAGCACTGAGGGAGGGATGATGGCTCAGCACTGGGGGAGGGATGGTGGCTCGGCACTGAGGGAGGGATGGTGGCTCGGCACTGAGGGAGGGATGGTGGCTCGGCACTGTGGGAGGGATGGTGGCTCGGCACTGTGGGAGGGATGGTCGCTCGGCACTGAGGGAGGGATGGTGGCTCAGCACTGAGGGAGGGATGGTGGCTCAGCACTGAGGGAGGGATGGTGGCTCAGCACTGTGGGAGGGATGGTGGCTCAGCACTGAGGGAGGGATGGTGGCTCAGCACTGTGGGAGGGATGGTGGCTCAGCACTGAGGGAGGGATGGTGGCTCAGCACTGTGGGAGGGATGGTGGCTCAGCACTGAGGGAGGGATGGTGGCTCGGCACTGAGGGAGGGATGGTGGCTCGGCACTGAGGGAGGGATGGTGGCTCGGCACTGTGGGAGGGATGGTGGCTCGGCACTGTGGGAGGGATGGTGGCTCGGCACTGAGGGAGGGATGGTGGCTCGGCACTGTGGGAGGGATGGTGGCTCGGCACTGAGGGAGGGATGGTGGCTCGGCACTGAGGGAGGGATGGTGGCTCAGCACTGTGGGAGGGATGGTGGCTCAGCACTGAGGGAGGGATGGTGGCTCAGCACTGAGGGAGGGATGGTGGCTCAGCACTGTGGGAGGGATGGTGGCTCAGCACTGAGGGAGGGATGGTGGCTCAGCACTGTGGGAGGGATGGTGGCTCAGCACTGAGGGAGGGATGGTGGCTCAGCACTGAGGGAGGGATGGTGGCTCGGCACTGTGGGAGGGATGGTGGCTCGGCACTGAGGGAGGGATGGTGGCTCGGCACTGAGGGAGGGATGGTGGCTCGGCACTGAGGGAGGGATGGTGGCTCGGCACTGTGGGAGGGATGGTGGCTCGGCACTGAGGGAGGGATGGTGGCTCGGCACTGAGGGAGGGATGGTGGCTCGGCACTGAGGGAGGGATGGTGGCTCAGCACTGTGGGAGGGATGGTGGCTCGGCACTGAGGGAGGGATGGTGGCTCGGCACTGAGGGAGGGATGGTGGCTCGGCACTGAGGGAGGGATGGTGGCTCGGCACTGTGGGAGGGATGGTGGCTCGGCACTGAGGGAGGGATGGTGGCTCGGCACTGTGGGAGGGATGGTGGCTCGGCACTGAGGGAGGGATGGTGGCTCAGCACTGTGGGAGGGATGGTGGCTCAGCACTGAGGGAGGGATGGTGGCTCAGCACTGAGGGAGGGATGGTGGCTCAGCACTGTGGGAGGGATGGTGGCTCAGCACTGAGGGAGGGATGGTGGCTCAGCACTGAGGGAGGGATTGTGGCTCAGCACTGTGGGAGGGATGGTGGCTCAGCACTGTGGGAGGGATGGTGGCTCAGCACTGAGGGAGGGATGGTGGCTCAGCACTGTGGGAGGGATGGTGGCTCAGCACTGAGGGAGGGATGGTGGCTCAGCATTGTGGGAGGGATGGTGGCTTAGCACTCCGGTAGGGTTTGGTGGCTCAGCACTCCGGTAGGGTTTGGTGGCTCAGCACTGAGGGAGGGATGGTGGCTCAGCACTGAGGGAGGGATGGTGGCTTAGCACTCCGGTAGGGTTTGGTGGCTCAGCACTCCGGTAGGGTTTGGTGGCTCAGTACTGAGGGAGGGATGGTGGCTCAGCACTGTGGGAGGGATGGTGGCTTAGCACTCCGGTAGGGTTTGGTGGCTCAGCACTGAGGGAGGGATGGTGGCTCAGCATTGTGGGAGGGATGGTGGCTTTGCACTCCGGTAGGGTTTGGTGGCTCAGCACTGAGGGAGGGATGGTGGCTCAGCACTGAGGGAGGGATGGTGGCTCAGCACTGTGGGAGGGATGGTGGCTCAGCACTGAGGGAGGGATGGTGGCTCAGCACTGTGGGAGGGATGGTGGCTCAGCATTGTGGGAGGGATGGTGGCTTAGCACTCCGGTAGGGTTTGGTGGCTCAGCACTCCGGTAGGGTTTGGTGGCTCAGCACTGAGGGAGGGATGGTGGCTCGGCACTGAGGGAGGGATGGTGGCTCAGCACTGAGGGAGGGATGATGGCTCAGCACTGTGGGAGGGATGGTGGCTCGGCACTGAGGGAGGGATGGTGGCTCGGCACTGAGGGAGGGATGGTGGCTCGGCACTGTGGGAGGGATGGTGGCTTAGCACTCCGGTAGGGTTTGGTGGCTCAGCACTGAGGGAGGGATGGTGGCTCAGCACTGAGGGAGGGATGGTGGCTCAGTATTGTGGGAGGGATGGTGGCTCGGCACTGAGGGAGGGATGGTGGCTCAGCACTGTGGGAGGGATGGTGGCTCAGCACTGTGGGAGGGATGGTGGCTTAGCACTCCGGTAGGGTTTGGTGGCTCAGCACTGAGGGAGGGATGGTGGCTCGGCACTGAGGGAGGGATCGTGGCTCAGCACTGAGGGAGGGATGGTGGCTCAGCACTGTGGGAGGGATGGTGGCTTAGCACTCCGGTAGGGTTTGGTGGCTCAGCACTGAGGGAGGGATGGTGGCTCAGCATTGTGGGAGGGATGGTGGCTTAGCACTCCGGTAGGGTTTGGTGGCTCAGCACTGAGGGAGGGATGGTGGCTCAGCACTGAGGGAGGGATGGTGGCTCAGCATTGTGGGAGGGATGGTGGCTTAGCACTCCGGTAGGGTTTGGTGGCTCAGCACTGAGGGAGGGATGGTGGCTCAGCACTGAGGGAGGGATGGTGGCTCGGCACTGAGGGAGGGATGGTGGCTCAGCACTGAGGGAGGGATGGTGGCTCGGCACTGAGGGAGGGATGGTGGCTCGGCACTGAGGGAGGTATGGTGGCTCAGCACTGTGGGAGGGATGGTGGCTCAGCACTGAGGGAGGGATGGTGGCTCAGCACTGAGGGAGGGATGGTGGCTCAGCATTGTGGGAGGGATGGTGGCTTAGCACTCTGGTAGGGTTTGGTGGCTCAGCACTGAGGGAGGGATGGTGGCTAGGCACTGAGGGAGGGATGGTGGCTCGGCACTGAGGGAGGGATGGTCGCTCGGCACTGAGGGAGGGATGGTGGCTCGGCACTGAGGGAGGGATGGTGGCTCCGCACTGTGGGAGGGATGGTCGCTCGGCACTGAGGGAGGGATGGTGGCTCGGCACTGTGGGAGGGATGGTGGCTCGGCACTGAGGGAGGGATGGTGGCTCGGCACTGAGGGAGGGATGGTGGCTCGGCACTGAGGGAGGGATGGTGGCTCGGCACTGAGGGAGGGATGGTGGCTCGGCACTGAGGGAGGGATGGTGGCTCAGCACTCCGGTAGGGTTTGGTGGCTCAGTGTCCGCCAGCGCTGGGCCCAGGTGGCATCTTCCCGTCTGTGGGTGGGTCATTCATGGTTGGAAATCTCTTTCAGACGCCCCCACAGGTGTCTCACGTCTTGTTGCCCCGGACTGAGTAACATGCCCGCCTCTAGACCAGTTACAGACAAAACAGGAAGGCACAGGCACATTCCTTAAGATGTGTTAGAAGAATGAACAAATTCTTAGATAACAACAAAAAGAAAAAAGAAAGCTCATGGATTCCATGAATGAGCCAGCATCTCTGTCGTCCTAGCAATCCATTCCCCCACCTCCACCCCCACCCCCCTCAGCTACGAAGATCATCCTATTTTCAAATTCTGGCTTGTCCCCTTACTAGCTGTTTTCCCTTGGGCAAGTTATCAAGTTCCTCTGCACCTCAGTTTCCCCATCTGTAAAATGAAATTAAACTAGAACTTCTTGTCAAGATAATGAAAATAAATGGCTACCTATAAAGGACCTAACAGTGGTCGGCAAACTCATTAGTCAACAGAGCCAAATATCAACAGTACGACGATTGAAATTTCTTTTGAGAGCCAAGTTTTTTAAACTTAAACTATATAGGTAGGTACATTGTTATTAACTTAATTAGGGTACTCCTAAGACTTAGGAAGAGCCACACTCAAGGGGCCAAAGAGCCGCATGTGGCTTGCGAGCCGCAGTTTGCTGACCACGGACCTAGAACAATACTTAGCATTCGATACGCACATACTTCTCTACTGTACGTTATAACCCTTACCTCATCATCTCCGCTGTGGTGTTAGTTGCCAAAGCCGCTGAGAAGAGATGTATTGTCTCCAAGGAGGAGAGACTTCAGTTCTGGGCTGCAGGCGTCCAGGCCCTTTCCTGGCAATGCCTTCCAGAGGGGCTCTGCTAAAACTCAGCTTCTACACCACAGGCCACCAATTCCTTTCTCATTTAAGAAATATTCAGCAAACATGTATCTAGCACCCCCCCCCCACCACCACCACCTTTCTACCAGAGGAACTGGGAAGGCAAATAAAACCCCCGTGTCAGCCCGCTCACGGTCCTGGGCTTGCAGTCACGGTAGCATCCCCTGTTTCCAGGCACTTCCCAGGTGCGCTGCAGGCTGCAGCCACGGTCCCACCCAGAGCCGCCATGCCAGCTCTGCTCAGGCTGTGCTCCGCTGGTCTCTGCTCACGCCAGTTCTGTTTGGCTGCCTCAGAGCACGCTGGTTTCCTCCCAGTGAGGTAGAGGACGCTGCCTCTATTCCGCGTGTTAGTACGCTTTTTCTGCAAAGGGCCATATAGTAGATATTTTAGGCTTTGCAAGTCTTATGGTCTTGATGGAAACTACTCAAGTCTACAATTACGATGAAAGCAGACCTAACAATATGCAAATGAGTGGGCATGGCTGTGTTTCAATAAAACGTTATTTAAAAAAAGAGGTCGATGAATGCATTTGGCATTTGGTACAAGGGGTGTAGTTTACTGATGCCTGATCTTGTCCCTGAAGCAGCCTTGCTTGTGCCCAAGGTTTTACAAGGTTTCTCATGGACATTCTGGTTAGTTTCAAACATCAGTCCTGCCTACAGGAGCTCAAACCCAGTCCAGATGGAGCTGGAAGGGGACTAGCAGAACATCGTTTCTCCATGGTGTAGTCCTGCTCCATCACGCTCCCCTGCTGCCTCCCCCAATCAGAACTCCTCCCTCCTCCCCAGTGTGAAGCATTCAATACTTACAGACAGAAAATAGGGGAAAGGGGGACGGGGGGAAGCAGATGAAGCCAACTACACTAATAGTTTTCAAACTGCAAGTTGGCCTTCAATAGCGTATCATAAAATCAATTCAGTGTACCACCACAAACAATAGTGAGTAAACTAGAAGACAAAATTCCAGATGTAGCATTTCGTATGGTATTATTTTGTGAAGTTTTGTGTAATTACATACATATATATGTATATATATATATATATATATATTTGTTACTACATCATGATATACAACATATATATATATATATATATATTCAGCTTGTGATAAAACATGTTTGAAAGTCACTAGCTGTACTCTGGGTTCTGGGACTCATTCCCAGTAGCTAACATCTTCCTTTCAAACAGAGATGAAAGGCGTGGCCCTGCTCTTAAATAACCCGAGCCACGGGGACATGGACAGGCACACCGTCAGCATGGGCATGGGCATGGCCAGGGCTCAGGATGAGTCAGCACACAGTGCCCAGAGAGGGTTGTCAGGAAAGGTGCTGTTTGCTCTGGGTCCTGTGAGCTGACAGGGGTGTGTTTAGCAGATGGGAGGTGGGCAATCACCCTTCTCATAGGTCTGTTGTCCGACTGAAGCTGGGACCTAAGCAGCTATTTGGCTGCTGGTCTTGTGTTTGTTTTCCTGAACTCAAACAGACCAACCCGGGCACTAGCAAACACTGGCTAGGGGTCACTCTGGTACTTACTTATAAATACCTTTGACCACTGACCAAACACAGAGTTTTTTTTTTTGGTCCACTTTCCAGGAAGATGTTCAGCAGTCTCACCCTGAGCAAACTGTTATGATGCGGGAAGATGCAGGTCCTGTAATCTCCGGGGCGAGGACCGTGAAGGGAGCGCTGTTAACAAGGTTGCTCACTGCTGGGTGCTGGGCAGCCCGACCAGCCCGGCCTCCGTCACGCCCATCAGCTGGCTGTCCAGAGGAATAAGGACACGTCCATGGCGGGACTTACCAGGCAGATCTTTAGAAGCTGGGACCGCCCCCTCTCATTTTAGCCTCAGCCAACTGGAGAATGAGACATGACCACTAAGTCTTATGGAGGCTACGAAAAGGTGGGAAAAGCTCAGGATTGCAGGATAAGCCCGGCCAGCGTGGCTCAGTGGTTGAGCGTCGACCTATGAACCAGGAGGAGGTCACGATTGGATTCCTGGTCAGGCATGTGCCCGGGTTGCGGCTCGCTCCCCAGTAGGGGGCGTGCAGAAGGCAGCCAATCAATGATTCTTTCTCATCATTGATGTTTCTATTTCTCTCTTCCTCTCTGAAGTCAATAAAAATATACTTTTAAAAAAGATTGAAGGACAGGTGCTCGCTTCAGCAGCACATATACTAAAATTGGAATGATACAGAGAAGATTGGTGTGGCCCTGCTTAAGGATGACACACAAATTCATGAAACGCTCCATATTAAAAAAAAAAAAAAAAAAAAAAAAAGATTGCAGAACAGAAACTGTGTGCGAATCACTTCCTTGCTATGAAAGCATCATTCCACCTGTCTCCAACAGCCACTGCTCAGGACGACTGAAGTCAGATGAGATGCCTGTGAGGCCATCTTGTGACCTGTTAAGTTACGCATGGCTATGAGATCGCTTCGGTGTTATTAACCCTGTCTAGGGAGCCGCTGTGCCCCGTGTTGCTACATCCATTAAGATTCCTTTCATGACCTGAGTGGGGGTGGACTTCAAAAGCTCTTGTAAAGCTGGACCGCGTCCTGGAGAGGCTCCAGCAGGGCCAGGGAAACCCACCTTGCATACGCTTCACGTCTAAGTCAGCGCCATGCACCTCTATAGCTCCTCGGTCAGTCAGGAGGTGTTTGCTGTGCCTGCTGGGTGTCAGGCATTGGGCTTGAGGGTGGAGGATGCAAGACTGAAGGTGACGCAGCCTCAGGGGATTATGTCGCCGTGAAGGAGACCAGAAGGTGATGCGCTCTTACAGAACCTTCAAATAAGGACTAAAAAGGAGAAAAGGAAAGAAAAGAAAAGAAGTATTAGATTTTTTTTGTTTCTCAAGTCAGGTTGCCCTTTCTGACAGAGCAGCCCATCAAAATGAGAAAACAAAAACAAACAAAACCCCCCACTATGGCTCAGGTGTTTAAGAAAGATGACCACAGCCCTGGCCGGTTGGCTCAGTGGATAGAAGGTCGGCCTGCAACTGAAGGGTCCCGGGTTCAAGTCCAGTCAAGGGCACATGCCAGCGTTGTGGACTCGATCTCCAGGAGGCAGCCAGTCAATGATTCTCTCTCATCATTGATGTTTCTATCTCCCCTTCTCCCTTCCTCTCTGAAATCAATAAAAATATTTTTTTAAAAAAAAAGAGAAAGAAAACATTTAAAGGAAGACGATCACAAAGACAAACAGGGGGTGAGTGGAATAAGAGGCTGTCCACGTATTCCCAGTGGAGCAGGGACTCTCTCCTCCTCGCCCACCACTCGCCCTCCCCGCTTGCTGGCAAGTTTTGGACAAAATGCTTTGCTTGGCCCTCGACAACCAGAAGAGGGCGAGCGAGGCTGCCGCTGGGGCCTTCCTTCCTGAATTTGCCCTTTGATGCGGCGAGGAATTTAAATTGAGCGAAGCCTTTCACAGCCAGAAGCCCGGCCACAGCATATCCTTTGTGCTCTCTGCTCCGGGCTGCTAGGGAAAGGCGAAGGGAATCCAGCCTATTTTCCCTTAACAAAAAAACCGTATAATTATTTTTACAGATGCATACATTTAAACATTTCCCCTTTGCAGTCTATACCCAAAATGCAAATTTTAATAAACCATTCATAGGCTCTGGGCCAGCTAAGCATAAGAAATGTTAAATATTAGATTATGCAGTTAACTCACCATCATCTCCTATTTCCTGTTTATTCAAAGAAGAAACTAAAAGTTTTTGTGCTTTTTCAAAACTCAGTTTTTTATTATTTAAAAAAATAGTCTTTCTATGGTTTGGGCCAAACCATGATGTTTAAAGCTTTAAATGTTACTTCCATAGCGTCTGCTGCGTTCAGGGGAAGAGCTGGGGTTACATTGCAAACCCTCAAGAAATCCCCGGGAATGAATATCGCCTCTGTGCTGCCCGGTGGAGACCAGGACAGGCTTTCTTCCCCGGCAGCCTACTGTCTCTCTCCCGACCACGGGAAAGCCTGCGCACCTTTAAACAGAAGAGGACAAAACACAAAACTGGGAACGTAGTTCGGTTCTCTCACAAAGATCAGTAGCAACAGGACCCACTCACTTGGAAGCCCACCACCCTGGGACAGGTCTTCTCCTCTGCGCCTGGCCATAGCTCTCCCTGTGCAACAAGGGGAGGAAGATGTTTCTGGAAGGCGAGTAAACCGTTCGCTGCCCCCTTCTCCTCGAGGGCCCGTTTCTGCCCCTCCTCATCACCCTCTAACGTTCGGTAAGAGCTGTGGAAACCCCAGTCACTCCATGTGATCCTGGTCCTATAGGATGTATATCTTACTTGTGAGTTAAAATTTACAAAATTGAAAGTCAAAATCTCCTATTTATAGATGAAGGCTTCAAAACGGACCTGGGCCAAAGAGCCTTCACCTTTCTGTGCCTCAGTCTCTCCTGTGAAATGAGAGGCTGAATTAGCTCCCTATAAACCCAACATTTTACGACATATGAATCAGAGAACAATACATGTTAAAATAGAATGCCAACACGTGCCAGCTAGCAAATCCCATTTTAAAATATTTAATAGAAATTGGCTCAAAACCCTATCCTTCATGCAAGCAACCCATGATTCCTCTACTGTTTCAGGGAATTGCGGGGGGGGGGGGGGGGGGGGGGGGGAGGGCACGGGGCAGTGACTTCCATTTCTCCTGGTGACCCCTGGATCTGAGCTCCCCCAGTCACTGGGTTCTAGGTTGTGAACCATCTCACTTCAAGCACATGCTGATCCTTTTCTGTGTCGCATGACCCTTGACCAGACTCATCCTCATTCTCTGAAATTCCACTGGCCCCAACATACGAGTATCAGACATGACGGAAGCTTCAAGACAATGGAAGGAGTTCGCACTGTAGGGACGCAGCAACTTAAAATACCCGGCACTCTCGTCTTCACCTTCTGGGGAGCTTCCCAGTGACACACTCTCTCCACTTGCCCTCACTG
The DNA here is from genome assembly GCF_028538775.1 of Myotis yumanensis. Classification (NCBI taxonomy): domain Eukaryota; kingdom Metazoa; phylum Chordata; class Mammalia; order Chiroptera; family Vespertilionidae; genus Myotis; species Myotis yumanensis. The sequence continues at coordinate 78,847,865 of NW_027223761.1, forward strand.
TGCCGCTCTGCTGTCTCCAGCCCTGTGCTCACCGCTTCTTGGCTGCCCCCCCCCGCCCCGCCCCCCCCCCCCCCCCGCCCACCTTCCCCACAAAGGCCTGTACCCACGTCTGCAGGTCACTGGCTTCTTCAGGTCCAGACCACACCCCTGGGGCTTCACTCCCCTCAGGCCTTCAGGGTGCTTTCCTTCATAGAAACTTGGGTGCCTGTATTTCATCAGAAAGTTCACCCCCATTTTGTTTTGGGCTCTGAGCTTCCCAGCACCCAAAGCAAAAAAAAAAAAAAAGAGAGAGAGAGAGAGATTAGTTACAAGGTTCCCTATACTTACAAATTCCAGACAAGCCAGCTGTGTTCGCATAAGCTGGACTCGTCCTGGCCCTGCACACTCTCCCCCAGTTCATGGTCGTGGGGGCATTGTGGGGAGCACGCCCACCTGCTGCCTGCATGGCGGTATGCCCGGCTTAGCTCAGGAGGTCACTGTAGCTTTTCAAGACTGTTTTCAAGTTTGAAACCTGAAGAAAAGCACTATTGATTCCTGTACACAAAAAGCATTTACTGAGCGTCAGTTACAGTTCCCGGTACTGGGCAGAGGGGAGCACAGGACAAGCATGGCCCCCGCCCTCCCGGAGCTCACAGCCAAGGTGGGCACAGGAGGCAGGTCAGCCTCAACACGCTAGTGTAATGCAGATGGGGAAGCAGAGGAGAAAACAGTCTGGTCATGAAGGATGGGCAAAGGCTTCCTGGAGGAAGTGACGCCTAAAGTAAAACTCAAAGGGAAAGTAAGATTTACCTGAGAAAACGGGAGGGAAGCAAGTTTGGGGCGGAGAGAAGGGCAGGTGGGAGGGGCCGGAGGAGAGGGGAACAACACCAGGGCAGTGCCTGCAGTAGGTGCTGCAGCGCCCACCCACACCCCTCTCCAGGCCACACACCAGCTCCTACCTGCCCGGAGTGCTGGCTGCTGAGGGCTCACAGCTGCCCCTTCTCATCTGGAAAGTTACAAGCCATTACCTCCTCCCGCCCCATCCCCAGGGGCAGCCCACACACTGGCTGATGCTGGGTTTCAAAAGGCTGGTGTTCTTGCTGGAACTGGGTGTGTGGTGGGGGGTACAGTTGTCAGTGCAGTTTATGCTCCAAGCTCCTTCTCCCTCGTGGATCAGGCTAAGGCTAGGTTTCACCTGAGACCACATCTCGCTCAGCTCCCTCCTCCCTTCGTTAGCGTTTTCCCTGAAGAGCACCCCCTCAGTAAGTCACATGTTCCCAAGCCCCTGACCTGCTTCTCAGGAACCGAAGCTAAGACAATGGCGAAGGGAAAATTGTTGAGACTGAATCCTCTCTATGCACTTGGTCAAATTTGAGCCCCATTCATCAGTAGCTTTGCCTACTTAAGTTACTCCCGTTGTCAATAAACATTCTTACGTGATATTTCCATTTAGACTTCTGATTACTAGGATCCCAGCTAAAACAGCCCTGACCTAAATTGGCAAGTAAGGACATCAAGGCCCAGGAAAGCACGATGGTTATCAAGGTACATACCTCAAAAAGATATGCAATGTCCTTTGACCTCCTGGGGTTTGAGGACACATATCCCAGGATGACAACCAATGATATTCTGAGTTCTGGCAATACACACTCCTCCCACCATGTAAAGAGTGTGTTCTGGTTATGACCCAGTCTCTTATGGAGTCTGATTAGTGTGAATCAGTGACCAGATTAAGTTTCTGAGCCTGGCCAGTGTGGCTCAGTTGGTTGAGCATTGTCCTATAGACCAAGAGGTGGCCGGTTCCATTCCCAATCGGGCGATATGCCCAGGTTGCAGGCTCGATCCCCAGTAGGGAACATGCAGGAGGCAGCTGATCCATGTTTCTCTCTCACATAGATGCTTCTCTCTCTCTCCCTTCCTTTCTCTCTATAAAAAAGTCAATAAAAACATATAAAAAAAAGAAAAAAGTTTCTGAACCTACAGGACTAGACACTCTCCGACATAATCTAAAATGGTCTCACATCCTCCTTCCTGCCTTTACCCCCTGGAGATCAGGGTGCATGACTTCCCACGGTGGGTCAGAGTGCGAGCTGGACCTTGACAGACGCATAGAAAGAAGTTCAAAATCCACTGCAAAGCAGAGCAAGGAAATGCCTCTACTGCCAAGGCAATGTTTTGTGTGTGTGTGTGTGTGTGTGTGTGTGTGTGTGTGTGTGTGTGGTGGTGGCGGGGGTGTTTGTTTGTTTCTTGCTCCCAGGCAAGAAGTATAATTCCTGAATTAAGGATAATTGTTGTCCTTTAGTAATGCAACTGTAATTATAACAGTTAAGTGCACTTAGTACACTGAGTCCTTAGTACAAGAGTCCATTGTTTCTGTTCACAGAGGGTCCTGCTAGCCGCTTGATCGTCCTCCACCGGGCGTGGGGCTTAAGGAAACCTGGGTCCAGGCCAGCGGGACGCACCGCGGAGAATGGGACATTCCACCTCCAGTGCGACCCAGGGCCCCACCACTCACAGCCCAGGTGAGCTGATGCCCAATCCCCTGAGGGGACCTGTTCTCTCTCTGCCTTTGGGCTCCCAGGCACCAGGTGGGATCCAGGCGGGAATTCAGACATGCTCGGTCACTGCCCTCTCAGAGGTTTCGGCCTATTTGGCAAGGATGGACCATAAAGCCAAGCCAAACAATTCCGTGTGAAAAGTGTGAGTAGGGAACATGCACGGGTATGGTTTCCAGGAGAAAGCGACTTTAAAATATGTATATACTATATATTAATTTCAGAGAGGAAGAGAGAGAGGGAGAGAGATAGAAACATGAATGATGAGAGAGAATCATTGATCAGCTGCTTCCTGCACACCCCCCACTGGGGATTGAGCCTGCAACCCAGGCATGTGCCCTGACCCAGAATTGAACCACGACCTCCTGGTTCATAGGTCGACGCTCAACCACTGAACACACCGGTGAGACCCAGAGAAAGTGACTTTGAACCTGAGATCTAAAGGATGAACAGAGTAGGCCAGTGATGGCGAACCTATGACACACGTGTCAGAGGTGACACGCGAACTCATTTTTTTGGTTGATTTTTCTTTGTTAAATGGCATTTAAATATATAAAATAAATATAAAAAATATAAGTCTTTGTTTTACTATGGTTCAAATATCAAAAAATTTCTATATGTGACATGGCACCAGAGTTAAGTTAGGGTTTTTCAAAATGCTGACACGCCGAGCTCAAAAGGTTCGCCATCACTGGAGTAGGCCAAGCATATGTTGTTGGCAGTGGGTGGGGGAAGGGGACCCATATTCCAGGTAAAATGCAGCCAAGACCGAGGGAAGGGAGGGAGAGAGAGAGAGAGAGAGAAGCTTTGTTTTTGTTCGGCTCAGGTTATATTGTCTCAGGCTTGGGAAGGACCAGGTAATGCTTCAAACTAACCAATCAACTTCCCAAGGTTTTGAGGGATTCTGATGGGTCCACCCCCTAACCAATCCGTTCTTTAGATCTTTGGGGTTTCAGGTCCCCTATCCAATCCAAAGCCTCTCCCAGGCTAGACTGACAGGCTTGTGGGTCGACATTTGCTCCTACTGCGCATGTGCCTCCCTCTTTATTGTTCTATCCTTCCCCCTAGTGATCTTCCTGAAACAAACCTGTGAAGCTGTTTGTACCCTGGAGTGTGTGAAGCTGTAACTTCCTGAGGAAGCAAGCCTATACTCCCTAGTCGATTACGCTGCATACTGTCTGGTTTCTTCCTTTATTAATATCTAACTACCTATGCCAACAAGCTGAATGACCAAATACATATTTCCTATAGATCACAGTATCACAGTAATTTATGTGTCTCTTTCTTCCACAAGAGCTAGAGACTACTACGCTGTGAGCTTTGTGAAGAGTTGTCATACAGTAAGAAATAACAGCAACAGGGGAAACCAAGATGGCGGCATAGGTTAAAGCCGGAGTTTGTTGTCTCGAACAACCACTTCAAAAATACAACTAAAAGATGGAACGGACATCATCCAGAACCACAGGAAGGCTGGCTGAGTGGAAGTTCTACAACTAGGAGGAAAGAGAAAAGCATACCGAGACTCAGAGGAGGCGCAGTGCTGAAGTAAAATACTAAGGTGCGGAGTGCATGCGGAGCGGGCTGGCGGCTGAGGGCAAGGTTGTCTGTTTCAATCAGGAGGGAGTCTCAGACTCTGAGCTCCAGATCCGGGCGAGTCTCTAGGGACTCAGACTCAAATGGGAGAAGTGGGACTGTCTGGCTTCGGTCGAAACTCAAAGGCAGCTTTCTCTTCGAGGGACTCTGAGAGGCAGAGCCTCTGAGGGCAAGACTGAGAGCAGTCATAACTGCTCGCTCCGCCCGCCCTGTAGATCCCCTGGGACCTGCCCCGCCCAAGCCCTGCACAGAGGCATTTGCGGGATAGCCTCAGGCAAAGGCTAGATTAGCACCACCCTAGAGCTCTAGGACAGAAGTTCTCCCAGTGCAGACACAGCTGATTCTCACAGCCAGTTGGCCTGGAGGTCAAATCGCCCCCAGTGTTTCCTACAACAATCAAGGCTTAACTACAACAAGACTGCCCACAAAGACCACTAGGGGGTGCACCAAGAAAGCATAAAAATGTGGAGACAAAGAAACAGGACACAGATGTCAGAATTGGAGGATATAGAGCTCAAAACCACACTTTTAAGGTCTTTTAATAATTTTCTAGAAACTGCCGATAAACTTAATGAGATCTACAAGAAATCTAATGAGACCCTCGATGTTGTGATAAAGAACCAACCAGAAATTAAGCATACACTGACTGAAATAAAGAATATTATACAGACACCCAACAGCAGACCAGAGGAGCGCAAGAATCAAGTCAAAGATTTGAAATGCGAAGAAGCAAAAAACATCCAACCGGAAAAGCAAAATGAAAAAAGAATCCGAAAACACGAAGATAGTGTAAGGAGCCTCTGAGACAGCTTCAAGCATACCAACATCAGAATTATAGGGGTGCCAGAAGGTGAGAGAGAGCAAGATATTGAAAACCTATTTGAAGAAATAATGACAGAAAACTTCCCCTACCTGGTGAAAGAAATAGACTTACAGGTCCAGGAAGCACAGAGAACCCCAAACAAAAGGAATCCAAAGAGGACCACACCAAGACACATCATAATTAAAATGCCAAGAGCAAAAGACAAAGAGAGAATCTTAAAAGCAGCAAGAGAAAGAAAATGAGTTACCTACAAGGGAATACCCATACGACTGTCAGCTGATTTCTCAACAGAAACTTTGCAGGCCAGAAGGGAGTGGCAAGAAATATTCAAAGTGATGAATAACAAGAACCTACAACCAAGACTACTTTATCCAGCAAAGCTATCATTCAGAATTGAAGGTCAGATAAAGAGCTTCACAGATAAGGAAAAGCTAAAGGAGTTCATCACCACCAAACCAGTATTATATGAAATGCTGAAAGGTATCCTTTAAGAAGAGGAAGAAGAAGAAAAAGGTAAAGATACAAATTATGAACAACAAATATGCATCTATCAACAAGTGAATCTAAGAATCAAGTGAATAAATAATCTGATGTACAGAATGAACTGGTAATTATAATAGAATCAGGGACATAGAAAGGGAATGGACTGACTATTCTTGGAGGGAAAGGGGTGTGGGAGATTCGGGAAGAGACTGGACAAAAATCGTGCACCTATGGATGAGGACAGTGGGTGGGGAGTGAGGGCAGAGGGTGGGGAGGGAACTGGGAGGAGGGGAGTTATGGGGGGAAAAAAGAGGAACAAATGTAATAATCTGAACACTAAAGATTTAATTTAAAAAAAAGAAAAAAAAGAAATATCAGCAACAACTAACAGAGATATTACTATGAGACCTTCCATATGTATTTTCTCATTCAGTTCTCACAAGAATTCTCTGAATTATATACTATTAATCCCACTTTAGAGATGGGGAAACCAAGGCTTAGTGATTATCATAGTACTTGCTTATGAAGTAATGGAGGCAGGATTTGCACACAGGCCAAGTCAGAAGCCCGCATGCTAATTGCTGGACCCGCTTGTGAATTTAAGCTCTTGTGGAGAGATGTTTGGAAGGAAATACAAGGTCTTCAGCATAATTGGATGGTCACTCATTGCTTTGAGAAGGCAAATGGTCACGGCTATTATTGTCCAGGAAGGTTTTCTGCTTATGGGTGAAACAAGAAGGTCTCCACTTAGTGGTGGCAAGTGAATTGTCTCGATGGGACCTATGTGCTTGAAGGCAGTGGTATAGGCACGGCAGGGGCCTGGGGGGTGGGGGGTTCTTGACAGCACTGGGTGGTAGGCTGGTACCAAACACCAAAGTTGGGGCCCAGAGAGGATATGACCTTGGGTAGGAAGGTCTCTCAGGCAGCAGCCAGGAACCGGGTTATGTCCGAAGTGATAAGATCATGCTGCAGCCACCCAGGATCTAGAAGGCATGCATGCTAGCATGAGGGAAGCCCATGGAGGGAAGACGCCTCAGCGCTCATCCCTCACGGGCTCGGGTGAGAGTGGGATACTCAACCAGGCCAGGCTCTGCGTCGGGCCATCTGCTGGCTGAGCCCAGGCTGCTGAGCCTGAGGAAACGGCTCAGGGATGGAGGAGTGTAGAGAACTGCCACCTCGGTACAGAGGCATCCACAGTCCTCGGCCAGAGAGGAGCTCCTTTCCCGCTGGGGGAACTGAGACTCACAGCCCATTTGCGGCCTGGAGATTCTGATTCTGAACATAACTGCACTTTGTTCAAAAACACGGTCCCCATTCACACCACGAGCTGCTCACAGTCCTCACTTGAGGTCCTCCAGTGGCCATGGGAATCTGGGGGAGCCAGCGGGGAGGCCTGAGGCTGGCGGAGACTCTGGCATGTCCCCAGTGTCCATACCTCAGAGCAAGCTGTCAGCCGTTTCCAGGAACAGAAAGGCCAAGGTCTCTAGAGAACAGACCACCACGGCCTGTGCACAAGTTCTCCTGCTGCCAGAGGCGGTGCTTGGATCTGTCTCCCACCCCCACCCCCAGGGAAGATAAAGAAAGAGCCCCTCCTCCCCCCTCCACAGTGTCTCCCTCCCAGCGCCCCTGCCTGCCACTGCTCGGATGATTTCATCTCAGGGAAGACCAGCCTCCCCCACCAGCGTTCCTAAGGCAGCCGGCCTCTCTAAGGAGCCTCAGGACAGTGACAGTCAGCACAGCTCGGCGCTGCGGTTATGTTTTCACCTTTAACAAATTCTCCTTGACCGTCATTTATATTCTTCAGGTCTGATCTAATTTCTCCAAGGCCTTGGCCTATGGACTTGTGACCATTTGTACAACAAGAATGGATCTGGTCAAAATGATGAAGTGAATGAAATCTGTCTCCATTAACCCCACACCACCCAGTTCTCTCCTATTCTAGACCCTTCCTGCTGCTGGGCGGCCGCAGCCTGCGCCTTCGCTCCCTCTCACAGGGTTCCTTTCACTGGTGCGGGTGTTTCGCCCTTGCAATTCGCACTGTTAAGAAACAGTGGATGGATGTGCAACCCAAATAAAACTTGTGGCCAGCCTCCACTGATACTACTCTAAAATGAAAATTTCAAAAATCTGACTTTAAGCATTGAAAGCAACAAGGGTCGTATCTGAGGTGTCCCGAGGCAGGCAGGGGGGTGGCTTGTACAACACAGAGCAAGACTTCCTAAAATCCCTCCTTTTGAGTCTCCTTCTTCAGCCCCATCCCTCACAACAGCAAATGTTTCTCCTTTCTCTTTCTTTTTCTCCCCCAAAACTTTTCTGCCCCAAGCCCCTGGCTGTCACTCATGTCTCAGGGGGCAGCCCCCAGCTCTCATCCCCCTCTCCTGCCTCCTGAGTAGTCTTCCCTCTGCAGCCCATTTCCTAGGTTTCTTCAGTTTTGCACTTTCCCCAGTTTTCCCGCTTGCAAAGTTCTAAGGTGATCAGAGGAATGGCTCCCAGCAATGGTGTCCCCAGCTGAGCTGCTCCTCTCCTGTGTGTGTTGGTGAGATGTAAGCAAAATGCTTTGTTCCCACTCAGAATCTATGGCTCCTTGGAGCTGTGCTGGTGTTTCAGATAGGCAAGGGGAACAGATTTCTTTTCAGGAAAATATTTTATTACCTTAAAATCATCCAGTGAGCACATTGCTTCTAAGGCTTCAAGCTGTTTGCAAAGTTCAGAATCTGACCCCTGACCGCTGTATTAGCACTAGCTACTTGCCTAGATGTTTCCTCCACTCTAACCTTAACTGACTACTAGCATCTTTCTTATTTTTATTCTTATTTTTATTCCTCACCCGAGAATATTTTTTTCCATTGATTTTTAGAGAGGGGAAGAGATGGGGAGAGACACAGAGAGAGAAACATGGATGCGAGAGTGACATATCAATTGGTTGCTTCCCACACATACCCTGTCCAACCAGGGCTGGGAATTGAGCCCGCAACCAAGATACAGGCCCTTGAGGGGAATCAAACCTGTGCCCTTCAGCCCACGAGCTGACACTCTAACCCAGCCGTGGGCAAACTACGGCCCGAGGGCCGGATCCGGCCCGTTTGAAATGAATAAAACTAAAAAAAAAAAAAAGACCGTACCCTTTTATGTAATGATGTTTACTTTGAATTTATATTAGTTCATACAAACACTCCATCCATGCTTTTGTTCCGGCCCTCCGGTCCAGTTTAAGAACCCATTGTGGCCCCTGAGTCAAAAAGTTTGTCCACCCCTGCTCTAACCACTGAGTCAAACCGGCTAGGGCTAGCATCATTTTTGATGTATCATGCCATTTTATGTCAGCATGCCCTCGATCCCTCCCTTCTCCAGACTGTGCTCTCTATAATGATTGCCACTAGACTGTAAACCCCGAGGGCCTAACAAGGAATCTGACAGATAAGGGGTTCTTAAAAACATTTCCTGTATGGATGAATAAAATAATGTGTGAATGAATGAAGAGTTAGAAAATGATTACAGTGTATTTCTAAGCTTTGGTCAAAATTTTTCAAATCATTATTGTGAAAATTATTACTGCAGGTAAACCATACACTGAATTACTTTTTTTTTTTTTTTTAGTCTAAGGATTTATAGTTTTTCTTTAATTCTGGAAAATTCTCAGTTTATTATCTCTTGTAATATTTCCTCTGCCTCATTTTAACTATTCTCAACACTTGGAACACCAATTCTGCACATGTTGGAGCTTCTCAGTCCAGCCTCTGTGATTTTTAAAAAAATCTTTATTGTTGAAAGTATTACATATGTCCTCCTTTTTGACCCATTGACCTCTTTTAGCCCGCCCCTGCCCCCACCCCCATCCCCCCAGCCCCCCACCCCCCCCACACCCCCCCACCCCCCTCACCCCCCCCACCCCCCTCACCCCCCCGCCCCAGGCCTTCAGCACCTTATTGTCTGTGTCCATAGGTTATGCATATATGCAGACAAGGTCTTTGGCAACCAAAGAACGTCTATGATTTTATTTTTACTTTTCTATGCATTTATCTTATTTGCTTGCAGTCAGGAAATCCGGTTTTCTTACGTGCCCGGGAAGAAGAAATGGAATTGGTGAATATGTAGCTAATCTCTACCACCTTTATTTAATTCTCTTTTCCAATAAACCGATTATCTTTTACCTTATCTACTCTACTATTGATCACATCTACTAAGTTTTTACTCATCTATTTTCAATCATTTTTGGTACATATGCCTTTTCCAATTCAATAACCAGCTGCCATTTTGAGTATGCTATTTCATCACTTATCTCTGAAGATTCCAAACAAACCTGTTTTAAACACCTTAGCTAGTTGCACCGTTATTTCTGTTTCCGTAGGTGTGATTTTTCCTATTTCCTGGGTCTGCCAACCAGCTTTCGTTATTATGGATACCACTAAGCGCTTTGTAATTTTTGTATGAAAGCTGATCTTGATGGGAATTCTTTCCCCTGCTTGCTCCTCCCTATAGAATGATCTCATCATTGCGTCAGCCTGGTCCTCTGAGATACACAGCTCTAAACTAAATCTTTGTATAAGAACTTGGGCATTTGGATCAATTACATATAGTATATCCGCTTGATCCAATGGTTGATTGTATATAGTACCATTTTTGGATGCCATACACAGGCCCAATTCCTGTTTTTATACAAGAATCACAGCTTCCTGTCTAAACAGAAAGGTTCTAAAAATTTAGTTGGAGTTTCTTAGTCCCTGTTCACTGGGAGATACCTTTGGCTTGGCCCCAGGGTTCAGACAGGAAGCCGGATTCCAATTTCCATGTGATGCCCTTAGACGTGTTCCTCACTGAAAGATTACAGACCGGCCTCCACACCTTGCTGACCCAGCTTTGCTTGTACACATGGCTTCAGTTCCCTTTTGTCAAGCCTTCTCCTGTCTTTCAAACAATTAAAGGTACCCTTTTCTGTGTTACCCAACACATTATTTGTGTGTAGCTCTGTCTTCTTAACTGGACTGTAAGCCCTCTGAGGGTGGAGAGTAAGCCCGGTTTATCAATGATTAGAGCGTCCACCCACGGACTGAAGGGTCCCAGATTTAATTTCAATCAAGGGCACTTACCAGTGCCTAGCACTATGGCTGTAGCTTAGAGATACTCCACACTGGTGAACTTGAATTTGAGATGTTTTAGGGACTCTTGAGAAATCGAATTTTTATTGTAACCCAGAAATGATTCTTCAGTGATATGACCTGATGTTTGTGGGAGATAATTTCAGACATGACCGCAGGCGTGCATTTGGACTCTGAAAGTGATGTCCTGGTCTGTTTGTTGGGGTGCTAACTTGTGCAGGGCCTTTTATTTGCTCTCATTTTGCTCCTTTGAAGATATAATTGCTTCTTGGTTCTATATTTCTATTGCTCATTACACTGTTCCATACCATTTCATTCTGAAAATAAAACAAAATAGGATATTTAAAATTAATGATGTGGGGCACTGCTTTTTTTTTTTTTTTTTTGCTTTCCCTCTACCTCTAGGCAGAATTAGCAAATGGCTTGAACACCAGCCTTTTTTTTTTTTTTATCGGAAGTATCTGGGTTTCATTAGAGTCGGAAAAATCACTGATTATAAGGTGAGAAGCCTGAGACTTCCTTTACAACGGATCACTGGGATGTTTATCGACTCCTACTGTCTCCTGGCCAAACCTGGCAGGCTTGTGGCAGCCACTTCTGTTTCAGAACAAGTTGAAGAGTCAACCTCATTGGTTTGGGAATTTGGAGATTCCCAGTATAAGGCTTCCCTCACTGGCTTTATTTTCGAAGACGCAGAAAATGCCAGTTCCTTGGATGACACAAGTTCCTGTATGGCTGAGCTCTGTGTCTTTCGGAACTTTCCTTGTTCTTGAAGAAACTCATATCATTGGTGTCCATTGGTCATGTTCTCAAGGTCATAAGGGTGGCTGAAGGTTTGTCCTTTCCTTCCCAAGCACCATAACTGAGTTAAAATAGAATCTGCAACCCTGGCCAGTTTGGCTCGATGGTTAGAGTATCCACCCTCGGACTGAAGGGTCCCAGATTCAATTCCAATCAAAGGCACATACTTTGGTTGCAGGCTCCATCACCAGCCCTGGTGGGGGCGTATGCAAGAGGCAACCAATCAATGTGTCTCTCTTTCACATTAATGTTTCTCTCTCTTCCCTCTCCCTCCCTTCCATTCTCTTTAAAAATCAATGGGAAAATATACTCTGGTGAGGATTGAAAAAAAAAAAAGGAATTTGCAAAGACAAGCAACATTCAGTGAGACTATTACAAAAGTAGTAGTAATAATAACATTAGTATTTGGTTTTGATTGTGACTTTATATACCAGGCCCTCTGCTTATCTTATTTCCTTTGGGTATATGTATGTTGGAGGAATGTTATTAGAGATCTTTCTGCTTACCTGAGCTTGGCTCTCTCTTCTCTCCCAACTGGATGATGTAGGTAAATCTGACTTCCTATTCTGGGGATCACCTCTTTTATTTTTAAATATATTTTTGTTGATTTCAGAGAGGAAGTGAGAGAGAAAGATATAGAAACATCAATGATGAGAGAGAACCATTGATCGGCTGCCTCCTGCACGCCCCTACTGGGGATCGAGCCCGCAACCCAGGCATGTGCCCTTGACCGAATCCAAGACCCTTCAGTCCACAGGCCGACGCTCTATCCACTGAACCAAACTGGCTAGGGCTGGGGATCACCTCTTCTTTTGAAAACTCTAGTAGGATTAGGGAAACCATGAAATAGGCCTCCTACACTCATATGCTTATGTGTCATAGTACATGTTAATTTTAAATACGCAATTACTGAAAATGCAACTCAAATTGGCTTGAACATAAAGGAAATGTATTGGCTCATATGCCTGAGCAGACTAGTAATACCAGGCTTCAGCCGAGGCTTCTAGCAACGGGGTTGACAGGCAGATCCGAGCCCCTTTTTCTCCTGCATCCACAGCATGCATTTCCACTCGTGGCCACTAGATGGCTGCAGGTAGCTGTGAGGGCTAAGTATGTCCCTCTTCACATCCAGAGAGAAAGTTCAGAAAAAAATAAAATAAAATAAAGGAGAAAGTTCCTCAAGTAGTTTCTAAGGAAGAGTGAAGCTGTTTTCCCCAGAATTCTCCAGAAAACGTGTCTTTGATTCACCCTAATTAGGTTATATGTTCAATCCTACCTGTGACGATGGGAAGGCGGGGACCCACCTTGGGTTAAAGTCAGTCTCCCCGGCACCAACTGTGTGAGGGAGGGATGGACACCTAAATGGAAACCAGGTCGCTGGGTCTGAGGGCACCGGTGGCAAGCGCTCTAAAAAGGCGTATTTCCTCAGGAGAGAAGCGCCTGGCTTTGTCTTGTCTACTCCTGCAGGGGAAGACTGGGGGGCTCAGTCAGCACCGGGATGAAGCCCCGAGGAAGGACACAGGGAGTAGACCAGCCTCTCCTCCAGCTGGAGCTGAAGAGACAAAAAGGCTCACCTGTGTCCTCCCAGCTCACCTGGCGAGAAGACCAGGTTTGACAGCAAGGCTCTACCGAGTGGGCTCCGAGTCACATGGGGTAGCAGCAGGGAGCTGATGAGCAGGTGTTGGTACAGGAATCAGAGATTCAGAATGTTGGCCACCTTCTTACCTTTAGTGCCACTATGAAAGAGGCATCATCAGACCAATACTAATGCTCACCAGCTGTATAATAACTCAATCGTTTAATTTTTGTTTCTTCATTTCTTCATCTGTAAAATGGGGATAATCGGATCATAATAACCTCCTTGCCCATTTTGTGGGAAAAAGAGGGAATGTTTCTGTTCTTAGTCCCATGTTTTAGTCTTGGCCCATAAAAGTGGGAACTATCATCGCCACCCCAACCCATATGGCCTCCCTCTCTTCCTCTTTACTAGCTCCTCCCAAAGGAAGGAGAAACTCCTAATTTGATTGGTCAGCTAGCTGTCATTCATCTTCTAGTTACACTAGAAGGCGGAGTTATGTATAAAAGTGCTGAATGAAGGTCAGTCCTCATACATGGCACGGCCCCTTTCATCTTTCCTTCCCCTTTGCTGTGGGTAAGTAGACAAGGCAGGACCTATCTCGGCACACCCAAACATCCCTTCCCATCACTTCTTGTGGTGAAATTGGTCAACCCTTGTGGGATCTGGTCAATTTTCCATCCACAGGTCCCCCAAGAGTGCCGCTCTTAAATTTGCATATGAGTTTGGAGAGAGGAGCCATCACTTTGACGTGGGCTCACCACTCCCAATTCAGCCTTTGCTAGACCTTCGCATTAGGATAGTGGGTCCTTGTCCTGCCAGCTTTAATAGTATGGTACTCTTTCCCGTTTGGCTGTTCTTTGTGTGTGAGCTCCTTTGGTAGGAAGCCACCTGGGGCTGATGGGGAGGGAGGTAAAAAGGTAGGAATCGATACAGAGGTCTACCCTAGCCCAGAGTTGCAGACATGGATGAAATTATATACATGAAACTGAAAACTGAACACAGATGTAAGGTGGCACTTACCTCTTGATAAATAATGTAGGAGTGATGCTCTCTCCTGGAAACTGCCTTGTACAGATATCAGTTCTGTGAAGGAGCGTTCCGACTCCAGACACAGGAACGGTGACTGTTAGCTGGAGCTTTTCTCCTCCCAGTTGTGGCTTGAATAAAAGTGTATAATGGCATAAGATAGAGGCACTGCACAGAAGTTGGGACTGATGTTCAACTTGGGGGAACAATTAGTGTTGTTACTGGACTGCTTCTGCACCAGGGGCTGGCCCTGCCCCGGCATGGCCTGGGACCATTTGCATGTCAGGCAACCTCCAGGTTCTTGACTCGTGCAGGAAAAATTTCAAGACACGAGTCCCAGTGAAAGTGAGAGTAAGTTTACTAAAGCTTGGGATAGTGAGACAATGGAAGGGCCACTGGGGACAGGATTGGAGGTAAGCCTGGGACCAGCAGCCACTGCCCATAATCTCGTTGGGACCGTTGGAGCTTAGAGTAGAAGAAGCAGAGAATGCGCCTAAGGAAAGGGGCCTATGGGTGCGCTCAGAGAAGAGCGTATGCTGGCATCCTTTGTCCTCGGGGTTTTCTCCATCGTCTATGGGCGGGGACTTTAGGGGTGCTCCCAAGGGAGGATCTCAGCAGAATATTCATCACACCTCCAGGTGTGTCGTTTAGTATGCTGGTGTATCCAATGATTGCAGTCTGGTTGGTTTCACCTCTATCTTTGATTAGTCTGGCTCTCCCTGGCTTTTTTTTTGTTATCTATGTCCTTAAATTGATTTTAAACCATCTTCTCTTAGGCATCTTTGTTTAGGGGGAATAGGTTTCAACTACCTACTCTTAGGTGTCTTTGGTTGGGGAGGATAGAGACTGGTGATTTATCAGCTGGCTGTTAATTGCTCAGCACTTGTCTGTTTCCTCATTCCACTTGCCAAGGAGTTTTCCTAGTTTCTTACTAACCTGCCTCATTAGATCCTCTCTTCCTCTTTCTAAGTCAATTTCCTTACAACGTGCCTTGAATTTCAGAGTCTCCTGTGTCTTTGGTCTCACCACAAGGACTCTACTATTTTGAAAGATACCTGTTTTAACCCTGCCTTTCTCTTGAGCTACTGGTCCCTCTTCTTCTCACTTCCCTTTACTATCCACCCCATGTTTCTTAGCCACAGAATGATTGTCCTGCCCATGGCTGTTCTAAGGTGCTCTCTCTAATGTCACCAATGATGTCATAGTCATCACATTCAAATTCAAACATGGTCTTAGTTCTCACCCTCCTTGATGGCCCTGTTATTATTGTTCACCATTTCTTCCAAAATTATTTAATATTTTAGTAGCTTATTCTCTAAAGCACATCCACAATTTTACCATAATGCAGCCACATATATAATATATATAGATAGATATATATAGATATAGATATATAGATATATATACATATATATCTATCTATATATATATTCCTAGTCTTTAGCCATATTTATTGTTTTTGTAGAGTTGGAAATGATGTTCAAAGAATTATTTGTTCTTTCACTTAGTATTATTTATAGACACATTATACAAAAGTAGAGATGAGGAAGGCCTACAGATAGGGGATCAAACC
This sequence comes from Myotis yumanensis, assembly GCF_028538775.1. Lineage (NCBI taxonomy): Eukaryota > Metazoa > Chordata > Mammalia > Chiroptera > Vespertilionidae > Myotis > Myotis yumanensis. Next base: position 78,863,373 of record NW_027223761.1, read on the forward strand.
CACAACCTGGTATGTGCCCTGACCTGAATCAAACCTGTGATCCTCACTGCACAGGACAAGGCTCAACCGAGTCACACTGACCAGGTCATGTGACTTTTATAAGAAGCCATATGGTTTCTAGGTTTTGAGCTATGGGAGAAGAGAGGGAAGGAAGGAAGAAATAGCCCAAAAGAGTTGTGAGCTAGCTATTAACACCATCTAAGAAACATGTTAACCCAGTGCAGTTAAAATAAAAATCATTATTCCCACCCTGGCTGGTGTTGTTCAATGCTTAGAGCATTGGCCTGGACACTGAAGGGTCTCAGGTCTGATTCCTGGTCAAGGGCACGTACCTCAGTTGTAGGTTTGTTCCCCACCCTCAGTCAGGGTGCGTGTGGGAGGCAACCAGTTGATGTGTGTTTCTCTCCCCCCTTCCTTCCTGCCTTCTTTCTACTCTCTCTGGAAAAGCAATGGAAAAAAGTATCCTCAGGTGAGGATTAACAGCAACAAAAGAAATCATTATTCCTTCTTACATATATATCCTATACTTAGTTGGGTATAAAGGTTGCAAGACTACTACAATTACTGCCCTCTATGGCTCTATTTTGGCCATAACCTTTATTAGAGCTTTCTTTGGGTGTAGTGTGTGTGTGTGTGTGTGTGTGTGTGTGTGTGTGTTCATAGTGGATCAGAATGTAAATTTTCTTAATTTAAAAAAAATATTTTTGTTGTGTTTTTTTTTAGAGAGAGAGGAAGGGAGAGGGGCGAGAGATAGAAGATCGTTGAGAGAGAAACGTCATCAATCAGCTGCCTCCTGCACGCCCCCTACTGGGGATCGAGCCTGCAACTTCTGCAACCTGGGCATGTGCCCTGACCAGGAATGGAACCTGTGACTTCCTGGCTCATAGGTTGATGCTCAACTGCAGAGCCACACTGGCGGGGCATATTTCTTAATTTTTATAGTGGTCAAAACATTTGAAAGCTGCTAGGTTGTGAAAAGAACTGCATTGTTACAAGGCTAACACAGTTGAGGAAGTTTGAATCCTTAGTGTAACGTCATTTGAGTTTAGGCCTCTCCACTACCAACCCACTCAGTGAAGCCTACCCTCCCTCTGCGCGGAGTCCTCATGGGCTTTTATTTCTGCTGATGAATATTAGATTAACATACGTTACTACTTCCCTACTTGAGTATTTCATTTTTAGCTATTATAAATAATTCTGCTATAAGTATTTTTATAATTATAGGTTTGTTCTTTTTTGAGTTAATTAGATGGGATATGTTTTCTGGTATGATCATTTTTATGACTCTTACTAAAAAACACACACAACCAATTTACACTTCCACCAGCAACGATTTCCCCCTAGTCTCACTGGTACTGAATTTTATCATTTATCCTTATCCTTGCTTATTGGATATGTGTTAAATGGACCCTTATAATTGTTTTCATTTGAATTTTTTAAATTACTTTTGAGGTTTAATGTTTCAAATGTTGGTTGATGATGGCTGTTGCAGTGAATGAACTGCCTGTGTGTGTCCTGGACTATGTCTCTACTGGGAACCTGGTTTGAATGATTCAACATATTTTAGCCATTAAACTTTAAGTAAGAAGCCATATTTATAACAAACATTTTTCTTATTCTATTTCTTTTTGTTTTGGTTTTGTGGAATTTCATGGTTTTATATTTTTATATAATTCTATACATCATTATTCTTACTTTGAATTTCTTCCATTTTTAAAAAAAATATGTTTTTATTGATTTTAGAGAGAGGGGAAGGGAGAGAGGGGGGGGAGGGGAGAGAGAGAGGGAGGAGAGGGAGAGAGAGAGAAAGAGAGAGAGAGAGAGAGAGAGAGAGAGAGACCAGTATGTGTACTGAACCCAAAACCTGGGCATGTGCCCTGATGAGGAATTGAACCGGCAACCTTTTGGTACACCAGACAATACTCAACCAACTGAGTCACACCAGCCAGGGCTTCTTCCATGTTTAAAATCATATAAAGAAATAATCTCCTAGTTCTGTGGTTGGCAAACTGTGGCTCGCGAGCCACATGCGGCTCTTTGGCCCCTTGAGTGTGGCTCTTCCTAAGCCTTAGGAGTACCCTAATTAAGTTAATAACAATGTACCTACCTATATAGTTTAAGTTAAAAAAAATTTGGCTCGCAAAAGAAATTTCAATCGTACTGTTGATATTTGGCTCTGTTGACTAATGAGTTTGCCGACCACTGTCCTAGTTGTGAGAAAAAGCATTCTTTTTCTCTTTTTTTTTTTGTAATATGATTTTTAATTCTGATAAACATGCACAAAATAAAGAACCCCTTCCTTTTGTGGAACGTGAAGAACAAAGTTGGTTTTTTTAAAAAGGGAATAAAAAGAACAGTTAGTTACCAACCCTTTTGCTCTTCTAAATTGGTTGTTCTCAGACCAACAGCATCGCATCACCTAGGAACTTGTTAGAAATGTATATTCGCAAGCCTCATTCCACACCTACTACAGAAGCTTGGGGGTGGGGCCCCCTTAATCTGTGTTTTAATAAGCCCTCTAGGTGATTCTGATACACACTCGAATTTGAGAACCACTACTCTAGACCAATCCTAAGGCGTTTTTATTTGGGTACAAACTCGGCCACAATTATACTGGCTTCTAACTTTTAATTAATGGAGAGTGAGAATCATCTGCTTTTACCAGGCAATTCCCTTGGAGCCCGCAGAGAATCATTTATTCCGTTCATCAGAATGCTGAAATACAGTGTCCCTCTACCCCCACCCTTTATTAGCGTGGCCAATTATGTTCTATGCCGACAATTCCTAGTTTTGCTTGTAACTATCCTCCACTCAACACCCCCCTTAGTACTTTATACTCTTTAAGGTTTGCATGAAGCTGTTCTCCCAGTTACCCTCCAGGGCTATTAGCTTTGAGATATGATGTGTATTTTTGTCTTTGCTTATGGAGAACTTCTCAGCTATGCTTTCTGATTATTTCCTGCTCTCCTGGGTCTATTCCTAGTGGCTTCACTGCTGGTCTTTTTCCTTCTCCCAAGGTCAGTTTCCAAGTACCCTTCAATAATACATATAAATTGGCAAAAGATAATACTCTTAAGTTATAATTTTATTATTTTTGAAAAAATTTTATTGTCTAAAGTTTTACATCTCCTTTTCCCCCAATTGACCCCCTCACCCCGGAGCCTTTCCCACCCCAGGCAAACCCCCACCGCCCCAGTGTCTGTGTCCATTGATTATGCTAATATGCATGCTTACAAGTCCTTTGGTTGCTCTCTAACCCCCCCTCTCCTACCATTTGTCTCTGGATCTATTCTTGTTCATCAAATTATGTTGATCATTATATCCCACATATGAGTGAGATCATGCGATATTTATCTTTCTCCGAGGCTTATTTCGCTTAGCATAATGCTCTCCAGTTCCATCCATGCTGTTGCAAATGGTAAAAGTTTCTTCTTTTTTATAGCAGCATAGTGTTCCTGCCACTAAATAAATAAATAAATAAATAAATAAATAAATAAATAAGAAAGATACTTAGGAATAAACTTAATAAGGAGGCAAAAGATCTGTATTTGAAAAACTACAGGATGTTGAAAAAAGAGAAAGAAGAAGATATAAACAAGTGGAAGAATATTCTGTGTTCATGGGTTGGTAGAATGAACATCATTAAAATGTCCATACTACCCAAGGCAATCTACAGATGCAAATCAATCCCTATTAAAATCCCAACAGCATACTTCACAGATCTAAAACAAATACTCCAAAAATTTATATGGAACCAAAAAAGACCCTGAATAGCTGTAGCAATCTTGAGAAAGAAGAACAAAGTTGGAGGAATCACAATACCATATATCAAGTTATAGTATAAAGCCATTGTACTCAAAACAGCCTGGTATTGGCACAAGAACAGGCATATAGACCAATAGAACAGAACAGAGACCCCAGAAATTGACCCAAACCATCATGCTAAATTAATAGTTGACAAAGGAGGCGAGACCATACAATGGAGTCAAGACAGTCTCTTCAATAAATGATATTGGGAAAACTAAACCAATACATGCAAAAAATGAAACTGGACACCAACTTACACCATATGCAAGAATAAACTCAAAATGGATAAAAGACTTAAATGTAAGTCGTGAAACCATAAAAATCCTAGAAGAAACCATGGGCAACCAAATCTCAGACATCTCTCATAGCTATACGTTTATGGATACATCTCCTAGGGAAAGGAAACTAAGGAGAAAATAAAAAAAAAAATGGGTCTACATCAAAATAAAAAGCTTCTGCACAGCAAAAGACACCATCAACAAAATGAAAAGAGAGCCCACTGCATTGGAGAACATATTTGGCAATGATACATCTAATAAAGGGTTAATATCCAAAATATATAAGGAACTCACACAACTAACAAAAGGAAGACAAACAACCCAATTAAAAATGGGCAAAGGACCTAAATAGACACTTCTCTGAAGTGGACATACAGATGGCCAAGGGACATATGAAAAAATGCTCAAAGTCACTGATCATCAGAGAGATGTAAATGAAAACAACAATGAGGTATCACCTCACACCTGTCAGAATGGCTACCATCAACAACTCAACAAACGACAAGTGTTGGTGAGGATGTGGAGAAGAGGGAGCCCTAGTGCACTGCTGGTGGGAACACAGACTCGTGCAGCCACTGTGGAAAACAGTATGGAGTTTCCTCAAAAAATTAGATATGGAACTGCTATTTGACCCAGTGATCTCACTTTTAGGAATATATTGTAAGAAACCTGAAATGCCAATCAGATAGAACGTATGCACCCCTATGTTTATTTATAATAGCTAAGATCTGGAAACAGCACAAGTGCCCACCAGTAGATGAGTGGATAAAAAAGCTCTGTACATTTATACCATGGAATACTATGCAGCAGTAAAAAGGAAGAATCTCTTACCTTTTGAGACAGCATGGAGGGAGGGACCTGGAGAGTATCATGCTAAGTAAAATAAGTCAGTCAGAGACAGACAAGTATCACATGATCTCACTCATACGTAGAATCTAAGTCAGCAGTTGCCAACTGGTGGTCTGTGGACCACTGGTGGTCGGTGAAGTCTAAAAGGTTGGTGGCCACTGGTTTAAGGAAACCTTTGGAGCAATGGTCGCCAACCAAGGGTCTGTGGACCACTGGTGGTCGAGGTCCGAAAGGTTGGCAACCACTGATCTAAGTAACAAAATAAACTGATGAATGGAGTGGATCCAGAGACATGGAAGCATGGAACAGAGTGCGGAATCTTGGAGGGAAGGCGGGAGAGGTTGGGTGGATGGGAGGTAATTAATCGACCTTGCATGCATATATGCATAACCCATGGACACAGACAGTGGGGTGGTAAAGGCCTGAGGTGGGGGGTGGGGGTGGGGGCGGGCTGGAGGGGGTTAATGGAGGTCAAAAAGGAGAGATATGTAATACTTTCAACAATAAAGAATTATTTTTAAAAAAGAAAGAATAAAAAAGAATGTCATATAGTTGGAATCATAGAGTATGTAGCCTTTTTAAATTGGCTTCCTTAGTAAATATGCATTTAAGTCTCTCCATGTCTTTTTGTGTCTTCGTAGATCATTTATTTTTAGCTTACTTCTTTTCAACACTGAATAATATTCCATTGTCTGGACACACTGTTTTGCTTATCATCCTCCTATTGGAAGACCTCTTGGTTGCTTCTATGTTCTGGCAATCTATAATAATAAAAGCCTAATATGCTAATTAGACCAGACATTCTTCCAGACGACCTTCTGGAAGAAGCTGGGGCTGCAAGGGAAGCCTGGGTCCTGGGTGCCAGAGGGAAGCCTGTGCTAGCAGCTAGGGGAAGGAAGGCCTACTCTTGCACGAATTTTGTGCATTGGGCCTCTAGTTATAAATAAAACTGCTACAAATGTGTGTGCAGGTTTTTGTGTGGGCATGTTTTCAACTCCTTTGGATAAATACCAAGGAGCAGGATTGCTGGATAATATGGTAAAAGTATATTTAATTTTGTAAGAAACTTCCAAATTGTCTTTCAAAGTAGCTGTATCATCTTGCATTCCTGCCAGCGATGAATATGAGTTCCTGCTGCTCATTCTCCCCAACCTTTGATGTTTTCAGTGTTTTGCATGTCAGATATTTTAACAAATGTGCAGTGTAACTCACTCTAGTTTTAATTTGCAGTTTCCTAATGACATATTTTATTAAACATTTTTTCATATCCTATTTGCCATTTGTATAACTTCTTTGGCGAGGTGTCTGTTCAGATCTTTTGCCCATTTTTAAATTGGATTGTTTTCTTATTATTTAATTTTAAGAATTATTTGTATATTTTGGATAACAGTCCTTTATCAGATACTAGAGGCCTGGTGCATGAAATCCATGTATGGGGGAGGGTCCCCTCAGCCCAGCCTGCACCCTGCACCCTCTCCAATCAGCGACCCCTTGAGGGATGTTTGACTGCTGGTTTAGGCCGGATCCTGCAGGGATCCGGCCTAAACCAGCAGTCAGACATCCCTCTCGCAATCCGGGACCTCTGGCTCCTAACCACTTGCCTGCCTGCGGGCCTAGTCACCCCCCAACTGCCCCCCTGCTGACCTGGCTGCCCCCCAACTGCCCCCTGCTGGTCTGACTGCCCCCCAACTGCCTCCCTGCTGGTCTGGTCGTCCTCTAACTGTCCAGAAGGAAGTTGGATATCCTGAAGATGTCCGGTCACCCGGTCTAATTAGCATATTATCCTTTTATTAGTATAGATGTGTTTTGCAAATACTTTCTCCCAGGCTGTGGCTTGTCTTTTTTACTTTCTTTAGTGTGTTTTACAGAGCAGAAGTGTTTTGTGTTTTTATTTAGAATTTTTTATTGATTTTAAAAGAGGAAGGGAGAGAGAGAGAGAGAGAGAGAGAGGGAGAGAGAGAGAAATGGATGTTAAAGTGAAATATCAATTGGCTCCCTCCTGCATGCTCCCTACTGGGGATGGAGCATGGAACAGAGGCATGTGCCCTGGCTGGGAACCAAACTGGCAACCTTTCGGTGCACAGGACGATGCCCAACCAAGTAAGCCATACTGGCCAGGGAGGATGTTTTTAATCTTTATGAAGTTCAATTTATCCATTTTTTCTTTGATGGATTGTGCTTTTTTTGTTACTAATATATCTAAAAAGTTATTGCTACCTGGCTGGTGTGGCTCAGCTAGTTGGCGTGTCATCCTGTATACTGGAATATTGTAGAATCAATTAGCATATCCTCAGGTGAGGATTAATAAATAAATAAATAAATAAATAAATATAAAATAAAATAAAATTGCCAAACCCAAGTTCACCTAGATTTTCTCCTATGGTATCTTCTAAGAATTTTATGGTTTTGTATTTTACATTTAGGTCTATGATTCTTTTAAAGTTAGTTTTTGTGAAAGGTATAAGGTTAATGTTAGGATTCTTTTTTGTTGTTGTTTGTGGATGTCCAGTTGTTCTGGCATTGTTTGTTACAAAGCCTATCACTTATGTATTGTATTGCCTTTGCTCCTTTGTCAACAATCAGTTGGTTAGATTGTCATCTGACACAACAAGGTTGCAGGTTCATTCCCCAGTCGGGGCACATCCAAGAATCAACCAGTGAATGTACAAATAAATGGAACAACAATCGGTGTTTCTTTCTCTCTCTCTCTCCCTTCCTCTGTCTCTCTAATATCAATTTTTAAAAATCTGTTGACTATATTTGTGTGGGTGTATTTCTGGGCTCTCTATCCTGTTCCATTGATTTATTTGTCTGTTATTTTACCAATATCACACTGTCTTGATTACTTAATTTCATAGTAAGTCTTGATATTGCAGAGTTCAGTACTCTGACTTTGTTCTTCTCCTTCAATATTGTGTTGGCTATTCTGAGTTTTATGCCTTTCTATATAAAATTTAGAATGGGTTTGTTGATAGCACACATTTTTCTGAAATTCATAATTTTTGAAATTTCCAACAATTGACACAGAGGTTGGAAACGGTTACCCAACGTACCCACTCATAAGGGAGCTGTGAGGATTTTCCCAGTGCCAGGCAGGGCTCAGATGGCAGGTCTCCCACAGCCAGCTCCCCCGTGTTGCCTTTCCACTTAGGTCTAAATAGCAGGATCAAATGTGTAGATACCGGCTTCGAAGTGAGTTGATTGTCTGGTGCATACCTGGCCTGGGTGCAGAGCAGTCCCCAGTTCCTATCAGGCCACAGGTCTCCTGCACAGCAGCCTGCTTACAAAGCCACCCACAGTGCCGAGTGACGGGGAAGCCCACAGCTTGTGGTGTTCAGAGCACTGGGAGCGAGGAGGTTGGCACCCCCCATGTCAGACAGGAGCGTGGTCACGCTGTTAGGATGTGGCTGCCTGGATCTTTCTTTAACAGCCAAACGCAGCTCACGGGAACTTTCACCAAAACACTAAGAGGCCAAGTACTTCAGTTGTCTGAACTGAAGCACAGATAGCCCTTGATCTGAGTCCTGGCTATTTCACAAGTACATCTTTAAAGCCGAGTGGAAAATTATTCTCTTCTCTCATGTGACACACTTCCCAGGCCAAGTCTTTAAAAAAATCTATTTTTCTTATTAGAAAAATAATACAGGTTTTAAAAAATAATTGAAAAGTACAAAAAATTCTAAGAAGAAAAACAATTACATATATTCTTGTCACACAGAGATAACCTCCATTACCAGTTTAGTAATTTTTCCAGCACTTATTCTATGCGTGTATACCTAGTGTCTGAGGGTTGGTATTTTTAATTAATTATTTTCCTTTGGCCCACAATATTTGGATATGTGTGTATGGACTTTTTGTTACATTTTATCACAGCATTTCCTATAACATTGCATATGCTTCATGAATATAACTTTCCGGTTGCATTATATATATTCTATGATTTTTTAACCGTCCCATTACTACTAGAAAATTATGATTAACCATAAGGATGATCAGATGACCCAAAAACCTTCTCTGCCAATCCCAGTCTTGCACATATGTCTTCGTCTATGTCTCTGACTTCAAAATTGTCCTTCCTAAATAAGGACAAGGACACTTTTTGTCTCAGTGTCAGGCAGGCTCAGATTTTGTGTCAGTTTTGTCAAAACATGTGTTTTTAACACATTAGTGTCATATTCTTCCTTCTGTCTTCACATCTGAAAACAATGTGAAACACTTATCTTGTCTCTTTTCCATCAATTTGTTCATTTTTATCCTTCTAGTTCTTAGCCAGATATAACTATTCCCCCACCCCCAGTTAAGATCGTGATGTGGGACAGCGGCTGTAAAAAGAGGCCCTCAAATGGAAACTAGGCCAAAGACCTGTCAGAAAGCCCACCCCACCCTGTCATTCACAGGGACCTGCCCGCCGCAGTGCTGATTTTGCAGATGCTTCTCTGCATAGGGATGACCCAGGTGACCCGAAAACCTTCTCTTCCAATCCCAGTAAGTTGAATTTCCTCACTTTGAAATTTATAAATATAAATGCAAGAAAATTATAATAAAATGGGGAAAAAAAGCTTCTGGCTCTCTTTCTCTCTATCTCCCCATCTATATCTATCTACCTGCATATATATATATATATATATATATATATCTATGTATATGGCTGAATCCTTTATTTTGCCATTTTTGTCCAGCTTATCAAATCAGCTGTGCAGTCAATTGGATTGAGCCATTGAAATCACCTAAGATACTATACCAACTATATTTGTATAGCAATGTTTAAACAAACCATATATATAACAAGTATCTTAAAGTACTGTGAGCGATTCATTGTCTACTGATATAATTTGAGAGTCACCAAAAAGCCTACCAACCCTCAATATACTCACCCATAGCCCCAGTCACTTCTATATTAGTTATTCATGAAAATACAGTCCTGCCTGGCCAGTGGCTCAGTTGGTTGACTATCATCCTGTGCACGGAAAGGTTGCCGGGTCGATTCCTGGTCAGAGCACATACCTGGGTTGCAGATTTGATTCCCGGTTCGAGTATGTATGGAAGGCAACTGCTAGATGGTTCTCACTCTCTACCTCTCTTCCTCTCTCTAAGCATGTCTTCCGGTGAGGATTTAAAAAAAGTAGTCATTATAAGGACAGAAAAAGGCCTCTCTTTTTCTTTGCTGTGGCCTTTCACAATTTATGAGAAGCACCTGGTAGTTAAACCCCAAGATTGTTGGCTCCTCTGATTCAAATGCCTCCTCTGTTCAAACTTCAGGACAAGGTAAGACTATTCTCAAGGTTGCATTCTTTCATCCCCTCCTCCTTGCTGTTTTCACAGCTTCAGGATGGTTTGCTCCTCCTCATCTTCCCTTTCCCTACCTCTCTCCCCTTCAGACAAGTCTCTTCTGAATTCTTCATACCTTGTGTTCTAAGCTTGTTTTACAGGTTTGGGGAAAATACTAAGACATCCTTAGGACATCTGCCTGACTTCTGGAAAGCAAACAAACCGTAATTTTTCAAGACAAATTACCATTTTACAACAGCAACACAACCCCCACCCCCCACCCCCACCCCCACCCCCCTCCCCCGCTTCCTTATTGCTTAGCAACAGCAACTGCTTGCTCTTTAAAAATGCAAGCCACTCTTTCCTCCCTGCCCTGCATTGACTAGCAATATGCTGGCCCTCTCCTCCCTTGGAAAGTAAAATAAATTTTCTCCCTGCATCTATCTCTTTTCTCAGTTGTGAATTCTTTCATAGCCCATGTCACCAGTGAAACCCCAACACTTATTACAAGAAAATAACAGCAACTACAGGCTAAAATTTCTCATGGATAAATGCAAAATATCCTGAATAAAATATTAACAAATCAAATCCAGCAAAATGCATAAAAGATAACAGGTAGTGACAAAGTGGGTTTCGTTCTAAGAATACAAAGTTAGTTTAACGTTTAAAATCGATCAATGTAATTTACCATTTTAACAGAATAAAAAAGAAAGCAATATGAGCATCTTAGTAGGTGAAGAAAAAGCAATTAACAAAATTCAACATCAATTTATGATAAAAATTCCCAGAAAACTGAGAATAGAAGGAGGCTTCATCAACCTAATGAAAGGTGTCTATGAAAAACAGAACCTACAACTGGCATCATAGTATCTGAACTCTGAACCTTTCCCCACTAAAACTGCGAACTAGGTAAGGATGTCTGCTCTCCTACCCAGTGCAAATAGGCAAGAAGAAAGGAAAGAAATTGCGTTGGCAAAGAAGTAAAACATTCTCTATTTGCAGACAACATGATTGTTTACGTAGAAAGTCCTAAAGATCTAAACAAATGAACAAAGAACTACTAGAACTAAAACAGAAGGTCTCAGCTACAAGGTCAACATATAAAAATCAACTGTATTTCTATAAGCTAGCAGCTTAGAGAAAATTTTAATTCATTTACAAGTGTCAAAACTGAGTAAGATACTCATGAATCATTTAATAAAAGACATGCAAAGACTTAACCTGAGGTGGTGAACTCACAACACAGTGTATAGATGATGTGTTATAGACTTGTGCACCTGAAACCTGTATAATTTTGTTAGCCAGTATCATCCCAATAAATTTAATAAAAATAAAAAATAAAATCAATAATATAAAAAAATAAAATGGGTCTTTCAAGTAAAATAAAAAAGACAATCATGTATAATATCTATGTTGATTGTGGTAATAGAAGAAGGAGGGGCAAGGACTGAGTGGAGGTGGGTTCGGGGGAGGGGAATGGGGAACATTGTAATAGTGTCAACAATAAAAAAAAAATGTGTATGTTGAAAACTATAGAGCATGACTGAGAGAAATTAAAGACCTAAACAAATGGAGAGATATATCAGGTTCATGAAGCAGAAACTCTGTAGTGTTAAAATGTCACTTCTTCCCGTATTGATTTGTAGAGCCAATATAACATCAATGACAATACCAGCAGGCTGTTTTTTAAAAATAAAAATTAACAACCTCACTCTAAAATTGATATGGAAATGCTAGGCTTCTAGAATGCCTAAACAATCTTAGAAAAGAAGAGCAAATCTAGAATACTTACACTACTTGACTCCAAGACTTATAAAGGTACAGTAATCACATCCAAGGATAGACAAAGAGATCAATGCACTGGACCAATGGTCGGCAAACAGCGGCTCTCGAGCCACATGCGGCTCTTTGGCCCCTTGAGTGTGGCTCTTCCACAAAAAACCACGTGCGGGCGCGCAAGTACAGTGCGATTGAAACTTCGTGGCCCATGAACAGAAGTCGGTTTTCGGCCTGGGCGAGTCTATTTTGAAGAAGTGGCGTTAGAAGAAGTGGAGGGTGTCAGTCGGTCGGGCATCGGGAGACACCGCGCAGGCGGACCACAGACCATGGGATACGCAGCGCGGGGGAGGCGCACTCGATTCATGCACCAGCTGAGTGAGCCAGTCAGTGAGCAGTCTCATTGTGCAGTGGTTAGTGCTAGTTGCGTCCGCAAATCACGCACAGGTGACAAAAGATAGACGAAACAAGTATACAAGACGAGTGTGGATGGGAGAGTTGGAAGGGGTCGACCTCAGCGAACGTACCTCAATCAGATTGAGGATGTTTTTAGCAAAGGCCAGCTTAGGAGTACCCCAATTAAGTTAAAAACAATGTATCTACCTATATAGTTTGAGTTTAAAAAATTTGGCTCTCAAAAGAAATTTCAATCGTTGTACTGTTGACATTTGGCTCTGTTGAGTAATGAGTTTGCCAACCACTGGACTAGACCAATGGAACAGAGCCCAAAATAGACCTATACTTATATAGTCAGTCAAAAGACAAGTCTGTTCACCAAATGGTGCTGGAACAACTAAATATTCACATATAGAGAAAAAAGAAACTTTGAATTATATTTTATATCATACACAAAATTAACTTGATGTATATTATAAATATAAGAGCTAAGACGATGACATTTATAGTAGAAAGCACAGGATAATATCTTCATGATCTACAGTAAGCAGGTAGAAAAGACACAGAAAGCAATAGCCATTAAAAAAAAAAGATTGGTAACTAAGTCCATCCAATTGGAGCAGTTATGCTCATCAAAAAACATTGTTAGGAAAATAAAAAGGCAACCTACTTACTGGGGAATATATTTACAAAGGACTTACATCTAGAATAACTACAATAGAATAAAAAGTGTCAAACAAGAGAAAGACAAATACTGGATAATTTTACTTATATGTGGAAGCTAAAACAAAACAAAACACAAACTCAGAAAAAGAGATAGAAATCAGATTTGTGGTTACCAGAGGGTGAGGATAGGGAGAGGGGAAATTGCAGGAAGGTGGTCAAAAGGTATAAACTTCCAGTTGTGAGACAAAGAAGTAGTAGGGATGTCATGTACAACATGATGACTGTAGTTAACACTGTTGTATGGTTTAATTGAATGTTGTTAGATCCCAAGAGTTCTCATCACAAGAAAAAAACAATTCTTTTTTTTATATCTATACTATTGACCCAGAGCGCGAAATCGCGCGAGACCCGGGACCCCCGAGTTCTGTCAGCACTGCAGGACTCCCCCGAGTCCCGGCATGCCGTGGGACCCAGAGTCAAGTCCCCACCCACCCACGCATGCCTCGCCACACACGCAGCCTCCTGGTGACCGGTCTTTGGTCGTTACAGCGTTATGACCACTGGGTTTTTATTATATAGATGAGATGATCGATGTTAACTAAACTCATTGTGGTAATCATTTTGAAATATCTGTAAGTCATTATGCTAACATCTTAACCTTCCATAGTGCTGTGTGTCAATTATATCTCAATAAAACTGGGAGAAAAGTATAAAACAGCTCAATTTTTTTTAAAATAATTTTTATTTCTTAAAGTATTACAAAGAGTATTACATATGTCTCCTTTTTTTCCCCCCCTTGACATTCCCCCGGCCCCTACCCCCCCCCCCACCCTTGTCTTGTGTCCATTGGTTAATCTTATATGCATGCATATAAGTCCTTCAGTTGATCTCTTAATCCCCCCCGCCCAACCCTCCCCAGGCTTCCCACTGTAGTTTGACAGTCAAACAGCTCAATTTTTTAAATGGGCAAAAGACTAAAGCAGACACTTTGCAAAGAAAAACATATGGGCCAATAAACACAAAAAGTACCCAATATCATTGGTCATCAGAGAATCGCCAATTAAAACCACAATTAGACAATAGTACATACTAGAGTGACTAGAATGAAAGAGATTGACAATACCACATGTGGGAATGAAATGGAGTAAGCAGAACTCTTAGACATTGCTAGTGGGAATGGACAATGGTACAACCATATTGGAAAAGTTTTGACATATGCCGGCACCTCTTAAGCTAGCGATTCTACTCCTATTCACCCAAGATAAATGAAATATATGTGTTCAAAATGACCTGTTCATAGCAACTTAATTCACAGTAGGCAGTAATTAGAAATGACCCGAATGCACACTAACAGTGAAAGGATCAATAAACTGGGCTGTAGTCTAGAAGGGAGTCCTAGTCAGCAGTGAGAGGAAGGGAACTACTGGTAAGCACCACAGCGTGCCTGGGTCTCATAGACCTACGTTGAATGAAAGAAGCCAGTCACAAAAGAGTGCATATTGTGTGACCCCATGTATGGAACATTCTAGAACGGAAAAGTTAACTCATCTAAGGGGGAAACATCATCCTGATTTTGGATTTTAGGAGGTTGGTGACTGAGGACACAAGTGGAACTTCTGGGAGGCTGAAACTGTGACAGGCATGTGGGAAGACACAGGTGCATCCTTTTGTCAAATGGGACATCTAAGATTTGTGCATTTCAATGCATGTAAATTTTACTTTAAAAAGAACTGTAAATTATATTATGTATTTCACTGGCAATGGGGAGCGTTTGGCAATATAGATAAAATAAGAATGGCAAACTGGTAATTGCTGGAGCTTCATGGTGGTTACATGAGGGTTCATTATACTTTGTTTACTATGTATATGTTTTATACTTTCTGTAATTACAAAATTAAAAGTTATAACCCTTGCGTTCTCAGACTATAGTAATCCAAGGACGATAGCCAAGGAGATTGAATTATAAAAATAGGTTTGGGCCCTGGCTGGTGCTCAGTGGTTAGAGCATCGACCTGTGCCAAAGGGTCCTGGGTTTGATTCCCCATCAAGGGAACATACCTGGTTGCAGGTTCAACCATCCCTGTCCCTAGATGGGGTGCATGTGGGATGCAACCAAGCGATGTGTCTCTCTCACCTCTCTCTCTCTCTCTCTCCTCTCTCTCTCTCTGAAAAAATATCAGTGGAAAGAATATCTTTGGGTGAGGATTAATTACAACAATAAAAATCGTTTGCCCTAGCGGCTAGGGGCAAACTCATTAGTCAACAGAGCCAAATATCAACAGTACAACAATTGAAATTTCTTTTGAGAGCCAAATTTTTTAAACTTAAACTATATAGGTAGGTACATTGTTATTAACTTAATTAGGGTACTCCTAAGGCTTAGGAAGAGCCACGCTCAAGGGTCCAAAAAGCCGCATGTGGCTCACGAGCCGCAGTTTGCCGACCACGGCCCAAGCCGGTTTGGCTTGATGGATGGAGCGTCAGCCTGCAGACTGAAGGGTCCCAGGTTCCATTCCGGTCAAGGGCACATGCCGGGTTGTGGACTTGATCCCCAGTGGGGGGCGTGCAGGAGGCAGCCAATCAATGATTCTCTCTCCTCATTGATGTTTCTATCTCTCTCTCCTTCTTCCTTCCTCTCTGAAATCAATAAAAATGTATTTTTTTTTTAAATCGTTTTGGTCCAGGGCTACTTTTTGGTTTAGAGTTTCAATCTAAGTGTCCTGAGGTCGAACCATCTGTCTCCCAGAGCCCACCTTCGGTCCTACGCAAACAGGCCTCCAAAAGGTCCATCCTAGACAGTCAGGACTTTCCTGCTGGTGGAATCGCAGCTCTGTGGGACGCTGAGAGGACTCCTCCTCGCGCAGCAAACCCTGTCAGAGGCCGGGTGGTTGAAGGGTCTACACTGAGAAGCAGCACAGGGGAAATAGGCAGGGGGACTAGAACTTGGGCGCCTTGAGTCTGCGTCCAGAATTAAAAGGCTTATCTATAAACATGTGCTGTGATGAAGGATGTTTTGTTTTAAAGAAAGAAATTCAGTGCAAACTAGTTTAAGCTCCAAATGGAATTATTGGAAGGATGCTGAGGTAGTTTACAGAATCAAAGGAAAAACACCTCTGGACTCAAGGAAGGTACCGGATAGCACAGAAACTAGAATTGTGTACTCAAACACCTTTGGCAGGTTATGTTTCTTCTTTAATTTTTGTTTCCTTTTCTTTCAGTGATGGTTCCCCAGAAATTTATACTAATGTTAACGTCCTAGAGATTGCTGATGTGTCTTAAAACTAAATTAGAGAGAATTCACACACACACACACACCCCAAACAAAAAACAAGAGAGGATTCAGTTATTCTAATAAGCTAATTAGAGTTACTTATATTTACATTGCAGTGCACAATTTTGTTTATTTTTTTTTCCTAATGAGTATTATTGTTGGAAAATTCACTATTGCAAGCCATTGTAAAAGGCAACTTCTTGACACTTAATTGTATAATTTTCCTGAGGCAACTTCTCATGCTGCTCCCAGTCCACCTTCCATTGGTTTATTTATTAAATTCCTCCACTCCAGATATGCTACTACCCCTGAGAATCACTGCATTTTGTTTATGTCCTCACCAGCTAAGAAGCTTACATTGAACTTCTCTCTGTGTTGTCTACATTACAAAAACAATGGGTGTTTTGTCACATACACCCTGCCCCACCAGCCTACTGCCCTCAGTGCGTGGGGGAGGTAGGAAAGGCAGCCCTGCACACTTGCTCAACCTCTGCATGGCTGCGGCAGAGTGTGCCTTGGGCCTGACACGTATCCTTATGGGGATGGGGAGTGCTCAGAGCCTGTGCTGGGCTTAGCGTCCTGTTTGGGAGAATCTTTCCCCATCCTGGCCTGGTGTTCACTCCTTCATTCTGCTTAATGTGTGTGCATTATAAGGCCAACCTGCTATGGGTGTTCCTGGTGGGAGAACACAGGATCTCTGCCTGAAGCACAAGAGGGATGCTACAGACCATGGCCCTGCACTGGCCATGGGAGGAGATCCGCTGGCCCTGGGAGACCAATGTTATTGAACCTGATCTTGCTCTCCCTCTTCTCCATTCGAGTCAAGTGTTGCTCCATCCAGTGCCTGAGTTGTGTCTTTCTTGGCAACTCCGACACCTGTGAACCTGTAGAGGGCTGACATCTGGGATTGCTACTCCTGGTGGCAGGCATTGTAAGCGCTTTGCTGCGTCCACACAGGGGGACACTATGGGAACCATACCAGAGTCACCTGACAGCCAAGGCCACTCAGAGTGTGAAAGGCCTTGTTGTTAGTATGCCGGAACGGCCAAGGCCGCTCTGAACACAGCCGCAAGGCCACAGCGATCTCGCGGTATGCTGTGCCCTTCTATAGCCGAATGATTGATGTCATTGTTGGCAACCAGCCTCCTCTGTCTAAGTAATATTAAAAGTATATTACTAAGGCTAGAGAACTCAGACAGAGCTGAGAGCTGGTACTGCTACGATGTAAGGCTAAGAGCTCATAGAGGGCTAAGAGCTCATAGGGAGCTCAGATATAGCTGCCAAGTTAACCAGCCAGTGTGCTGAGAGTGAAGCCCAGAGGTAGTTACTCTGTGAGGATACAGGGACCAGCCAGTGTACTGGGCCGGGAGACAGGAAGTTGCTGAGCCAGAGAGGCTGGAGAGGCTACTGAGGCTGTAGCTCTAAGGGAGAGCGCAGGTACTATTGCTGTGTAAAGCTATAGGTCTAGAGGCAGCGGTTGCTCAGATAACACCTGTGGGTACAGAGTAATGCTGCTTTTGGGGGAAAGATGTATCTGTTCATTAGTGATATACAGCTGACTGTTTATGAACTGCTCAAACAGTTGTTTTGTCTGGTGGCTATATGGCCACTGGCTTCTGCAATAAAGACTCATTCTTATATACCCACAACTTCTCATGACTTCTCCGTCTACCACCAGGTGGCCAAGAAGGTCCAGTCCCCTGGCAAAGGAGTAGGCCCTGACAGTTAGTGCAATGGGCAGGGTTTGAGAAGGAACCTCCCCTGCTACTTGGCTAGTTGAGGAGAATTTAGAAGAATATATGGACTCTGAGCAACTCAGAACAGCTATGCTCTGGCTGTCTTAATAGAAGGCATCTGTTCCCTGGAAATGGGAACAGATGCCACTTGCTCAAGGACAAGTATCCTTCCATACCCTGAAAAACACCATAGAAGAATACATCTATAGTTTTAATCCCTTACCATCCCTAGTCCATAACAGATCCCCACATGTGCTTGTTGAGCTGGTTGGCCTATAATAAATATTACTCCAAAGATCGGTTGTGCAACCCTGAGGAGCAGCAAGTGCACTCATCGATTGGATTCTGCGGCCGGCACAATGCTCCCTCACGGAGGCCCTGTGTCCCCAGGGACAGAGGCGGCTACGTGAGGCAGTCAGCCCACAGCCTGACACCACAGTGGCTCCTGGAAACGAAGCCACTGACCTAAAGAGGGCAAGCACCGAGGTTCCCAGACCTCCACCTAGCTGCATTTTCCGTGACAGACAGGAATGGATTTTGTTCATTCTAGCCAGGTTCTGGTCTAGTAGTAGCACATCTAGAAGCTTGGCCCAATGAGGCATCCATAGTTAAGATAATAACAAAACCAGTCAATGACCTGCTTTTCCCTACAACCCTTACTTGCTTGTCCAGTAGATGAAAAGAGGGGAGCTGGGACACCTGGGGACAGAGTGGAGCCCACATTTCTTGACAGGTCCAGACTGCCCTGTACGTGGAGCACACAGAGAGAAGGAGCATGCCTCCCCTTCTTAGCTCTGTAGGCTCTGTTATGTGGATACAGCTGCTTGGCCCATAAATCCGTCATATTCTAACTCAAAGCTGTCTTCCTTCTTCCTACCATACATGCATGACTTACTCAGAGAACAAGTCGTGGAGCTCATGTATGAATGCTTTGCTTTCATAGAAACACACCCAAAGAGCTGTCTTCCCTGCTCTGTGCAGGTGTCAGGCAGCTCCCTGGCCCTCAGAGGATGGGATGGAGACAGCCCACACAGAAGAGTGTGCTGTTAGTGTATTAGCCAGGGTGACCCATTCTTGTAGGCTATTCAGAGAAATAACTGTCATTTTCCGTGGTTGCAGCCAAGCGCTCTATCATTTTGTGTAATCGGGACAGCATTTTCCCGAGGGTGGCAGAACATGAGGCCGTTCGGGCTCCCCACGCCTCACCCCTACCCGGGATAGAATAGCTCCAGTTCTGAAGCCCTCAGAGCATGGATGGTCTTTGGGCGGAGTGAGCCATTGAGGCAGCAGTGTCCTAAACATCCGGGAAGCCGAGCGGAGAGACAGGCACAGACGACATGCAGTCAGCTCTGCAGCAGAGAGATGAGTGACAAAGTTGCTTGCTGATGTCCTACCTGCGCATCACCTGGTGCCACGTGCCCCGTGGACATCTGGCCTCTTTTTTTCACCAGGGGACAGGGGCCCTGAGGACTCCGAAGCTTGTGTTTTGACATGTCAGAGCAGAAAGTGATTAAGTAAAATTTTCCTGCCACACACGTGGAAGGGAATTGAATGTCATTGTTTGCAGCACTTGCTTTGCTCTAGCCCTTTTACCTACTGCTCCTCAAATGACTCCACTCAGCCCAACTCTCCCTCCGCCTCCGCCAAAGGCAGTTTCAAGGCGTGAGCCACACTCCGCTCCATTAGTGTCTTTGTTTGGGCACCAGCAACCCTGATGATGTCAGTCATCGCTCTGGGAGTGTGGCTTGTTCATACATTAACCATCGTTAGGAACAAACAGAAAACAGCTTTCCTCGGGAGCAAAACTCATTCCCTGCACTGATAGAGCCTAAGAAATGAAGCTCCTTCCAGGGCCGGGAAAGCCCGCTGCTTACGCTTTCCTGTCGCTAAGGCGGGTGCTCCTGAGCTTAGACACCACCCCTGCCGTGGAGAAGGCGCCCTTGTTGTTTATAAGATTCTCAAACAGCATCCTGTCACTGCCGGGACCAGGCTGTCCCAGTGCGTTCATTTTTCATGCTTGGTGGCTGTATTGAGTTGTCGTTTATGTCATGGACAATCTTGTCTGCAGCATCCTGAGACGAATTTAAGTCTTGGTTCTCAACATTTCCATTTACACAGCTAAACAACAACAAAAAAGACATATTTTTTAAAAGGACATATACATTCAAAATGATCTGCTGTAGCACTGCTCTCTAGTGATGGGTTTTGACATTAAAGATCAAACCCCTCTATTGCTAACATTTGAGGGATGGGATTAAGAATACTTTCAATAGCAGTTACTTTCTCAGAAGAATTTCCTGTGGTTTTATTTATCTGATGCTGAAAGGCCAACTTCTGAGAAATGATGGAGAGTGGATGTGGCTTCCGTGGATCAGTCCTTCGGCTGATTCACTTTCCCAGACACACCAAGGTCACCTTGCCTAGCAATCCATCGATTAACTGAATTGTCAATCCCTTTCACCAACCAACTCACATTTGCTTTGTGTTTGATTGATTTCTTTGGCCACTGATAAAACAAAAATGACTCGAAAACAGTAGATTCCCTGAGACACACAGACATGGCCAAAAATCTCACTTCTTATCATTCCAGTTTATCTGTGATCATCTGTAAACGCTGGAAGAACACTTTATCTGTGATCTGAACTGTCCTATAAATAAGTGACCCAAAGGATTAGACATGTTTTTCTAGCTAGTGCCTCAGGCGCCATGGCAATGACAGGGACAAATCTCTTTCTGCCAACAGCCCACATCTGCGCGAACATCTCCTGGTGTGGCCAAGCAGACCACTGCACTGGGGCTGACAGCCTGCCCTGGACTGACGGCCTGCACTGGGGCTGACAGCCTGCGGGCCAATATGAAAGCAGTCTCCAGGGAGAGCCTTCCCATCCCAGGGAGAAGCCCGGGACCTGCAGACCTCTCTCTGCAATTGCCGGAGAGCGCTCCTCCCCGTGGAGAAGCTGGTGGTTGGGGACAAGTGATGTCTGCACTCTCTGCCACCATGTCACAGCCTTGACCTCTGGTGGGTGTGAGGTCTACCACAAGTCTGTAGGTTTGTCCTTACGAGGCTTGATTTTTGGAAGTTATCTGATTCGAGCCAGATTTTTATGTCCATAATTCACCTAAGCTGCCGGCAAGCAAGGAGCAGCCTAAACCAGGAGTTGGCAAATTTTTCAGTTTTGTGGGACCTACTGTCTCTGTCACAACCTCTAATTCTGTCAGTGTAATGCAAAAATGGCTATAGACTACGCATGCGTGTAGTTGTGTCACAAGTAATTTTACTTACAAAAATAAGCTGTGGGCTGGATTTGACCCTTGAGATGTAGTTTGCCAACACCTGATCTACAGGAGTTGTCTCTAACTTTTTTTATTGTGTATGCTATCAGTTTAAACAAAACAAAGCACAGCACTGGGCAGTGTGGCTCAGTTGGTTGGAGCATCCTCCAGAGCACCAGGAGGTCGCTGGTTTGATTCCCTGTCAGAGCACATGCCCAGTTTTTGGGCTTGATCCCCAGTGTGGGGTGTACAGGAGGCAGCTGATCAATGATTCTCTCTCATCACTGATATATATCTTTCTCTCTCCCTCTCCCTTCCTCTCTGAAATCAATAAAAATATACTTTTAAATGAGATATGGATTCAATAATGCTTTCAAGTATAATTTTAATTGTGATGACTTCATACTGTCATTACCCAAGGTCTAAAGTACAAAATATACTGAGGGGATAGGCTCACATTTAGTGACAGTGGATTTAAATCCATTATTCAAATAGTCTTGATAATTAAACAATTTTTTTACTAACTTTTTATTATAATGTAAATAAATCTTTGTTGCCCTGGCCGGTTTTGCTCAGTGGATAGAGCATCGGCCTTTGAACTAAAGGGTCCTGAGTTCGATTCTGGTCAAGGGCATGTACTTTGGTTGCCAGCTCCTCCCCAGCCCAGGCCTGGTTGGGGCTTGTGCAGGAGGCAACAAATGGTTGTGTTTCTCTCTGCCTTTCCCTCTCCCACTTTCTCTAAAAAATCAACAGAAAAATATCTTTGAGCAAGGATTAACCATAAATAGATCTTTGTTTTTATTTTGTAATATTGCTGGCAAAGAATTCAAATATTTTTAAAAAATATATTTGTATTGATTTCAGAGAGAAAGGGAGAGGGAGAGAGAGAGAGAAATATCAATGATGAGAGAAAATCATTGACCAGCTGCAAGCCTGCAATTTGGGCTTGTGCCCTTGACTGGAATCGAACCTGGGACCTTTCAGTCCGCAGGCCGATGCTCTATCTACCGAGCCAAACCAGCTAGGGCTCAAAATATTTTTTATTTTAACAAACTCATTGTTTGCTCTATGCTAGGCACTGTCCTAAGTATTTCAAAAGTATTAACTTACTTGATTTTTATAAAAGCCCTGTGGGATGGGTACTGTTATTATCCCCTCTTTAAACATTTGAAACCTACAGCAGAGAGGTTAGGTAACTGGCCCAAAGCCACACACAGGTGCTGGCTCCAAAATTCTTGTTCTTATCTACTGAACTAAGCTGCCTCTCCCACTTTTTTGCTATTCTTATTTTTTCACTATGAGAATTAAACTTCAGTTCTACACTTTATTTTCAAGGATATTTGAAAGTCTCCTGTCTATTTAGGGTGTGGTGACTTTAGGTAAAACTAGATAAGGTCCAAAATTGCACTTATGCAGGCACATGTAAACTGCAGTACATAGCAACACAATGATGGGACTACATGGATGAGGGCTCCACTGCTAAACCCCGGCCTTGTGGAATTTCCCTTCCCCTCTAGGGAAGCCAGAGAAATGTTTCCATCTGACAGATGGAGTAACTAACTGAAAGTGCCAGGGTTCATTTGCATATTAAGGATTAGTTCATTATTTTTGAGATTTTAAGTCCTAACATATTCTTTCAGTCCTGAAATGTGCCACCTGTGCTTGTCTAAAGGAATGCCTGTCCCAATTTTAAAATACTAGAGGCCCGATGCACTAAGATTCATGCAAGAATGGGCCTTCCTTCCCCTGGCTGCTGGCACTGCCTTTGCTCCAGCCTGGAGCTGCCTTTCCACCTTCCCACACTGCCCAGAGGCCTGGAGCGGCTGGGGCAATGCAGAACGCCTGCATCATCACCATGGCGACGACACAAGCGTTCCACCCCGCCCTCGGCTGCTCAGCGCCTGTGTATGCAAATTAACCCGCCATCTTTGTTGGGTTAATTTGCATAGTCACTCCTGATTGGCTGGTGGGCATTGCAAAGGTACAGTCAATTTGCATCTTTCTCTTTTATTAGTGTAGATCAGGGGTGGGCAACCTTTTTGTGAGTGCGTGCCAAAACCAGCAAAATCTCTGACTCAAAATTCTTCTGCGTGCCAACCCTAATTTTTTGATAACATGTTACACCTACTTGATATCTCTTAAGGTGTATGTATGTGAAGAACCTTGAAGAAATAATAAAATTCATTCGAGTGACAAAAACACAGTATATGATGATGAAAAATACATTTATTTTTTAGTGTACACATGTTATGTAAAATTATTTATCTAAGGTGCACCTATACTAAATTTATCTGAAAAATAAAAAAGTCTATATTAAGAAAAAAAATGTAAATGGAAGATTATAAGAGAGGGTTTCGCATGCCAGCAAAAGTTACTGGTATGCCATGTTTGGCACATGTGCCAGGGGTTGCCCACCCCTGGTGTAGATTATGTCCCTAATAAAATATTGTCTTTGTTTATACTAGTAAACATAATAAAAACTAATCTATAATATCTATAATTGTCATTATATTAAAATAAGTTGAAATACAAAGATATAGTTAGATGCCATTGCACTAATCTTCAGCTGTTATTAATCACCTTGTTAACTTAAAACTCAGCTTCTCTCTTCTGGACTTAAAGGGGAAAACATCCTCACAGCTCTGCACACCACCTCTGGGCAGTGGGTTGCTATGAGATGTCCCACCAGCATATTCTTCCCATGTTTAATTTCTCAAGTTTGTGACCTGGTGCTTCTCAAATGTTAGTGCACATCGTGATCACCTGGAGAGCTACTGGAACACAGTGCTGAGCCCTGGCCCTGCATTCCTCAATCAGTATGTCTGGGTGGGGCCTGAGAATTTGCATTTCTAACCCCTGAGACCACCCAGGTGATGCTGCTGTAGTCCAGGGAACCCACTTTGAGAACCAGTGCTCTGGATAACGATCCATTCCAGGTCATTCCAGGAAGCAGAAGCTTTCTGTTGTACACATGGTTTTCTATTCCATATGACTTGCTATCATCCAGAAATCTTAATGCCTCATCCAACCCCATATCCTTAGATAGACCACTACGGGCTGATTCCTGCTGTCAGCCCTTATCCCATGCCAATTCTGGTCCAGTCATTCCTTAACAGCTACCCACCACCAAACCCACCCTCAGTAATTCTTGGCCTGGCCTTGAACAGTGGCTGGTATTAATTATGAGAAAAATTACATAAGGTTGTATTCTTTTTCTTCTTTCCATATATTCTTTCTCTCACCAATTTCATATAGTCGCTCACATGTTTCAACTGCCAACTTAACGTGATGATTCTTCAACCATCCTCTATAGCTCTGACCTCTCTCCTTAGCTCCAGCTTGCACATCTCAACTTTACACTGTACAGCTCTAACCTTGCTGGGCCATCAGTATCAGAAACTCACTGTTATGGGTTACATTGAGTCCCCCCAAAAGATGTTGAAGTCCTAACCCCCTAGTTCCTGTAACTGTGACCTTATTTGGAAATAGGGTCATTGTAGATGTAATTGGTTAAGTGAGGTCATACTGGAATAAGGTGAACCGTTATTCCAATAGTATGTTGTCCTTAAAAGAGGAAGAGAGACACACACCAGAAGACCAGCATGAGACTGTGGAGGTGAAATCGGAGTGATGAAGATAGGCGGAGGTAAACCTAGGATTGCTGACAAGCAGCAGACACTGGAAGAGGCAAGGAAGGCTTCTCCCTGACAAAGAGGGAGCCTGGATCTGCTGACATTTTAAAATATATATATCTTTATTGATTTCAGAAAGGAAGGGAGAGGAAGAGAGAGATAGAAACATCAATGATGAGAGAGAATCATTGATCGGCTGCCTGCACGCCCCACACTGAGGATTGAGTCCGAAACCTGGTCAATTTCCTGACCAGGAAATTGAACCGTGATCTCCTGGCTCACAGTTGGTCCCTCAACCACTGACCACACCAGCTGGCTCCTTTACCTTTCTTATATTTCCAACTAATTCTTTTTGTTGGTGTTGTTAATTTTCACCCAAGGATATTTTTCCTGTGACTTTTAGAGAGAGTAGAAGGGAGGGGGAAGAGACAAACATCGATGTGAGAGAGACACATCGATTGGTTGCCTCTCACACGGGCCCTGACCAGGGCTGGGGATCGAGCCTTGCAACTGAGGTATATGCCCTTGACCACAATTGAACCTGGAATCCTTTAGTCCAGTGGTTCTCAACCTTCCTAATGCCACAACCCTTTAATACAACGGGTACTCGTATGTGGGCATATCTGCATGTGGGCGGACCCACCTGGAGACGGATAGAGGAGCGGTGTCTCGGTTCCATAAGACCATCGAAAATATGTGTTTTCTGATGGTCTTAGGCGACCCCTGTGAAAGGGTCGTTCGACCCCCAAAGGGGTCGCGACCCACAGGTTGAGAACCGCTGCTTTAGTCCAAGGGCCTGACGCTCAATCCACTGAGCCAAACCTGCTCCAATTAGTTCTTACTATCTGCTACAATAATCTATCATATGGTTAAACTACTTATACTAGCAACCCTTTATTGGGAGCGTTCTTTGTGCCTAGAAATGGGCTATGTTCTGTCACATTTATTTGACTTTCACAAATTTAGGTGGGAATTCCAGATGGTCTCCGATTGACGTTGGTTGGACCTGCAGTTTTTTACTTTACAGTGGTGCAAAAGCAATGCACGTTCAGTAGAAACCGTGCTTTGGATTTTTATCTTTCTCTGGGCTAGCAATACGTGGCACGAGACTCCTGTGGTGCTGGGCAGAGGGGTGAGCCGCAGCTGTTGGGCCCCTGATCACAAGGGTAAACGCCAATACTCTACACTGTAGAGTCTACAGTGTGTGTTGCCAGTGTTTTTAGGATATTGTGTTCTAAGCACATTTACGGCAGACTCACCCAAACTACGGTAGTAGTTAGGTGTCTTACATGCATTTTTGACCTATGGTATTTTCAACTTACAATGGGTTTATTGGGTTGTAACCCTATTATAAAACGAAGAGCACCTGCACTATAATTATCTTTGATTTATGGGTCAAAAAACTGGTGCCCAAGTTCATGAAGCTATCAAATGTCAGAGTTGGGTTTAAGTCTTACCCACTCTGCTACACTCCCTGTGGCGTGTCACGGCACCGCCTTAAAATACAAAGTGCTGGGATGGCACTCAGGCCAACCCAACACCTGTTTCCTGCCCGGCCCCTGCAGCCCTGGGCTCCAGGTGCGCCAGGCTCCTCCTCACCCCTGAGCACCTGCCTTCACTTCCCTGCCCTTAGGGCTGTGATGATACAGTTCCTTCAATCCAAATACCCAAGGGTTTTTCACTGCCCAGAACCCTTCACATAGCTCAATGACAAGACACCAGTGACCACAAAGTCAGAACTTTCTGTTCCTCCCTCTGGGTTGCTTCCTTAGAACGTAGGTCATTCCACCCTGCTTTATAAGTAGCCATTTACCTGATCTTATTGGCCACTAAATTCAAGAACTATATCGTTTAATTTTGTCACTTATGTTCCTCCCATCTTTTATTACAGTGCCTCAATAAATGTTTGTTGATTTGAATTGCTAATAAGAGCAAGAGTGATCACAATAATGATGTTAGCAAGCCTTTGCTAGGCATTCATACTCAACCTTTCAGTAATATTTAATTGCCAGCCTGTAGACCGCAGGGTCCCAGGTTCGATTTTGGTCAAGGGCACATGCCCAGGTTTTGGGCTCCATCCCCAGTAAGAGGCGTGCAGGAAGCAACCAATCAGTGATTCTCACTCATCATTGATGTTTCTCTCTCTCTCTCCCTTTCCCTTCCTCTCTGAAATCAATAAAAATACATTTTAAAGAAATAAAGCATTTTATTTAAAAACATTGCATCAGTTTTTCTTTTCCCACAACTGAAAATAAGAAATTTCTTATTTTAATATAATCTGAGAAGCTTCATTTGAAACATCAAACCATTTCTAGTCAATTCGATGCTCTGTGTGATACTCATTTACTAGGATTGTCTGGAAACATCAAAATCTGTCCATTATCCTTAGAAATAAATGCTCCAAAGGGGGAGGGGAGCATCCACTCTATTCCCTACCCTCCAGCTGCTACTCCCTCTGGTCCTGGACCTTGAAGCAGATCTGCTCTGATAGTGACCTTAGGTGATGTCCCAGCTGTGCAGACCGAACCTTGGACTCCGTTACATTTCATGATAGGGGATCAGACTGAGTTGAAAATACACCGTTCACCTCACTGCCCTCACCATGCTGGCAGCTTAAACTGACTTCACTTATTTTGGAATCTGTGAGAACTGAGGTGAGATCAAATGTCTATACTTCTGGGCAAGTGGTGGGAACCCAAAGAAGGAAGCAGACAAGAAACTAAATGAGCCCCAGGGGCAATCAAGCCAGACTGGACATCCCGGCGAAGCGACGAATAACTTTCGGCTTAAATGAGACACTACTTAGAAGTCACTCATGAGCAAGAATTAACCAACATGGTTAAACGTGGGTGCCATCACGGGGGATACACTGAAGAAAATGATTAGGGAATAATTAACACAGTATGTCCCACAAAGCAGAGAAATGTGATGAAAAATAAAGCGATCACTCTTCCCTCTTGGGCTTTTTAATTTTTTCCCAGTTGGAAAAATATCCCTGTTTCTGCCCATAATTTGAAATATACAGAACATTGAATTTATCGACAGAAAGTGCAGTTACCATCTAATCAGAGAAATCCCGCAGGGAAAGGGGTGCTGTGTACACATCAGAGGTACCCCAGAGACCCCGCTGATCCTACCTCCGCGCGAACGGGGGAGGGGGTGCCACATTCCCATTAAAGAGCAACACGGCTGGTTAAAGAATGAACACAAGGCAGCATTTCTTCATTAGTGTCATTGCGGGGAGCTGATGCTCTGCAAGTGGGAGGCCATCAAATGGGATATTGCAGCAATAAAAGGCTGGGAAAAATGAAATGCCCCGTTCTCTTGTCAATCTCATAGGCTTGTCTTTCTTTTTAATAAAGCAGGCACTACCCTGGTAAGCTAATGCATAGCTGCAGTTTAGTTTTGTGCTTGGTAATTGTGCTATGGGCACTTATTCATTTGACAGAATTTGCTTTAAATGAAGGGAACTGGCAGGTTGGAAGAAAAAGCCCAATGTTGCCAAATCACCAATTAAGGAGCCTGCCAGAGGGGAAACTGGTCCCGAGACCAGTATCAGTGAAAAATGATATAATGATGCTGGGCTTCAAAAGACATTTGAAGAGACTCTTAATGAAGGAGATCAGAGAGTTGGATTACAGGGTGGCTGCTACTAGTATATGTGACTGCCAAATTTAGACCAGGAAGGTAGATACAACAGGTAATTACAGTCACTTTTACAAAATTTTGGACAGCTAAACAACAAATGTATCCGATCGTGATGAGTGGAGGAACTCGGCCTCACCTTCAGTTCTGTTCATAACTCCCTCCTGTGAAGGGATGTCACCTTGGCAGGCAGTAGGGCATGAAAAGTGAGAAGCTGTAGTCCTGGCCCACCCTCTTAGATCTCATAGTCTAGCAAAGGAACAGGCAGGCACACAGGCTAATTGCATGTAGTTCAAAAGGATGAAGCAGAACATTACTTTTCCCGTTGAGTCACCCACATTCACCTGTTAGGGTGACCTTTCTTTCTCCAGTCTCCCTCACCCTTCTTCCCTACAGTCTCCCTGATTTCATTCAATTTCTCTAATTTTCCCCCTGACCCACCGCCATCTGGGGGACAACATCAACTCCTCAGTGGTTTGCAGTTGCTGGGGAGGCTCTAGTGTCTCCACATTCATAAATAACACAATTTTCCCCTCTCCCTAGTATGATTGCTTCTCGAGGGTAAACTTTAATGAATTATTACATTAACCACATTCTTGTCTTTTTACTTAGTTTTACCAAAGACCTGCCCCTCCCAAGAAACTGTAAAGGAGGAAAAGAGGGAAGACAGCCCTATCTTGAGTGAGCACCAAAGCCCCATCGAAGCAAGTCTAGCCCCAGAGGGGTGTCTCCAGCACAGAAGTTCTCCCACCGCAGACACAGCTGATTCTCACAGCCAATTGACCTGGAGGTCAATTCCTCACAGTGATAACTACAACAATCAAGGCTTAACCACAACAAGACTGTGCACAAAGCCCACAAGGGGGTGCACCAAGAGTGTCTACCTTAGGTAATTGGGACACTTAGCACAGAAAGGCACTCTATCGACACAGCGAAGCATAAAAAAATGCCGAGACAAAGAAACAGGACACAAACGACAGAATTGGAGGAAAGCAAACTGTTGGATATAGAGTTCAAAACCACACTTTTAAGGTCTTTAAAGAACTGTTTAGAAGCCCTCGAAAAGACTGGTAAGACCGCCGATAAATGTAGTGAGATCCTCAAGAAATCTAATGAGACCCTCGATGTTGTGATAAAGGACCAACTAGAAATTAAGCATACACTGACTGAAATAAAGAATATTATACAGACTCCCAACAGCAGACCAGAGGGTCGCAAGGATCAAGTCAAAGATTTGAAATATGAAGAAGCAAAAAACACCCAACCGGAAAAGCAAAATGAAAAAAGAATCCGAAAATATGAAGATAGTGTAAGGAGCCTCTGGGACAGCTTCAAGCATACCAACATCCGAATTATAGGGGTGCCAGAAGATGAGAGAGAGCAAGATATTGAAAACCTATTTGAAGAAATAATGACAGAAAACTTCCCCTACCTGGTGAAAGGAATAGACTTCCAAGTCCAGGAAGCGCAGAGAACCCCAAACAAAAGGAATCCAAAGAGGACCACACCAAGACACATCATAATTAAAATGCCAAGAGCAAAAGACAAAGAGAGAATCCTAAAAGCAGCAAGAGAAAGAAAATCAGTTACCTACAAGGGAGTACCCATACGACTGTCAGCTGATTTCTCAACAGAAACTTTGCAGGCCAGAAGGGAATGGCAAGAAATATTCAAAGTGATGAATACCAAGAACCTACAACCAAGACTACTTTATCCAGCAAAGCTATCATTCAGAAGTGAAGGCCAGATAAAGAGCTTCACAGATAAGAAAAAGCTAAAGGAGTTCACCACCACCAAACCAGTATTATATGAAATGCTGAAAGGTATCCTGTAAGAAGAGGAAGAAGAAGAAAAAGGTAAAGATACAAATTATGAACAACAAATACACATCTATCAACAAGTGAATCTAAAAATCAAGTGAATAAATAATCTGATGAACTGGTGATTGTAATAGAATCAGGGACATAGAAAGGGAATGGACTGACTATTCTTGGGGGGGGGGGGGAGAAAGGGGTGTGGGGGTGAGTGAAGAGATTAGACAACAATCGTGCACCTATGGATGAGGACAGTGGGTGGGGAGTGAGGGCAGAGGGTGGGGTTGGAACTGGGTGGAGGGGAGTTATGGTGGGAAAAAAGAGTAACTAATGTAATAATCTGAACAATAAAGATTTAAGAAAAAAATAAAAAATAAAAAAAATAAATAAAAAAAAGAAAGCCCTATCTTGCCACGGGTAACGTGCCAAATTAGTGGGGTGAACAAAGTCCTGTAAAATTACTGAGAACTTGTGGGTGGCATCATGAGAGACTTCGTGGAAGAGGTGATATTTTTCAATTGCGATATTTATGCTCAACACTGTGCTATGTACTGTCAAATTACCTAAGGCAAGCAATGAAACTCCGGTCCTGAAGAAGCTCTGCATTTAGCCAAGGAGATAGACATGCATGAAATAAAAAGTACAAGACAACCTATGTGTGATACAAATGCATTGAAATTTTTGGAACTGAAATTTATTTCCCCATTTCTGTGCTGTATTAAAGGACTAGGCAAAAGTAACTTTGCTACTTTTTCCAGGTGTTAAAGAACAAAATTCAACTGGATAAATTTGAAGACCTAATTGGCTCTATTAAGTGATGTATGAAGTGGGTGGCATCCCATCTAGCAACTAGAAGGGCGCGCAAATGAGCTGTATAAAATGGAAGGTTCTTATAGGCAGAAAGAGGGTGAGACTAGAAGCTAAAGGAGTGACTATTTTAGGCCAGGGCACCTTCCCTTAGTCCCCGCTAAAGGCAGATTATCACTCTGCAGTTGATCAGAAAACTCCAGACTGATTGGTTTAAAATTCTATTTCTAGGAGAGGCTGATTCTGCAATTCAGTTAGTTATTCATTTTTGGTTTATTTGACATGGCTTAGCAAAAGTAACTCCATTTTAATCTGTTGTTTTCTCTTTTTAAAAAAAAAAATATTTTTTTTATTGATTTCAGAGAGGAAGGGAGATGGAGAGAGAGATAGAAACATCAATGATGAGAGAGAATCACTGATCGGCTGCTTCCTGCATGCCCCCAACTGGGGATCCAGCCCTCAACTCGTGCATGTGCCCTGACCAGGAACCGAATCATGACCTCCTGGTTCTTAGGTCAACGCTCAACTACTGAACCACAGTGGGGCCAGGCAAATTCTTACTCTTTATAGATTGATTGTACTGGGGACACAAGCAGTCAAGAGCATAAGAAATTCTAGAATAACAGAGGCCAGTGGGTGCCTTGCCTGGTTAGAGCATTATTCCAATACACCAAGGTTGTGGGTTTGATCTCCAGTCAGGGCACATACTAGTACAAGAATCAACAAATGAATGCATGAATAAATAGAACAATAAGTCTCTCTTGCTATCTCACTCTCCCTTCCTCTCTCTCTAAAATCAATCAATTTTTAAAAATAATAAAAAAAAAAAGCCAGTGGGAACCAGAAAGGTCCAGGAAAACATTTGTGGCAGAGAGAGTTGGCCTAAGAAGGGGGTAGGGAGAGTGTTAATGAGAGGAGTGAGCTTGACACACAGGCAGACAGGACAGGTGTCCAGTGGAAAATAAAGGCAGGTAGAACATTGTCAGGGGCAGACATGGCAGCCTCACCACAGAAACAACCATGCAGAAATAACAGGGTGTTTTTAGACTCAGAGTGGGAGGCATATGAAACTAGGGAGTGTCTGCAACAATAAGGTGAACTGATGCATAGGAATCAGAAAAGTTCAGGTCCATTGCTGGCAAGAACATTTGAGGGAATCAATCAGGTGGCGACAAGGATAGATATAGAGCAGGCTTGTAACAAATAAATACCCCTAGACCACAAGGCTTCAGCAGCAACCCATTATTGGGCGCCCTCCCTGTGCAGGGAGTCTAAATCTGCTTGAAATAAATTTTCCACACTTTTGCTTAGTTCTTCTGGTCCATGACTTTATTCTTCAGCTTCATGAGACATGATGGGGCACAAGGAAGGGGGGCATTGGCTCACTGATATCATTAACACTCTCTGTCTGGTTTTGTGTCCACACACATCCACTGTCCACAGGCTGGGCCTCCAGCCCACAGAGCAGTTAGCACCTCAGTCTCTGTGCTTGGGGGTAGGGGAAAGGCAGAGGCGCTGGACAGTTATGTCACCATCTGGCACTTGGCCCCGTTGGCTCCATATGCTGATGTTAGTGAACAGCCTAGCTTTTCCAGGGCAGCACTTTCAGATGACCTGCATCACTGTCCTGGGAGAACGGTCTGGAGAAGGAAAAGAACCGAGGTGCCAAGCTCTCCGTGCTATGGCTCCAGCACTGACCCTTAACCTTGTGCGTCTTTGAGTAAGTCCACTATCTCTCTTAATCTGTTCTTCATGGCAAAGGGAACTGGTGTCAACCTCATGTAAGTGTGGCACCCCCTGCTGGCTTTCATCCTTTCTTTCTCTCACACTAACAGAAATGTAGCAAGACTCAGGGCTGCCCAACTACACTACCTTTCCCCACCTTCCCTGCAGACGATGTGACTAAGTTCTCTCCAGTGACGTGTGGCAGGAGTGACATGTCCCTTTATAGCTGGTGTCTCGAGACCAGACCAAGAGAGGCCATATGCTTTCCCCTTTCCACTGGCTACAACCCAGATGACATGCCCACTCGAAATTAGACAAAGAACCAAAATGGAGAGAACTTGTCCCTGAATTATTGTGGGGAGGAGAATGGCCTGCTGAGCAAGTCTCTTTATATGTGGGAGGAATAAAGTTTCATACTCAAGCTATTTATTTTGGGGTTCCCTAAAGTTTAACCTTATCCAAGTTGGACACTGTTAGAAATGTAGAATCATTTGAAGTAAAAAATGAATAAATAAAATAGAGGCAGTGCCCTGGCCAGTGTGACTCAGTTGGTTGGGCATCATCTGTGCACCTGAGGTTGCTGATTCGATTCCCAGTCAGGACACATGCCCAGGTTGTGGGCTCGATCCCTGGTAGTGGGTGTGCTTGAGGCAGCCAATCTATGTTTCATTCTCACGTTGATGTTTCTCTCTCTCCATAACAACCAATAAAAAATTTTAAAAAAATAAAACAAAATAGAGGATGTGACATCTAAACTAAAGTGTTTTACAAATAGATTATGGCTGCCACATAATTGAATAAGACATCAATGGAAGCAACAATTCAGAAAAACTAAAAACTGCCAAAGTGATTTATCCAGCCTAAACTTGAAACCAGACAAAAAATGGGTCCGGGCTCCCTGTCACTACTTGAGCCAATTAAGCAGAGACAGGGTTGAATCATAGATGAGCATTTATTCCAACACTGCCGGCAGCATGGGAGAGCAGCAGGTCATCCACGAAAATCTGCTCTATACCCCCTCAATAAGCCAGCTGCTTATATTGGGTAGAAGGGCAAAGATTGCCTGGGGAAGTAGGCAAAGGGAACAGAATGGGCATGCAGGCATGGGGAGATAGGCAAAAGGAATAAAAATAGGTGTAAGAGTTACATATCACAGTCAGTGTGGGCTGAGGGTTTGCAACGGGCAGGCACCTCTGATTTCTGCATCAAGGTCGTTAATCTTTCCATGGTAATAGGCAGCTCTCCAATGAGGAGGATGGCCCGCTACTCCAGGTCCTGGGTGTACAACTCTCAGCCAGGTTAGAATGTGCTTTATTTTATCAGAACAAAGCAATCACGGTTAACAGAGCATGATTAATATTTCTTATAACTATAGCTAGTCTCCTCTGTTCTATTTCTGCCCCTAACAAATTTACTCTGCAGAGCAAATTAAACAAGGGCAACAGACACGTTGCTATCTGGTTGTTGGCTATCAACCCTTGCCTCCTGTTAACACGCCTTCTCCTCTTTGGTGAGTCTTGGGAGGTAGTGGCCACATCCCCTCTGCCTGCTTCTGCACATAACCAGCCTGATATAAGGATGGCTGGAGTTCATGTCCATCATGCGGCGAGTGGCAGCAGCAGACAACGCCTCGCCTGGGGCCTGCACTTTGCCACCAAGAACCTTGGCTGATGCCCCAGGCAACTGTCAGCCCTCCACATCTGAGCTTACTCACAGGCACCACTTAAGCTATTAAACAAGATCTGTCTCAAGAATCTCCCAGTTCCCTTCATTACAGCCCTTCCGGAATCCTCTCAAGTCTTTGAGAAAGTGGAAAGCAGGTGTAGCTTTCCTAACCTGACAGCAAGCAGATGTTTGGGAAAGGAATTAGTCAGGCCATAGTGCCTCGGGGAGCAGAGCAGAACTCAGTACAGCTGCCCTGTGCGCCTGCGTCTGACCAGGGCTGCTCAGCCCACTCTCTACCCACAGAGAGTCTCCTCTCTGCCCACTGGCAGTCAGGGCACTTGGCATGTCTGCTGTCAGAGATTGGAGACTCATCCCTTTGTATTTTCCAGGAATTAGCTTTTTGTGCAATGCAGAAAGCCCTGGCGGAGGGGTTCACACATGTTCCATTATTGCCTAAGCTGCTGCTGAATTGTGAGAAATGGCTCACCTGTCCGAATTTCAAATGACGGACTTGGAGGAGACAGAAGTATGGTGAAAATGAGACCTTCAATACACTCTCATGAGCGGGGTGACTGTCCCACATGGAGTAGCGATCATAGCCTATTTATTTAGTCCCTCCTCCGGTTCCTCACTGGCTGAGTACTCTGGGGTCACCTGTCCCCTGACACCTAGGTCTTGCTGTCTCCCCGTGGGCCGGTTAAAATATTGGGCTGAGGCCTTTCTAGCTGAGGCAGACGCCTCGGGGGATCCCACCACGTTGGCCCACATGCACAGCTCTTTGTTCCTCTTCCCTCCGCCCTCCATTCTGTTTGTCCTGGGGGAATTCAGTAAATTCCATCCAATGCCCGCCATGCTGGAGACAGAGCACTGAGGTCCATTTCCTACAGAGTCACTGGAGGCCCCGAGCCCCTGGGGAGAGGGGCACACAAAGCTCCCTGATGCCAGTGACAGGACTGGGAGGGAGCCAGCTCTCCCCTGCCTCGCCCCACACCCTACAGAGTGCCTTTCCTTTGTACCACCTTGGTCCCCAGAGCTGAGGGGGACACAAGTCAAGAACATTAGTTGGATCTGGTTTCTGAAATCCCCTAGTGTACCGCAACTTCACCTCCTAAGAAACAAATGTTTGCTTCAGGTGCTTCTCCACTGGGCCTGGATTTTCCTGTTTCAGTGTGTCCTCCTCAGGACTTCCTGTCTGTCCTTGAGCCCTGCAAATGACCCAATCTTTCCAGTAGCCGCAGCAATGGGAAGCGGTAAAGGCATGAGTGCAGGCCTCTGGGCGCAGCCTGAGGCACATGTTTCTGATCTGGGCTCTGAATAGCTGTTCCCTCCAAAAAAAGTGGCACAAACTTTCCCTTCCATTCATACGCAACCCACCTACAGAAATCTTTTCCTTTCCCTCCAATGTTCTACTTGACACACTTCTGCAGGATTCTGATCTTTTCAATTCTCTGCCTGCCTTGGACCAGCTTCCCTCCCAGCCTAAGATACTTGACCTTTGTTAGGGGCAGAAAGATAATATTGGGGACTAGCTATTAGTTATAAGAAATGCTAATCATGCTCTGTTAACTAGGATGGTTCTGTTTTGATTAGAAAGCACACTCTCACCTGGCTGAGAGCTGTACGCCCTGGGACATGGGAGCTAACATGGGAATGCCTGTCCCAACTGCCTATCATTATGGAAAGACTTACAACCTCGAGGCTAAGACCATCTAGTCCCAGAGGCACCTGCTCTTTACGGGCCTCTACTACATGTAATCTGGTCCCAGTGCCCAGGGGTGCGTGTCCCCTTGCAAGCCCCGCTCACCCCCCACCAGCCCACATGCCTAGTAAACTGTAATGATTATCCATGCCCACTTTCCCATACCTATAATTCCTCCTTCCCCATGTAATCGTTGACCTTCTGCCCAATATAAGCAGCTAGCTTGTGGTGGGGTGCAGAGCAGATTTTTGTGGATGACCTGCTGCTCTCCCATGCTGCCGGCAGTATTGGAATAAACACTCATCTATGATTCAACCCTGTCACTGCTTAATTGGCTCAAGTGGTGCCAGGCAGCCCGGACCCCTTGGTTGCCCAGCTGTACTTTCTTTGAGGCAAATGTCATTTCCTTCTTTAGAGGGGGGGGAGATTGAAAGCTTGTTTCTCATGCACACTTTCACTTGATTCTATAGCAAACAGAAACTTCCTTATGAACGGGCAGCACTAATCAGACAGGCTGCTGCCCTGACAGTAGGCAGGGTCTTGAAGGTGGGATTCTGGGGAGGCAGCGCCTGAAATGAGCTCTACAGCAGGAGATCTGGACCCCAGTGCAGCTTGGCTACTCACTGGCTGTGACAATATAGGCTGATCATTATGTATGAAAAGTGAGGAGAGCGGCTACAGTGTTTGGACGGGTTCAAGCCTCGGACTAATGAGAGGGCACAGTCCTCTCATGGCCACGTGCAAGTCCCAGCTTGGAGGGCAAAACCCTCCCAGCACAATTATAGCCAACAGCTATAGTTGTAAGCTTGAACCTATGGTCCGAACATGTGGCCCCATGTGTCTCAGTAATATGGGCTTGATAGAGTTCAGATGCATGTAATTGAGTAGGATTGAAACCCAGGAGAATGTTGTAAACATCTTGACCACGCCCTTACTTTGCCTCATGGAATCTGGCTATAAAATAAAAACACAGTTTGTAGTCCGTGGCGCTGTCACTAGCTCTCCATCAGAGAGTCTCTCCATCAGAGAGGACAGCATCCCACCCAGACCCAGCTTCATTCTCTTGTCTGTCTTTTCTCCATCCTTCACCACCCCCTCTCAGGGTCACTGAACCTGGCTGAGCTGGCGTGGCACATAGGCGCCCTGGAGCTGAGTATGCCATGGCCGTGCCGGCTCCCCACAGAAAAGGGGCCACTTGCTACACCTGACAAGTTCAGGGAGACCTGCTTGGTGGCCTTAAAACTCAGAGACCTGCCCTAGCCAGTTTGGCTCAGTGGATAGAGCACTGGCCTGCGGACTGAAGGGTCCCGGGTTTGATTACGGTCATGGGCACATGCCCAGATTACGAGCTCAAACCCCAGTAGAGGCATGCAGGAGGCAGCTGATCAATGGTTCTCTCTCATCATCGATGTTTCTATCTCTCTCTCCCTCTCTCTTCCTCTCTGAAATCAAACATATATTAAACACACACACACACACACACACACACACACACACACACACAACCTCAGAGACCTAAAATAACCACAAAGGATGACTAGCAACCTGGAGTTTTTATCAGTCTGGTTCCCAGAATAGTATGGCGGTCACTGAGGGCTCCTTGAGACTATTCAGACCCGTGAGCTTGGCCTCTGCCTTTTCTTTCTCTGTAAAGCTCAAACTAAAAGTAGTTTATGGTGGGTAGTCATGTCCCAGGCCTGTATCTTCCCTGACAAAGGTCAATCTTTACCTTAACTGAGCTGTCTATTGCCTTTTGCATCTACCATAACATTCCTTTGGAATGTCAGGGTCACTTCCTTTTTTCCAGACCCCACAGGGCACAACCAGGGCGGTGGAGAACATAAACCCTCTCATTGTTTTATCATGTTAATTGTTGACTGTTAACTGTCTGGTACCCACCTGTGTAAAAGATGTATGTGTCTATCATTTTACTTTTTATCCAATCCCAGAGGTCCTCCCCCTTTTTTTTTGCTTTCTCCCATCTCCCTAATCTATCACCAATGGATTTCATGTAACTCCTCTTTTTATTGTAATGTATAAAATAAGGTGCAAAACTGCCGTTCTCCAGAGCATTATCTCAATCTGGGTTTTGTTCAATCTGTTGAAATTCTGCTTCCCAGCATTTGCCGATGACCGTTTGGCTCAAATCAACTCACAGAAATTCTTCACAGGTTTGAGTGTTTCTTACATTAACATTACTAAAGAAGATATCAATGTCAAAATGGACCAAGATGTGTACAGTACTACGTGTGAAAAATAGGATGTGGAGGCTCTCCCTCCCTGAGCACGCCCCGCACCCCCCTCACCTCCCCACCCCTGTTACCTTTGCCTTTCTCTCTCCTAAGCTCCAAGGGCCCTTCTTCTGCCTCTGTAACTTGTTTCCTGAGCCTATGCAGCCCAGCTGGCTCATTTCTACCACCTCTGTAACTTTCTAAATAAATGTTCTCTTATTAAAAAAAAAAGAAAAAAGAAAAGCAGGATGTGTCTCAGACTTTCAACTATACCTTCACAATACAATCTATAAGCTTTGGGAGGGGAAAAATAGTGGCTGAATAAGCAGACATGTCATGCACCTTGTCTCGGGGACAGGCTGGAAATAAAGGGTGTCCCAAAATTCACGCAAGATTTGAATTTTGCGTGAGCATTAACAACAAAAAATAAAAGCCTAATTTTACTTGGTTTATTGAATCAGATTCTAATATCTGTTGCCCTTTGATTTCAATCCCTTCAATTTGAGAAGCATTACCAAGTACCAATTATGGGCCAGGAGCAGGGACAATGAAGACCACAGCTTTGCGTATGTGCCAGCAAAACCGTGGAGGCCATTTACCCGATGTGCTATTCCATACATAACCCTATACTGTATACTTTATGAATCAATAAAAATTTACAATTTTTAATTATAAACCTGTTTTCTATCAAAATTACTTCTTGCGTGAATTTTGGGACACCCTTTATAACTAAATCAGAGAACATTCCCCTGGAATTAACAAATTAGGCCCAGGTGAGGAGACAACCCACAATAAGGAGGAGCAGAAAATGCCTGGAGACGGTAGGAAGGGTGGCAGGCCAGCGGGTTGAGAGGGAGAGGAGGAAGCTGCGTTATGGGAGAATCTGTTCCCCCAGAAAAATAGAAGCCGGCCCAGGTTGAGCACCAAAGCTGACTCCCTTGGTGCCAGGCTAACATCCAACTGTGAAAAGGAAAAGCCTGTGGCAGTGATGGCGAACCTTTTGGGCTCGGCGTTTCAGCATTTTGAAAAACCCTAACTTAACTCTGGTGCCGTGTCACATATAGAAATTTTTTGATATCTGCAACCATAGTAAAACAAAGACTTATATTTTTGATATTTATTTTATATATTTAAATACCATTTAACAAAGAAAAATCAACCAAAAAAAATGAGTTCACGTGTCACCTCTGACATGTGTGTCATAGGTTCGCCATCACTGGCCTATGGGCTGCTGGCTGCCAGGGAGTCTGGACCCAAAACCACAGCCGAGAAAGGCTGCACCATGAGAAGAAAGCAGCACGGGGAGGGTGGGGGGGTGGGGGGGTGTTACAGTTTTGTTGCTGTTTTTGTTTTGTCTTGTCTTTGTTTTTATTCTCCAAACCCAGAACAGGACTTTTTAATTGCAGTCACTCACCCAAGGCTTTGGCACAGGGAGGGAGACGCGGATTTGAGGTGTCTGAGGAGAGGCTGGGGAGGGAAGCAGGGCAGGGAGGATGTGGCCAGGAGTCCTGCATTGGGATGTTCTTAAGCTTCCAAACCTAAGTGGCCATTTATCCCCAGAGGAGCTGGCCCCTCCCAGGAGCCCCAGGGCAGGTGATACAGCCTGCCACACCCTGCAGTTTGAGCTTTACAGAGAAAGAAAAGGCAGAGGCCCAGCTCACGGGTCTGAATAGTCTCAAGGAGCCCTCAGTGACCCCCATACTATTCTGGGAACCAGACTGATAAAAACTCCAGGTTGCCAGACAACCCCCTTAGTCTCCATACAAAGATCTCTGACCAACCAAGGGCAGAGTAATATTTCGGGCCACTCGTGAAAGAGTAGCTTTGGGTCAGGAAAAAACACCCATCTTATTCCCTGAAAGCGGAAACAGTATCACCCCCACCTAAAGCCCTACTAGAAACAGATGCTTGAGTGATTAAGATTGACAACACAGACAGACAAAGAGGGCAGATTGGCCTGGCCTTCTTGCAGCCAAGGACTGTGGAGACAGTCAGAAGCAGAGGACCGGTGGACTACTTGGAGCTTCAAGCAGGGTGCTAAAAGTCAAAAGATAGCGCTTGACAGCGGTTAACACCTAAGCACCTAACAGGAAGCCTAGAATTGGCAGACGGAACAGAAGAGTGGGGTCCTAAACCAGCTCCCATTGGGGCATTAAAACTTGGCTGAAGTGAACTGCACTTCAGTTTTTGTTTTTAATTATTTTTATTTCTTTTTTTCACTGTTTTCTTCCTCTCTTTTCTCCTTCTGATTTTCTTCTTTGACCATTTTGGTTTTTCTCCTTCCTTTCTTTTTCCCTCTTTTTAAAAAATTGATCTTCTTTATCTGCATTATTGATGTGTTATTATTATAGTCTCTGTTGGTTTATTCATCTAATTTCCTCTTCCTTGCTCCTACTCCATTTCCCCTTCTCTTTTCTTTTCTTTTTTTCTTCACTACTCAATATTTTTCTCTCTTCTCTCACTCTTTTCTTCTCCTAATTTTTTAACTTGTTTCACTTCCTAAATTCAGGCCTATCTGCTCTCTCCTCTATTCTCCTTTAAAAATTATTTTTAATTTTTTTATTTTTTTTCTTGTCTTCTCATTTCTTTGCTCCCTCCTATATTCTAAACCATGGTCCTTCCCCTATTCCTCCAATTTCTTAAAACTTATTTTCTTTATTTAATCTCTGCATCTACACATTCTGCCCCCCTACCTTTTTCTGGGTGTTTTTTTGTTTGTGCTTTTTGGTTTATTTGTTTGTTTTGTTGTGTTTTCTCCCCATATTCTTTCTTTTTTTTTCTCACTATCACTCTTGCTCTCTTTTCTCTTTCCTAATTCTATTTCCTTTGGTGGTCACTTTTATTGGAATTATAGGTGTCTTGTGTTCATTCGTGTTCTGTTCCTTCTATGTCATGTCTTGTGTTGTATTTTGTGCTGTTCAGTCAACACCTCCACAACAGTTGGCACAACATGGTAGGGAGTGAGCTACATAATCAGACACCCTGAGAGAAGACTCTATTCACAAATGGGACAATAATATTCAAGACCCAACTACATCAGGAGAATTCAAATATCTCAAGTAGGGGGCCTCCCTAGAACACCTAGCACAGGAGAACTGAAGACTGCACCACTGGGTCCCACAAAACATCTACTACATAAGACCAATTCAAAAAATCTGGGTGATATAGCAGTTTGATCTAATATATAGAAATAATTACAAAGGAACAGCAAAAATAAGAAACAAATAAAAAAAACCCAAATGAAAGAAAAGGAGGAATCACCAGAAAAGGAACTAAATTAAATGGAAGCAAGCAATGTCAGAGAAAGAATTCAGAGTAATGGTTATAAAGATACTCAAACATCTGGATGAGAAATACATCACATGTAAGAATCAAGAGGAAGTGAAGAATGACATAGCTACAATAAAGAACACAATTGAAGGTTTCAACAGTAGACTAGAAGAAGATGAGGATTGAATCAATGAGATAGAAGAAAACAAGGTAGAAAAAACATCCAAGTAGAACAGCAACTGGAAAAAAATTAAATAGCAGGAGGACAATCTAAGGGAGCTTTGGGACAACATGAAATGAAACAATCTATCTATATATATATAAAGCCAGTGACCATAATGCCATCACGACCAGAATGAACAGAGACCAGAAGACCGTGGTCCCTCACCCAGGCTGGCCCCGCCCCCCAGTGGGAACCCCCACCCTGATTGGTGGCCTGACTGGCCTGCATACCACAGCAGCCCCTCGCCCAGGCCAGCCCAGCCCTCAAGTAGGGATCCCCACCCCAATCGGAGGCGTGGATAGCCTGCAAACCCCCGGCAGCCCCTCACCCAGGCCGGCCCCACCGCCCAGTGGGGACCTCCAACCCAGATCTGGGGCCCCCATCAGGGCAAGCCAACTGGTCCCCACCCGTGCATCAGGCCTCTATTTCTATATAATAAAAGGGTAATATGCAAATTGATCCTAAAGGTGGAACGACCAGA
Organism: Myotis yumanensis; assembly: GCF_028538775.1. Lineage (NCBI taxonomy): Eukaryota > Metazoa > Chordata > Mammalia > Chiroptera > Vespertilionidae > Myotis > Myotis yumanensis. The sequence continues at coordinate 78,905,885 of NW_027223761.1, forward strand.
ACAACCACTGGACCAGTCACTATGAGGCCTTTTTCCCGGCCGTCAGGCTCTGATCGCCTGATGGCAAACGGGAAACCGGGGGTGGGTGGTGGGGGATGTGGGCGGCGCCAGGCCAAGGCCCCTGCCCTGCTGGTCTCCCCACACACAGAGGGTGACCCATGGCAGGGGTGGAGCAGGTGAGCAGGCGGGAACAGCCAACCTCTCAGTCCCTTCCCCCGGCTGTCAGGCACCAATCACCCGATGGTGAAAGGGGAACCAGGGGTGGGTGGTGGTGGGAGGCGGGGTGGGCTGTGGGCAGCCGGGGAAGATGGCCCTGATCGCAGGCCAGGCCTGGGGACCATACCCGTACACAAATTTCGTGCGCTGGGCCTCTAGTATCCACAGAATAGGGGTGCCAGAGGAAAGGAAGCTGAGCAAGGGATAGAAAATTTGTTTGAAGAAATAATGACAGAAAACTTCCCTGACTTTGGGAAGAAAAAAGTCACACAAGTCCAAGAAGCACAGAGAGTCTCAAACAAGATGAACACAAAAAGACCGACACCAAGATGCATCGTAATTAAATTGGCAAAATAGGAATCTTAAAGGCTGCCAGAGAGAGATAGAAAGTTATCTACAAGGGGTCTCCCATTAGACTATCAACTTATTTCTCAACAGGCACACATCAGGCCAGCAGGGAATCGAATGAAATACACAAAGTGATGCAAAGCAAGAGACTGAATCCAAGAATACTCTCCAGCAAGGCTATCATTCAAAATTGAAGGTGAAATCAGGAGCTCCACAGACAAAAAAATAAATTAAAAAAAATAAAGAAAGAAAGAAAAGGCTAAGGGAGTTTATTACCTCCAAGCCAGCAATGCAAAAAATGCTAAAGGGACTGTTGTAAAAAGAAGAAATGGGAATTGAAGAAGGAACACAGGAATAAAAAAGAAAAATGGCAACAAACAAGTACCTATCAATAATAACTTTAAATGTAAATGGGTTAATGCTCCAATCAAAAGACAAGAGTAGCTGAATGGATAATAAAATATGATCCATATATATGCTGTCTACAAGAGACTCACCTTAGAACAAAGGACTCACACAGACTGAAAGTGAAAAGATGGAAAATATTTTTCTGGCAAATGAAAATGAAAAAAATACTGTGTAGCAATACTTATATCTGCCAAATAGACCCAAAAGAAGACATAACAAAATATAAGGAAGGGCACTTCATAATACTAAAGGGATCGATACAACAAGAGGCTATAACTCTGGTAAACATACATGCACCCAATACAGGAGCATCTAAATATATAAAAAAAAAACTTCTGGAAGAGATCAAGGGAGATATAGACAGCAATACAATCATAGTAGGGCACTTTATTACTCCACTGACATTACTGGATAAATCTTCTAGACAAAAAATCAACAAGGAAACAGCAATCTTAAATGACACCCTAGAACAAATGGAACTAATTGACATCTTCAGGACATTCCACCCCAAAGCTATGGAATATACATTCTTCTCAAGTGCACATGGGACATTTTCAAAGATAGGCCACACGTTAGGACACAAGCTAAGTCTCTACAAATTCAAGAAGATTGAAATCATATCAAGCAACTTCTCAGACCACAATGGCATGAAATTAGAACTCAGCTATAATAAAAATGATCAAAAACAATAAAATACATGGAAGCTAAATAGTATGTCATAAAAAATGAATGGATTGCCAAAGAGATCAAAGAAGAAATTTTAAAAAATCCTGAAAACAAATAAAAATGAACACAGAACAATCCAATATTTATGGGACATAGTGAAAGCAGTCCTGAGAGAAATATTCATAGCACTACAGGCCTACCTCAAAAATAAGAAAAACGGGTAAGAAGTTATCTAACACTACAACTTAAAGAATTAGAAAGAAAAGCCCAGAACAAATATAAGGAAGGAAATAATAAAGATCAGAGCAGAGCCTGGCAGGTCTGGTTCAGTGGTTGAATGTTGACCTATGAACCAGGAGGTCATGGTTTGATTCCTGGTCAGGCCACATACCCAGGTTGTGGGCTCAATCCCCAGTGTGGGGTGTGCAGGAGGCAGCTGATCAACTACTTTTTCTCATCATTGATATTCTTATCTCTCTCTCCCTCTCCTTTCCTCTCTGAATCAATAAAAATATATTTTTAAAAAAGACCAGAGAGGAAATAAATGATATAGAAACCAGCAAAACAAAAAAATTTAAAAAATCAATAAAACCAAGAGCTGTTTCTTCAAAGGGAGAAACAGGATTGATGAACCTCTGGCCAGGCTCACCAGGAAATAAAAAGAGAGGACCCAAATAAACAAAATCAGAAATGAAAGAGGTGAAGTAAAAACTGACCCCACAGAAATACAAAAGATTGTAATAAAATACTATGAATGACTTTATTCCAAAAAACAAGACAACCTAGACTAAATGGACATATTCCTAGAAATATACAACTTTCCAGAGCTCAATCAAGAAGAATCAGAAAATCTGAATAGGCCAGTATCTACTGGTGAAATCAAAGCAGTAATAAAATAAAAATAAAAAAATAAAAACTCCCAGCAAACAAAAGCCCTGGTCCAGACGGATTCACAGGGGAGTTTTACCAAATCTTCAAAGACGAACTAACACCTCTACTCCTCAAACTATTCCAAAAATTTCAAGAGAAAGGAACACTTCCAAACTTGTTCTATGAGGCCAGCATCACCCTAAATCTAAAACCAGATAAAGACATGACAAAAAAAAAAAAAAGAGAACTACAGGCCAATAGCCCTGATGAACATAGACGCTAAAATTCTCCACAAAATTTTAGCAAACCGGATTCAATAATACATTAAAAAGATCATACATTATGACCAGTGGGATTTATTCTGGGGATGTAATGCTGGTACAATATTTGCAAATCAATAAATGTGATACAGCACATGAAAAGACTGTAAAACAAAAATCACATGATCATATCAATCGATGCAGAAAAAGCGTTCACAAAATCTAACACTCTTTTTTGATAAAAACTCTCAGCAAAGTGGGAATAGAAGGAACATACCTCAACATAATAAAGGCCATATATGACAAACCTATAGCCAACATTATACTCAACTAACTAGAGGCCCACTGCACAAAATTTGTGCACTGGTAGGGTCCCTAGAGGCTGCTGGCTGCTGGCCGGGTACTCCCTCCCTTTCCCTGCTGGCCCCATCCCCTGGTCAAACTCCCAGAAGAATTCCCAGTCGAAGGGACAATTTGCATACTATGCTTTTATTATATAGGATGGGCAAAAACTAAAACCATTTCTCCTAAGAACAGGAATAACCTAGTGATGCCCTCTTTCACCGCTTTTGTTCAACATAGTTCTGGAAGTCCTGGCCATGGTGATAAGACAAGAAGAAGAAATAAAAGGCATCCAAATTGGAAAGGAAAAAGTAAAACTCTCAATATTTGCAGGTGACAATCTATTGTACATTGACAATCCTCAAGACTCCATCAAAAAACTACTAGATTTAATAAATGAATTCAGAAACGTAGCAGGATACAAAATTAATACCAAAAAATCAATGGCTTTTTTAAACACCAATAGTGAACTCTCAGAATGAGAAACTAAAAAAACAATCCCATTTACCATTGCCACAAAAAAATTAAGATATTTAGGAATAAACTTAACCAAGAAGGTAAAGGACCTATATTCAGAAAACTACAGGAAGTTGAAAAAAGGGATAGAGGAAGATATAAACTAATGAAATAATATACCATGTTCATGGATTGGTAGAATCAACATCATTAAAATGTCCATACTACCCAAAGCAATCTATAGATTCAATGCAATCTACAAACACTCCAGAAATGTATATGAACTCAAAAAGACCCCGAATAGCTACAGCAATCTTGAGAAACAACAACAAAGTTGGAGGAATCAATACCAGATATCAAGTTATACTACAAAGCCACTGTACTCAAAATAGCCTGGTACTGGCACAAGAACAGGCATATCGATCAATGAACAGAACAGAGAACCCAGAAATAGACCCAAGCCACTATGCTCATTTAATATTCGACAAAGGAAGCAAGAATATACACTGGAGCAGAGACAGTCTCTTCAATAAATGGTGTTGGAAAAATTGGATGGATACATGCCAAAAAAATGAAACTAGACCACCAACTTACACCATCCACAAGAACAAATTCAAAATGGATAAAAAACTTAAATGTAAGACATGAAAACATAAAAGAAGAAATCATAGGCACCAAAATTCAGACATCTTTCGTAGCAATATGTTTACTGATACATCTCCTAGGACAATGGGAACTAAGGAGAAAATAAACAAATGGGACTACATCAAAATAAAAAGCTTCTGCACAGCAAAAGACACACACACACACACACGCACGCACGCACACACACTCATCATCATCATCTTCATAATCATCATCATCATCATCAAAATAATAAGAGAGCCCACTATATAGGAGAACATATTGGCCAATAATACATCTGATAAGGGGTTAATCTCCAAAATATATAGGGATCTCATACAACTTAAGAAAAGGAAGACAAACAATCCAAATTGAAAAATGGGCAAAGGACCTTCTCCAAAGTGGACATACAAAAAGCCAAAAGACATGAAAAAATCCTCAGTCACTAATCATCTGAGAGAATGGTTTAGAGGTTATTGCAGTATTATAGACTAGACAAGAGGTGACTGGTTTGGACTAGAGCAATAATAGTAGATATAATCAAAGTATAGATGAAGTAGAGTAGACTTGGTATTGACTAAAGGGGGCGGACAGAGGTGTCAAAGATGACTCTCAGGTTTCTGATATGAACAACTGGATAGACAGAGGTGGTAACCAGCCTCTGGGATGACCCCAATGATCCTCGCCTCCCGGTATTTACACTCTTGTGTAGTTCCCTTCCACACTGAATCATGGGTAGCCTGTGTGAACAATAGAATATTGACCAAGTGTTTACCTTATGAGGCTGAGTCATGATATAGCTTCCTCCTTGCTCTCTTTTAGATTATCTGCTCTGGGGGAAGCCAGCCACTGTGTTGTTAGAACATTCAAGCAGCTCTAAGAAGCCTTATGGAGAAGTTCACGCGTGAAGAAACTGAGGTGTCCTACCAACTTGGCAGCCATATGAGTCACTATCTTGAGAGGAGATCTTCCATACCCATTTAAGCTCTCAGATGACTGCAGCCCTTGCCAACTTCTTGACTGCAAACTCATGAGAGAGTTTGAGCCAATATCACCCAGCTAAACTAATTCCAAATTCCCAACCCTCAGGAACTGTGAGACAAAAAATGTTTACTGTAGCTTTAAACCACTAGATTTTTTGGCAATTTGTTTCATAGCAATAGAAAACTAATTCAACATTAGTGCCAGGTTTGGGTTTTTTGAAGGAGGGGTAATGATTTTCGTTTGGGCATGTTTAATTTCAGATGCCATCTAAGTGGAGATATTGAGTAAACAATCCTATATAATAAAAGCCTAATATGCTAAGTGTCCAACCGTTCAACTGTTCGACCAGTCGCTATGACTCACACTGACCACCAGGGGGCAGACGCTTCAACCCGTAGGTTAGCTTGCTGCTGGGGTCCGGCTGATCGGGACTGGACTAGATGGGCCAGACATGCCCTGGAGCCCTCCTGTGATCCCTCCCCTGCTGGCCAACCTCCCACAGTCCCTCCCTGGCTGGCCCAATCAGCCCCAATAGGGACTGGGTAAGATGGATTGGCATGCCCTGGAGCCCTCCAGCGGTCCCTCCCCCACACCAATCCTGCACTGGTGGGGTCCCTCAGCCTGGCCTGCAGGAATTGAGCTGAAACCGGCTCTCCAACATCCTCCGAGGGGTCCCAGATTGTGAGAGGGCGCAGGCCAGGCTGAGGGACTCTGCCGGTGCACAAATGTGTGCACTGGATCTCTAGTTATACATAAATATCTGAAGTTCAGAAGAAAGCTGGACGAGGAATTTAAATTTGAGGAGTCCTTAGATTATGGATGGTATTTAAAACCAAGAAAGAGTGTGAAGATACAGAAGAGAGCAAGAAAGGCTTCTAGGAGGAAGTGACAGCTGAGCCCAGTGTTGTTATACGAATGGGGATAGCCTAGAAAGGAGCTGGGATATGAACTGGAGGTGGGGAAGGTAACTTCAGGGCCTCCAGGAAGCTATGATGTGAATACACCACTGTGGGGAGTGGTGTCCATTTAAGGCTATTTCCAAGTGTCTTCTGACTGAACCATAAAGTTCTGTCCATACATATCCCCCTTCCAAAGGCCATCCCTAGTTTGGTGTTAAAGGGTAAATGAGATTGCAACATAAATATAAACAAAATATTTGTGGTTAATGAAAGACACACCTGCAATAAAAGAGTCTATTTTGCAGATGAAAAAAATAAAATTAGCAATAACAAAGGAGCTGGTAATGTATTCTGCGCCTCCTCAAGCCTCCTTTCACAAGCCAAGTGGTTTGAGGAACAGGTAATTTACCAGCTGACTCTTATTGCTCTCTATGTGTCCTGGTTGCTACATTGCATCTATATTACAAGTATATCTATATTACAAGTTTATCCATATATCTATATTAGATATGGAATAATACATAAAAAGTGGCATAGAAAATACCAGGAGAGATTTCAGATATGAGTTAGATTGTCAGAATCAAATAAGAAGCACAGGGGAAGTAATCAGAAAAAAATGTATGGATATTTACAGGCACTCTCTACTATGAGATTAGCCCAAATGGCAGGGGTCTGCACACACAATCCCTGTGTTCGTAGGAAGGAGGAACATGTTTTCTTCTCTGGCCACAGACATGTGAAAAAGGATTAACTCAGCTACCTAGTTTTTGAAATTTAATGGATGTATTTATGGAAGAATATTAGAAGTGACTGGTCTTGCTTCAAAAATTCTAAATTTCCTTAACCTGGACTATGTTTTCAAAAATTCAAGATGCATTTAGCAAAGCAAGGGAAAATAAATTCAGGCTACTAGTTTGGCAGCTGGTCTGGATACAGTATTTTGCTCTGTTTATTCTGTCAGGAAGCCAGTTCCATTTGATTAAATTCTGAAATTAGAATGCATGCACTCTGGAAGATACCAGGCAGCTTCATGCTTTTACCCATATGGAAAATGTGATTAAGGAAATGAACTCAACGGCTGTAGCATCAGAAGAGATCAATGCAACAGCTGTATTCAACTAGACTCAATGGGCTAGACCTTTGCTTTATTAAAATGGATGGCTTTACTGTGGAAACTGTGGCCACATCACAGAACTGCCACATTGCTCCAAACTCAGGCCGAGGAAGGAGCCAAGTGAAACTGGCATCAAATGTCATGGCAGCGGTGCAAATGCAGAGCCACTCTCATGCCACAAAACTCAAATTTAGCCAAAAGGGGAGATAATTAAAGAATTTATATGCACAGCCTTCCCACATCAACATACTGGATTATTTTTAAATTGCTGGTATGTCCCAATTTGGCAAGTTTTACAGAATTCCTCCCCAACAATCCTGAAATTCTCTGGGGTGGCAATGTCTTTTGCTTTGCTTGAAATGAAGTAGGCCATGAATAATAATGTATATGTAAAATACTGTCAGAGTCCAGATAACCCAAGCCAAATCAAGTAGAGAAAATAAGTTAGCCACAGAAGAATATGTGCAGTATAATACCATTTATATTGTTTTTAATTTTTAAAAAGTCCTTTCAGTTGTGCTACTGAGTTATTTATTTCATTGTTTTTAGGTTGGTTTTTTTTGCCCCGGCCAGGTGGCTCAGTTGGTAGGAGCCTTGTCCTCTGCACCAAAAGGTTGCAGGTTTGATTCCCCGTCAGGCCACATATCTAGGTTTCGGGTTTGATCCCCAGTCAGGGTGCATACAGGAGGCAACCAGTTAATGTTTCTCTCTCACATCGATGTTTCTCTCTCTCTCAAAAAATTAATAAACATATCCTCAGGTGAGGATTAAATTTCTTTTTAGCTGATTTGAGAGAGAAACATTGATTAGTTGCTCCACCTATTTATGCATTCATTGGTTAATTCTTATATGTGCCCTAACCGGGAAATTGAACCTGCAACCTTGGCTTATTGGGATGACACTCCAACCACCTGGCCAGGGAGTGCCACTGAGTTATAACTCAGAGTGTGTCTTTACACAATGGGCTTAAAAGACTCCACTTTTGTTTTAATATTGCACTTTTTAAATCTCTCTCTCTCTTTCTCTCTCTCTCTCTCTCTCTCTCTCTTTCTCTCTCTCTCTCTCTATTGGCTGCCTCCTGCATGCCCCCTATTGGGGTTGATCAAGCCCACAACCTAGGCATGTGCCCTGACCAGGAATCAAACTGGTGATTTCTTGGTTCATGGGTCAATGCTCAACCAGTGAACCATTACAGCTGGGCACTGTGTCTGTTGTTATGTAAGTACACACATAATACTCTCAGTTTTTCCTCTTGGACTATGTAGATTTAAAAGGGGTTTCTATGGAAAGTAAACTCACAGGGTGATCTGATTATAAATTCCTAACTGGGCAGCTAGCTCATAGTGGGTAGTCGCCCCAGGCATATAACTTTAGTAAAAGGTTTACCTTTGCTTTAAGCCAACTCTGAATGCATTGTTTCTATGCATCTACGTCAGTGCTTTTCGACAGTGGGCTGCAAGAATTTTTAAAACATGCAATACCTGACTGTTTAGTCAGAGGCACTGACTTCATTTCCCTTCAATTGTCAAATTTAAAAATGCTAACAGCCATCCGCCAGCGTGGCTCAGCGGTTGAGTGTCGACCTATGAACCAGGAGGTCACGGTTCGATTCCTGGTCAGAGCACATGCCTAGGTTGCCTGCTCGATTCCCAGTGTGGGGTGTGCAGGAAGCGACCAATGGGTGATTTTTCTCATCATTGATGTTTCTCTCTCCCTCCCTCTTCCTTCCTCTCTGAAATCCCTAAAAACTTATTTTTAAAAAAATGCTAACAGCCAATGCAACAATAGCTGTCCAGTGTGAATGAATAAAAATTGCAAGTATTTTTTGGTGTGCTACAGAATTTTAATAATTAGTTTATGTGTGCCATGAAAAAGGTTGATCTAGATTAATATACCATTGAAATAACCACCCTCCTTGGCAGAGTAGCTCAGTTGGTTAGAACGTTGTCCTATTTTCAAAAGGTTGCAGGTTCGATTTCCTGATGGGGCATATACAAAAATCAACCAATGAACACATAAATAAGTGGAACAACAAATAAATATTTTCTCTCTCTCAAAAAAAAATGGCCCTAGCCAGTTTTGCTCAGTGGATAGAGCTTTGGCCTGGGGACTGAAGGGTCCTGGGTTAGATTCTGGTCAAGGGCACATGCCCGGGTTGCAGGCTCAATCCCTATAGGGAGCATGCAAGGGGCAGTCAATCAATTATTCTCTCTCATCATTGATGTTTCTATCTCTCCCTCCCTCTCCCTTCCTCTCTTAAATCAATAAAAATATATTTTTTTAAAAAGAAAAAAAAAAAGAACCACCCTCAAAAGGCACATAATCTTTTCTTTAAATCTTTATTGCTTAAAGTATTACATATGTCCCCTTTTTCCTGCATTGACCCCTGCCCCCACACCCCAGGCCCTCACCACCTCACTGTCTGTGTCCATGGGTTATGCATATATGTGGATCTTTGGTTGATTACCGCCTAACCACCCACCTTCCCTCCAAGATTCCCCACTCTGCTCCATGCTTCCAAGTTTCTGGATCCACTCCATTCATCAATTTATTTTGTTCTTTCAATTCCACATATGAGTGAGATCATGTGATACTTGTCTTTCTCTGACTGATTTATTTCACTTACCATGATACTCTCCAGGTCTCTCCATGCTGTCTCAAAGGGTAAGAGATCCTTCTTTTTTACTGCTGCATAGTATTCCATGGTATAAATGTACCACAGCATTTTTATCCACTCATCTATAGATGGGCACTTGGGCTGTTCCCAGATCTTAGCTATTGTGGATTATGCTGCTATGAACATAGGGGTGCATACATTCTTTCTTTTTGGTGTTTTGGGTTTCTTAGGATATATTCCTAGAAGTGGGATCACTGGATCAAATGGCAGTTCCATATTTAAATTTTTGAGGAAACTCCATACTGTTTTCCACAGTGGATGCACCAGTTGGTATTCTCACCAGCAGTGTACTAGGTTCCCTTTTCTCCACATCTTTGCCACCACTTGTCATTTCTTGATGATAGCCATTCTGACAGGTGTGAGGTGATATCTCATTGTTTTCATTTGCACTGGTGTCGTTTTCAAAGTCACTGGTGATCAGTGACTTTAAGCATTTTTTCATGTCTCTTGGCCATCTGTATGTCCACTTTGGAGAAGTGTCTATTTAGGTCATTTGCCCATTTTTAATTGGGTTGTCTTCCTTTTGTTAAGTTCTATGAGTTCCTTACATATTTTGGATATTAACCCTTTATCAGATGTATCATTGCCAAATATGTTCTTTCATACACTGTGCTCTTTTCATTTTGTTGTTTCTTCTGCTGTGCAGAAGCTTTTTATTTTGATGTAGTCCCATTTGTTCATTTTCTCCAGTTTCCTTTGCCCTAGGAGATGTTTCCATAAACATATTGCTATGAGAGATGTCTGAGATTTTGCTCCCTGAGGTTTCTTCTATGATTTTTATCATTTCCCAACTTACGTTTAAGCTTTTATACATTTAGAGTTTATTTTTGCATATGGTGTAAGTCGGTGGTTCTTCTTTCTTTCTTTCTTTCTTTCTTTCTTTCTTTCTTTCTTCTTTTTTTTTTTTGCATGTATCTGTTGAATTTTCCCAACATGATTTATTGAAGAGATTGTCTTGACTCCATTGTATGCTTTCGTCTCCTTTGTCAAATATTAATTGAACATAATGGACTGGGTCGACTTCTGAGGTCTCTGTTCTGTTCCATTGATCTGTATGTCTGTTCAGTACTAGACTGTTTTGATTACAGTGGGTTTGTAGTATAACTTGACATCTGGCATTGTGATTACTCCAACTTTGTTCTTCTTTCTCAAGACTGCTGCAGATATTTGGAGTCTTTTTTGGTTCCATACAAATTTTTGGAGTATTTGTTCTAGATCTGTAAAACATGTTAGTATTTCAATAGGGATTGCATTAAATCTGTAGATTGCCTTGGGTAGTATGGACATTTTATAAGTACCGCGCGCTAACCAATTGCACCACTGGAGCTCAAGTATGGACATTTTAATGATGTTGATTCTACCAATCCATGAACACAGAATATTCTTCCACTTGTCTATATCTTCTTCTATCTCTTTTTTTCAATGTATTGTAGTTTTTTTAGTACAAATCTTTGTCTCCTTGGTTAAGTTTATTCTTAGTATCTCATTTTTTGTGTGTGTGGCAATGGTAAATGGGACTTTTTTTAGTTTCTCTTTATGAGAATTCATTATTGGTGTATAAAAGAGCCATTGATTTTTTTTTTTTAAATATGGAACGCTTCACAAATTTGCGTGTCATCCTTGTGCAGGGGCCATGCTAATCTTCTCTGTATTGTTCCAATTTTAGTATATGTGCTGCCGAAGTGAGCACGAGCCATTAATTTTTGCAGGTTGATTTTGTATCCTGCTACATTGCCAAATTCATTTATTAAATCTCGTAGTTTTTGGTGGAGTCTTTAGGGATTTCTATATACCATATCTTGGCATCTGGGCATAATGAGAGTTTTACTTCCTCCTTTTATTTCTTCTTCTGGTCTGATCACTGTGGCTAGGAATTCCAGTACTATGTTGAATAAGAGTGGTGAAAGCGGACATCCCTGTCTTGTTCCTGTTCCTAGGGGAAATGGATTTCGTTTTGCCCATTGAGTATGATGTTGGCTGTAGGTTTGTCATACATGGCCTTTATCATGTTGAGATATGATCCCTCTATTCCCATTTTGCTGAGAGTTTTTATCAAAAATGGGTGTTGGATAGTGTCAAATGCTTTTTCTGCACCAATTGATATGATTATGTGATTTTTGTCTTTCAATTTATGTGATATATCACATTTATTTTTTTTTTTTTATTAAATCTTTATTGTTCAGATTATTACATTTGTTCCTCTTTTTTCCCCCAATAACTCCCCTCCTTCCAGCTCCCACCCCACCCTCCACCCTCACTCCCCACCCACTGTGTTCATCCATAGGTGCATGATTTTTGTCCAGTCACTTCCCACATCTCCTACACCCCTTTTCCCCCCAAGAATAGTCATTCTATTCCCTTTCTATGTCCCTGATTCTATTATAATCACCAGTTCATTCTGTACATCAGGTTATTTATTCACTTGATTCTTAGATTCATTTGTTGATAGATGCATGTTTGTTGTTCATAATTTGTATCTTTACCTTTTTCTTCTTCTTCCTCTTCTTAAAGGATACCTTTCAGCATTTCATATAATACTGGTTTGGCGGTGATGAACTCCTTTAGCTTTTCCTTATCTGTGAAGCTCTTTATCTGACCTTCAATTCTGAATGATAGCTTTGCTGGATAAAGTAATCTTGGTTGTAGGTTCTTGGTATTCAGCACTTTGAATATTTCTTGCCATTCCCTTCTGGCCTGCAAAGTTTCTGTTGAGAAATCAGCTGACAGTCGTATGGGTATTCCCTTGTAGGTAATTGAGCCTCTTTCTCTTGCTGCTTTTAAGATTTTCTCTTTGTCTTTTGCTCTTGGCATCTTAATGATGATGTGTCTTGGTGTGGTCCTCTTTGGATTCCTTTTGTTTGGGGTTCTCTGCGCTTCTTGGACCTGTAAGTCCATTTCTTTCTCCAGATGGGGGAAGTTTTCTGCCATTATTTCTTGAAATAGGTTTTCAATATCTTGCTGTCTCTCATCTTCTGGCACTCCAATAATTCTGATATTAGACCGCTTAAAGCTGTCCCAGAGGCTCCTTACACTATCTTCACACTTTCGGATTCTTTTTTCATTTTGCTTTTCCAATTGGGTGTTTTTTGTGGAATCTTTGGTTTGATTATTGTGCTCCTCTGGTCTGCTATTGGGTATAATATTCTTTATTTCAGTCCGTGTATGCTTACTTTCTAATTTCTTTATCGTAGCATCGAGGGTCTCATTAGTTTTCGTGAGGCTCTGCACAAATTTATGGCAAGCCCTCAAAATTGCGATTCTTAGCTCCATATCCTCCATTTCTGTCATGTTTTTTTGTCTCCGCATCTTTTATGCTTTCTTGGTGCACCCCTTTGTGGTCTCGGTGCACAGTCTTGTTCTAGCCAAGCCTTAATTGTTGTAGTTAACACTAGAGGGATTTGACCTCCAGGCCGACTGGCTATAGGAATCAGCTGTATGGAAAACGTCTGCCTTCTGGGGAGGCGCTAATCCAGCCTTTGCCTGAGGTGATCGGCAAATGGCTGTGCGCAGGGCCTGGGTGGGGCGGGATCAACAGGGCGGGCGGAGGGAGCAGTTATGGCCGCGCTCAGTCCCGTTCCCAGAGGCTCTGCCTCTCAGAACCCCGGCAGCCGCTGCAAACCTCAGAGAGAAAGCTGCCCTCAGGTTCCAACCGATGCCGGACAATCCCGCTTCTCCCGTTTGAGTCTGGGTCCCTAGAGACTCGCCCGGATCCGGAGCCCAGAGTCTGAGACTCACTCCCGACAGAAAACGACAACCGCGCCCTCAGCCACCAGCCCGCTCTGCGCGCGCACCTCGGCACCTTTGTATTTTCCACACTGCGCCGCCTCTGAGCCTCGATTTGCTGTTCTCTTTCCTTCTAGTTGTAGAGTCTCTCTTCAGCCAGCCTTCCTGTGGTTCTGGGTGATGTCCGTTCCGTCTTTTAGTTGTATTTTTGAAATGGTTGTTTGCGGCAGCGGTCTCCAGTGTTTACCTACGCCGCCATCTTGGTCTCCTCTCTCGATATATCACATTTATTGATTTGCAAATATTGTACCAATCTTGCATCCCTAGAATAAATCCCACTTTTTCATAGTGTATGATCTTTTTAATATATTGCTGGATCTGATTTTCTAATATTTTGTTGAGTATTTTAGCATCTATGTTCATCAGGGACATTAGCCTATAATTCTCTTTCTTTGTAGTGTCTTTATCTAGTTTTGGAATTAGGAGAATGCTGGCCTCATCAAAAAAGCTTGGACATGTTCCTTCCTCTTGGATTTTTTGGAATAGTTTGAGGAGTATAGGTGTTATTTTTTCTTTGAATGTTTGCTAAAACTCCCCTTTGAAGCCATCCGGCCCCGGGCTTTTCTTTGCTGGGAGTTTTCTTTTATTACTGTTTCTATTTCATCAGTTGTTACTGGCCTATTCAGGTTTTCTGATTCTTCCTTTTTAAGTGTTTGGAGATTTTTTCTAGGAATTTGTCCATGTCATTCACATTGTCCAGCTTCTTGGCATATAGTTGTTCATAGTATTTTCTTACAATCCATCGTATTTCTGTAATGTCAGTGGTTACTTCTTCACTTTCCTTTCTGATTTTATATTTTGGGTCCTCTCTCTTTGCTTCTTGATGAGTCTGGCTAACGGTTCATCAATCTTGTTTATCCTTTCAAAGAACCAGTTCTTTATTTCATTGATTTTTTTTGTATTGTTTTTTAGTCTCTATGTCATTTATTTCTCCTCTAATCTTTATTATTTCCTTCCTTTTACTTACTCTAGGCGTTTCTAATTATTCTCTTTCTAGTTTGTTAAGCTGTAGTGTTAAATAGTTTATTATTAATTTTTCTTGTTTTTTTGAGGCAGGCCTGTAGAGCTGTGAACTTCCCTCTCAGGACTGCTTTCACTGTGTCCTATAGTTGTATGTTCATTTTCATTTGTTTCCAGGAAGTTTTTTATTTCTTTCTTGATCTCATTGGTAACCCATTATTGTTTAATAACATGCTATTAGCCCCCATGTGTTTGAATGTTTTGGGGTGTTTTTACTGTAGTTGATTTCTTTTTTTTAAAATTAAATCTTTATTGTTCAGATTATTACATTTCTTCCTCTTTTTCCCCCCATAACTCCCTCCTCCCAGTTCCCACCCCACCCTCCGCCCTCACTCCCCACCCATTATCCTCATCCATAGGTGCACAATTTTTGTCCAGTCTCTTCCCACATATCCCACACCCCTTTCCCCCCCAAGAATAGTCAGTCCACTTCCTGTTTATGTCCCTGATTCTATTGTAATCACCAGTTCATTCTGTACATCAGATTATTTATTCACTTGATTCTTAGATTCACTTGTTGATAGATGCATATTTGTTGTTCATAATTTGTATCTTTACCTTTTTCTTCTTCCTCCTCTTCTTACAGCATTTCATATAATACTGGTTTGGTGGTGATGAACTCCTTTAGCTTTTCCTTATCTGTGAAGCTCTTTATCTGACCTTCAATTCTGAATGATAGCTTTGCTGGATAAAGTACTCTTGGTTGTAGGTTCTTGGTATTCATCACTTTGAATATTTCTTGCCACTCCCTTCTGGCCTGCAAAGTTTCTGTTGAGAAATCAGCTGACAGTCGTATGGGTATTCCCTTGTAGGTAACTGAGTTTCTTTCTCTTGCTGCTTTTAAGATTCTCTCTTTGTCTTTTGCTCTTGGCATTTTAATTATGATGTGTCTTGGTGTGGTCCTCTTTGGATTCCTTTTGTTTGGGGTTCTTTGCGCTTCCTGGATCTGTTGTAGTTGATTTCTAATTTCATTTCACTGTGATCTGAGATGATGCTTGGTATGATTTCAATCTTCTTGAACTTGTAGAGATTTCTTTTGTGTACTAACATGTGGTTTATCTTTGTGAATGATCCATGTGCCCTTTAGATGAATGTATATGCTGCAGCTTTGGGGTGAAATGTTTTATAAATATCAGTTAAATCCATCCTGTCCAATGTGTCCTTTAGAGTCACTGTTACCTTGTCAATTTTTTTGTCTTGAAGATCTATCCTGTGAAGTCAGTGAGGCATTAAAGTCCACTATGACTGTGTTGTTGTCAATCTCTCCTTTAAAGTCCTCTAGAAGTGTTGTTTTTTTTTTTATATTTAGGTGCTCCTATATTGGATGCATGTTTGTTTACCAGGATTGGATTGATCACTTTAGCATTATAGTGACATTTGTCTCTTGTGAGGGCCTTCATTTTGAAGTGTATTTTGTCAGATATGAGTATTCCTACTCCAGATGTTTTTTCTTTTCTATTTGCATGAAAAAAAAATTTCCATCCCTTCACTCTCATCCTGTGTGTCTTTTGTTCTGAGATGGGTTTCTTATAGACAGCATATAGTTGGGTCATATTTTTTTTATCCATTCAGCTACCCTATGTCTTTTGATTGGAGCATTTAATCCATATACATTTAGGTTACTATTGATAGATACTTATTTATTGCCATTTTAATTCTGTATGTCTAGGTTTCTCTCTGTATTTCTTCTTCTCATTACTGCAGTCACTTTAGCATTTCTTCTAATGCTGGCTTGGTGGTGATGTACTCCTTTAGCCTTTTTTTTGTCTTGGAAGCTCTTTATTTCACTATTTTGAATGACAGTCTTGCTGGATCTTGGTTTCATTACCTTGAGTACTTCATGCCATTCCCTTCTGGCCTGTAGAGTTTCTGATGAGAAATCAGGTGTCAGCCTTATGAGAGCTCCTTTGTAGATAATAGTTTGCTTTTCCCTTGCTGCCTTTAAGATTCTCTCTTTGCCTTTAATTTTTGTCATTTTAAATAGGATGTGTCTGGGCATGGGCCTGTTTGGGTTCCTCTTGCTTGGGATTTTCTGTGCTTCCTGAACTTGTATGACTTTTTCCTTTACTAGATTAGGGGAGTTTTCTGCCATTATTTCTTCAACCACCTTCTCTATCCCTTTCTCCCTTTCTGCCTCTTCTGGCACACTTGTTACATTTCATATTGTCCCACAGCTCCCTTAAGCTCTCCTTCTGAATATATATATATATGATTTCTGATTCTCTGATTGAGTGATACTTTCAACTCTGAGTTCTAATTCACTGATTTGATCCTCAGCTTCCCCTAATTTGCTGTAGATTCCTTCCAACGTGCTTTTTTATTTGTGTTGTTTCATTCTTTATTTCTATTTTCATAGTTACTATATCTATTCTCATGCTGTTGAGCATCTTTATCATCATTATTCTGAACTCTATATCAGATAAATTTCTTACCTCCATGTCATATATCTCTTCTTCTGAAGAATTCTTTTGTTCTTTCATTTGGGGTTTTTCTTTGTCTCATTTTGGCTCCGTTTAGGTGTGTGACTATGTATTATGTAGCTCTGCTACACTTCTCAAACACTAGTGCAAGACAGTGTCAAAAGCTGTTTTGACTTATTAGATCAGGCAAAGACTCAAAGCCTCCAAAGACCGCCTCTGCCTATAGACTGATAGGATTCCATCTTGAAAAACCCTCAGGCAATTATCCATAGGTGTGATGAGAGTCTTTTTAACAGGGTGGGGCAATTTCTTCTGCCCAGATGCTAATTGTTATTCTCAGTCTCTTTTTTTTTTCTTATTGATTTTTTACAGAGAGGAAGAGAGAGGGATAGAGAGCTAGGAACATTGATCAGCTGCCTCCTGCACACCTCCCACTGGGGATGTTCCCGCAACCAAAGTACATGCCCTTGACTGGAATCAAACCTGGGACCTTTCAGTTCGCAGGCTGACACTCTATCCACTGAGCCAAACCGGTTAGGGCTATTCTCAGTCTCTTAATGGGTCTCAGAAACTGTGTACCATGGGGCAGGGTGTTTTCCAATATCGAGTGTCTGCCTTCTGAGCTCTAACCCTAGAGCCCCAAATCATGGCTTCTGCTCACACAGCTCCAGTCCCTCTGCCAGAGCACAAGGTGAGTGGCTCCACAGGGAATTTTGTGCATTGGCCCTCTAAGAGAGTGCCTGCTTTCCAGCTGTCTCTCCCTGACAGATAGCAACCCCACTGCTTTTTCTAGCCAGATGTTGTGTGGGCACCCTTCTCAGTTCTGGTGCTCTCTACTGAGGGGCCCAGCTTGGGAATTAGACCCCACAGTTCTCAATGGCAACCCCCCACAGCTGAGATATCTTTCTGGAGCTTCAGTTGCTGTATGTGGGATCCTGGCCAGCCCTTTCACACCTCTGTCCCTCCTACCAGTCTCTATGTGGTCTCCACTTTCTGTTCTCTGTTATTAGGGTTCTCTCCAGTGCATCTTCCATTGATTATTCAGGAAGTTTTTCTGTAGTTAAGTTGTAATTCCAGTTTGGTCCTGGGACTGTGTCTGTACAGTAGCCACTTACTCTGCTGCCATTTTAAATCTAGAATTCCTCTTACTAAAAATAAAACAGAAGAGCCCTAGACAGTTTAGCTCAGTGGATAGAGCATAGGCCTGGGGACTGAAGGGTCCCAGGTTTGATTCTGGTCCAAAAGAGCACATAATCTTGTTGCCTGTCCTGTAATCTGATCCCCACCTTGCTTTCTCCCATCTCCATGTAATCTTCCTTACTTTCCATTCTTAGTTTCAAACGCATAAAAGAAGCTGCAAAACTGTTATTCTCTACAGTATTTGAGATCTTGTGAGACAGGTGAGTAAGCCAGGACAAGTGGGATAGGGAAACTGAGGCAATAGTTAAATGGCCAAGCATCTTACAGTCATCTAGGAAATCGAAAAATCCAAAAATGCTTAAGAGTAAATGGTTTATACCCCTCCCCACCCAGAGGGTAAATAGCTTAAATCACCCTATTCAAAGAAATAGCAAAAATCCAATTCGTGGTGCCATTTGTGCCAACCAAGAAAGGATGAAGTTAAGGGAATAAATCTAATTTTGGTGCATTAGCATAATGCTGATGAATGTTCTATTGAGTACCTCCCCTGAACTCCAAACCTCTTTTTTTTTTTAATATATTTTTATTTCAGAGAGGAAGGCAGTGGGAGAGATAGAAACATTGATCTCGGCTGCCTCCTGCATGTCCCCCACCTGGGATTGAGCCCCACAACCCAGGCATGTGCCCTGACTGGCAATCAAACCTGGGACCTCTTGGTCCATGGGAGGACACTCAATCCACTGAGCCACATCAGCCAGGCTGAACTCCAAGCCTTTAAAACCCTCAAGACCAAAGGGCCCAGCTGTACTCTCCCTCCCAGGAGCAGGCCCATGCCTTTTCCTTCCACCTCTCACAGGGCGTGCATCTCCTAAACTCTAAGGATCCCCACAAGACTTGCACCCAGGGAATCAGCAGGCAGTGGCCATTTGTCCAGGCTTACCCCTGAATCTATCTCTAAGACCTCCTTTTCTCTGACTTTCTAGTGAACTGACTTGGCTCACTTCTGTCCTTGCTGCTGCTTCTATCCCAAGCCTTTCCTTGTTTCACTGCCCCCAGCTTTAATAAACAAACTCTTAAAATCATCTGGACTCATGTAAGATCTTTCCTGCATGAAATTAAAAACCCACACATTACCGGCCGGTCCAAGGCAGATACGCTCTAGGGTGGAACCTTTCTGGTAACACTTGCTTCCTGGCATGTGTCGTCAGTTTGGCTCAAATAAACTCTTATTAAAAAGGTGCCAAACTGGTTTGGCTCAGTGAATACAGCGTCGGCCTGCAGACTGAAAGGTCCCAGGTTCGATTCCGGTCAAGGGCGTGTACCTTGGTTGCAGGCACATCCCCAGTAGGAGGTGTGCAGGAGGTGGCTGGTCGATGTTTCTCTCTCATCAATGTTTCTAACTCTCTATCCCTCTCCCTTCCTCTCTGTAAAAAATATATTTTAAAAAAAGTTATCTACAGTCCTGGACAACATGCTCAGTGGTTAGAGCACGGGCCCATGCACCAAAGGTTCGATTCCAAGTTCAGTCTCACCCAGTTGGGCCTGGGTGGGAGGCAACCAATCAATGTGTCTCTCACATTGATGTTTCTCTCCCTCTCTCCCACTCTCTTTCTAGAAATCAGTGCAAAAATATCCTTGGGTGAGGATTAACAACAAAAAAGTTACCTACAGTTTTGGACATTTCTTACATTGACAACTACAAAGTCTAAAATATTTGCTATCTGGCTCTTTACAGAAAAAGTTTGTTAACCCATCACAAAATGATTGTGAAGATTAAATAAAATAATCCTTATGAAAGTGGTTAGTAGCAAACTGACATATAGTAAGCACTCATTTTTTTTCTTTATCCATCATCTATTTTGGATACATAAATTGTTTCCATATTTTTTACAATATGAAGGTAAATTTTAAAATGCATTAAATACTTACGTGCTTTAAGTATTTGTCTTTGATTGGGATCTGTCTTTAGGGTATGTTCCTAGAGGCAGATTCATTTCAATAGAAGTAAACTTCACTTGTCTTACCATATTACTCATGTCTGTCCCGGCAACTAGTTAAATTTGGATCCTTAAAGAGATTACAATTCCTGCCCTTGCCTTCCTGGAATGTTCCATTTTTGGATTTTGATTCTAAGGAGATAGTCTATCTGTAAAGTTCATTCATTCGTTTAACAGGCATTCATTAATATGTACTCTTTAGGCACTTAATAGGTACACACAAATACAGTATAAAGATAAATTTAAATATGTCATCTGCCCTTGGGGAGCTTCAATATAGTAGGGAAGATAAAACTTAGATTATACCTCTATCCCTAGGTATGAAGTCTCACCTCAAATACATGAGGAGGCTCCAAAGAAAGGAAAAACTGAAGTGTTATATATGAAAGACAGTTGCCAGGTAGACAGACTATCAGACATTCACCACACTTTTCCAGCTCTATAAGTCAATAAAGCCCATTTTTTGCTTAACCTGATTAAAATGGATGTGTGCTTTGCAATGTAAAGACCTTTGACCAATTGGATGGCAAAAAATGAGACAAGTAATTTAGTTAAAGGGACTAGAATAGGCATAGACATAGGCAGAAACAAGCATCAACCATCTGGGGAAAATAATGAATAAGAAAGAAGGATGGCAATACAACTTGGTCAGATTATGGAAAGTCTTGAAAGTCTGTTTATGGAGTGTGCAATTTTTTAGAGTTGCATTACTTCAGTTACTCTCAGGTCTTTGGGAAGCTGAAGGCAATGTTTTCTCCCCTCTGATTTACAAGTGTATTTTGAAGAAGGTCTGCCTTCAAATATTCCAGTGCAATAATAAAGTAGACCATTACCTTTTTTTAACATTACATTAGCATATTAATAATTGCACCTATCTGTATTCATCAGAGGATGTTCCTAATGCCTTTCATTAGTAACAATGCCAGTCGTGACTTCAGTGGTTAGGGACTCTCAGCTGCATGCTTGCCTCCTTCTTCCCACCTACTTACCAAAGACATCATGTTGAATAAAGATGGGGTTGAACCTTGTCAAACCTTGAGTGAGGAAACTAATTTGCCTAATTGATAACATTCTGAAAGCTCACTAAATTCTACCATACTATATAAAAATCCATTTCTAATAATTGACGTGGGGAGCAAATGGAACTTTTTAAGTAGGCAGCATTTCTAATTATTTCTGAGGAACTGAGATTCCTCAGGAAGATAGGTAGTATGAAAAAAATTTTTAATTTATGGACAAATTTGTGAAACACCGGTTAAAATGAACTTAGAATACAAATCAAGGGCTTCCTTTTGTAAAAGTATTATCAAAACTTTTAACATGTTATTATAAATTATGTCTCCCTAAGATGATGATGAAACATACATCCCTTTCAAATTTATTGACTTCTTTTTTTCAAAGGAGTATCTTGCATTTCTAGTGGAGGTTCTATGGACTATAGGAAACATTGGAGTAGAAATTATGTGATCAGAAACATGCCTTAAAAGGCTCATTAGTCTGGACACTATATACATTTAGACTGTAGAGAGACAGAGGCAAACAAAATAGGCTAAATGTCCAGGTAAATACAGTACAGGTGATGTGATTATAGAAACACTAGAGGCCCGGTGCACGAAATTCGAACATGGGTAGGGTCACGAGGCCTGGCCGGCAATCAGGGCCGATCTGTGGGGTGACCAGCGGGGCAATCGTGGGGGCCCCTGCAGGCACCCGCCTTGGCTGGCCTGGGCCTGCAGGCTGGGGCAGCTCCTGCATTGAGCGTCTTCCCCCTGGTGGTCAGTGTGCATCATAGCAACCGGTCATTCCACGGTTTGGTCGACTTGCATATTAGACTTTATAATATAGGATAAATACATTGTAAAGATAAAATGGGCAGGACTTTGCAGTTGAATGGATGTAGGCAATGAACACAGGTAATAATAGGTGGTATGGAGTCATAAGTATTCACGCTTATACATTTGATCCACTGGGAAAATCAGAGTGCTTTCCATGGAAAATGGTAAGATAAAATCTGCATCTGAGTGGGATATGGATTCCCCAAAGGAATGACAGACATAATTAATTTTGCTCACCAGGCAGTTGAACTTTGACCATGAGAAGTCTACTTACTCCCCACTCCCCTGTAGGACTTTTCTACCTCCTTTCCTTTTTTCCTTCCAAGTTACCCCTCTTAGAATTAGGCTTATCATTAAATCTGGCTAATGAGGTAAACAGTTTCTCTCTCTCTCTCTCTCTCTCTCTCTCTCTCTTCCCTTCCTTCCTTTCCTTCCTCCCTCCCTTCCTCCTTCCTTCCTTCGTAGGTAAACAGTTTCATTGGCGTCCTTTTTTTCTCTACCCTCAATGGGCATTCTTTTTAAGAGTTTTAGTGCTGATGAGTACAGGAAGTAATATTCTAATAGGACTCCACTTCAACACATGCTGGTCAGTTGCTTAGTATGGTCTAACACTTAAGGGGCAATAAAAACAAACAGGAAATTACAATGTTTTTGAAAAACTTACAGGAGAATTTTTTGGACTATTTTTGCATTAATCTTAGAAAATTCACCTATTTTAGAATGATATTATGTTATATTCAATCACTGACATTAAATAAGAGTTCACTTTGTATACAAATTCTTAATAACAAATACTGCTCTTGGGAAACTTGTCCCTGCTTCATGTAATTTCATTGAAAGAGGTTTATGTTGGTTCTTGCTTCCACAATACATTCTTTGTGAATCTAGAAATACATTCTAACTTAGACACTAGTGTAGATGTTAAGAACAAGGAGAGCCCTGGCTGGTGTGGCTCAGTTGATTGGGCGTTGACCCATGCAACAAAAGGGTGCTGGTTTGATTCTGATCAGGACCCAGTGCCTGGGTTGCAGGCTCAATCCCCAGTATGAGGCATGCAGGAGGCAGCAGATGAATATTATGCTCTCACATGGATGTTTCTCTCTTCTCCCTTCCTTTCTCTCTGAAAATAAACTTTAAAAATCAATAAACTATTCTTTAAAAAAAAGGAAAAAAAAGAAAAGAACAGCCCTAGAGTTTGTTGGCCTGTGGACCAAAGGGTCCCAGGTTTGATTCCAGTCAAGGGCACTTACCTTGGTTGCAGGCACCTCCCAGCCCGGTGTCTGGTTGGGGCTCATGCGGGAGGCAACCAATAGATGTGTTTCACTCACATCGATGTTTCTCTGTCTTTCCTTCTCTCTTCCACTTTCCCTAAAAAATAAAAAATAAAAAAAAATCAACGGAAAAAAAAAATCCTTGGGGGAGGATTAACAAAAAAAAAACAAGGAGAAAAAGAAACAGTGATGGCTTGCCTCCTACACTTGCCCCAACCAGGATTGGGGATCAAACTGAAACTTAGGTATGCGTTCTGACCAGGAATGGAACCCAAGACCCTTCGGTGTACAGGATGACTCTCCTACCAATTGGGCCACATTAATTTTCTTTTCTCACACCCCCTCCCCTTTTTTTTTCCTTGCACATGTACACTATCATCCAATCAAAGCTCTACTCTTGATGCCAGGACAGAAATGAAGTCACTCCCGCTGGGTCCTCCCTTCCTCATGCACTTTTTTGCCAGACTTTGTTCCTTCATTCACAAATCTCAGCCCCCTTTCCCTGAAGCTGAAGAATATGCATATCTAATGCTGTATCTTCTCCTTGGGTTTTATCACCCACCGAATCTACCTGGGGTAATCCTGATATGCCTGTTGCCCCAGCTCAAGTGATAGCACTTCCACTCTCAAAGGTCCTAGTTTGCACAGTAAATATGGTCATCCTACATATTATAATTCATTTTTATCTTTCCCCCTAATTCTCCATGTCTAATTTTAATTATTCATTTGTTAGAGTATAGAATTATAGGTTAAATGGGAAAGAACTGAAGTCAGCTAGTCCTATTTACAATTGACTGGATTTAGCCTTTGTCTGAACTTTGGACAGTTAATTCATTACCTTATGATGTGGTATTTTCCTAATTTATCTCTAAGTTTTATGAAAATCTTTTATCTTTAGCCTTAATTTTATTATCCTTTCCCAGTCTAAAACTCTCCACTTATAGTTTTGGGATTCCTTTGTCAACCATGGGTTATCATAATGCCCAGCTTAAGGTATTTATCATATAATATAAATTAACATCTTTTTAGATATCTAGAAGAGTATGTTATATACTATCCTTGGGAGAATTGGGAAAATAGTTACTCAAATCATATTTGGGTTGCATGGGTCAAATGAGAAACAGGTTGAAAGGCTTAAGGTTCTATCATTTACTAGCTCTATAACCTTGGAAAGTTTACTTCATCTCTTTGTGCCTGTTTCTCAGCAAAAAGAAAAAAAAGTATAATACCTCTCTTATGGGCTGTTATAAGAATTAAATGACATATATAAAGCTCCATAAAGGCAGAGACCTTATCTATCTTGTTCATAACTTTATTCTAAGTGCCTAGCACAGGTAGTAACAGGCACAGCATTAAGTTCTCAATGAACATCTCAGTAAACACTGAATAAAAGCCCTTAGCGCACTGCCTTGCACATAGTACTCAATAAAAGGCAGCTATTACTATTCTCTCATTTTTCCTATGACCTGGTTTTCTGACCTTACTATATTAATCACCCTCTTATGGAAGCTCCCTGGTTTATCAACATTTCCCTTAAGATGTAGTTCTAACAATTCAGTTCTGTGTAGTGTGTGGTAATTTAGCTGTTTGAAGAGTCCACTGGGAAAAAGCTAGTCTACTTGCTTGCATAGAGTTGGCTCTTATAAAACCCACTTTCTCCCATTACCATCCTTTTTGAACCTTGAGAAACGTATGGTTAGGAAACATATTCTTCTAGATATCTAAAAGCCAATAAGGAGTAACCAGCCCAGTAAGAGAACACCATAGCGAAATGTTAGGGAAAGCCATCACCACCAGTGCTTATTATCACTGCACCTAATCAACAGCCTAGTGTGCACACTACCTATTAATTCATTAGGCTCTCCATCTAGAGCAGTGGTTCTCAACCTTGGCTGCACATTAGAATCACCTGGGATTTAAAATCCTGATTTTAAATCTTTTTCAAATCCTGATTTCTGGGCATCATCCTCCGGAAATTCTGTACCTTTGTTATGGGGTGGGCCCACAACATTAGTAACAAAGAAACAGAATTTCCGGAGGATGAGGCCCAGAAATCAGGATTTTAAAAAGATTCCCAGGTGATTCTAATGTGCAGCCAAGGTTGAGAACCACTGCTCTAGAGTATGCTCCTCCATGGCAGGACTGGGTCAAGTCCACCACATGCTTATCAAAGAGATCTTCATATGTTGTGGGATGTCTGAATGAGCAAGGGCAAACAAGAAAGCCCAAGGAAGATGCTAAGTAGGTGAACAGCTTCCTAACAGAGGCTGTAAGACCAATGTCAGTAATTTTGGGACAACGGGTTTTGACCAAGGAAACTGGGATTGGATACAAATGTTAAAATGACAAATATAAGTGCAAGAAAATCATGTGGAGCTTTTGGCAAATAAATGTAAACGGATTTAAACATTTGAGAGTTTCGAGGTTTACGTCTTGCTTGTTTTTAGTATGGTTGAGATGCAAGTTTGTAAATATTCCTTAAGATGATGAAGGAGGGAGATGGAAGAGGGTAAAAGCCAAGGACAATAGGATTTGGGGGCCATGCGGGCGGGGCGAAGGTAAGCAGAGTAATAAACTGACGCATTTCCTTTTCGCCGACAGAAGTAAAGGCAGAGGGAATCATGTGCGGAAAGGCAGGCCGGTAGGGAAGCTCGATTACAGGCCTCACAGGGGGGTACGCTGCCAGGGAAGGGAGTTAAGACTGTGGAGAGAGGTGTGGGGCCATTGCGGCGATGGCCATGGCGATGGCGTGCACAGGGGGTGAACACAAGGGCTGTTGACCTTGGGAAGGGTGTTCCCATTAGCTCAGTTTTAGGACTAAGAAAGCAACCTTCTACCTCCATCCCGAACTAATCATTTTAGCGGCGTAAACCCATCCGAATTCAGCAATATCGTCCTTGTGCGAGGCTACAGTAACAAGCCTCGCACCTGTTTTTACATTCCCCTTGGAAACAGGACTACGGCGGCACCGGGAAAGCATTTTAAGAGGCCTGTTCATATGCTAATTGAGGGGCGGGGCGGTACGCGTTTTAAGCCGAAAGGCTGGCGGGGATCACAGTCGCAGAGTCACTCGCAGTTGCAGTCATAGTCGCAACGCCGCGCGCGCGCCCCGCAGCAGGTCCAGTCCCGCGCCGGGGGCCGGGTACGGGGAGAACCTCGCCGCACGACACCGGCGCCTCCCGTCCAGGACCCTTCCCTTCACGGCGCGCGGCGGGCCCCAGCCGCTGCCAGTTGCCCGACGTCTCTCGGGCCGAGCGCCCGGCTGGGTCGCCTGCCGAAGGGGAGGTCCCGGGAGGGTCGCCTCGGGCCTGGCCACGAGGGCGCTGTCTCCAGAGATCGTCGCCGGCGGGCTGAGGCCGCCGCGGGGAGCGCGCTGGGCCACCGTGTTCCCTCGGTCGCCCGCGCTCAGAGACACGTCGTTCAGGGCCATCTTCAAAGCGGCCGCGGTGTCCGCCTCACGCCCCTCGGTCCGTCCAGGGAGGCCGCCGCGCTCCGCGGGTCAGTCCCGCCCGTGTCGGGCGCGGAGACGGCCGGCTCCGCGAGCCAGCCCGGGAGCCGCGGCCTTCAACGAGCGCTCCCCTCGCGAGCGTGCGCACTCCGTCAGCGCTCGTCGACGCAGGCGGGAGCGAGCGTGACTGACGTTTACGTCGGCGACGCCTGGTTGCGCGAGGACGTGGGCTTTGGAGCGTGCGCAGTGGGAGCGTCGGCGACGACCCCTCGGCCTTGCACCGGAGTGGGCGACGCCGAGATGGGGGCGGCGGAGGCGGATTGCACTCTCTTTGTGGGCAACCTCGAAACTAAAGTGACCGAGGAGCTCCTTTTCGAGCTTTTCCACCAGGTAAACGGCCGGGACCGGCCTTCTCCTTCCGTTTTCCGCTGGCGAAGGGCCGGTCCCCGCGGCTCCCCGCTTCTTTCGCGCCAGCTGGGCTGTCGGGCCGGGCACCCTACCGGTGGGCCGGGAGGGCCTGGGCCTCCTGCGGCGTCGGCGGGCGTCCCTCGTTGAGCGAACCCTCGTTAGTTCTCGCGGGAGTGAGGCCTGAAGGTGGTGGAAGGACCCTCAGTAACGCGTTTCCGAGGCGAACGCTCGGGGGTCTCAGGGAGGTAATAATACATATGGGTTCTCTCTGGAGCAGTGTTGTTGTTGTTTTTTTAATTAGTTTTTAAATCACAGTTGACAAACAATACTATATTAGTTGGCGGTGTACAGCACCGTGATTAGACATTTATAGAGAACAGTGTTTTTCCTGTCCCCCCCTTTTCTCGTCTTCCCCCTAAGACACGGTCTTTGGTTTGTCTGGCAAATTACACTTCAATTTCCTTGTCAGTCTGTCTTTTCCGCTCGGTTTCTTATAAAATTGCGGCATTAAGATATTTAAAATAGAGGCATAAGTGCTCCCTGGAAAAGTAGCATTGCGGTGTTTCTGTATTAAAAAGTGTTAAAAATGTGAAGGAGCCTGTTCCCTCCGGCCGCTGTAAGTTTGATGAAGCTGAACTTCGGTCCAAAGAAACTGCCGGTGGTAAACACTGATTTCCACAGAGGGGACGCCGCTGGTTGTTGGTCACCTCCTTACAGAGAAAAAGTGCTGAGAAGTGTAAATTCAGTGATTCTGTCGCTAGTTCCTCGAGGGCTCCCCACCCCAAATAAATTAATCTTCGGTAATGTATCTGTAGGAGCTTTTTTCCAATCGAGACGGAAATCTGTGGGTATCTGTTTGTTAAGAGTTCCTGGTTGCGCCAAAACCGGTTTGGCTCAGTGGATAGAGCGTCGGCCTGCGGACTGAAAGGTCCCAGGTTCGATTCCGGTCAGGGGCATGTACCTGGGTTGCGGGCACATCCCCAGTGGGAGATGTGCAGGAGGCAGCTGGTCGATGTTTCTCTCTCATCGATGTTTCTAACTCTCTGTCCCTCTCCCTTCCTCTCTGTAAAAAATCAATAAAATATATTTAAAAAAAAAAAAAAAAAAAAAAAGAGTTCCTGGTTGCATTTCTTTTGTTTTTAATCTTGTAACTTTTAAGTATTCTCCTGAAATTGCGTTATTTAAGTTGTAAACTCTTTTTTTGTCTATAGGCGGGGCCAGTAATAAAAGTGAAAATCCCAAAAGATAAGGATGGTAAACCCAAGCAGTTTGCATTTGTGAATTTCAAACATGAAGTGTCTGTTCCTTATGCAATGAATCTACTTAATGGAATAAAACTTTTTGGAAGGCCCATCAAAATTCAGTTTAGATCAGGTAACTCACTATTCAGTTGCAGCACGAAGATATTTAAATCGGTGTTGTTTGGGGAGAGGGATTATTTGCTGCTTTGGCTTTTTGTTTTTAATTTTATTCAGTTTTAAAAAACATTTATGGATGAAAATACTTTAAGCTTTGTGGGTAACACTGACAACATGGATTTTGAAAGTTGTAATTTAAGAACTTAGTTTAAAATTTCAGTTTGGGTTAGTTAACAGAACATAAACTTCATTGTTAGAAAGACTTGGGTCAAAAAAAAAAAAGAAAGAAAGACTTGGGTCTTGGGTCCATGCTCTGAAAGAAACAAGAATTATTTTCTGAAATGCTTTTTTGTTGTTGTTAATCCTCACTAGAGGATATTTTTTCCAATGCTTTTCAGAGAGAGAGTGGAAGGAAGGAAGGGGGCGGGGAAACAGCCATGTGAGACACATCCATTGGTTGCCTCTCTAACAAGCCCCAGTAGGGGCTCAGGAATCGAACCCGGGTCCAGTCCTTGACCCATTGCCGCATGGGCAACACTCAAACCACAGATCACACCTGCCAGGTGAAAAACTTTTCCTGGTTGCTTTGTAATTTACTTTTGTAAGTTTTGATTCTTGATCATGTGGGAATGAAACTTTGCATGTGTCCAGTCTTACAATTTAGTGTGAGGATCAGAATATTATGATAAGAGAATATCCAGAGTGGATATTTATACACCAGATATTCCCTCATTTGGGACCGTTTGTTTTGGATATGTCTGCTAATGAACATTTAGAATTTTCACTCTGATGAAACTAAAGCAGTCTGTTAAAATTTGAGACTTTTAGCTTATGTCTACCTTTTTGGAGTGATTTGGGGTGGGAGAGACAAAAATTCCAACTAAATTTTCTATCAAGAAGAGTTTCTCAAATTATTTTATTTTAGGAAGTAGCCATGCCTCACAGGATGTTAGTTTGTCATATTCCCAGCATCATGTTGGAAATTCAAGCCCTACCTCCACATCTCCTAACAGGTAATATTTCTCACCTATTGTTAAAGCCTTTATCAGGAATTTTCTTAGGTTGTGATCTCAGAATGCATGTTTGGTTTTCTTTTTAATGCTCCTATCTCTCTATTGTGCTATATTATTTGCTATGTTGGATTATAGTTATTTATATGTCTATTCTAAGGGGACTGTAGATACATAAATTATATATAATACCCTTAAAACAGATATAACTATATTTATGTTCCCTTGTAAAGACTTACCCACACTCAAATATACATCTATATAACAAAATTTCTCAAAATATTACTTACACTTACTACTTGCGATGTACTCAATTTACATTTTACTCTATCTTTTAAAATTCAAATTAGTTTATACCACTAATTGGTTACTTGCAGTTTAAAAATACGTGTCAGTAAATAGGCTATTGGACTAAGAGTTCATGGAGTTGGATTCTAAGTCTGCCTCTACGAATTGTGTAATCTTGACCAGGCTCATTTCTCTGCTCCTATCCTTCCATTTAAAAGGAAAAGAAGTTGAATTAAATGATCTCTAAAATGCCTTCCAGCTCCTGGGGGTTAGGAAAGGTATCATATTTATATTTACTTAAATAATTTTATTTGCTTTGGGGAGGCAGAAATTTTACCAGGGACAGTTTTTTCACTGGTATATCCATAGAGCTATTTATCAATCATATGGGCTTTATTCAAGAAAGAGTTATCAAATACCTGTCATGTGTCATATTCTTTACCAAGTTTTTTGCATTTATTATCTCCTTTATGTTTCACAGTAGTTTTATGAGGTCGGGATTTTTATTATCACTTCCTTGTATATGAAGAAAATGAGGATTGGAGGTTAACTTGTTTAAGTCTGAACTGCTCTTAAGTTGTGGGCTGGGAGTCAAACCCAGGCAGTATGATCAAGCCCAGCCACTATGATGTGCTGCCTAGTGGAGCTAAAGTCTAGATGAAGACACATAATATATGTATTTTGTGACTACCCATTTAATTACTCATAATTAGTTCTCTAAAAAAGGAGTAGAGCCCTGTCTGGTTTGGCTCAGTGGATAGAGCGTCGGCCTGCGGATTGAAAGGTCCCAGGTTCGATTCCAGTCAAGGGCATGTACCTTGGTTGCGGGCACATCCCCAGTAGGGGGTGTGCAGGAGGCAGCTGATAGATGTTTCTCTCTCATCGATATTTCTTACTCTCTATCCCTCTCCCTTCCTCTCTGTAAAAAATCAATAAAATATATATATTTTTAAAAAGGAGTAGGAAGTGCTTGGAGAAAGTTGTAACAAGGGAAGATGATATAAATGACTGAGGACCTGAAAGAGGACAATGTACTGAGATCTAATGAGTGAAAAATGGAGAGTAGATGATACTGGAGAAGTACATAAAGGCTCGATGATACAGTCTTTCTTATAACCTATAATTTGGATTTTGTGATTTTTACCTTAAAAACCGTAGGAAGACCTTGAAATGTTTTTTGTAGGATAGTAATAGGAATAGGTTTTTTTATTTTATTTTAGATTTCTATTTTAAAGAGTTGTTTGGTTGCAATGGGAAAATGGATTGGAGGGACAGGGGTGAAAATAGACCAATTAAAAAGCTATTGGTAGCAAGATAGGGAAGTTCTTGGGGTGAGGTTGGTTTGGATTTGAGTAGTGCCAAGAGTCGGAGAGAAATGGATAGATATGAAAAGATACTGGGAGAGGAACTTGTAAGAAAATAGCAGTGTGAAAAAGGTACCCTCTTTGTGTCCTTTCTTGCCTGCTGAAGTTGTCTTTAGATACTTCTCAATACAGTTGGAATTCAAAACATCTCTGCCCACTTTTAGGACCTTCAAAGGTATTTTAGGTGGAGAAAAAGCTTTTATCCTCCTTAGAATTGGGTGTAAATACTTACTTTACTTTTCATCAAAGGCTAGAGTGTACATTATTTTTATATTGTTATAAATGAAATTATACACTTCACCCACTTAGCATACAGATATATAACTGATTTAAGAAAACTCAAAAAGATCTAAACTATAAGACAAATAAGTTGGTGGTTTGATTCCAAAGACATGTTTTAAAATACAGTTAATCTAAGTGAGATTTTCTGTAGAGCAAGTTATTTCTTCAGGAAGTGAGGGATAAAGTGTAAGCCCTTAAAATTCTTACTCCCCAAAACCTGTTGCTCTCTCCTGTCTCAGTCTGTCTACTTTTAATTGCTTAAATATCTAGATTTTTATTTTCTTCTGTTTCCCTCATCTGTCATATCTAATTGATCAAACCTGTTTCTTTTTTTGTTGTTGTTAATCCTCACCTGAGGATTTCTTTTTGCATTGCAGGGGTGAGGAGAGAGAGAGAGAAACATCAACGTGAGAGAGACACATCAATTGGTTGCCTCCAACACGCACCCTGACCAGTGTTGGGGATCAAACCACACCTTTCGGTTTGCAGGCTGGTGTTCTAACCACCGACCCACACTGGACAGGGCACCATCAGATCTTTTACATTTTAGTTCTTCATCTAGGCCCGTGGCCGGCAAACTGCGGCTTGTGAGCCACATGCAGCTCTTTGGCCCCTTGAGTGTGGCTCTTCCACAAAATACCACCTGCGGGCCCGCGTACAGTGTGATTGAAACTTCGTGGCCCATGCGCAGAAGTCGGTTTTCGGCCTGGGCGAGTCTATTTTAAAGAAGTACTGTTGATATTTGGCTCTGTTGACTAATGAGTTTGCCGACCACTGATCTAGGCCTTTCCACTAATCCAGGGATTGATATTTTTTTTTCTATAAAGGAGCAGATAGTTAATATTTTAGACTTTGCCAGTCATACAGTTTCTTGCTCTGCCATTGTAGCATTACATAGATAATACAAAAACAAAAGAGTGTGGTTATGTTCTAGTAAAACTGTTTACAAAAAATGACTTGGTCATGGGCTATAGTTTGCTGACACCTTACTACTCCTTCCCTCAGCTGGAATGTTTTTCTCCCAGATAACCTTGTTATTCAGCTCTCACTTCCAATGCCTATTTACAAAGGCCATCCCTGACAAGATAAGCACAAATAGAATCCTCTCTCTCACCTCTACTTTCTCTTTAGTCATTCAGCATATCACTTACAACTATGTGAAGCTGTCTTATTGTCTGAATCCTTTCCCCAGCTACATGAGAGCAAATAACCTTGTCTTGTTCATTCCTTTGAGAGCTGTGTCTGCTCATGATTGGTATGTAGTAAATTCTTGTTGAATGAATGATTATATTTTGTTTTCTTATTTTTTGCAGACATGAAAGAACTGTGGATAACATGACTCCATCACCACAGATAATTCAGAGATCTTTCTCTTCTCCAGAAAATTTTCAGAAACAAGCAGTGGTAGGCTGATTTTTCAACTTGTTACTTAAAAAACAAAACAAAATACTTAAAATGTTCAGATAATTCTTTTTTTAAATGAATTTATTGGGGTGACATTTGTTAATAAAATTATATAGGTTTCAGGTATACAGTTCTATAAAACATCATCTATATATTGTATTGGGTTTTCACCACCCCAAACCACGTCTTCTTCCATCACGTTTTATGCCCCCTTTACCCTCTTCTGTCTCCAGTCGTCCCCCTTTCCCTCTCATAATTGTCACACTGTTGTCTGTGCCTATGAGTTTGTTTTTTTCCTTCGCTTAATCCCTTTACCCTTTTCACCCAGCATCGCAACTCCCCTCCCCTCTGACAGCTATCATTCTGATATCTGTCTCTGATTCTGTTTCTGTTTTGTTTGGTAGTTTATTTTGTTAATTAGATTCCACATACAAATGAAGTCATATGGTACTTGTCTTTCTCACACTGGCTTATTTCACTTACCATAATACTCTCCGGGTCCATCCATGCTGTCAAAAAGGGTAAGATTTCCATTGCATAAAATGTACCACAGGTTGTTTTATGCACTCATCTAACGATGGGCACTTGGGCTGGTTCCAAATCTTGGCTATTGTAAATGATGCTTCAGTGAACCATAGGGGTGCATATATTTTTTCATGTTAGTGTTTCGGGTTTCTTCAAATACATTCCCAGAAGTGAAATTGCTGGGTATAAGAGTTCCATTTTTATTTTTTTGAGGTAACTCCATATTATTTTTACACAGTGGCTGCACCAGTCTGCATTACCACCAGCAGTGCACAAGGGTTCCCTTTTCTCCACATCCTCGCCAACACTTGTTGTTTGTTGATTGATGGTAGCCATTCTGGCAGGTGTGGGGTTTGGATTACTGTTTCACTTTCATTAGTTGTAATCTCTCTATTCAGATTTCTGATTATTCTGGATTCAGTTTTGGAAGATTGTATACTTCTAAGAATTTATCTATTTCATCCTGACTGTCCAATTTGTTGCATACAGTTGTTTGTAACATTTTCTTACAATCCTTTGTGTTGTTAGTTGTTACTTGTCCTTTCATTTCTGATTTTATTTATTTGGGTCCTCTTTTTTCTTGATGAGTCTAGTTAAAGGTTTGTCAATCTTGTTTGTCTTTTCAAAAAATGAGCTCTTGGTTTCATTAATCTTTTGTTTATTCTTTTTTAAACTCTATTTTGTTCATGTCTGACTTGATCTTTATTATTTTTTCTTCTCACTTTGGGCTTTGTTGTTATTTTTCTATTCCTTTAAGTATAAAATTAGGTTGTTAGAGATTTTTCTTGTTTCTTAAGGTAGGCCTGAAATACTATGAATACCTCTCTTAAGGCTGCTTCCATTATGTCCCATAGATTTTGGGTTGTGTTCTCATTTTCATTTGTTTCAAGATATTTTGATTTCTTCCCTGACCGGGAATCGAACCATGACCTCCTAATCACACATGTTAGTTTTCACTGGCCTGAAATACATATTTAAGGATTGAAGAAAGATAGAGTTGCATTTCACATTTTTTATTTTTCTTCAGTTGGTGTGTGTGTGTGTGTTTCAAATACTCGAAATTCATTCTTGTTCTTGCAACCCTATGGTGAGCAACTTTTTAAAATCACATACTCTCTTTAATACTGAATAATAATACTTTAATATACTGTAGTCTTCTAAACTAGCTGCCCCTTGAATGTTCCCCTTTTTTCTGTAATATCTCCATGAGATGTTTCATTTTTGTTTCCTTTCAGTTGCCAACTCCTTTTTTTTTTTTCCTTTTTCTTACACTCATTTCTTTTTATTTTCTTTGCCCAAATCAGTTTTGGCTTGTGGTCCCTACCCTTTTGAATTTCATAGGTCTACAAAATATATTGGTGAAATAAAGTAAAATTTTGAGATCGATATAAAGGAATTAACTTTTATATACATTTTATTTGTCTCATTTTGCTGTAGGCCATTAAAGAAAATCATCTTTGGCTAATGTGTATTCACACATAGAATTTGGGAACCACTCGCCTAGGCAGTTAGTATATGTCTCCATTTTATCCTCAGTTGTCCATCTCACACACTGTTTCACATTTAATATAATTCTGCTTTGCTTATCTTCCTGGTGATGTGACTTTTCAGTGTTTGCAAGATAAAATCAGAATTTTCTAGCCAACTTATTAGCACTTCATCTTGTAATTCAAATAAATCTTTCTAGCCTTACTGTCCATTTACTGGTTAGGAGATCTTCAACCTGTTTCAGTCAGAATTTATTTGCTATTCTATGAACCCATTCAGTATCTCCTTGTTTTGTTTTGTGTGTTTGCTTTGTTTTGTTTGTGCAGTTTTCTTTCCTTGGCATAATTACCACCTTAAAATAATTTTCTAAAAATAGTCCATTCATGCTTTTGATACCTAGATCATATGCCACCTTCCTGAAGCCTTTCCTAATGATACTGAGCTCTTGGCTCTTTATATGTTCATCACATAGTGATCTATATTATAGTCACTTTGTAGGATTTCTTCCCTTCTAAGCTGTCTCCATGAGGGCAAGGAGTAGTAGTTACGTACAGATATCCTGTAGCTGTACAGTGGAGTGAATTAAGCTATTGTATTGTACTACTTTTAGCTATGTTTAAATAAAGATCCATCTAGGCAAGAGTGATTTTGCTTTTCTGTCATTATTAGTTTAGTTAACTGTGACTAACCATTGGCTTTGATATGTAGAAATGTTTGCAATTAAGATTTCCTTCTTTTTGTCTTACCTCAGATGAACAACGTTTTGAGACAGATGTCATATGGCGGGAAATTTGGTTCTCCACATCTTGATCAATCAGGATTTTCCCCATCAGTTCAGTCACATAATCATAGTTATAACCAGTCTTCAAGCTCCCAGTGGCGTCAAGATACACAATCATCACTGCGTAAAGCCAGGCAGAGTTCTCATCCCTACATAGTAGACAGACACTATAGCCGTGAGCAGCATTACAGAGGACACAGGGATGATTACTTCTATGAAGACAGGAATCACGATGGCTGGAGCCATGACCACGATAACAGAAGAGACAGCAGTAGAGCTGGAAAGTGGCATTCATCTCGAAACTAACAAGTGTTCAAAGGACATTGTTTTTATAGGGTCATCCTAGGCCCTTTGGACTAAGTTGGTCTGGAAATGTTTTGTTAAAACTGTACAGAGCAGTTTTATAAGATCCCACATTTCTTTGTAAAATTTTTAAAGCATGTAGCTATCTATAGTCTAATACAGAAATGAGAAGACTTGTGATTACTGTTTTTACATTAATAACCTTTCACCTCAGGGTTTCATGAAGAGGAAAGCGTTCAATGCGCAAAAGAAAGTTCCGCAATTTCTAATCGTTTTAGAAATTGAGGAAGGCACGTGTTATATGTATTGGTTGTATCATAAAGCAAATATTTTAATGATCTATTCTCTATTGTATTGCAAGAACCTGCTTATTAGTGAATCACATTTTGTGTATATAATAGAAAACATTCAAGTTGGTAGTCCAAAATACAGTAGTATTTTGTAAACAAATGAGAAAATGTAATTTCAATGATTCGTTTCACTAACATTTGAGAAAGATTATTGATAAAGTTTGAGAATAATCATATTGTTTAATTTCATAGAGAATGTAGGTGTATAAGGTCTGTGACATGCTCTGAGTTTTGCCCTAATTGGATATCAAGTGTAAATCTACACTTCCTATTTTATTCTAAAATATTAGAATTTTCTCATTAAATCATGTTTGACTGAATAACTGAAGTCACTCAGGAAGTTAAATATCTGTAAATGTGTTTTCCTTTTAATTAAAAATTCAGTATTAGCGTAAATTCTCCTTTTTAGGAAGAACAAAAATGCAAATGCAGAGTCAGATAAAATGATTTATGAAAGTATGCTTGTTTGGGAAAAGGTTCACAAAGCCTTTAAGTGCTGCCTCTATTACTCAAACTTTAAAAATTTACAGTTTTTAAAGTGCCCAGGGTATGTGTGCAAGGACACGTTTTATTATAGGGATTGTACATGTTGTCTTTCTGTTTGAACATTTGAAAGAGTTAAGTCTTACACACTTTCTGATTTTAAAATGTTTAAATCCTGTTAAAACTTTTATGTATCAAGATGTTTCCCTTTAATTGTAGAGCTTGTTTATACAAATTCACTCCTTGATATATTTGGATCCTTTTTAATAACTATAGCATTTTTATACTGTTACTTTTTAATATATTGAAAACATAAAAAGGACTATGTGTCTTCTTTTTAAAAGTATTTTATTGATTTTTAGAGAAGATTGGAGAGAGAGGAACATCGATGAGAGAAGAACATGGATCGGTTGCTTCCTGCATGCTTCCTGACTGGGGTTTGGGCCCTCAACACAGGCATGTGTCCTGACCTGGAATCAAATTAGCAACCTTTCTGTGGACAGGACAATACCTAACGAACTGAGCCACACCTGCCAGGGCTCTTTTTTTTTTTAATTTTTTTTTTTAAATGTCACTATAGAGGCATTGTACACAAAAAGTTAGCAACATACATTTTATTCAGTGATTGGTTGTAAAAATATCAGTTCATCTGGCTGGTGTGGCTCTGCTTGAGCGTAGACCCATGAATCAAGAGGTCACTGGTTCAATTCCCAGTCACGGCACATGCTAGGGTGGTGGGCTTGATCCCCAAAAGGATCATGCAGGAGGCAGCTGATGGATGTTTCTATCTTTCTGTCCCTCTCCCTTGTTTTTATCTCTATCCCTCTTCTTTCCTCTCTAAAATAAATTAAAAAACATGAAATTAAAGAGAAAAAAATTTTTCAAGCATCTTAGAAATATACATTTTGTACATATTGAACTTTAATATTTAGAGTAAGACTTCCAGCGACACATGGGTTATTGTTCCAAGTACTAAACTCCCTGGTCTCTAGGAGTTTATGTACATTCAAGTTTCCTCTTTCTAAATGCACACATTTCTCTGTCTAGGTAAACCATTCAGCATAGAGAATATTAAGATCAAGTTTTTCATCTCAAGCAGTTTAATAGGATTTGTTTCCAATAAACTTGTTCTTTTCAAGTGTCATGACAATTCAGTAGCATTTGTAGATACTAGCAAAGGTTAATGCTGCTCTATTGCCACTTATCTGTGGGTCAGTTTCTTTCATATTGATTCATAGGTGATCCTGATTCAGAATAATCTTTTTCCAGTGCTTTTGGGGCACACCTGTGAGGGTCCAGATAATCTTTTTCACTTTAATCTCACCTCATTGAAAGTAACTAAACTATGTACTGTGTTAAGGGATAGAACAAGACATTCCTGAAGAGTTGAGTCTAGTTGGTGGACAATTTATGTAAGTGTTGAGAGTGCAGGAGTAAGAAGGAGATTGCAGGAGAGCAGCTTCTCCAGAGTGTTCCATGAAATACTACTCTCACGTGACGTTCTATGAAATAAGGGTTCTATAATCAAATGTTTGGCAAACGTACTAATGCTTTCTGTTAGAGAATGATAAAGAACAGCACCATAAAGCTATTGACCTGTACTCCAGTAATCTGCTTATGGCATAAGCTTTATGCCCTAGACCAGTGGTCGGCAAACTGCGGCTCACAAGCCACATGTGGCTCTTTGGCCCCTTGAGTGTGGCTCGCTACAAAATACCAACTTCTGCACATGGGCCACGAAGTTTCAATCGCACTGTATGTGCGCACCCGCACGTATTTTGTGGAAGAGCCACACTCAAGGGGCCAAAGAGCCGCATGTGCCTCGCAAGCCGCACTTTGCCAACCACTGCCCTAGCCTGTTTGGTTCAGTGGATAAGAGTTGGCCCATGGACTGAAGGGTCCCAGGTTCGAATCTGGTCAATGACATGTACTTCGGTTGCAGGCTCTATCCCTGGCCCTGGTTGGGGCTCATATGGGAGGCAATCAATTGTGTCTCTCACATCGATGTTTTTCTCTCTCTCTCCCCCTCCCTTCTGCTCTCTAAAAATTAATGGAAAAACATCCTTGGGTGAGGATTAACAACAACAAAAAAAATCTGCTTATACTTAACCTCATATTTTCCAAATTTGCTTGACCCTTATTTTATCTTTTTATACATAACTAGAGGCCTGATGCATGAAATTTGTGCAAGGGGCTCGGCCCTCACAGCCCCTTGCAGCCTCAGCCGGTCCTCACAGTCTTGGCTTTGTCAAGACAGTCGTCCGGAATGTATGGACAGTCGTTCTGCTGTTTGGTCTAATTAGCATATTAGCATCCTCTTTATTATATAGGATGTATATTAAGGCACACACGCACACACACCACCCCCAAAGAATCTTTGATTCTACCCTTCTCCGTCCAATCAACCGTAAACATTTTATACCACTTTCTAGTTATGTTGTACAGACCCATGTTCCTTTTACCAACTGCCACCATCTTAGACTGGGCAATCATCACAACAGGGTTATTCCAACAGCACCCTAATGTTTCAAATCAGTTTATGTATTTTCGTACTACTCTGTATTTCTCTTTAATAGCCTTTATACTGTATTTTCATTCTTTTTATTTGTGTATCTAAGCTCCATGAAAGCAGAGACCATATTTTATTCACTGCTGAATTTACAGTGTCCAGTGCCTGGCATGTACACTGAGTGGCCAGATTATTATGACCACCCCATCAGTACTTCGTTGGGCCATCTTTTGCCTTCAATATTGTGGCCCAACGAAGTACTGATGGGGTGGTCATAATAATCTGGTCACTCAGTATATATATACTTGGCAAATTTTTTCCTTCTATTTTGTTTGTTTGTTAATCCTTAACCAGATGATATTTTTTTCCCATTGAGTTTTAGAGAGAGTGGAAGGAAGGGGAAGGAGACAGAGAGAAAGAAACATCGATTGCTTGCCTCCCATATGGGCCCCAAATGGGGCTCGGGATTGAACCTGAAACCCAGGTATATGCCCTTGACCAGAAATTGAACCCGAGACCTTTAGGTCCATGGGCTGATGCTCTAACCGCCGAGAAACACTGACCAGGCCAATTTTTTATTTTAGTCCTCACCCGAGGATATGTTTTTCTTGATTTTAGGGAGAGAGGAAAGGGGAGAGAGAGAAACATCCCTGTGAGAAAGAAACATCGATCAGTTGCCTCCTGTACACACCCCAACTGGGGATGGAACCTGAACCTAGATATGTACCCTGACTGGGAAACCTGCAACCTTTTGGTGTATGGGATGCCACTCCAACCAACTGAGCCACCCAGACAGGGCTACTTTGTAAATATTTGATGAATAGATGAAGGAACATTTATCAAATTATTGAATTTAAAAAGAAGGCTTCAACATAGAAAACTTTATTAAAATAGATTTGCTAACCTTGAACCATTATTGCATTTTATTATTAAAACTATGTATCTCAATATATTGTGCATTTAATTCACTCTAGAATTCTATTTGGTTTTCAAGTTTTTAAGAAGTTTTTGATCTGTATTCATTAGGCTTTCTTTAAAAAATGTTTATTTTAATTTGTTTCTGGAATTACGGTTCTGCTAGTTTTGTAGAGCAAGTTGATAAGCTTATCTTTTTCAGTGCCTTGGGAAAAATTTGAATAATATAGGAATTCTCTGTTTCTAGAAGACTTGAATTCATTTATATACCTACCAGAGGCCCGGTGCACAAATTCGTGCACCAATGGGATCCCTGCAGGATCAGACCAAAACTGGCTCTCTGACACCCCCCTGAGGGGTCCTGGATTGTGAGAGGGCACAGGCCAGGCCAAGGGACCCCACCAGTGCACGATCAGGTTTGGGGAGGGACACGGGAGGTTGGCCAGCCAGGGAGGGACCCGGGGAGGGCTCCAGGGTGTGTCTTGCCCGTCTTGCTCAGTCCCGATCAGCCAGACCCCAGCAGCAAGCTCACCTACCAGTCAGAGCGTCTTCCCCCTGGTGGTCAGTGCACGTCATAGTGAGCGGTTGAGCGTCCTTAGCATATCATTAGCATATTATTCTTTGATTGGTTGAACGGACAACCAGACACTTAGCATATTAGGCTTGTATTACATAGGATTGGGGTCTTAGAAGTAACTCTTTTATTCCCTTCTCAATTTCCTTTACAGCTATTCTATTCATGTTTTCTACTCTCTCAGAAGTCAGTGTGGATACCTTACATCCTTCAAAAAAATCAAACATTTTT
This sequence comes from Myotis yumanensis, assembly GCF_028538775.1. NCBI lineage: Eukaryota > Metazoa > Chordata > Mammalia > Chiroptera > Vespertilionidae > Myotis > Myotis yumanensis. Next base: position 78,946,936 of record NW_027223761.1, read on the forward strand.
TTTATCTTTCCACATTAATTGTGTTGTATGTAGTATTTCTTATAATTTTTGTAAGACTATCTCTAATGATAGTTCAGTTTTAGTTTCTGATGTATTTCACCTTCCATCCTGCACCCAGATTTGTTAGTGGTTGTGCTGCTTATACATTTTACATTTACCTATGTATGAGCCCCACACTGCATTGGTGTTAAAAACAGATTTTCTTTTAAGGAGATTTAAATAAGAGAAAACCATACATATTTTTCCAATAGTTGTCATTTCTGTAGCTCTTCTTTCCTTTGTGTAGATCCATTTATCCATCTGGTATTCTGCTAGAAGAACTTGATATTTTTTTATAGTGCAGGCTTGCTGGTGATAAATTATTTTAGCTTTTGTATGTCTGAAAAAGTCTTTTTCACCTTTTAAAAATACATACTTTTTGCTGGTTGTAGAATTCTAAGTTGACAGATTTTTTTCTTTCAATACTATAAAAATGTGGCTCCAACCCTGGCCTATGTGGCTCAGTAGGTTGAGTGTCATCCTGTATACCGAAAGGTAATGGGTTTGATTCCCAGTCAGGACACATGCCTAGGTTGTGGGTTTGATCCCCGGCCCCCATCAGGGCTCATGTAGGAATCAAACAAGTGATGTTTCTCACATCACTGTCTCTTTCTCTCTCTCCCTCCCTTCCACCGTTTCTAAAAAATTCAATGGGGAAAAAAACCTACTGTCATGTACATTATGTGTTATTTTTCTCCGGTTGATTTTGAGCAATTTGATTGTGATATGCCATGTTATTTTCTTCATGTCCTTTTGCTTGGGATTCATTAACCTGCATGGTTTATCGTTTTCATCAAATTTGGAAAAATCTGGCCATTATTTAAAACATTAAACTTTTTTATTGGTTTGAGAGACAGAGAGAGAGAGAGAGAGAGAGAGAGAGAGAGAGAGAGAGAGAGAGAGAGGAGATGAGGGGAGAGAGAACAACACTAATTTTATTGTTCCACTTATTTATGTATTCATTGGTTGATTATTGTATGTGCTCCGATGAGGGATTGAACTCACAACTTTGGTGTATTGGGTTTGATGCTCAATCAACTGAGCTACCTGGCCATGGCCAAAAGAATTTTTTTTTTTTTGTCTTCACTTTCCTCTTTGGAAACTCCAGCTACACTTATATGATGTTGATTGATGTCCCATAACTCATTGATGTCATTGATGTGCTGTTTATTTATTATTTTAAATTTAAATTCTTTATTATTTAAAGTATTACATATGTTTCATTTTTCCCCCATTGACCTCTGCCCAGCTGTTCCCACCCCCCAGCACATACCCTAACTCCCCTACTGTCTGTGTCCATGGGTTATGCTTATATGCATGCATACAAGTTCTTTGGTTGATCTCTAACCCTCCCTCTCCAACCCCTCCACCCCCATTCACGCTGAAGTTGGATGGTCTGTTCGATGCTTCTCTGTCTCTGGATCTATTTTCATCAGTTTATGATGTTCATTATACTCCACAAATGAGTGAGATCATGTGATATTTATCTTTCTCTGACTGGCTTATTTTGCTTAGCATAATGCTCTCCAGTTCTATCTATGCTGTTGCAAATGGTAAGAGTTCCTTCTTTATAGCAGCGTAGCATTCCATTTTATAGATGTACCACAGTTTTCTAATCCACTCATCTGCTGATGGGCACTTAGGCTGTTTCCAAATCTTAGCTATTGTAAATTGTGCTGCTGTGAACATAGAGGTGCATATATCCTTTCTGATTGGTGTTTCTGGTTTCTTGGGATATAGTCCTAGAAGTGGGATTACTGGGTCAAATGAGAGTTCCATTTTCATTTTTAAGGAAACTCCATACTGTCTTCCACAGTGGCTGCACCCGACTGCATTCCCACCAGCAGTGCAGGAAGGTTCCTTTTTCTCCACATCCTCGCCACCACTTGTTTGTTGATTTGTTGATGATAGCCATTCTGACAGGTGTGAGATGGTATCTTGTTGTTTTGATTCGCATGTCTTGGATGATTAGTGACTTTGAGCATGTTTTCATGTGTCTCTTGGCTTTCTGTATGTCCTCTTTCGAAAAGTGTCTATTTAGGTCTTTTGCCCATTTTTTGATTGGATTGTTTATCTTCCTTTTGTTAAGTTGTATGAGTTCCCTGTAAATTTTGAAAATTAAACCCTTATCTGAAATAGCATTGGCAAATGTGTTCTCCAATGCTGTGGGCTTTCTTGTTGTTTAGTTAATGGTTTCTTTTGCTGTGCAGGAGCTTTTTATTTTGATGTAGTCCCGTTTATTTTTTCCTTAGTTTCCATTGCCCTAGGAGCTGTATCGGTAAAGATATTGCTACTACATATGTCTGCTATTTTGCTGCGTATGGATTCTTTTAAGATTTTTATGGTTTCCCATCTTACATTTAAGTCCTTTAGTCATTTTGAGTTTGTTTTTGTGTATGGTGTAAGTTGGTGATCTAGTTTCATTTTTTGCATACATCTGACCAAATTTCCCAGCACCATTTATTGAAGAGACTATCTTGACTCCATGGTATGTTCTTCCCTCCTTTATCAAATATTAATGGAGCATAATGGCTTGGGTTGATATCTGTGTTCTCTGTTCTGTTCCATTGGTCTATATGTCTGTTCTTGTGCCAGTACCAAGTAATTTTGAGAACAGTGGCTTTGCAATATAGCTTGATATCTGGTATTGTGATCCTTCCAACTTTGTTCTTCTTTTTCAGTATTGCTGTGGCTATTCGGGGTCTTTTTTTATTCCAGATGAATTTTTGGAGAGTTTGTTCTAGGTCTTTGAAATATGCCATTGGTATTTTAATGGGGATTGCATTGAATCTGTAGATTGCCTTGGGTAGTGTGGACATTTTAATGATGTTGATTCTACCAGTCCATGAACATGGTATGTTCTTCCATATGTTTATGTCTTCCTCTATCTCTTTTTTCAATGTCCTATAGTTTTCTGAGTACAGTTCTTTTACCTCCTTGGTTAAGTTTATTCCTAGGTATCTTAATGTTTTTGGTGCAATGGTAAATGGGATTTTTTTTTTTAGTTTCTCTTTCTGTGAGTTCAACATTGGTGTATAAAAAAGCCATAGATTTCTGGGTGTTAATTTTGTATTCTGCTAGATTGCTGAATTCATTTATTAAGTCTAGTAGTTTTCTGATGGAGTCTTTGGGATTTTTTTATGTCCAGTGTCATGTCATCTGCGAATAAGACAGTTTTACTTCTTCTTTTCCAATTTGGATGCCTTTTATTTCTTCTTCTTGTCTGATCGCTATGGCTAGCGCTTCCAGTACTATGTGGAACAGGAGTGGTGAAAGTGGGCATCCCTGTCTTGTTCCTGTTCTTAAGGGAAATGGATTTAATTTTTACCCATTGAGTATGATGTTGGCTGTAGGTTTGTCATATAAGGCTTTTATTATGTTGAGGTCTGATCCCTCTATTCCCACTTTTCTAAGAGTTTTTATCAAAAAAGGGTGTTGGATTTTGTCAAATGCTTTTTGACATTGATATGATTATGTGATTTTTGTCTCTCAATTTGTTTATGTAATGTATCACATTTATTGATTTGTGGATATTGTACCATCCTTGCATCCCTGGAATAAATCCCACTTGGTCATGGTGTATGATCTTTCTAATGTAATGCTGGATCTGATTTGCTAGAATTTTGTTGAGGATTTTAGCATCTATTTTCATCAAGGATATTGGCCTGTAGTTCCCTTTTTTTGTGGTGTCTTTATCTGGTTTTGGAATTAGGGTAATGCTGGCTTCATAGAAAGAGCTTGGAAGTATGTCTCCCTCTTAAATTTTTGGAATAGTCTGAGGAGGATAGGTTTAATTCTTCTTTGAATGCTTGGTAGAACTCCCCTGTAAAGCTGTCCAGACCAGGGCTTTTGTTTGCTGGAAGATTTTTGATTACTGCTTCAATTTATTCGGTAGTTATTGTCCTATTCAGGTTTTTTTATTCTTCCTGATTGAGTTTTGGGAGCTTGTATTTTTCTAAGAATATGTTTATTTTGTCTAGGTTGTCCAGTTTGTTTGAATAGAGTTGATCAAAGTATTTTTTCATAATCCTTTGTATTTCTGTGGGATCGGTTGTTACTTCACCTCTTTCATTTCTGATTTTTTTTTATTTGGGTCCTCTCTCTTTGTTTCTTGGAGAGCCTGGCTAGAGGTTCATCAATCTTGTTTATCCTTTCAAAGAACCAGCTCTTGGTTTTGTTGAACTTTTGTGTCTTTTTTCTTTCTTTCTCTATGTCGTTTATTTCCACTCTGATCTTTATTATTTCCTTCCTTCTGCTTACTGGGCTTTTCTTGTTGCTCTCTTTCTAATTCTTTGATTTGTAGGGTTAGGTATTTTATTATCATTTTTTGTTGTTTTTTTGAGGTAGGCCTGTAGAGTCATAAAATTCCCTCTCAGGACTGCTTTCACTGTATCCCATAGATTTTGGATTGTTGTGTTTTCATTGTCATTTATTACCAGGATGCTTTTTATTTCTTTTCTTTTTTTTTTAAATCTCTTTGGTAACCCAATCCTTGTGTAATTGCATGCTATTTAGCCTCCAAGTGTTTGATTCTTTTTCATTGTAGTTGATTTCTAATTTTATGCCATTGTGAAGATGCTTCATATGATTTCTTGAATTTGAAGAGACTTTGCCTGTATCCCAATATGTGGTCTATCTTTGAAAATGTCCCATGAGCACTTGAGAAGAATGTATATTCTGTGGCTTTGGGGTGAAATGTTCTGAAGATGTCAAATAATTCCATCTGATCTAGTGTGTCATTTAGGATTGATGTTTCTTTGCTGATTTTTTCTTTAGAGGATTTGTCCAATGGTGATAATGGGGTGTTAAAGTCCCCTACTATGATTGTGTTTCTGTCAATCTCTCCCTTGATCTCCTCCAGAAGATTTCTTATGTATTTGTGCACCGGGTCTCTAGTATATATATAAAAGAAAAAATATATATAAATTTTTCCCTTTCTTTAATCTATCTATATAAGTATTCATCTATTTTTGGAAAAGGAGAATAGAGAGCAGATAGGCCTGAGTTGGTGATTGAAACTAATTAAACTATTAGTAGAAGAAGAGAACAAGTGAGGAGAGGAAAAATAAAAGCATAAAATAAAAAAACAAAAAACTAATAATCAAACAAGAACAACAAGAAAGAAAAGAAAAAATTTGGCTAGCAAAGAAAGAGAAAAGAGAAGTGTGCATGGACTTGGAGCAGGGGAGAGGAAATGAGATATATGAGTAGGCCAACAGAGACTATTTTAATAGTAATGTGTCAATAAAGCAGATAAAGAAGATCAATGATTTTTTAAATTTTTATTTATTGAATTTTAGAGAGAGAGAGAGAGGGAGAGCAAGAGAGGGAGAGAGAGAGAGAGAAACATTAATTTGTTGTTCCACTTATTTATGCACTCATTGGTTGTTTCTTGTATGTGCTCTGACCGGGGATCGAATCTGCAACCTTGGCATATCAGGACAATGCTGCCGTCAACTGAGCTACCCGGCCAGGGCAAGGAGATCAATTTTTAACAAGGAGTACAAAGAAAGGAGAGAGAAAAACTAAAGCAAGAATAGGAGAAGAGAAACAAGATGAGAAAGGGAAAAGTGAGGAAAAATGTGTTGGCATAAAGGGAAAAAAATGAGTTAGAGTAAAATAATGATAAAAATAGAATGTAGAACACTAATCCAAAAAAATAAAAATATTAAAAGATAAATAATAATAATAAATAATATAAAAATAAAATAAAGTGAAAAAATTTTAGTTTCTTATGTAAAAGATAAAAAATAAAAAAGTGAAGCAATGAAGTTTGTTTGCTTCAGTGGAGCTTCAGTGGGGCTTCATTGTCCCATGGAGGCTGGTTTAAGACCCCTCTCTATTGTTCTGCCTGTCACATCTCAGTTTCCTGTCAGGTAGTCAGCACAGTGTTAAAGTTCCCAGCGACCCACCACTCCTCTGTGTCAGACGCCACAGCCTTGGTTTCAGCCAGGCGGGATCAATCTGCCCACTTTGTTTTTCTGCCTGCTTTCAGTTATATTTACACAAGCATCTATTTCTGACATGGCCCCTCGGTGGCGGTGTTTCTGTATTAGGTTCCGGGACCAAATGGCCCCTCAACCCAGTCCCTGAGGACTCCCTGGGGGTATTTCAAATCTTTGTTTCCCTGCCCAGCTCAAGGCTGGGTGCAGCTGTGCTGTTAGGAGGACCCTGGTCTTCAGGAGAAAAATGTCTGTTCAGGGTTGGAGGGACAGACTGTGCCAGAGCTGGCTTCCTGATCATCTCTCCCTATTCTGCTCCCCAGTTTCCACAAAAACCACCTTCCCCTGCAGTCTCGATGAGTGTTTTTATTTGAAAGATCCTATGCACTGGGTTTAGCAAAGAAAAGCAAGGAAATTATAAAGACAGAGCAACCGTGCCACCCTGTGTCTTTCTACCACCCTCCCTGGCCCTCCGCCCCCTGGCACTGTGCGGCCAGTGTAGAACTTCAGGCTGCCTTTCTGGGTGCAACCTCCCACGGCTGTGGGCTTAGATCTAGAGTATCCCGATGCCAGCAGCCCTATGAACCCACTTTCACATTTGAGGGCTACACTTACCCCAAGGGATGCAGATTTGGTTTAGCGAAGTCTCCCTCTGAGACTCTAGTCCTGGCTGTGCATGTTTCTCCCTCCAGCCCAGATCCCCGATCCCACCTCTCTCCAGGCAATCTCTGACCTTTCTGTCCATGGATCGCCTCACCAGCTGTGTTTAATTCGCCAATTCCAGGTGGATGTTATTCGATTCAGCTGTTTCTTCTATCTGCTCTGTGAGAAGGTGCAGGACCTGTCCGCCTATTTGGCCACCACTTTGTCCCCCCCTGGACAAACTTTTTAGGTGCCTGCGGCTGGGGAGGCTGGAGTCTGGGTATTCATGGGTTTGCAGCCGAGGCAGCTGGTCCCTGGGCATTGTGGCTATAGGGCAGTGATGGCGGACCTTTTGAGCTCAGTGTGTCAGCATTTTGAAAAACCCTAACTTAACTCTGGTGCCGTGTCACATATAGAAATTTTTTGATACAGTGGGGCCTTGACTTACGAGTTTAATTCGTTCCGAGACCGAGCTCGTTAACTCAAATTACTCTATCAACTCAATGCAAAAAATGGTCCGAGAGATAGCTGGTATCTCAAAAAACTCATTAGTCGGGACATTTGTAAGTCAAGGCCCCTCTGTATTTGCAACCATAGTAAAACAAAGATTTATATTTTTGATATTTATTTTCTATATTTAATGCCATTTAACAAAGAAAAATCAACCAAAAAAATGAGTTCACGTGTCACCTCTGATACGTGTGTCATAGGTTCGCCATCACTGCTGTAGGGTCCTAGGTGGTATCCGAGGTCTCCTCAGGTGAAGGTAAGTCTGGGTTTCTGATCACAGCCGCTATCCCCTTCAAGATGGCGAGGTCTCTGTGGCAGAGCCGGCCACCCAGAAGAGATTTCAGCAGTAGTAGAGGCTGCCCGGCCAGGGAAGCCTAGTCCGCCAGTCCCCAACAGTCCTGTGGAATATAACTGTCCCTCACTCACTCATACACGCACTCCCTGCATGTCCACACACTCTCCGTTTGCTCTCTCACTCACTCAAACTGTCTCCCTCACTGCTGTCCTGTTGGCCTGCCATCTGGGATCCTCCTTGAGCATTTTTAAAAAATAGAAATAAATTCGGACTTCACACACACAAAAATAAATAAATAAAAATAAAGTGTACAACCTAATGGTTTGATGTACATTGTGAGAGAATTTCCCCAGTAAGTTAATGAACACATGATTTGCATCTTTTGCCATGGCTGCGTGGCTTAGGTGCTTGGAGCATTGTCCCATACACCAAAAAGTTATGGGTTTGATACTTGATCAAGGGCACATACCTAGGTTGCAGTTTGGATCCCCAGTCAGGGTGTGTATGAAAGACAACTGATCAATGTTTCTATCACATCAATGTTTTTTTTTCTCTTGCCCCGTCCTTTTTAAAATAAATTTTAAAAGAAAAAAGAAAAAAAGAAAGAAAAAAAACCTGCCTCTATCTTTTTTCCTTCATGAGTGTGGTTATAGGTTTGTCCATCTTGTTTATCTTTTGCAAGAACCAGATCTTGGTTTTATTGATTTCATTGTATTTTTCAAGACTCTATTTCATTTATTTCCACTGTGATCTTCATTATATATCATTTTGTCTACTTACTTAGGGCTTTGTTTATTGTTCTTTGTCTAGCTCCTTTAGGTGTAAGTTAAATGGCATATTTAAAATTTTTCTTGCTTCTGGAGGTTGGTCTATATTGCTGTGAATTTCCCTCTTAGGACTGCTTTTGGTGTGTTCCATAGATTTTGTGTTGTTGTGTTCTTATTTTCATTTTTCTCAAGGTTACCTACTATGTAACATATTAGATGTTCGTGTTTTTATTTAATCATCATACCACCAGTGGGCTCATCCAGGGGACCCCGATCTGGGCTGGCCCTTGCATCGATCTCTAGCATTTTCTAGCAGGTTCTCTGGGAATCCCTGCAGCAGCCTCCGGAGACATTCCCAGACTCTGACAGTGGCACTCGCCTGCTTCTGACAAAAAGTGCTCCCTTCTCGAGCCTCCCTGATTGAGGGAAGCATCCTTCCTGATTGAGGCGGTGCTGAGAAGGGGTTCAAAGACCTGACATTGTGCTGCTAGGCTTGTAGGATCCACTGTTTCACCTTAAGATTGTGGACATGAGCTGCAGCCGCCAGCCATGCTTCATGCCTGTGACCCAGGGACAGTCAAGGACCGATGGCTGACAGCAACCACGGTTAGGGTTCAGTCCTGAAGGGGTTTTTGCAACCATTTCGACTAGGTCATTGGTCGCTGCTCTCCTCGGGCAGCCCCTCCATGTGAACTGCTCACTGCATAGCTCCGCCCTTCCAGGCCACAGAGCTCTGGACACAGAGCCCTGGACACAGAGCCCAGCAGGATTCAATGGTCGTGGAAAAAGTGCAATAAAATTCGAAACGCGTGTTATGCCAAAAAAATCATCATACAACTCATCTCACAGATGGAAATATTAAAGGTGTTTCCTTATCTGCTAAATAAACAATTCTAAACCCCAAATGAACCATTAATATCTTAAATGCCTATAGTGTGGGGTATAATAAATATCAGCTTAATAAATGTATTTTTACTTTGGCATTCTAGCAAAGTGTTTGATACACACTAAGATTCTGTAAATGTTTGTTGAACTGAACTGGGATAAAATGCAATTCAAATTTTGCGAAAACCTTGAAGGTGTCCATTTTAACCAAGGTGCATTTTGAAGATTATGTTTGTTTTATATTTTTTTTACAGTGATATAAGGTAAAGTCAAAAGATTTATCATCCTTTATTCCTCCCCAGACCTCTAGAAGGAAGTAAACAGCAGTTATCAGTATTGGCAGCAAACTTGATGTCAACATTTCTCAAGAGAAAGTTCCACAAATGAGTGAAAGAAGAGATATTATCATCAATGAGTAACTCTTTGTGAGGTACCTACTGCTCATTGGAAAATGCTTTATAAACCTCAGGACAGTTTATAGTTGTGAGATAGTCTCATTACTTTGGCGACTACTAACTAGTACTCCTACCATTACAATATGGCTCTGTGCTAGTGCTATCTAATCTAATAAAAGACAAACATGCAAATTGACTGTACCTTCGCTATGCCTTAAGCCATGCCCACCAGCCAATCAGAGCAACTATATGCAAATTAACCCAACCAAGATGGCGGCCGGCAGCCACGGAGCTGGAGCGAGCAGGAGGCTTGGTTGCTCCAGTGATGGAGGAAGCCAAGCTTCCCACCTGCTGTGGCCAGCTCTGAGCTCCACTGAAGGCAACAAAGTTTCAATGATAGAAGGTAAATAAATCCCAGAATAAAAAAAAAGGGAGAGGCTGGGAGCTTCCGTCGCCAGGGGGCTTGGCCAGCTTGAAAACAGCCATCAGCCCCTCACCCAGGCTGGCCAGGCACCCCAGCCGGACCCCCACCCTGATCTGGGACACCCTTTAGGGGAAACCAGCCAGCCCCCACCCATGCACCAGGCCTCTATCCTATATAATAAAAGGGTAATATGCAAACTGACCCTAACAGCAGAACGACTGGGAATGACTGGTCACTATGACACACACTGACCACCAGGGGGCAGATGCTCAATGCAGGAGCTGCCCTCTGGTGGTCAGTGCGCTCCCACAGGGGGACCTCTGCTCAGCCACAACCAGGCTGACGGCTGCCAGTACAGCAGTGGTGGTGGGAGCCTCTCCCGCCCCCTCAGCAGTGCTAAGGATGTCCGACTGCAGCTTAGGCCTGCTCCCCACTGGCAAGTGGACATCCCCCGAGGGCTCCCGGGCTGCCAGAGGGATGTCTGATTGCCAGCTTAGGCCCAATCCCCCGGGGAGCAGGCCTAAGCCAGCAAGTGGTCATCCCCTGAGGGGTCCCAGACTGCAAGAGGGCACAGGCCGGACTGAGGGATCCCCCCTGCCCCGAGTGCACAAATTTTTGTGCACCAGGCCTCTAGTAAAAGTATAAAAATACATATATTCTGGAAATTAAAGTCTATTTTAGTAGGAATCTGATATGCTTTATATCAGATAAAACTCATTAGGAACATAACATTAACAATAATAGGCTTGTGAACTCTGTAATAATTAGCATGAGGAACCAGAGACCTCTCCTAAGAAGAAATAGAGAAAGATTTAAAAAAAAAAAAAAAAAAGGTTTAGGATGCCCTGGCTGGTGTTGCTCATTGGCTCGTGCCCTGAAGGTCATGGATTTGATGTCCAGTCAGGGGCATGTACCTGGGTTCCCTCCCCAGCCAGTCAGGTTGCATACAGGAGGCAACCAATCGATGTGTCTCTCACAGCGATGTGTCTTTTTTCTCTCTATTTCTCCCTCCCTCCCTCCCTCCCTCCCTCTTTCCCTTCCACTCTCTAAAAATCAGTGAAGAAAAGAATAGGTTTTAGGATGATTCTAAAGAAGAACTAAGGGAAGCAAGGATCACCTATGGATTATTTTTACAGTAATCTTTCTTTAGGAGGTGAGAGGAAAAAAGCAGGGCTGGGGAAGTCCTGGTAAGAAAGCAACAGTAAAAAAATAAAATTAAAATGCATGTAAATATTCACAATAGCCAAAGGGTAGAAGCAACCCAAGTATCCATCAATCGATGAATGGATAAATAAGATGTGGTATTTGTATATGTACATTGAAATATTATTCAGCCTTGAAAAGGCAGGAAATTCTGACGCATGCTACAACTTGGATGAACTTAAGGACATTGTGATAAGTAAAATAAGCCAGACACGAAAGGACCAATACTGTATGATTTCACTTATATGAGGTACCTGTGTAGTTAAATTAATAGGGATAAATAGAATGTCGGTGAACAGCACTGGGCAGAAATGGGGAGTTAGTATTGAATGGATATGAAGTTTCAATTTGGGAAGATAAAATTCCGAAGATGGATAGGGGTGATCGTTGCGCAACAATAAGAATGTACTTAATGCCACTAAACTGCATACTTAAAAATGGCTAAAATGGGAAGTTTTATGTTATGTATATTTTGCCACAATTTAAAAAATGAAAGTAAAAAACTGAAAAAAAAAGAAAAAGATCTAGAGATCGCTTATTATAAGGGAGGGTTTGTGTGGCTGCGGCCACGTCCTGTTAGAAACGTTGTCATAGATTCTGTTAGGAACATTATGGCCTGACTACCCGCAGTGTTGAGATGCTGACTCAGGGTCTTGTTTCCCTAGAAAATACGAAGTTAAGATAAATGTGGAATGCTGGCCGAAGACTTTTTATCTGAATCTCTGCCCCTGGGTTGGCAATAGAAGCAGCTTCTCTGTGTCAAAGTGACCTACATGGCTCAGCTTCTTTCAATAAGAGGTGTTCTATTCTCACTGAAATAACATCAAATAGCAGTTTCTCATTGTCTGTGATGTTAAAGAGCAAGCTTTCTTGGTCCTATACACTGGATGTTAATTAACAAAAGCAGTTTTTATGGTTTCACAACAGTTTAAAAAAAACACAACAAAGTCTCTTAGAGTGGCGTAGCTTTGAGATAAATTCTGTTAAGGAAAAGAGAAAGAAGTGATTGAGTCCACTGTGGGACAAGGCTGCTTTCAGATTCTAGGGCTCCATTTTCTTGAGTCTGTCCTCTCTCTTCTTTACACGGTTTTAATTTGTTAATTTGATGCATCCATTGCTCTGCTTTGGGGCATTAATATTTAAGATTACTGATCTAATGATATTTCACACAAAAAAACAGTAAACGGTAAATCTTACATTATAATGCTATTCACCTAAAAGTAGGCTACAAATGAATAAAAAGCTACAGCAAAACACTGTGACTCATCAGGCAATGCGGTTCCAACTAGACACATTCTGCTTAATGAAAGTCTTCACACTGTAATCTGTGCACACAATTTGATGACCCTTCAAAGAGAGTTTCTCTGAGCCTGGGCTGGTGGTGGGTTGGGTACAACCAAGGAGTTAAAGGTGAAATCCACTCTATTGTTACAGTCTCATAAGGCAACAAAGTTTCTCTCTCACAAAGCCAGCTCACCAGGTAGAAACCACCATGGGAAGGATCACAAGCTCTGTAATTAGTGGCAATAGGACTTTCAGGAGAATATATAGAGGATGTAATTCTAGGCTGAATCCAATGCTTGTGACAAAGTTGCACTCTGCACAGGAGTTTGCTACTGAATAGCCAACATTTAAGAAACTTGAAAGGTCCTGTTGGTGGCCATCTTTACTTGTGGAAACGATGGAGTAAATATAGTTTCATTAAAACCAAAGCAACCCTGGCCTGGTAGCTCAGCTGGTTAGAGCATCCTCCCAATAAGCCAATGTTGCCGGTTCCACGATGAGCCTGGAGCCTAAGGCAACGGTGTTTCACCCACCCCATCTCTCTCTCTGTAAAAACAACAAAAAGCAAAGCAGATTACAGAGCGAATTTAGCAGTTTTTGGTTCTTTTCCATTTAATTTGCCGCCTGGATTCGTCATACAAGGTCTAGATTTAACTTTGACAACTTGTAAGGGTGGAGGAGTCGTCATTACCAGAGAGAGCCAACAGCTGAACGAAACAGACACCATCCCTCTGGAAAAAAACATGGAATAACTCTTTGCCAATGAAAGAAAGGACTTCCACAACTAATACGTATCAAACGAGAAAAATACCCAGTGTGCCTAGTGGAGGGGCAGTTAAGTAAAAAGAGGGGTGGGGGAGGGGGTGCGCGCACAAAAGCAAAGATATATTTGACCCTCCTAACCTACAGATAGATAACCAGGTCTTTTTTGACCCAACAACGTAAGCAAGTTCTTTGACAACTAGGCAGTTTACAACTAATCCAAACTCAGGAAATGACTCTTCGAAACGAATAAACTTAGTTCTGAAAAACAAGCGCGTCCAATAACCTCCGAAAACACGTGGCGGGGGCGGAGAAATCGGTCTCAATAACAGGCGAGACTCTAAGTCCCATCATCCTATTCGGCAGTTAAGCCGCGCTGTTCAGGGCGAGCCGGCGCACTAGATGCTGGGACTTGTGGTTTTTGCTCCTGCGCCTCCCCGCGGGTTTGCGACGTTTAGCGACTACCGCGCCTGCGCCAGCGCCGGCTGAGGCTGGGGTAGCGGCTGCGCGTGCCGGGCGATGCTAGGCGGCTCCCTGCGCTCCGGGCTGTTGCGAGGTGTGGGTGGGAGCCGCGGGCAGTTCGGGGCGCGGGGTGTCCGCGAAGGTGGCGCAGCCATGGCGGCGGGGGAGAGCATGGCCCAGCGGATGGTCTGGGTGGACCTGGAGGTGAGTGAGGTCGGTGTGGGTGAGGGCAGGCGAGTGCGGTCTGGTGTGAGCCTGTCCGGGCAGAGCGGCGGGGGTCTGGGTCTCGGAGGTGGCAGGTGAGTGCCTCCCGGGAGTGGGCGGCGCGGGGCAAGTCGGGGGACAGGAGTTCTGCGGGTGTTGGGGTGTTGGGAACTCCGCTGGACTCTGGGGTTTCCTTTCAGAAGGGAGGAGTCATCCGTATGGCTGCTCCCCTCCCCCCCCCCAACCCCCCAACTCGCTAAGTCCGGTCGCGTTGAGCTTAGGGTCACGGCTAGGGGTGGGGTGGGCCAGCGGCTCTGCTGGCCCCACTTCCCCAGCCTCGCGGGACCCCGGGTGGCTGGAGCTGGACGGGACTCCGGAGATGACTCAGCCTTCCCCTTCATCCCATAAACCAGGAAACTGAGGCCCAGAAAGAGGAGTCCGCTCAGTCCAGCCGGGCTGTGAGGGAGCAGCTGAGCTGGGAGGGGACCCCGCTTTTGTTCCCTTGGGGTTTTCCACGCTCCTGCCAAGCACATCCCCTTCCTTGCAGCCTGGGTTTTCTCAGATATGAAATGAGGATAATAACAGTACTTTTTCTACATTTGATTGCGATGAAGATCAAGCCGTGTAATCAGCACGAAAACTTGGTAAACTCTGCAGAGACGTGGCGATGTCGGTTATCTGACGCTGCCAGAATGGATGCTGTCAGCACGCAGTGTTGCTTATTTTGCATCTGTCCTAGAGTAGAACCAGGCTGCCTGACACAGAGCAGGGTTTTGGTAAATGTGAATGAATAGACGACTAATGTTGAATGCTTTGAGGGCTCGCCCCGGGAGGTCATTGTCTCTTCTGTCTTGGCTGTGGGATATGAATTGAGTTTGCCTGAGGGAATTCCTGTTAAATGAACTTGGGTAAAATAGTCCAGAAAGATGGTTTGTGTGTGTTATGTATAATAGATATATATTTTTTATTCCAGATGACGGGATTGGACATTGAGAAGGACCAGATTATTGAGATGGCCTGTCTGATCACCGACTCTGATCTCAACATTTTGGCCGAAGTATGCAATGCCCCCTTATTCCCGCGTACTGTTTAGAGTATATTGGAGATCCAAAGACTGTTTTTCCCTATCTCTTTATTTAAAAAATAAGACTAAGGTACAGAGTAATGTGCTAGGTCATGCATGATAAGGTTGGTACTAGAACCAGAGTAATTCATCTCACAACCTAATTATTTTTCGATAAGCCATGCCCCAAATTACAGAAACATAAATGTTACCATTTTCTGAGCACTTACTGTGTGCCAGGCACAGCTCTCTAAGTGCTTTACATGGACTCACTCTTAATGGGAAGAATGATTATAAGGTAGGTACTGTTATACTCATTTTATGGAGGAGGACATGTTGGCACAGAGATGTTGGGTAATTTGCCCAAGGCCACCAGGCTAGTTACTGCAGGAGCCAGGGGTTTAACCCAGGCAGTCTGAATGACGTGCCCCTAACCAGTAAGACAACCAACTATTCAGTGCCACCAGGAGTGGTGACTCACGCTGAAGCTGACATCTTCCTATCATAACTTTAAATTTAACTTGACTCCATATGTCCAGGTTTTGCCTTTTCAACTAGGACATGTGATTTTTCTAGATCTGTATGGAGATTTTAGAGAAAATCTGTTGGTGCAGAATCATAAAACACTCTCTTGTTGACATTGGACGTGATTAAAGTTTTAACATGATGCCTTTAATCGAAACATTAAACAAAACAAATAAAACACACTTGTTGCCTTTTGGGCACTCGTGAAACATTTAACAAGTGTGTGACAGCCTCTGATTGGTAGAGGGTGAAATCCCTGGCGTGGAATAACTCTGTTTCAAGTTGTCAGCAATAATCAGAGTCAGAGAGGGACTAGAAACACAGTAGGTATGTTTGTGGGAAAGAGAGTCTTATTAAAATAAGTTCCCAGAGGGTAGGGTTGATGTGTTACTGACACTGGATAGGTTTAATAAGTCTATAGTTAAGACTTACTTTCCTGGGTGGGGAAGAGGGGAGAAGGCATTTATAGAGGAATTGCTACTTTTGTAGAGCAGCAGGCATACATCCCGGAGTCCCCCCTGAGAGAGCAGCTGCAGGAGAGGCATTCGACTGACTTTCTTCTTGTAACAACTAACTTTAAATAAATAACGTAATGTAAATAAATAAACAAAGCCCCGAGGTTTAGGTTTGGTGGCTTTACCCTGCCACTTGGCATTTACGAAAGATGAATAGTGAAGAGAAGTGCCTGTACTTACCAGCCCGGCTTACCCCTGGCTGAAGCAGAGTTTTTCCCGTAGACTGTTGATATAATGTGAAATCCTGACAGTTTAATGGGCCGGTCAGTTGATGTGGACCCTGGAGGAAATTTGGGTCTGTTCCCCAGCTGCAGATGAGTGCGACATTTGTAAATAGACTCAGTCAGATGAGGATAAGGATGTTAAAAAAAAAAATGCTTAGGGGCTGTTGGCACTAGAGGGTCAGTTCCGTGGAAAATAAGTCTTATTTTTGTATATGAGTTTGAGGGAAAATGTCTTATGCTGGTAGAAGAACAAATATCCTACTCTGGAAATTTTTCTGTGGGTGGCTTACTGGGGTCTAGACTAAGTTAGCCTTAGATTGATAGTAGTTTTTTCCATCAGAGTTCGTTAGAACTGTTTTTTTACAATATAAGGTTTGTGTGTGTGTGTGTGTGTGTGTGTGTGTTTTTAAATGGTATCAGAGCACATTTTTTGCTTCATGGAGTTTGCCATTACCAGTTTTCTTATTTGGTTATAACTCCTTGTTGTAGAAGTTAGGCATATTTTAGTCAAATTTTAGCCGTTCCTTTCAGTGACTGCATGCTATTTTTACCACCTTAGTAGTAGTAATACCTTGGATTTATAGTACTTTTCTTCTAGAGAGTTCAAAGAACTTTCAACCTATAATTTCTTTTATCTTGTTAACACCCCTTTGAGGGAAGGGGGCCAGCTTATAGCTCCATTGTCCGGAAGGAGAAACCAAGGCCAGGTGACTTGCAGTGACGATTTAAGTCGGGCTGTTACTGCTGGGCCTCAGCCAAGACACTTGCAGTTGAATGTTCTATTACAGGGACTGAGAACTCGAAGGCACTTTCATTTTTCAGTTGTAAACAGTTACCTTTTTAATATGAGAACATAGTTAAACAGTATAACTTTATCATATATATATATACATATATATATATATATATGCGCACACACACACACCACACACACATATATTAGGATATTGGTTTTTCTTTATTTCTTTTTAAAATCTTTATTGTTGAAAGTATTACATATGAAGCTATTGGTTTTCCATCCTGTTCTTCTGCTCTATAATATTTCCCAAAGTTTATGTACTTCCTTGGTATTTTTCTTGGTATTTTGTGTGTGTGTATACACACACACACACACACACACACACACACACACACACATTTTTTAAACAACCGTAAGTGAAATCACATGCGTGTGTATGCTGTTCTGCAATTTTCTTTTTCAGTTAGCAATATAGACACTTCAAAATGAACTCATAATCAGGGGTTGGCAAGTTTTTTTAAAGAAGACCAAATATTAAATATTTTAGGCTTACAGTGCCATATACCTCACTATTTCCTTTTTGGTTGTTTGTTTTACAACTATTTACCAATGTAAAAAGCATTCTTAGCTTTTTGGCAATAAAGCAAAAAAGTCACAGGCTGGGCTATAGTTTGTTGACCCTTGATAGATAACTAGTTCTTCTCAATAAGCAGTTGTTGCAGTTGTGTGTGTGTATGTGTGTGTTCATTGAGTCTATTTTGCCACTTTAAACAGTGCTGGAATGAATGAGGACCACTGTAGAGTTAACAGAGTACCCTCCTCTCTTACTTTCTCTGGTATATATATTCAATCCTTAAGATAGTTTCAACTTTACCTCAGAAACCAAGGCGATCCCTGTTGATTCTGGATGACTAATGGCTTTTCCCATCCACAGGGTCCTAACCTGATTATAAAACAGCCAGATGAGTTACTGGACAGCATGTCAGATTGGTGCAAGGAGCATCACGGGAAGGTAACACTATCAAATAGCAGGATTCCTGCCCCGGGGATCAGTAGCAACATCGGAATCCGATACCATTTTTGGATGGTATTGTAAAGCGGGTTAGCGGAAGATTGCTTGGCGAGCCTGGGAAGCTGCTTTTTTGTTCGCTTTCCACCTCTGGGACCTCTCGAGATCATCTTCTCCGCAGGTCCTCTTTTTTCCTCTCCTGCATTCAGTCTGTCGCCACCACATTGTGGATTGTCAAGTGTTGCTCAGATCAGTCTTTGGATAAGGTTAGACATCAACTTTCAGACAAGGGGGAATGCTGCTCTCCTGTTGATAGTTGTTCTTCCCAGAGATTATATCCTTGGACTTCAAGTAGCACCTTTGCTGACTGTGGAAATGCTATTAACTATCAGGAACATAGCTTGACTTGGATTCTTAAGAAAAAAATCTGTGCAAAGATAGATAGCAGTTTCAGTTTAAACTTGGGCTCTATAAATGGTCTAAGTATTTGCTCATTTTAGAAGTGAAGTGTCATTTGGATGCCTTTGAAAACCGACTTCATGTGTTTTTGGCGGGGCGGGGATTCTCTCTTGCAGTCCGGTCTAACCAAAGCAGTGAAGGAGAGTACAGTGACATTGCAGCAGGCAGAGTATGAATTTCTGTCCTTTGTGCGACAGCAGACTCCTCCGGGGCTCTGTCCACTTGCAGGTAAAGTTCAATCCTTTGTGTGCCTTGTAGGTAGTCTTCCATTCTAGGAACTCAAGAGACTGCCGTTCCAGAAAGATCAGCCAAGACCATCATGTCTTCGCTTACCCTGATTTGGATTATACATCTTACTTTCGTGTTTCAGTGTCCTTGTATAACTTATACATGAATATTGGGAACATGCCCTGAAACCTGATAGGTCTGAGGTATTCAGACTAACTCAGTAAACATTTCCCCTGTATTTTTATTATGGAGAATTTTCAAATGTACAGAAAAGTTGGATTTAGGAATTGTTAACCTTAGGCCATGTTTGTTTTACCTGTCTTTTTAAAAATATATTTTAAAAAATACATTTTAAAATATATTTATTGATTTCAGAGAGGAAGGGAGAGGGAGAGAGAGATAGAAACATCAAGGGTGAGAAAGAATTATTGATGTGTTGCCTCCTGCACGCCCCCTACTGGGGATCGAGCTGGCAACCTGGGCATGTGCCCCTGACTGCTTGACCGGAATTGAACCTGGGACCCTTAAGTCCCAGCTAGGGCTACCTGTCTATTTTTGTTGGACATTTAAAAGTAAATTGCAGCCCTGACCGCTTTGGCTGGGTGGATAGAGCATCGGCCTGCGGACTTAAGGGTCCCAGGTTCGATTCCGGTCAAGGGCATGTACCTCGGTTGCAGGCACATCCCCAGTAGGGGGTCTGCAGGGGGCAGCTGATTGATGTTTCTCTCTCATCAATGTTTCTAGCTCTCTATCCCTCTCCCTTCCTCTCTGTAAAAAAATCAATAAAATATATTTTAAAAAGAAGTAAATTGCAGGCACCATAACACTCTATTTCTAAATACTTCATCAAACATTTCCAATTAGTAAGGACATTTTCTTATGTAACCACAATAGCATTATCACATTAAGATAATTAAAATTATTCAGTGACAGTTGCTATCTAGTCCACATCCAAAATGTCTGATTGTTTTTGAACCAGGATTTAATTAAGGCTCATGCATTTCATTTAGTTATTATGTTTCTTCTCTTAATCTAAAATGTCCACCTTTGTTTTTTTTCTTTGTGACACTCACTTTTTAAAGAAACAAAGCTAATTCTAGGTTTTTGAAAGCAATGCCTTGTCAGGGAAGTTAATGTTTTATGGAGATGTATTTGAATTTGTATATGTAAATTGATATAGTAACTAACATTTTTCTTAAACATTCACAAAAAAGTTTTGACATTAAGTACTAGAGCATATATTGTATAAATTTTCCCTCTTGCCAATGGAGCTGATGTCTGTTTTACAGTTCTCATTTAAAATTTAGTGTTTTTAATATAAATTACTGTATGGAAACACGAATGATATGATTTGTTAAAATTGGAATGTAAATAAATGTTTCAACTTATGTGATTCATTAAAAGTTAAATTTTTAGTGTTAGTGGTGTGGATTTTGTGACACTGGGAGAAAATTTGCACATCTGGTTGATATAAAAAAGTAACAGATAGATTTGTGCATTGTTTTAAGTATGTGGAATGATAGATTTACCCTTTTGTTTACAAATTTATTTGTGAGCTAGACTAACTAAATGCTCAGAATCTGCACTTGTAACCTAATCAGACACTCAAATCTTGAGGTGCTTTTAGGATTTGTTTGAATTAAAAAAATTATCTCCATTTCAAATATAGTTTATGAATTTTTATATCCTGTTGTATGCTACTAGAAATACATAGATGCGGTATACTTCGTGTCTTTCTAGGAAATTCAGTTCATGCAGATAAGAAGTTTCTTGACAAATACATGCCCCAGTTCATGAAACATCTTCATTATAGAATAATTGATGTGAGCACTGTTAAGGAACTGTGCAGGTAAGGGCTATATTGAGGAACCATTAAATTGTCTCATTTAGCATGTTTTTGTTTTTTTCTAAGGGTTTGTCTTTTTTTAAAAATATGTTTTTATTGATTTCAGAGAGGAAGGGGGAGAGAGATAGAAACATCAATGATGAGAGAGAACCATTGATTGGCTGCCTCCTGCATGCCCCCTACTGGGGACCGAGCCTGAAATCTGGACACGTTCCCTGACTGGGAATCGAACCGTGACCTCCAGGTTCATGGGTCAGTGCTCAACCACTGAGCCACACTCTGGGCTCATTTAGCATGTTTAATTGAGAACTTGTGAAAAGTAATTGAATAGAGCTGTAAAACTTGGGATGCAAAGTGGACATTTAACTTCCTCAATCCGTAGTCACTTGGACCAGGACCTAAATTTATTCTGTGCTGGTGAGAATTGGGGGAAACAGTGTCAAAAATCTTCCATATAAGTTTCATTAATTCAGAAAATCGAGAACCCATTCTGTGCTACGTATTGGCGTATGTGCCGGGGACATATATATACAGATGAAAAGCCCTTAAGTAGCTTAGAATTTAATGAGTTGACAGATGTGTAAAAAACACACTCTAAAAATACACCGTTGGTGACTTCTCTAATGGAAATGTGCGTAGAGAACATTGAAGGAGCCTCTAAGTGCTGGAGTGAGGGACTGGGAAAACTAGGGGAAATGGCTTTTCAAGTTGAGATTTAAAGAAGAGTAGAAATTTTCTAGGTATTGAGGAGGGGGCATTCTAGAGAATGGGAGGAGGTATAAAGATATGAGGAAGCAGGAAGATAAGGACAAAACAAAGTTCAAAGAATTGCAAATAGTTCATGAATGCTGGCGTGCAAAGCACGAGGTTGGGAAAAGTGAGAGATGAGGTCCCATTAGGAAGGGCTGGTTTGCCATGCTGAGGAGGTTGAAATTCTCTTGTAAGGGATGGGGTTCCTTTGAAAAGTTTAGAGCAGTGG
This sequence comes from Myotis yumanensis, assembly GCF_028538775.1. Classification (NCBI taxonomy): domain Eukaryota; kingdom Metazoa; phylum Chordata; class Mammalia; order Chiroptera; family Vespertilionidae; genus Myotis; species Myotis yumanensis. Next base: position 78,968,337 of record NW_027223761.1, read on the forward strand.
TTCTCAACCTTCCTAATGCCGCGACCCTTTAATACAGTTCCTCATGTTGTGGTGACCCCCAATTTCATTGTTACAAATTGAACGTAATAAAAGCATAGTGATTAATCACAAAAACAATATGTAATTATATATGTGTTTTCCGATGGTCTTAGGTGACCCCTGTGAAAGGGTCGTTCGACCCCCAAAGGGGTCGCAACCCACAGGTTGAGAACCGCTGGTTTAGAGGAATGAGTGATGTGATTAGATCATACTGATTAGATGGTGGCAAGAAAAGGTAGGGAGATAAGAAAGGAGACTTGTATCATCTTGGAGAGAAGAATGAGCTAGGGAAATGACACTTGGGTGGTAGAGAGGGTAGGGAATAAAGTATTTGAGGAAGTCATTTGGCTGGCATTGAATGTTTGAATGGGGGAGTGAGGAAAAGGAAGAGATATAAAAATATTCTAGTGTTTCTAGTTTGGCAGTTAGGTAGATGTTCAGAGATACAGAGAAAAGTAAGAGAAAGAGTGGCTTTGGTGGATGGGGGAAGGGAGATCTTGAGGAGGCTGGGTGTGGTTATATATAGTTGAGTTGTAAGTGTCTGGTGGATTTTTAGATGTTGTCTGCAGCGGTCAGTTGGACATCCAAGACAAACTCCGGAGAGCGCTGGGCTGGAGTTAGCAGATGCAGGAGTCTTAGGCATCGATGAGCTTGCCCAAAGAGTTCAGAGACTGAAGAGAGGAGAGGGTGGGAGATAGGCCCAGGCAAGGAGGCAACTTGGTAGTCACAACCCAAATGCCTTTTTCAGTTAATAAGATGCTTGAGTGACTCAGTATATTTGAGATGCCTTTGAGAGTTCCATTTTTGCTATGTAGACGCTGGTATCCAGAAGAATATGAATTTGCACCCAAGAAGGCTGCTTCTCACAGGTAAGTTTGCCTTCCGCTGCGTGGCAATCGGGCATGCCAGGTGCCTGGCTGCATGAAATAATGTCTCTTCCCCACTCCTTTTCCTTGGGGGAAAATAAAGGACAACTCACATAAGAAGAACTTTCTTTTGCTAAGACCAGCAGAAATTCTGGCCAGGATTCTAGCATCCCATCTATATATATAAAAGGCTAAGTGACCGTCTGGCCGGCCGGTACATATGACACACACTGACTACCAGGGGACAGACGCTCAACGCAGGAGACTTGGCAACGGAGGTTCTCGGGTGACGCACCCCGGAACCAGAGAGGAGGGAGCCTGATTCCTCGTGGGGCCGCGCGATTCCACCTTTGGCCATGGGTTATGTTGAGAAAGGGCGAATAGTGATATTAAAATATTTCTTCTAATTAATTTCCTTTCAATGTGCATGAATCTGTGCATCGGGCCACTAATTCTGAGTTATATAGGGTCTTATGTCATATATATATATACACACACACACACACACACACACACACACACACACGTATATACATCCATATACGTGTATATATGTTTTTATTGATTTCAGAGAGAAAGAAAGAGAGAGAAACATTAATGATGAGAGAGAATCATTGATCGACTACCTCCTGCACACCCGCCCGTCCCAAATGGGATCGAGCCAGCAACCTGGGCATGTGCCCTAACTGGGAATTGAACTGTGACCTCCTGGTTCATAGGTTGATGCTCAACCACTGAGCCACACCAACTGGGCGGGTCTTAAGTCTTTATTGCAGTTTTCAAGCTTTTAGATAACTTAGCTTGTAGGTATGTGAAATTGTCTAATTTTTCTAGTAATAAGCAGTATTAATTTCCTTCCCAGCAAGACTAGACTTGTAGCCATTTAAAATTAGAACACTTTGTGTATCTAACTTTTTTCAGATTGTTTCTTTTATGTTTGCAGCTTTAGGAACAAGTACATAAGGAATTTAAAGATCTTATGTATTTAGTGTCCTCTTTTACTTTTTGATTTCTGTAATCTTTCAGGAGGAACATACACCTTAGTGGGGGATATAGCAGCTGGCTTAAGGGCAGCATTTGGTTCATCCATTTACTGTGCCCCTACTTTGTGCCAGGAACAGTTATAGGCAAACATAGAAAGACAAAGTCCCTGCTCTAAAGAGTCTGGCATTCTTAGTTTTTCGTTTTTTTTTTTTTAATATATTTTATTGATTTTTTTACAGAGAGAAAGGGAGAGAGATAGAGAGTTAGAAACATCGATGAGAGAGAAACATCGATCAGCTGCCTCCTGCACATCTCCCACTGGGGATGTGCCCGCAACCCGGGTACATGCCCTTGACCGGAATCGAACCTGGGACCTTTCAGTCCGCAGGCCGACGCTCTATCCACTGAGCCAGACCGGCTTCGGCGGTGTTTGTTTTCTTTGGTTGGACTTGCATGGACTACAGCACAGTAACACATGGGGAGAATGTTTTATCTGAAATAATTGGGCTTGATGTGTTTCAGGGTTGTTCAGGTTTTAGAGAGGTAACAGTACGTCTGTAGTGATTATTATGTAACACCCCTAACAGGGTCTGGGGAAGCACCACATAATCACAGACATCGGTACTTCTGCAGTGAAATGTATGGGCATTCTCACTGAATGCATTGCTGGTGACTATAAGCCTCACATCAAGACTGGTCAGGTTTTACCACATTCTGGGTTATGAAAGTGCTTTGGGTTTTCAGATCTCTCTTGGATTTCAGTATTGTGGATAGGGTGTTGTGCACCTTGATTTAACCAGAGACATATATATATATAATTTTATTGATTTCAGAAAGGAAGAGGGAGAGAGAGAGAAACATCAATGATGGGAGACAATTATTGATCAGATGCCTCCTGCGAGCCCCATACTGGGAATTGAGCCCACAACCCGGGCATGTGCCCTGATCGGGAATCAAACCATGACCTCGTTCATAGGTTTGATGCTCAACCACTGAACCACATCGGCCAGGCGAGAGGTGGTATTTTTTATAGTTTTAGCTCTCCACCACTTATCTAGGACCTGGGAAGAAAGCAAAATTGTTGCCATACCACAGGAATAACTGAAGTTGGTGCAGTCTGTTCTCTAGAAGAGACCCGTGGCCCGTGGTTCTGAGCTTACTGATTGACCTACACACGGTTTTAATAATGCTGGTACCTGATTTCTCAGACTATGACAGATGAGAAACAGCTGTTGGAGAAGAGAGGCCGTTAGATGGAGGCAGGCTGCCCCTGGTTATAGCACAAACCATCACCAGAGAGGAGTAGACCCTCTTTTATGGTTGGGTGCTGTCTGGTAATTGATGTTCACTGTGGTGATTGAGTCATCAGTCATGTTCCAGGGTGTTAGTGTGTTTTCTGCAGGGGCGTCACTAAGTATTGCTCATTGTCTCCCAGACTGTGCTTCATGAGTTGTTAATGTTTCTTCTTTTAAAATATATTTTGTTACTGATTTCAGCAAGGAAGGGAGAGGGAGAGAGAGAGAGAAATATCAGTGATGAGAGAGAATCATTGATTGGCTGCCACCTGCACTTGGCGGTGCCTGCAACCCGGGCATGTGCTCTGATCAGCCTGGAATCGAACTGTGACTCCTGGTTCATAGGTTGACGCTCAAGCTCTGAGTCACACCAGCCAGCTGAGCTGTTAATTTTTCCACAGATGTGGTCATTTAAATTTTAGAAATATTGTGTGTAGTACGACCTTTTCTTGGCAATTCACAGTACACGTTGTGCATTAAATGCTTTGCAAAGGATTTCAAAAAGGAAAATTTTAATCTAGTTTTTTTGTAAGCTTATTTGAGCCTGGAATTCTTTTTTTCTGTGGAATACATCACCATCTTATGGAATTGTTTTGGGAGACTAATGTCATATATTAGATTTAAAAAAAAACATTTTAGAAAAGCACTTACATATGCTTTACTGTAATGTTCCAGTTTTTTTTTTAAGATTTTTTTTCTTGATTTTTTTAGGAAGAAGGGAGAGAGAGATAGAAACATCAGTGAGAGAGATACATCCAGGGGCTGTGAGAGAGACACATCTATCGGCTGCCTCCTGCACGCCCCCTACTGGGGATACAGCCCGCAATCTGGGCATGTGCCCTTGACCAGGAATCAGCAACCTTTCCATGCATGGGACGATGCCCACCCAACCAACTGAGCCACACCTGCCAGGGCAAAATGTTCCAGTTTTTGATGTCAGCTAGTGGCCTGTTCTTAAGTTATTAATACAAAGTTGTGCTTTGTAAAGTGATCATTGTCTCTGCTCTGGGGCATTTCAATTCAGTATAGTATGTTTGCTTGTAGGGCACTTGATGACATTAGCGAAAGCATCAGAGAACTTCAGTTTTACCGAAATAACATCTTCAAGAAAAAAACAGATGAAAAGAAGAGGAAAATTATGGAAAATGGGGAGAACGAGAAGACTGTGAGTTGATGCCAGTGTTCGTGCTGCCACCACAGTTCTCGGGAGCAGCTGCTGGTGGTTTTGTTCACACGGAGGCTTGGCAGAGCACCTTCTCTCAGTTAACCCGCAGCTCCAGGTTGTGCAAGCAGACAGTACCTGAAATACTACTTTTCTCCTAACATGCCGTTTTCATTTATGACACAGCAGCACCTTTGTAAGTACCAGGTCTTGTCCACCCCTTGGTACAAATCTGCATTTGCTTTTAGACCATTTCTTTTGTTTTGTTTTTTAAAAAGAATAAATCTAGTTCTATTGAAATGCAAACCTTTGTGTACCATCTATTTTTTAGTAGTTTAATCATTAATAAATGATGACCCTTTCTTTCTTTTTAACTGGTATGGCTAATGTTTAAGTCCTCATAGTGCCATTAGGGACAGATTAACTTTCTTAAGGGAAACAAGAGGGGAACTTGTTCTGCTTTGCTTTACAAGTCTAGAAAAGAACAACTTGAAGTAGATTCAGAGAAGCAGATTTGGGTTCATTGTTACAGTTATCGGATTAACAGGCTTGGAATAGCTACTCTTCACTATATTCAAGAAATTCAAGTAAGTAATCCGACAGGGATTTTGTAGGTAATAACTCAGGTTTATTGAGTAGATACTATGTGCATGGCTATCATTCTGCTATATTTATAGAACATAAATATGTATAGGTGGCTGCCCTAGGTCTGATGGTCAGTAAGTTTTTGAGAAGGGATTTCCGTTTGAATATCTTAACTCCTAAGAGCCTAGTACTAAAGTGATTCCTCAGCCAGAGTGTCCATTAGAATCATGTGGAACACGTCTCATTTCTTCTTAAGAAATCAGATTTGGGAAAGGCCCACAGGTGACCTGTCTTTCCTAGAGGACCATTGGACTGGAAGACTTGAGTAGAGATCTCCAGTTCCATTCCTACTTGATGATGGCCACTGTGTGAGTGAACATGGCAGTGGGACCCTACTGTGGAAGAGTTACACGGAGATCGCTGGATGGCACACCAGAGTTCTCTCCCAGTTTCATTCCTAAGCTGTTTACTTACAGAGCAGCCTCAGGAGTGGAGAGAGGTTTTAGTGTAACTTTTCCCAAATGTGTCATTTCAGGCCCAGTTCACAAGTGTGTGTGTGAAGTGATGAAAACAGAGGTCTGCTGACTTGTCTGGCCGTTTGCAATGGCCTGGGCTTCAGCCCCTGTCCCGACGTCAGTGATTTGGAAGACAGGATTGTGTAATCATTGAGAACCGGGCTCACAATCAGACTCTGGGCTCACACCGAGCTCCGTGACTTGCAGAGTCACTTTGGCAAGTTCACTTTTCTGAGCCTGTTTTCTTATCTGTACAATGAGAATGAATGGTTAGAAGTAAATGAAATGCTTCTCCCAGTAGTGTAGTGCTGAGCCCCGTGCCTGGCACAGTGAACGCCCCTGGAGATAGCAAACGCGTCATGGTAACGGCTGGTCTCAGTCCAGGACCTCTGCGAGAGGGGCTGTGCTGGCTGGGGCGTTGCCTCAGTCAGGGCTCACTCCATGACTGTGACTGTATGATGCTGAGGACTGTTAGGAACTTCACTAACAGTGTGACTTTGATGGGCTTAGTGCTTCTCACTAAAATTTGGCAGGATAGTCTTTGTCCTTAGTTGACTCTCAGGAACGCTATAAATTGTAATGTAAGAAAAGATGAAAACACTGGACTTGCGAAAGAGGTTCACAGGAAGCAGATACTGCTGTGATTGCTGTAGGATTTCTCCCACGTAGCTGGCCTGTTGGTCATGTTAACTGAGCCCTACCATTTAGTTTTCTGTCTTTCCTTTTTTTTTAAATCCTGACCCGGGGATATTTTTCCCATTGATTGCTTAGAGTGGAAGGAAGGGAGGGAGGGAGAGAGAGAAACATTGATGTGATCGATTGGTTGCCTCCTGCACGGGCCCGACTGGCCAACTGGGGCCAGGGATTGAACCTGCAACCCAGGTACGTGCTCTTGATTGGGAATCAAACCTGCGACCTTTTGGTGTGTGAGCGACACTCTAACCACTGAGAAACACTGGCCAGGGCCCATTTAGTTTTCTTACAAGTTTTAACTCCTGGTGTTTAATTTAAATCTTGTGTCACGTGAATGGCCAGCTGATTTAAGTTTCTGGTTGTTATCTTCATTACACAGCAGAATTCTCCGGTACCCCTAATGGAGCATGTTCATTTTTAGTGAAATAATTGATGGCCTCTGAGAGAAGCCAGGCTGGTCTGATGCAAGTCTGTGTGAAGACATGATGGTTCAGTGGTTAGTTCATTATTCATTAGTTTGCTTACAAATAAATATCCATTTGTAGTGTAGGTAACTATGATTTCACAGGGATTCCTGAAGCTATGAAGTAATTTCTGTGAAATGAACTGCAATGCAAATTGGTTTAAATATATCTGCAGCCTTAAAAATGATCAGTGTTTGTTTAGCAGAGTTTGCCAATCCAGTGCTCCCAGGGGCTGTTCAGTCAGTGGTCCCTTCTGTCTGTGCTGTAATTATCCTGCAAGCTCTATTCTTAGGATCACCCAGGATGTTTCCCTGCCTGCACTCGGGAGCTGCGTCTGCTGTGGTGAGTCTCAGTGTTCCTCCAGAGCTCATGATTGCCTACCCATTGTACTGAGTGCCTGGGCAGGAAGGACCCCCTCCGTCAGCAGCTTAGCCAGAGGAGATAGGAACGGAACCTGAGACACCTGTGATTTTTTGTTTACCAAACAGTATATTCCTTTATTAATAAACCAGCTGACAAATTTATGGGGAAATTTCTAGTTTCCTTTGGCAGAACTAGTGTTCTTATATGTGCAAGTCTTAAAAAAATAAAGAATAGCTTGTCATAGTGTTGAAGTTCAATTTTGTCATTAAATAAAATTTGACACATTGATTGCCCTGTGACAGTTCACGAAAGTCCTAGGTACACTCCAGCAAGGACAGTAGTAGCAAATGGGCTGTTGCTAGGGTAAGACATCTGAATCAGATTAATGAGAATAAAAGCTATTATATTACCATATGTCTATTGATGAGGCAAAAGCTATTATGCTACCTATTGATACTGTGTTTCTGTTGTCAGAATGAATTGATTTTAGTTATTTGAGCAAAGCTTTTAATTTTATGTGGGTCTTTGTGTTTTGTTTTTTTTATTTGTTTTTTACCTTTTGACTCCCTCTTTATGTGGCTCCTGATAAAACCATTGCCATGCTGGTAAAAGCGTTCCTCCCTCATTGAGTATTTTCTGTTGAATAGAATAGTTTTCAATGAGGGTGGATCTTAAGTGTTCTCAACGCTTACACACACGCACCATACTAGGGTAACTGTGGATAGGTTATTTAGCTTGATGGTGATTTTTTCCCCTGCAATGTATACATTTACATAAAATCATTAAGTTGTATACCTTAAACATACTTCTGTATGTCAAAGATAACTCAATAAAGTTGTTAATGTGTTTCAAACACTACTAACAAGAAGGGAGTAAAAATTTTCATTTTACTAGAATGCAGGCAGCTATAATAGTTGCTTTCATAATTGAGTTGCCAAGTTGAATGCATAGGACCTAAGACTTAACTTGGTCTTCAGGATGATTTAATTCATTTAGTTCTGTGCGTGGGTTATAATACCACTGATAATCTATGATACAGAAAACAAAAGTCTCTCATTAGGAATAAGCCCTAGAGAATGAGAAGATTGGGAAGTGGGGAGCAAAAATATGTTCTTGTGCAAATGAAAACATACCATGAACAGCCTACGGAATCCTTTGGGACCCAGAGTAAGTTGCATAATTTGGGTTGCACAACAATGTGAGGAGGAAAGACCAAGGAATTTAAAGCATTCCTAGAATCTTGATTCCCAATATGTAATAGAAGGAAGTGGGCAATTTAGGGCACTGCTGTCTGCTGTGTCAGCTTAAAGTGGTATAAGGAACTGCTGGTTTGGTCTACAAAGGAAATTGAACAAATTAATATCCTTCGGGAGCATCTCATCTCCTTGTTTCTAAATTTAGCCATCTCTGTTGGGACAGAGATGTTTTTGAATTCTGAGTTAGGGGTATTTCTTGGATAATCTAGGTTCACAGGCTCATGCAGACTGCCCTGGAACCCAGCCCTATTTTGTTTCGGTGAAAAAACTTACTCATTTTGCATTCCATCTCACCAGCTCACAACTTATATTGAACAATAGAATTCATTGTTGAATTGGAGGCTATATATAGTTTTATACTTTCATTCATCTTGGTTGTGTGCTCTTTGTTTAAATAATTTATTTTTTCTTTTTAAAATGTTTTTGTTGATTTCAGAGAGAGGAAAGGAGAGGAAGAGAGAGATAGAAACATCAATGATGAGAGAGAATCATTGATTGGCTGCCTTCTACATACCCGCTACAGGGATCGAGCCGCAACCTGGGTATGTGCCCGAGAATTGGACCTGGGATGGCCTCAACTCTGGCCAGGCTCATTTATTTCTCTTATACACATCTTGTCTTTACCATTCTAGGGATTCTAAAGTACTTTATTATATCTTTCTACTTCCTTATTTTGTCTTTAGAGTCTTGTGAAATAGGTTGACATGATAGCCCAATCATTTAAAAAAAATTGTTTTGTTTTGTTAATCCTCATCTGAGGATATTTTTTCCATTGTTTTTTAGAGAGAGTGGAAGGGAGGGGAAAAGACACAGAGAAAGAAACATCGATGTGAGAGAAACACATTGATTGGTTGCCTCCCGCATGCATCCCAACCAGGATCGAGCCTGCATCCCAGGTATGTGCCCTTGACCAGAATCAAACCTGGGATCTTTCAGTTCATGGGCTAATGCTCTATCCACTGAGCCAAACCGGCTAGGGCTAGCCCAATCATTTTATGTTTATACTAGGGGCCCAGTGCACAAATTCATGTACCTTGAAAGGAACTGTGTGCCTCGAGGCTGCGGTGGGCACAGGGGCGGGTCTTGGTCCATCCTCCACGCCCCCACCTGGTCCCTCACGCCGCACCTCTGGTCCCCTGTCTGCCTGCAGGGCAGCCCCGCTCCCACTGCTGCCACTCCCATGTGCTGATGGCACCAGCCCTGCTTGCACCGGCTGACGGCACAGAGTGATTGGGGCCGGCACCAGCAGCGGGTGCAAGTGGCGCTGCTGCCCCGATTGCCCCTCAGGAGCAGGGGCAGGTGGAGAAGCCCTAAGGGGCGATCAGGGCTGGCAGCTGCCACTCGTACCTGCTGATGGCGCTGAGTGATCGGGACCATCGCTGGGCACCAGCAACAGGTGTGAGCAGAAGCTCCGGTACTGGCTGCGGGTGCGAGTGGGGCCAGTGCCGGCAGCAGGTGCGAGTGCGGGCGGGTACTGCAGCACAGAGGAGCAAAGAATTTTCAGTAACCATCAGAGGTTCCCCCTGAAGACAGCAATTGGCGCCCCACCTTGGTCTGGCGCTCCCACTCACCTGCTCCACCATTCTGCCGTGGCCAACGCCTGCCATGTCCCGCGCACACCCCCTGGTGGTCAGCGCACATCATAGCAACCAGTTTTTCGGTTGTTTGGTCTATTTGAATATTAACCTTTTATTATATAGGATTTAACAACCAGCAGAAAGAATTGGTAGAAAAACTAGAAAGTAGGACAGATGTTAGGGACACATTAAGAAAAGTCCTAGCCCTCCCTAGAGTGGAATTGGAGCAAAGGTTGTTCCTGTTCGGACTATTTATGTGAAATATGAACTTCCAGAACGTGGGATTGGCATTCTGTACACTGGGCCAGCTCTTTCCAGGAAACCTATTCCCTCCTCAGACTATCAGTATTTGTGTGAAACAGCGTTGGGTTTTATAAATAGCAAAAATGTTTACATTGGTTGGATAATTCATAGAGGTTGCCAACTTTTAATTTGCCAAGTAAGGATGTTAAAAAATACCATCTCCTATCACTACAATTTCAAAGAAAAGAAATTTCAAACATATATTTCAAAATAGAGGATAGGTACTTTAAATTGAATACGTGTAGTTTTGTGAAAAATACAGTTGTGTCCTTATTTTTTGCATTGCAGTTTATTTTTTTAGTTGTTTCCAGTTCTTTTATTTTGTATTTTTTAATTTGTAATCTTTATTGTTGAGTATTATAGATGTTCCTGTTTTTCACCCCCCATTGCTCCCCTCCACCCAGTTCCTGCCCTGCCCCAGGCCTGCACCACCCTACTGTATGTGTCATTAGGTAATGCATATATGCATATAAGATCTTTGTGTAATCTCTTCCTGCCCCCTCACCCCCTTCCCTCTAGAATCATCAGTCTGTTCTATTTCCATGCCTCTGATTCTATTTTATTCGCCAGTTTATTTTGTTCATTATATTTCTTATTCATTTATTTTGATTTTTAGATTCAATTGTTGATATATATGCATTTATTGCCTTTTTACTGTTCATATTTTTTATCTTTTTCCTCTTCTTCTTCTTAAAGAATACCCTTCAGCATTTCACATAATACTGGTTTGGTGATGACAAACTCCCTTAACTTTTTCTTGTCTGTGATGCTTTTCATCTGACCTTCAATTTTAAATGAGAGCTTTGCTGGGTAGAGTAATCTTGGTTGTAGATTCTTGCTATTCATCATTTAAAATATTTCTTGCCACTCCCTTCTGGTCTGCATAGTTTCTGTTGAGAAATCAGCTGACAGTCGTATGGGTGCCCCCTTGTAGGTAACTAACTACTTTTCTCTTGCTGCTTTTAAGATTTTCTCTTTGTCTTTAGCCGTTGGCATTTTGATTATGATGTGTTTTGGTGTGGTCCTCTTTGGATTCCTCTTGTTTGGAAGTCTTGTGCTTCCTGAACTTGTAAGTCTATTTCTTTCACCAGGTAGGGGAAGTTTTCTGTCATTATTTCTTCTAATAGGTTTTCAGTATCTTGCTGTCTCTCTTCTTCTGGCACCCCCATAATGCAAACATTGATACGTTTGAAGTTGTCCCATAGGTTCCTTACACTGTCTTCATATTTTTGGATTCTTTTTTTTTTTTCTCTTGTGATTGGGTGTTTTTGCTTCCTCATATTTCAAATTGTTGACTTGATTCTCGGGATCCTCTAATCTACTGTTGAATCCCTGTATATTATTCTTTATTCAGTCAGTGTATGCTTAATTTCTGACTGATCCTTTTTCATATTTTTGGCATTCTCACTAAGATCCTTGAAAGTCTCACTAAGTTCCTTGGAGATTCTAGAAGATTCTCAAGTAACCTCATAATCGTGGTTTTGAACTCTATAGCCAGTAGTTTGCTTTCTTTCATTTCTTTCATTTGTGACATATTTCTTTGTCTCTGCATTTTGGCTGCTTCCCTGTTTGTTTCTATGTATTGGGTAGAGCTGCTATGTCTCCTGGAATTGGTAGAGTGGCCTTGTGTAGTAGGTGTTCTGTAGGGCCCAAGGGCTCAGCCTCCCCAGTCATCTGAGCCGGGCACTCTAAGTGCAACCCTTGTGGGCTGCGCACACAGTCATCATGTAGTTGAGTCTTGATTGTTGTTGGTGTCACTGGGAGGAACTGACCTCCAGGCCAGTTGGCTGTGAGGACCAGCTGTGACTACAGAGGGAGAGCTGCTGTGCAGGAAACACCCCTATGGAGCAGGACTTGCTTCAGTGGGGCCTTGGTGCTCACTGAGTCTGCCTCTTGAACATGTCACTTGTGGATGTATAGAGTTGTAATCTGGTATGATCTGATGCCGACCACTGGGTGCACTGGCTCTTGGGTCTCCAGGGAGGTGCAAAATCAGCCACTCCCTGGGCCACCCAGCAGGAGCTACAGAGAGATCTGCAGATTCCTCCTATTTGTATCAGGTTTGGAAATGTCCAGGTGAGGTCCAGCTGTGAAGCAAGGCAGGCTGGTACTAGTGCTAGGTCTTGGGCCTTTATTGATAGCTTTGGGGCTCCCTGACCCAGCTGCAGCTTGTTTGAGAGATTTAGGAAAGTCTGAAGTCTTAGCCAGGACAGGCCATTCCTATGTAAAAGCTGCTGTACACAGGTTGGGTGGGGCTGCAAATTGGATGGGGTGGAGTCTCAGGGAATCACCAGGGCAGAGCAAACAGAAAATCCTGTGATGGGGAGGTCCCAGCATTGTAACAATGACCCCTGGGAGCACCTTCGTCTAAGAGAAAGCTGTCCCGGAGTTCTGCCCCGATGCCAGACAATCCAGTTCCTCCTTGTATGTGTCTGTTTCCCCCTAAGCCCCGTCCTGGTGCTGGAGCTCAGAGGAAGTGTGACCTTGTAAGTTCAGTTCGTGTGCTGACCCTTTAAGAGGAACAGCTGGGTCTCAGCATCCTCTGTGTCACTGAGCCCCAATCCCCCCGGGTTTTTATAGCCCATAGTTTGGGGACTTCTCTTCCCTGCTCTGGGGGCCTGGGTTGGGAGTCTGGTGTGGGGCTGGGACCCCTTGCTCCTCACAAGGGGCCTCTGCAGAGATGATCTCCCTCCCGATTAAAAAAGCAGCAGTGCTGCCTTGGTGGTGATAAGCCCCTTTATTCTTCTTTTTTTTTTTTTTTTTTTTTTTTTTGTCTGGGAAGCTCTTTATTTCACCATCTATTGCTGGATATAGTAATCTTGGTTTCAGATCCTTGCTTTTCATTACTTGCAGTACTTCATGCCATTCCCTTCTGGCCTGTGGAGTTTTCTGATGAGAAATCAGCTGATAGGCTTATGGGAGCTCCTTTGTAGCTAACAAATTGCTTTTCTCTTGCAGCCTTTAAGAGTCTCTCTTTGTCCTTAATTTTTGGCATTTTAATTATGATGTGCCTTGGCGTGGGCTTGTTTGGGTTCTTCTTGCTTGGGACTCTCTGTGCCTCCTGAACTTGTGTGACTTTTTCCTTTACCACATTAGGGAAGTTTTCTGCCATTATTTCTTCAAACACATTCTCTATCCCTTGCTCACTTTCTTCTCCTTCTGCCACATCTATTATGCAAATATTGTTACATTTCAGGTTGTCCCTTAATTTCCTTAAGCTGTCCTTTTGGTTTTTAATTGTTTTTTTCTTTTTGGTTCTCTGATTGAGTGATTTTTTTCTACCCCTTTTTCTAATTCATTGATCTGATCCTCAGCTTCCCTCTATTCTGCTGTATATTCCTTCAACTGTGTTCTTTATTACTGATATGTCATTCTTCATAGTTACTATATCTTTTCTTATGTTCAGCATCTTTGCCATCATTATTCAGAACTCCATGTCTTATAAATTTCTTATCTCCACTTCATTTAGCTCTTCTTCTGAAGAATTCTCTTGGACTTTCGTCTGGGGGTTATTTTTTTTGTCTCCCTATTTTGGTTGCCTGTTTGGGTTTGTGAATGTGTTCAGTAGATTGCTATGTCTCCTATTCTCTAGTGCAGGACATTGTCAAAAGGTGTTTCTGACTAATTAGATCAGGCAGATACTCTGCCTGCAGACTGTTTGTATTCATTTGTGAGTAGCCTCAGGCCATCGCCCACAGGTTTAGTGAGAGTTTTCCAAATGGGTGGGGAAATTCCTTCTGCCTGGAGTCAAATTGTTATTCTTAGTCTCTTAATGGGCCTCAGAAACTCCACAGGGTGGGGCACGTGTTTTCCAATGGGATGTGGCAACTACCTTCCCCCAGGCAAAAACCTCCTGGATAGCAAAGGTCTGTCTGAGAAAGTTGTCCTGTTCAGTGCGAGGGAATGACTCAGCACAGGAAACCAGGGTGTCTGCCTTCTGAGCGCTAACCCTAGAGCCCCAAACCCTGGCTTGTGTTCATACAGCTCCAGTCCACACTGCCCTACCTCTGCCAGAACCTGAGGTGAGTGCCTGCACACGAAATTGTGGGTGTTGGCCCATTAAGGGGGTGCCTGCATTTCCAGCTGTCTCTCCTTGGCAGACAGCAACTCTTAAGTTTTTCACAGCCAGATGGAATGTGGGCACCTTTCTCAGTTCTTGTGCTCTTGGCTGGGGGGCCCAATGTTGGGTTTAGACCCAGAGTTCTCAGTGGCAATCCTCCCACCCTCCCCAGCTGAGATATCTCTCCAGAACTTCAGCTGCTGTCTGTGGGAGCCCGGCCAGCCCTTGCGTGCTTCCGCACTTCGATCTTTCTGTTGGCAGTCTCCACTTTTTGTCCTTGTTTATTAGGGTTCTTTCCAGATAGCCTTCAGTTGATTACTTAGGATTTTTGTGTGTGTGTTTTAGTTGTAATTCCAGTTTGGTCCTGGGAGTGTGTCAGTGTAGCATCCACTTACTCCGCCACCATTTTTAATCTCCTCAGTTTGTATATTCAAAGGCTTATGAGATTTGTTTACCAGGACTGTTCAGATTTTACAAAATATTTTTACTTTCCTTTTTGGTTTCCACATTCACTGAATTGAATTAAAGGTACCCTCAGTTCATTCATGGCACATTATTGGTCAATGCAAAAGCCTTCTTTTGTTTTATATTATTACATTCTTCATTTCTACTTCCATTCCTAACCCCAATTCCTATTTTATTGACTCTATGTTCCTCTATTCTACATTTTTAATTTTTATGGTTTGTTTTGTTAATCCTCACCCAAGGATATATTTCCATTGATTTTTATTATTATTTTTTTAGAGAGAGAGAGAGAGTGGAAGGGGGAGAGGGAGAAACAGAGAAAAATCGATGCAAGAGAAACACATAGATTGGTTGTCTCCCACAAGCGCCCAGCCCACCGCCCAGGATCAAGTTTGCAACTAAGGTACATGCCCTTGAACGGTATCGAACCTGCGAACCTTCAGTCTGCGGGCTGACACTCTATCCACTGAGCCAAACTGGCTAGGGCTACCTTTTTTATTCTTAATGTATATATTGTATGTGTGTATTTTAACTTGGCATATATTGTATTATGATACAAATCTTATTTTACATCTTTTTAATGCCATATTGTGTTTATGAAGTTGTATATATCACTAAGTAGGTATATAACTTACTAAATACCACTTCTTTTTTAAAAAAATATTTTTATTGATTTCAGAGAGGAAGGGAGAGGGAGAGATAGAAACATCAATGATGAGAGAAAATCATTGATCGGCTGCCTCCTGCACGCCCCACACCAGGGATCAAGCCTGCAATCTTGCCCTGACTGGGAATTGAACTGTGACCTCCTGGTTCATAGGTTGATGCTCACCTACTGAGCCATGCCAACTGGGCTAAATTTTACTTCTTTAAAACATTTCTTTATAGGCACTTTCCTCATTTTACTTATTGGTACCACACCAATATTGCCATCAATATCTTTGCACATGTGTCCTGGGCCTGTCAAGAGTTTTCTTGGAATTATATGGCGTGGAGTTGGATTTCCTGGTAATTGGATAGCTCTATATTAATTCCCTAAGTACTGACAAAACGTTCTTCATAATGAGTGCAGCAGTTTAAATTACGATCAGACATACAATAGTACCATTATCCTAGATCTCTGTCAGTGCTTGGAATTACATGAATTTATAATTTTTGCCATTTTGTATGCAGAAAACAGTATTTTCTTATTAAATTTGCATTTCTCTGAAGGTGTGTCAGTTTGAGGATGTCTTTACATGTACTGCAATTCTGCTTCTTCTCTTGTAAATTGTTTGTTTGTATCCTTTGTCCTTTTTTCTATGGGACTTTTTGTCTTTTTTAATGATTTTAAAAAAAATATATTTTTATTGATTTTTTACAGAGAGGAAGGGAAAGGGATAGAGAGTTAGAAACATCGATGAGAGAGAAACATCGATCAGCTGCTTCCCGCACACTCCCCACTGGGGATGTGCCCACAACCAAGGTACATGCCTTTGACCGGAATCGAACCCGGGACCTCTGAGTCTGCAGGCCGACTCTCCATCCACCGAGCCAAACCGGCCAGGGCAATGATTTTTACTTCAATTGTTTGGCCCAGGTCTGTTACCCATCTGTTGACTTTTTGTGTGCTGACTTTCTTAAACAGGAATTTTTAATTTTATTATTGTAACAGTTGTCAGTTTTCCTCCTTAAGGTTTGTTCTTTGAGAATATTGCATGAGAGATCGTACTCTTTCTCAAGATCATGAAGATATTCTCCTTTCTAACCTTTTATTAGCTTTGTATTTTAATTTTGCATTTCATGTTTTGGCTTTTAATTGATCTCGAACCTGCATCTGGAGACTATATGAGGTAAGGAACCAAGTTTATTGTTTTTCATAGAGTATGCAATTTTCCAGCTCTATTTGATAAATAATCCATCCTTTTCTACTGATTTGTGTTACCACTTCTATAACATATCATGTTTTCATATATAGAGATTGGATTGTTCTGGGCTTTTAATTCCATTATTCTTTGATCTTATACCACATTCTATTTATTTTATTTTATGCGGGGATTACATTTATATGTATTTTTAAAAAAATTATTTTTAAGTTACAGTTCATATTTAATATTATTTTGTATTAGTTTCAGATGTACCAAATAGTGGTTAGACAATCATATACTTTACAAAGTGTTCCCCCAGTATTTCCAGTACGAACCTTGGCATCATACATAGCTATTATTATATTACTATATTCCCTATGCTGTACTTTATACCTCTGTGACTATTTTGTAACTCCCAATTTGTACTTATTTTAAAATATATATATATTTTTTTATTGATTTCAGAGAGGAAGGCAGAGGGAGAGAGATAGAAACATCAATGATGAGAGAGAATCATTGATTGGTTGCCTCCTGCACGTCTCCTACTAGGTATTGAGCCTGCAACTTGGGCATGTGCCCTGACCGGGAATTGAACCATGATCTCCTGGTTCATAGGTTGATGCTCAAACAACATATTAACAAACAAAAAACAATAGGTTGACACTCAACCATTGAGCCATGCTGGCCAGGCCAATTTGTACCTTTATTTTTTTTTAAATAAAAGCAAGTTAGAGAGGAGAGAGACCAAGATGGCGGCGTAGGTAAACACCGGAGACCGCTGCCGCAAACAACCATTTCAAAAATACAACTAAAAGACTGAACGGACATCACCCAGAACCACAGGAAGGCTGGCTGAAGAGAGACTCTACAACTAGAAGGAAAGAGAACAGCAAATCGAGGCTCAGAGGCGGCGCAGTGTGGAAAATACAAAGGTACCGAGGTGCGCGCGCAAAGCGGGCTGGTGGCTGAGGGCGCGGTTGTCGTTTTCTGCCGGGAGTGAGTCTCAGACTCTGAGCTCCAGATCCGGGCGAGTCTCTAGGGACCCAGACTCAAACGGGAGAAGCGGGATTATCCGGCATCAGTTGGGACCTGAGGGCAGCTTTCTCTCCGAGGTTTGCAGTGGCTGCCGGGGTTCTGAGAAGCAGAGCCTCTGGGAATGGGACTGAGCGTGGCCATAACTGCTCCCTCCGCCCGCCCTGTTGATCCCGCCCCGCCCAAAACCTGCGCACAGCCATTTGCCGATTGCCTCAGGCAAAGGCTGGATTAGCACCTCCCCAGAAGGCAGACGTTTTCCACACAGCTGATTTCCACAGCCAGCCGGCCTGGTGGTCAAACCCCTCTAGTGTTAACTACAACAATTAAGGCTTGGCTAGAACAAGACTGCGCACAGAGACCACAAGGGGGTGCACCAAGAAAGCATAAAAGATGCGGAGACAAAAAAACATGACAGAAATGGAGGATATGGAGCTAAGAATCGCAATTTTGAGGGCTTGCCATAAATTTGTGCAGAGCCTCACGAAAACTAATGAGACCCTCGATGCTACGATAAAGAAATTAGAAAGTAAGCATACACGGACTGAAATAAAGAATATTACACCCAATAGCAGACCAGAGGAGTACAATAATCAAACCAAAGATTCGACAAAAAACACCCAATTGGAAAAGCAAAATGAAAAAAGAATCCGAAAGTGTGAAGATAGTGTAAGGAGCCTCTGGGACAGCTTTAAGCGGACTAATATCAGAGTCATTGGAGTGCCAGAAGATGAGAGACAGCAAGATATTGAAAACCTATTTCAAGAAATAATGGCAGAAAACTTCCCCCACCTGGTGAAAGAAATGGACTTACAGGTCCAAGAAGCGCAGAGAACCCCAAACAAAAGGAATCCAAAGAGGACCACACCAAGACACATCATCATTAAAATGCCAAGAGCAAAAGACAAAGAGAAAATCTTAAAAGCAGCAAGAGAAAGAGGCTCAATTACCTACAAGGGAATACCCATACGACTGTCAGCTGATTTCTCAACAGAAACTTTGCAGGCCAGAAGGGAATGGCAAGAAATATTCAAAGTGCTGAATACCAAGAACCTACAACCAAGATTACTTTATCCAGCAAAGCTATCATTCAGAATTGAAGGTCAGATAAAGAGCTTCACAGATAAGGAAAAGCTAAAGGAGTTCATCACCGCCAAACCAGTATTATATGAAATGCTGAAAGGTATCCTTTAAGAAGAGGAAGAAGAAGAAAAAGGTAAAGATACAAATTATGAACAACAAACATGCATCTATCAACAAATGAATCTAAGAATCAAGTGAATAAATAACCTGATGTACAGAATGAACTGGTGATTATAATAGAATCAGGGACATAGAAAGGGAATAGACTGACTATTCTTGGGGGAAAAAGGGGTGTGGGAGATGCGGGAAGTGACTGGACAAAAATCATGCACCTATGGATGAACACAGTGGGTGGGGAGTGAGGGTGGAGGGTGGGGTGGGAGCTGGAAGGAGGGGAGTTATGGGGGGAAAAAAGAGGAACAAATGTAATAATCTGAACAATAAAGATTTAATTTAAAAAAAAAAAAAAAAAAAAGCAAGTTAGAGACAGATTTTTAAATTTTTTATTGATTTTAGAAAGGGAGAGGAGAGAGAAACATCAACATTGATTGGCTGCCTCCTGCACACCCCCAACTGGGGATCAAGTCTATAACCCAGGCATGTGACTTGACCTGGAATGGAAACATGACCTCCTGGTGCATGGGTCAATGCTCAACCACTGAGCCACATCAGCCAGGCCAATTTGTACTTCTTCATCCCTTCACCTTTTTCACCCGGTCTCCTACCCAACCTCTCTCTAGCAACCATCAGTCTGTTCTCTGTATCTATGAGTCTGTTTCAATTGTGTTTGTTTGTAAATACTGTTTTTTAGATTCCACATATAAATGAACTCATGTGGTATTTGTCTTCTTCTGACTTATGTCATTTAGCATAATAACCTCTAGGTCCATCCATGCTGTCACAAATGGTAAGATTTATTTTTATGGCTGAGTAATATTCCATTGTTTATATTTTTCACATCTTTTTTTACCCACTCCTGTATTGATGGGCACATGGGTTACTTCTATATCTTGGCTATTGTAAATAACACTGCAATGAACATTGAAGTGCATGTATTCTTTTGAATTATTGTTTTGAGTTCCTTCGGATAAATACCCAGAAGTGGAATCACTGGGTCATAAGGCAGTTCCATTTTTAATTTTTTGAGGATCCCACTATTTTTCATTGCAATAGCACCAGTCTGCATTCCCACCAATGGGCATGAGTGTTCCCTTTTTTCCACATCCTCGCCAACACTTGTTGTTTGTTGACTTATTGATGATAGTCATTCTGGCAGGTGTGAGGTGATATTGTGGTTTTAATTGGATCTCTGTGATGATTAATGACACTGAGCATCATATCATATGTCTATTGACCATCTGTATGTCTTCTTTGCAGAAGTGTCTATTCAAGTCCTTTGCCCATTTTTAATTGGATTAAGTTTTGGTGTTGAGTAGTATGAATTCTTTATAAATTTTGGATATTAACTCCTTGTCAGATATATCATTGGCAGATATGTTCTCCCAATTAGTAGGTTGTATTTTCATTTTGTTGATGGTTTCCTTTGCTGTGCAAAACTTTTTGGTTTGATGTAATCCCATTTATTTATTTATTTTTTCTTTTCTTTCTCTTGGCCAAGGAGATATATCAATAAAAATAGGAGAAATGTCTGAAATTTTATTGCCTATGTTTTCTTCTAGGATTTTTATGGTTTTGTGACTTATATTTAAGTCTTTAATCCATTTTGAGTTTATATTTGTGTATGGTGTAAGTTGGTGGTCTAGTTTCATTTTTTTGCATGTATCTTTCTAATTTTTTCAACACCATTTATTGAAGAGACTATCTGTACTCCATTGTATGTTCTTGCTTCCTTTATCAAATATTAATTGACCATAAAGATGTGGGTTCATTTCTGTGCTATCTATTCTGTCCCATTGATCTTTATGCCTGTTCTTGTGCCAATACCATGCAGTTTTGATTACAGTGGCCTTGTAATATAGTTTGATATTGAAAGGGCGCACAGCGCAGGCACAGACCCCGCGCTCCAGACCCGCCCCTGCTTGCGTCCGGCTGGCTCCGCCCCACCGGCAGGCCCGCCGCGCATGGCGCAGTCTGCAATGCTGCGAGGACCGCGCCTGGGGATGAAGTGGGGCTCTGGGCTAGGCCGGTGGGTGCGTGCGGGTGCGCCCCGCCGGGGCCCTTTGGCCGGCGGCCTGGGGGCGCCTGAGCCTTGGGGACGGGAAGCCCACCCGCGGAGACCTGCCCTGCGTGCCCTCCGCCGGTGCCGCAGCGCCCCGAGGCCGGCCCCAAGCTCCGAGGCCGTGGCGGCCACATGCGGGGGGCCCTGAGCCTGTCCCTCTTGGGAGCAGGTGCTCCGTGCTCGGCCTCGTCCGCTGGGGCTGGGACTGAAGGAGCCCACGTGGTGGTGGCGGCACCAGCAAGGCCCCGGGTGCGGCCGGCTCCTGAGCGGCCCCCCGATAGAGCCCGGCGGCTGGTGTGGGCCGCGGGCCTCTGAAAGGGCGAGTGGGCGTGCACGCACACCAAGCAGGAGGAACAAAGAGGCGGTGGACGCAGGCGGCCGAGCGGAGCAGAGCGCCGACGAGCACCGCCGAGCCGGGCCGTGCAGGGCCGGGCCCAGGAGCACGCAGGTGATGCGGGTGACCAGGCCGGGGTCAGCGGGCCCCTGAACCTGACGCCCGGGCCGGTGGGGAGCAGCGCGGTGGCCGCGTGTCCGAGGGGCCGGCCTGCCATGGCCGGGGTCAGCTACACGGCGCCCTGGTGGGTGAACCTCCTGCACCGGCTGCCGCACTTCAGCCTGCGCTGGGAGCCCACCAGTGGCCAGTTCCGGCCCAAGGACCCCGACTGCCAGCGGGTGCTGCTGCTGCTCAGGGCTGCCGCGCTGGCCTGCCTCGCCCTGAACCTCCTCTTCCTGCTCCTCTACTCCTTCTGGCTGCGCTGCCGGCGGCGCGGGAACGAGGAGCACCTGGACACCGACTGCTGCTGCACCACCTGGTGCGTGGTCATTGCCACGCTGGTGTGCAGCGCCGGCATCGCCATGGGTTTCTGTGGCGACGGGGAGACCAGCGACGGCATCCATTGGGCCACCTACTCGCTCCGCCACGCCAACCGCAGGGTGGCGGGGGTGCAGGACCGCATACACCGCAGCTGCCCTGAGCCTCACGGCAGAGCCGCGATGCCGTGATGGAGCGTGAGCCTGAGCAGCAGGCAGAGCCCGGACCAGGCCGGCGTCCGGGACCGCGGGGCCGGGCTGCTCGTAGCGGAGGCGACAGAGCCCCCCCAGCCCTCGCGGGCGCCCGGGCACAGCGAGCCCCCACAGCCGGGGAGCGTGGGGATCCCCCACGACATCCAGACCCAGAGCACCCCAGGAAAGCGGAGGGAGGCCTCCAGAGCCAACACAGAACGACTCCCCCGCTGGGACGGCGAGGACTTCCTCCGTGTTCAGTGGAAGGGTGAGATCTCGGACCTGCGGACGTGCATCCCCGCCCTTCCCTGCGTTCTGGGGGGGGGGGGGGGGGGGTGGGGGCAGGCGGGGACTGCGCCCTCCATCTTGCCCTGGGTCCTCCACTTTTGGGCAGGGCCATGTGCTCAGCGGGGGCTTCTTCCCGGAGGAGGCCTCTGCTAGCCACACCCAGGATTTCTCTGGACTGACCGGTGATGGTCGGGGGAGGTGCGCGCCATCACTATGACCGCATCCTGTGTAGTGAGACACTGACTCGCGCCTGGCCAATCGGCGGGCCCACAGTCCCCTCTCTCTACCCTGACTAACTCCTCTTCACGCCGGGCTAGGCCTCTCTCTGCCACTTGCTGCTGCATCAGTAAGGAGGGTAGGGGAGCTCGAGCTAGCTCAAATAAAGACTCTTATGCTTTTGCATCGGACATGGCTGGCTCCCTGGTGGTTTCTTGGGAATCTTGAAATCTGGGCATAACAGATATCAGGTATTCTGATAACTCCAACATTGTTTTTCTTTCTCAAGATTGCTGAGTCTGTTGTGGTTTCATATCAAGTTTTGCAATATTTGTTATAGATTTGTGAGATATGTCATTGGTATTATACTAGGAATTGCCTAGAACCTGTAGATTACTTTGGGTAGAATGGACATTTTAATGATGTTATTTTTTCCTGTCCATGAACACGGTATATGCTTCCAGTCATTCGTGTCTCCTTCAGTTTTTTTTTTTTTTCAGTATCTTACACTTTTTCAAGTACAGGTCTTTTATCTCCTTGGTTAAATTTTATTCCTAGGTACCTTACTTATTTTGTTGTTACAATAGTAAATGGGATTGTTTTCTTTTTAAAATACTCACATGAGTACATCTCATTGACTTTAGAGAGAGGGGAAGGGGGACAAAGACACAGAGAGAGAGAGAGAGAGAGAGAGAGAGAGATACAGAGAGAGGAACATCAATCAATTGCCTTCATGTATTCTCTCTGACTGGGGATTGAACCCAAAACCTAGGTATGTGCCCTCACTAGGAATTGAACCTGCAACCTTTTGATGTACAGGAAGATGCTCCAACCAATTGAACCACATGGGTCAGGGTGGGAATTGTTTTCTTAATTTCTCTTTCTGATAGTTTATTATTGGTGTATAAAAATGCCACTGATTTATGAATATTAATTTTGTAACCTACTACTTTGCTGAATTCATTTATTAGATCTAGTAGTTCTTTGGTGGAGTTTTTTAGGTTTTCTGTATACAATGTAATGTCATCTATGAATAATGACAGTTTTACTTTCTCCTTTTCAATTTGGATGCCCTTTATTTCTTCTTGTCTGATTACTGTGGATAGGACTTCCAATACTGTGTTGAATAAGAATAGTGAAAGCGGACATCCTGGTCTTGTTCCTGATGTTAAAGGAAGCTCTTTTAGTTTTTGCCCAATGAGTATGATGTTGGCTGTGGGTTTGTCATATATGGCCTTTTATATGTTGAGGTATGTTCCTTCTATTCCCACTTTGCTGTGAGTTTTTTTTTTTTCTTTTTAACTCATAAGTGGGTTTTGGATTTTATCAAATGCCTTTTCTGCATCTATTGATATGATCGTATGAATTTTATTCTTCAGTTTGTTTATGTGGTGTATCATGTTTAGAAATTTGTGAATATTGTACCAACCTTGCATCTCTGGAATAAATCCCACTTGATCCTGTTGTATGATATTTTTAATGTATTGTTGTATCTGGTTTGCTAATATTTTGTTGAGCAGTTTAGCATCTATGTTCATCAGGAATATTGGCCTATAATTTTCTTTCTTCATAGTGCCTTTTTCTGGCTTTGGAATTAGGATAACGCTGGCCTTGTAAAAAGAGCTTGGAAGTTTTCTCTCCTCTTGAATTTTTTGGAGTAGTTTGAGAAGGATAGATGTTAGTTCTTTGAATGTTTGGTAAAAGTCACCTGTAAAGCCCTGCAGTCCAGGACTTTTATTTGCTGGGAGTTTTTTTTATTTTATGATTATCTTTAGTTGTAATTGGTCTATTCCAGGGGTGGGCAAACTTTTTGTGAGTGCGTGCCAAAACCAGCAAAGTCTCTGACTCAAAATTCTTCTGCGTGCCAACCCTAATTTTTTGAGAACATGTTACGTCTACTTGATATTTCTTAAGGTGTATGTATGTGAAGAACCTTGAAGAAATAATAAAATTCATTTGAGCGACAAAAAACACAGTATATGATGATGAAAAATACATTTATTTTTTAATGTATACATGTACACTGATAGTCCGACAGAAAACTTTATGACTCCGTTTGATATTATCAGTGGGACTTTTGCTGCTGCATCACTGATGACAGAGATTTTACATCAGGTTTATATTTTGTGACCTTCAGAGATATACATGAGCTACTACTTTCATCCGTCAGGCTACTCCTATTATGAGACTTAACAAAATTCATCACTAAGAACAAAGATTCACATGCGTATGTGGATGAAAACATGGAGAGTAGCGCTGTTGCAAAGTTTTTTAAACAGAAAAAATTTTCTGGAATGGCATTCCAAATCCTCAATAGTTCGTTTTTGACACTTCTCTCTGGTACTCCTGTCTCTAATCGCTTTTTTTCAAGTCAATTCTAAGGTCAATAAGTTTCTGCTTCCAAATTGAGCTACTCTGAAATTCAATCAGCTGCATTTCAAAGTCAGCCATGTCTATCCATGAAAACATTTGTAAGTTTAGTTCCTCCAGTTTCATGCTGTCTGGAAACCTCATGAATTTTGCTCTTTCTTCCATTTCTCTGAATTTCGCAAATCTTGAGAAGAACTGCTCAATAGTTGACTTGATAATGTTTAAAAACAGCTTTTGAAGGCTTTGACAGTCTGTTCTGTCATCTTTTGGGAGGTCTTTAATGTGCCTCTTGAGGTTTGGGAAATATCTAAATCTCTCACCATCCACATCCCTCTTAAAGACTTCCAGTTTTTTTTCAAAAGCCTTAATGTAACCAAACATAACATCAAGTGTCTTGCCAGTTCCTTGTAATTTAACATTTAAGTCATTCAAATGTTCACAAAAATTGTAAATGGAAGATTTAAGAGAGGGTTTCGCGTGCCAGCAAAAGTTACTGGCGTGCCATGTTTGGCACGCGTGCGGGGGTTGCCCACCCCTGGTCTATTCAGATTTTCTGATTTTTTCTGATTCAGTTTTAGAAGATTATATGTTTCTAGGAATTTATCCATTTGCCCAGGTTGTACAATTTGTTGGCATATAGTTGTTACAGTATTTCTTTTTATAATCGTTTGTATTTCTGTGGTGTCAGTTCTGATTTTATTTATTTGGGCCCTCTCTCTTTTTTTTTTTTCTTGATGAGTCTGGTTAAAGGTTTGCCTATCTTATTTATCTTCTCAAAGAACCAGCTCTTGGTTTCATTGATCTTTTGTATTTTTTTTTTTTAGTTTCTATGTCATTTACTAGTATTTCTCAACAAATCAACAAATGACACCCAGAAATTGATGACATTTTTATACACTAATAATGAATTCTCAGAAAAAGAAACTAAACAAATAATACCATTTACTACTGCAATAATAAAATTAAGATACTTAGGAATAAACTTAACTAAGGCGGTAAAAGACTTGTACTCAGAAAACTACAGGACACTGAAAAAAAGTGACGAGGAAGATATAAGCAAGTGGAAGAATATACCGTGTTCATGGATTGGTAGAATTAACATCATTAAAATGTCCATACTATCCAAAGCAATCTACAGATTCAATGCAATCTCTTGTAAAATACCAGCAACATGTTTCACAGATCTACCACAAACGCTCCAAAAATGTACATGGAACCAAAAAGACCTCAAATAACTTCAGCAATCTTGAGAAAGAACAAAGTTGGATCATAATACCAGATATCAAGTTATACTACAAAGCCTTTGTACTCAAAACTGCCTGGTACTGACATAAGAACAAGCATATAGATCAATGGACTAGAACAGAGATCCCAGAAATTGACCCTAGCCATTACTCTCAATTAATATATGACAAAAGAGGCAATCTTCAATAAATTGTTGTGGAGAGTGGCTACAGCGTTTGGACAGGTTC
Organism: Myotis yumanensis; assembly: GCF_028538775.1. NCBI lineage: Eukaryota > Metazoa > Chordata > Mammalia > Chiroptera > Vespertilionidae > Myotis > Myotis yumanensis. The sequence goes on from NW_027223761.1 coordinate 78,994,453, forward strand.
AAGCCTCAGACTAATGAGAGGGCATGATTGTCTCTTGGCAAAGCCACGTGCAGGTCCCATCTTGGATGGCAAAGCCCTCCCAGCACAATTATAGCCAAAGGCTATGGCTGTAGCTTGACCTTATGGTCCAAACCTGTTGTCCCAGGTGGCTGAGTGATGTAGGCTGCAGGAGGTGCAGCAAGTCCTGCCAAAACAAAGCTTGACAGAGTTCTCAGGTGCATGTAATTAAGTAGATTTGAAATTTGTGAGAACATTTTAAACATCTTGACCAAACGTCCTCAAACTTTTAAACGGGGCCAGTTCACTGTCCCTCAGACTGTTGGAGGGCCGGACTATAGTTTTTTAAAAAAAACTATGAACAAATTCCTATGCACACTGCACATATCTTATTTTGAAGTAAAAAAACAAAACGGGAACAAATACAATATTTGTATTTGCATGTGGCCCGCAGGCTGTAGTTTGAGGACCCCTGATCTTGACCATGCTCTTGCTTTTCCTCGTGGGATCTGACTATAAAATAAAGACTCGATTTACAGGCTGTGTCACTGTCTCTCCATCTGAGAACAGTGTCCCACCTGGCCCCAGCTATATTGTCTTGTCTGTTTTCTTTAATCCTTCAGTGCCCCACCCCCTCAGGTTCACTACTGACCATGCTGGACACGATTCAAATTGTGTTCGAAAAATTGGACAGTTGCATGCAAAAGAATGAAACTAGACCACCAACTTACACCATAAGAATAAACTCAAAATGGAGCAAAGACTTGAATGTAAGTGGTGAAACCATAAAAATCCTAGAAGAAACCATAGACAGCAAAATCTCAGACATCTCTCATAGCGATATGTTTACATATACATCTCTTAGGGCAAAGGAAATTAAGGAGATAATAAACAAATGAATCTATATTAAAATAAAAAGCTTCTGCACAGCAAAAGAAACCATCAACAAAATTAAAAAGGAGCCCACTATATGGGAGTACATATTGAGACATCTGATAAAGGTTTAATATCCAAAATATATAAGGAACTCATACAATTTAACAAAAGGAAGACAATCCAATTAAAAAATGGGCAAAAGACATAAATAGACACTTCTTCAAAGTGGACATACAGATGGCCAAGAGACATGAAAAAATGCTCAGAGTCACTGATCATCAGAGAGATGCAAATTAAAATGACAATGAGGTACCACTTCATACCTGTCAGAATGACTGCCATCAACAAATAACAAGTGCTGGCAAGGATGTGGCGGAAAGAGAACCCTAGTACACTGCTTTTGGCAATGTAGACTGATGAAGCCATTATGGAAAACAATTTGGATTTCCCTTAAAAAATTAGAAATGGAACTGCCATTTGATCCCACTTCTAGGAATATATCCTAAGAAACCTGAAGCACCAATTAGAAAGAAAGTATGCACCCCGATGTTCATAGCAGCACAATTTACAATAGCTAAGATCTGGAAACAGCCCAAGTGCCCATCAGTAAAGGAGTGGATAAAAAGCTGTGGTACATTTACACAATGGAATACTATACAACAGTAAAAAAGAAGGATCTCTTGCCCTTTAAGACAGCATGGAGGGACCTGGAGAGCATTATGCTAAGTGAAATAATCCAGTCAGAGAAAGACAAGTATCATATGCTGTCACTCATAGGTGCAATCTAATGAACAAAATAAACTGAGGAACAAAATAGATCCAGAGACACAGAAGCATTGGAACAGAATGTGAAATCTCAGAGGGAAGACAGGGGAGGGTGGGTGCATTGAGAGAAGTCAGCCAAAGAACCTGTATGCATATATGCATAGCCCATGGACACAGACAGGGTGGTGAAGGCCTGGAGTAGGGGGTGGGGGTGGGCTAGAAGAGGTCAATGGGGAATAAAGGGGACACATGTAATACTTTCAACAATAAAGATTTAATTAAAGAAAAATCACCCAGTGAGGGTGTTTGGCCTGGAAGTTGAGCTCTCTGTAGAGCAGGACTAGGTCTCCTGTACAGCTGCATCTAGGGGCCTGGGGAAGAAGGAATCTGACCTCAGGATGCAGACACCGTAAGGAGGAATTGGGATTGACTCACAGTCTTTTGCTGGCTCCTTCCCTCCTCTTGTGGTGATTGAAAGGCCCTTGAGTTAGCCATTTTGGGGTGCTAGTTTTCTCATCCTTAAGTGTAGAATATTATTTGGAAAAGAAGCTCACAAGTATTGCTATAACTGAAGATAATAACCATAGTCTGCTAATTTCATCTCTCTCTCAGAAAAGAAATATTAGATGTTGAAAGTTGTCAGGATTTTTCTGAGGGTCTCCCAAAATACCACTTTCCTCAAGTCAGCCTTGGGACAGTGATGAAATCAGATTAGATGAAGTGTCGTCAGTTTTCCAGCAATATTCTTTCCATTTTGTCAATATTTTCTTTGACAAAATGGATCTTTGCCTCTTTGCAAAATGAAAGTGTGGTTTTGCCCAAACAATCAGTGTGTTAAAGGTGATGTAGGGTAGCATATGGGATACCTCCAACTATGCTTCTTTGGCATAATTATTTTGAGAAACTGCAGACACAGGAGAAGCTCTGAAACTGGAGATTTAAGAAGGGAGATGTACATAAGTTGGGGCCTGCACCAGGAAGAGTTGTTTCCAAAGATTACTTTTTCATGGGAAAGACTTATCTACATACGTGGCAGGGCAAGCTTTGTTTACCATACATTTCCTCTCCTCACCTTCCTGTGAATTACCTTCCCCCACTTTGAAGCTCTAGATTCCTATCCCTGTCTTCGGCTCAGGGTGGTATGTAATTGCCTGGCTGCCTTTTAATTCTCATATATTTATGGAGATCTCGTGTATATAATTAAAACTCTTTTTTTTTTTAATTTGTCTTTTCATTACAGGAAGTCTCGCCTAAAACGTAAGAGAATGGAGGAAAATTATTTTTTCTTCCCTTCACTGAATTTAATCCTCTGTTTTCAGAGAAACAGAAAAACTGCTTGTAGTTTAAAAATGGCAAATTTCCTTACTTCTAGTACTCAAGAAGATTTCCAAAAAAATTGAAGTTTAATTTTAACAAGGGTACTTTTATTATAATGAATAAAATGTTATGATACTTTTTGAATTGAAAAGATTATAAAACAAAAAAAGTAAAAAGACCCCAATTTAAAAAATTACGTAGACCAACTCAAAGATTATAAAACTGAATGAGAAATTCTATTACATACTATTTTGGTTTATGGGTATAATATTAAGTTATTGGATTGTATAGTTGGGAAAAAACTATTAGAAATTATTTGTTTGTTTTTGTCTGTATCAAAAGAATTCTTGAAATTATACCTCATTTTTTTTTGAAACCTTGAGGACCAGAATTGAGGAAATTTGCCATTTAAAAATTCTAATGCTAGCACAAATCCCAGTTCTGCCACTAATAACTTGTGTGACTTTAGAGTATGTAACATTTCTGAAGCTCAGTTTCCTCTTCTCTAAAATGGGGATAGTTCTAATGACCAAACAGTACCAGGTTGACAATATCAGTGGCTTTGATATACTGCATTTTTCCGTGTATGAGACGCCCCCCACTTTTCCAAATCAAAATGAAGAAATCAATATTTTAAACATTTTGCTGTTTTTCCTCTTAAGACCTTCTTCTTTTTTGGCATCTTAAGTTGTTCTTCCTGTTTTCTCTACTGTCTGATCCTACACGCAGTGGGAGGAGGTCCAAATTGTCTCTCTGCAGCTCTATTTCCATGCTCCTTTGCACAGCTGATTACATTCAGTTTGAATTTTACAGAGTAAGACAATCGCTTACTGGTATTTGTCTTTTTATTTTCTGACATCTTTATGGGCTCAGAATGCTCTGGTCCCTGTTACATCTGTGCACTCTCCACCTCCACCTCCAATTACGGCATCAGCTGATGTCAGTAACAGTAAGGCTCATGATTGAAGGAAGCCTGTTTGACAAGGTATGGGCAGCTATGCACCCGCCCTCTCCCTCCTTGGCTGACTTCTGTGTATAAGACACCCTTCAATTTTCAGTCTCACAATTTTAGAAAAAAATAGCATCTTATACATGGAAAAATATAGTAGGTTATGTGTGTGTGAGAGAGAATGATGAAATGAGAAGGGGCAGGGAGAGGGGAGGTTGAGAAGCGATTCAAAGACTTTGCCCTGGGGGTACTCTAACATTTGGATGTCAGGGAGGCAGGGGAATAACTAGCAAAGGAAATTGCAAAGGATTAGCCCCTAGGGTAGGAGGAAACCAGGAGAGTGTGGTGTTTGGAAGCCAAGGTCGGTTGTGATTAATTGAATTAAATGCTGCTGCCAAATACATTAAGGTTTACACTTATCATTGGATTTAACCATTCAGTAGTGATCAGTGATGTTTTAAAAAACTAATGTTCTATTTTTCAATTACAGTTGACATACAATATTATATTAGTTTCAGATGTATAACCTAGTGATTGGACATTTATATAACTTATGAAGTTACCACCCCAATAAATCTAGTACCCATCTGACACCATACATAGTTATTACAGTACTAGAGGCCTGGTGCATGAAAATTCCAACGCTTGGGGGGTGGGGGTCCCTCAGCCCAGCCTGCGCCCTCTCGCAGTCTGGGACCCCTCGGGGGATGTCCAACTGATGGCTTAGGCCCACTCCCCAGGGGATTGGGCCTAATCTGGCAGTCAGACATCCCTCTGACAGCCCAGGAGCCCTCCTGGGATATCCGACTAATGGCTTAGGCCTGCTCCTAGGGGGAGCCATCCTTAGTGCCAGCTGCTGCACTGGCCAACCATGAGCTGGCTTCTGGCCGAGTGGCACTTCTCCTGTGGAAACGCACTGACCACCAGGGGGCAGCTCCTGCATTGAGCATCTGCCCCCTGGTGGTCAGTGCACGTCATAGCGACCGGTCATTCCTGGTTGTTCTGCTGTTAGGGTCAATTTGCATATTACCCTTTCATTATATAGGGTTATTGATTATGTTCCCTATGCTGTACTTTACATCCCTATGACTATTCTGAAATTACCAATTTGTACTTCTTAATTCCTTCACCTTTTTCACTCATCTCCCCAGCTTTCTCCCTCTGACAACCGCTAGTTCTCTTTCTGTGTCTATGAGTCCGTTTCAATTTTTGTTTATTTTGTTTCTTAGGTTCCACATATAAGTGAAATCATATGGTATTTGTCTTTCTCTGACAGACTTATTTCATGAGATTGAGCATAATACCCTCTAGGGCAGTGGTTCTCAACCTTCCTAATGCCACGACCCTTTAATACAGTTTCTCATGTTGTGGTGACCCCCAACCATAAAATTATTTTCGTTGCTACTTCATAACTGTAATTTTGCTACTGTTATGAATCGTAATGTAAATATCTGATATGCAGGATGTATTTTCATTGTTACAAATTGAACATAATTAAAGCATAGTGATTAATCACAAACACAATATGTAATTATATATGTGTTTTCTGATGGTCTTAGGTGACCCCTGTGAAAGGGTCCTTTGACCCCCAAAGGGGTTGCGACCCACAGGTTGAGAACCACTGCTCTAGGGCAAGCATGGCAAACTTGAGACATGCGGCCCACCGGCCTGGAGTTTGACATGCTTGCTCTAGGGTATTTCATCCATGCCATCACAAATGGTTAGATTTCATTTTTTCTTTTTTTAAAAATTTATTTTATTATTTATTTTTTGTTAATCCTCACCTGAGGATATTTTTCCATTGATTTTTAGGGAGAGTGGAAGAAAGAGGGAAAGACAGAGAGAAACATCAATGTGAGAGAAACACATCAACTGGTTGCCTCCTGCATGAGCCCTGGCCAGTGCCTGGGCCAGGGAGGAGCCTGCAACCAAGATATGTTCCCTTGACCAGAATTGCACCTGGGACCCTTTGGTCTGCAGGCTGACGCCCTATCCACTGAGCCAAACCGCTAGGGCTAGATTTCATTTTTTATGGCGGAGTAATATTCCATTGTATATATGTACCACAGCTTTTTTATCCACTTTTCTATTGATGAGTACTTGGGTTGCTCCCATAGCTTGGCTGTTGTAAATAAACTGCAATGAACATAGGGGTACATATTTTCTTTTTTAAAAAATATATTTTTATTGATTTCAGAGAAGAAGGGAAAGGGAGAGAGAGAGGTAGAAATATCAATGATGAGAGAGAATCATTGATTGGCTGCTTCCTGCATGTCCCCTACTGGGGATCGAGCCTGCAACTGGGCATGTGCCCTTGACTGGAATCGAACCCAGGACCCTTCAGTCCACAGGCCGATGCTCTATCCATTGAGCCAAACCAGCCAGGGCCCTATATTAGTGCTTTGAATTAGTGCTTTAGGTTTCTTTGGATATATTCCCAGAAGAGGAATCGCTGGGTCATAAGGCAGTTCTGTTTTTAATTTTTTGAGATAACTCCATACTGCTTTCCATAGTGGCTGCACCAGTCTGCATTCCCACCAACAGTGCACAAGGGTTCCCTTTTCTCCACATTCTTGCCAACACTTACTGCTTGTTGGTTTATTGATGATAGCCATTCTATCAGGTATATTCAGGTCCTTTGCCTATTTTTTAACTGGATTTTGTGTGTGTGTGTGTGTGTGTGTGTGTGTGTGTGTGTGTGTGTTGAGTATTATGAGTTTTTTATAAATTTTGGATATTAACCCCTTATTAGTTGTATCATTGGCGAGTATGTTTTCCCATTTAGTTGGTTGTGTTTTCATTTTATTGATGGTTTCCTTTGCTGTGCAAAACCATTTTAGTTTTATGTAGTCCCATTTGTTTATTTTATTTTTCTGTTTCCCTTGTCCAAAGGATATATCAGAAAAAATATTGCTAAGAAAAATGTCCAAGATTTTATTGCCTTGTTTTCTTTTAGGAGTTTTAGGATATCGAGTATTACATTTAAGTCTTTAATTCATTTTGAGTTTATTCTTGTATATGATGTAAGGAGGTGGTCTAGTTTCATTTTTTTTTTTTTGCATGTACCTGTCCAATTTTCCCAACACCATTTATTGAATAGATTGTCTTTACCCCATTGTATGTTTTTGCGTCCTTTGTCAAATATTAATTGACTATAAAGGCATGGGTTTATTTCTGGGCTCTCTAGTCTATTCCATTGATCTATATGTCTGTTTTTATGCCAGTGCCATGCTGTTTTGATTATGAGGGCCTTGTAGTATAATCTGATATCAGGTAGCATGATTCCTCCAACTTTGTTCTTTTTCTCAATATTGCTGAGGCTATGTGTGTGCGTGCGCGTGTGTGTATTGTTCCATATACATTTTTGGATTATTTGTTCTAGTTCTGCGAGATTACTTTGAGGAGAACAATTTTGGACAAAAGCCTGATTGGAATGGTTTTAAGAGAGAATGGAAGGAGAGGAAGGAGAGATGTTGAGGAAGCAAGTATAGACATTAAAAAGAAAGAGTTTTGTACTAAAGGTGAAAAACAGTGATGTATTGTCTTTTAATTAACAGGTGACATTTACTGAACACTTATTAACTTGTTTAATGAGGAATAAGAAATATAGACAATCCTTGCTTTGTACGATGGAGTAAGACCATGCCAGCTAAAACCATGTGGGAAAGATTCTCAGTGTTATGTGACTTTTAAAAAATTTTTGTCAAAACATTCTACATTTTAACTAGCTCCTAATGTTGGTTATTAATGTATTGGAAAGTGAAGAAAATAGTAAAACTAATATTCATCTACAGTGCACTGTAATTTAAAACATCAGAAACTTGTAAATTAAAGTACTTTATTTCATTATAAAAAAAACTCACGAAGGCTAGTTTGGACAGTGCTTGCCTTCTCGTGACACAACTTAAAATACAGAGCGTCTTTTCAGTGTTTGCCACACTCCTTTCTGTGTTTGGATCAGTCTCCAACCTTGTATCCTTTCCTCTTTCCATGTTGTGCAGTATCTCCGGGAGTTCACCTAATATGAAGTTTCTGCTGGTGTCATTCCCTCTGGTACATCTCATCCTTTCTTTCTTTCTTTCTTTTTTAAAAAATATTTTTGTTGATTTCAGAGAGGAAGGGAGAAGGAGAGAGAGATAGAAACATCCATGATGAGAGAGAATCACTCATTGGCTGCTCCCTGCACACCCCACTTTGGGGATTGAGCCCCTGACCCAGGCATATTCCCTGACCTGGAATTGAACTGTGACCTCCTGGTTCATAGGTCGACGCTCAACCACTCAGTCATGCTGGCTGGGCATTAAAAAAACAACAACAAACCACAGCCCTAGCCAGTTTGGCTCAGTGGACTGAGCATCGGCCTGTGGACTGAAGGGTCCCAGGTTCAATTCTGGTCAAGGGCACATGCCCAGGTTGTGGGCTCCATCCCCAGTGGAGGGTGTGCAGGAGGCAGCCGATCAATGATTCTCTCTCATTGATGTTTCTATCTCTCTCTCCCTCTCCCTTACTCTCTAAAATCAATACAAATAAATTAAAACAAACAAACAAACCACAAAACAACTTATTTTTAATGTTAATCCTCACCCGAGGATATTTTTCCATTAATTTTTAGAGAGAGTGGAAGGGACGGGGAGAGACAGTGAGACAGAAACATTGATGTGAGAGAGGCACATTGTTTGGTTGCCTCCCGCCCCAACTGGAGCCAGGGATCGAGAAATGTATCCTTGACTGGAATGGAACCTGGGACCCTTTAGTCCACAGGCTGAAGCTCTATCCACTGAGCCAAACCAGCTAGGGCCATCACATCCTTTTCATCTCAACCACTTTCCTCTTTATCTTTATAAATCTGCCTTCACCGAGTTCCTTGGGCTTCATCTATGCCCTTCTATGGGTCTGGGTCTGCACGTATCCTGCCTGAGCTTTCCAGTGCTCACATGCCAGAGCGTTTAAAGCAGTGGTTCTCAACCTTCCTGATGCCACGACCCTTTAATACAGTTCCTCATGTTGTGGTGACCCCCAATTTCATTGTTACAAATTGAACATAATTAAAGCATAGTGATTAATCACAAAACAATATGTAATTATGTGTTTTCCGATGGTCTCAGGCGACCCCTGTGAAAGGGTCGTTTGACCCCCAAAGGGGTCGCGACCCACAGGTTGAGAACCGCTGGTTTAAAGAAATGCTGAGATCAGGAGGTAGGAGGCAAGGGAGACAGGAGTGCAGGGGGCAAAAGAAGTAACCTAAAAGTGGATGAATCGTTTTTCAGGGCAGGATACTCTCACCCTGCTCAGCGGTGCAGGCTCCCCAGAGCAAGGCCGAGCTGAAATGCTCCAGCCGCTGCACCCAGCTGTCACCACTGGCTGGTAAACAGCTGTTGGATATTTATTCACCACCTTTCATTTAGTCATTCTGGCTGGGGATTGGTCCTGGTGGATGTAAGGACAGGAAAAAGGCCTTTCTTTTTCTTTGCTGTGGCTTTGCATGACTTATGAGAAGTAACTGGTAATTAAACCCCAAGATTGTTAGCTCCTCTGATTCAAACAGCCCCTCTGTTCAAACTGCAAGACAAGTTACTCCAATGGCTACGTTCTTGCATGGCCCTCCTCCCTGCTGTTTTCAGAACTCTGGGATAATTAGTAGAAAGTTCTCTTCTCCCCTCCCCTTCAAACAAGCCTCTTTTGAACTCTTCATAACTTTTGCTCTGAGCATGTTTTACAGGCTTGGGGGAGATACTGACAAGACACCTCCCTAAGACATCTGCCCAGCTGTCTCCTGGAAAGCAAACAAACTGTGACTTTTCAAGACAGCCCCTGGTATCTGCTCAACTTCAGCCCCAAATCCTCCTCCCTTCCATGCCTGAGACCAATTCCAGCATGACAGCAGGGCTGCTTCTGGGAATGGCTAAAGGCATTTCCCCAAACCTGAATAGTATACATTAAATTGATTTCTTGGCTGCTAGACAGTTAAAGGGCATCTTAATCTACATGTTATTGCCTCCTACTGGCCAAACACCTGAACAGCCGTAGGCTATTCCCCCATTCTGACAATGGACTCTGTACCAACCCTGGCCCTTTGAAGTGTATATCTCTGCCTCTCCTCAGGACGAGTTGTGTTAATAAAGAGCATGGGGTCCTGGGCCCGGAGAGAACCTAAGACAGTGATGGCGAACCTTTAGAGCTCGGCGTGTCAGCATTTTGAAAAACCCTAACTTAACTCTGGTGCCCTGTCACATACAGAAAATTTTTGATATTTGCAACCATAGTAAAACAAAGACTTACATTTTTGATATTTATTTTATATATTTAAATGCCATTTAACAAAGAAAAATCAACCAAAAAAAATGAGTTCGCGTGTCACCTCTGACACGCGTGCCACAGGTTCACCATCACTGATAAGACCTTAGACTTAAGACCTTAGAACTTAGCTCCTTTAGCTAAGCTCCTCTGACCCCCAGATGCCTTTCAAAATTATATCTCGTCTCCGGACTTTTTATTAGTCTCTGGATTCCTATTTAACGCCTACGCACAGCCTTCTCCAGATTCCTGAACCCTTCTAGATGCTGGGACAAGAACCAGGGACTTCCATGTCACCTAGCAACAGCAGCCACTACTCTTTAAAAGTGGAAGCTGCTTTCTGTTCCCGCCCTGTACTGACCAGCGATACACCAGCCCTTTCCTCTCTTGGAAAGTGAAATAAACTTCCTCTCTGCATCTCCTCTTTTAGTTGTGAATTCTTTCACAGCCCGCATCACTGGCCAAACCCTAACAGTGGAGAAATAAAATTGAAAACAAAATCTCTTTACACAGAAAACCTCTCCATAAACATAGAAGACAGTTTTATTATTGAATAAGCATTTAACCAAAATGTGATGTGCATCACAGGGAGTCAGCTAAAGAATGTAAAGACATCTCACCCTTCAGTATAACCAGGCAGATACAACCTGTCAATCCATGTTGCCAGGACAAAAATAACTGTTCCTCAGGAAAAGAGGACCTGGTGGCACCATGTCTCACACGTAGTTCACCCTAAACTCACTTGGAAATGTGGTGACCACCTGTGTTTGCTAGTTGCAATGATGTAGAAAAAGCATGAAAATTTCAAATACCAAAGACAGGCTGACTGGAGCCAGATGCCCACTTTAAGCTCTCACAGCACTATCTTCCTGATGTTTACATTTAGCGATGGTTCCTGGGTTGTTAAACTGATAACAGGCTTGTTTAGCTTTTAAAAATATTTACAAACATTTAAAGAAAAACAAAGAATTCAAAAGTTTTCTAAAGGAAATGCTCTAAGAGAAGGTATGTGTGATGGGGATTTCTTTTCTTTTTAACACCAGAGAAAATTCAACTTTATTTTTTAAGGTTTGTATTTACCCTTACAGTATTTATTGAGTACACAAAGGGAAGCTAGGTAGACAGGGACAGGGACCATAGGGGGGAGGGGGAGAAGGAGACAAGGGGAGGAAAGAAGAGAGACAAACTTTAAAATGTATGGATTGTTGCCGAAACCGGTTTGGCTCAGTGGATAGAGCATCGGCCTGTGGACTGAAAGGTCCCAGGTTCGATTCCGGTCAAGGGCATGTACCTGGGTTGCGGGCACATCCCCAGTAGGAGATGTGCAGGAGGCAGCTGATCGATGTTTCTCTCTCATCGATGTTTCTAACTCTCTATCTCTCTTCCTTCCTCTCTGTAAAAAATCAATAAAATATATTTAAAAAAAAATAAAAATAAATAAAATGTATGGATTGTTGCTAAGACAGGTAGATTGCAAATAACCAGTCACAAGGCAATAAGGTATAAACCAATCCCAAAGATGTTACTAAGGCAAAATTATTTGAAAGGACCAATCAAGAGCTCGCAAGGCTGTATCTACCCCCTAGATTAGAAAGCCAGTGCTTCCTCTCTCTCTTCTCTTCTCTCTCCCTTGCTCACTAGGTTCCTGGCTCCTGTGCCCACGTGGCTTACAGCCATGTGGGACCCTACACGTGGACTAACAGGCTTTAATCGCATGGATGCTGAAGGACACCCCACTACAACATGGAACAGAAGCCGTGACACTGGCCTGAACCCTGCTGCACCTTTTCCAGGACTGGTTTCTCAATAAACTTTGGTTCTGCTAACTGTTTTTGTCTGCGACGTCAGTCTTCGATTTCACAAGACGGCGAACTCAGACTCCAACCCCACATTTTGGTTTCATTATGATCAAAAACTTGCTGGATGTAGTGCCAAGCTCATTTCTGTTCATTTGATCTCACTGGAGATAGGAAAAGAGCTTGTTATCAACCTTCAAAAAGTACTTTGATTTTGAAGATTAAACTTTCTCCTTAAGGCCACTCATTAATTTCTCCAGTCATTGTTACCTGAGCCCTTTTTTCTTGGTCTATACACTATTTCAACAAATGAGGATGTTTTCAGGCATGTTTAGCCAACTTTACTGTGGAGAAAGTCCTTTGCCTTAAATTCTCTTGGATTCTGAATGGCAATGAATTAAATAATGCTGTTGTTGTGCCCACTGTGCTGGGCTCTAGGAATAATTGGTGAACACAGCAGGCATGAGCCTTCGCTCCTGGAGCTTCCCCTCGGGCCGGGAACCAGACATGTAACCCACAGTGACCAATGCCGTGAGTGCTGCTCCCAGGGAAGTACAGGTGCTGGGGCATAGCTGGTGAAGGAAGGGCCCCACCCTTGCCTGGGGCTGCCAGAGGCCCGATGATACAGGACCTCTAAGCCATAGTAAGGATTTGGGATTGCATTTTCAGTGTCTGGGCCTATCCCTAGAGGTTTAGATTCTCTGGTTTTGGTGCAACTCAAGAGCCAATATTTTAACAAGCTCCTCTGTAGGACCCTGGTATAGTTAGTCTCAACACTTCCCTTCAAGACATTCTGGGTTTTATAGCCTTTGAAGGTTTTATAAAGACAGAGATTGAAATAGTTGGATTTGAATGGATTGGTGGAGGGAGGGGACAGGAATTGTCATAGGGCAGTTGGGTGGCTATTGCAGTAATTAAAGAAGGAATTCTTGGTAGCTTGAGAAGTGGACAGTTTTGGGATATTTAGGAGATAGAATAGGATTTTGTGATTTTTAAAAAATATATATTTTTATTGATTTCAGAGAGGGAGAGAGAGATAGAAACATTAATGATGAGAGAGAATCATTGATTGGTTGCCTCCTGAACACCCCCTACTGGGGATTGAACTTGAAACCCAGGCATGTGCCCTTGACCGGAATAGACACTTTATTCTGCAGGCTGATGCTCTATCTATCCACTGAGGGAGTTTTTTGATCATTTATATGTGAAAGGGGATGCTGAAGGAGAGGGAGGTATCAAGGCTGACTCCCAAGTTTCAAATTTTAGTAACAAGCACATTGACATTGAGGGGTAGGACACAGAGAGCCTGTGGAGATGGCTAGTATGCAGTTAGATACAGCAGTTGGAAGCTCAGGAGCTCCGGGCTGGTCTGTACTGGCGATGTGCATTTGCGAGTGGTCAGCTGATAGTAATTGAGAGGGAGTGGCTGAGATCACCCAGAGGAAGGTCAGAGATGAGGAGGGAAGGTCTGGAACAAAACATGGACTGTGTCAGACTACATTTTGGTAGGAGTAGGAGCCAGCAGTAAAAATTGAAAAGAAATGGCTAGGGAGATGGGTGGAAAACTGGGAGAGTTTTCTCATGGACATATCTATGGAGAGTGGCTCCTGGTGATTTTTCTGTATTTGTAATTTAGCAAAAGCAAGTTAAAAACATTTCAATCAGATTCCCAATCACATGATCTGGAGGGTGGATATTCTTAGTGCCACATGCAATGGTTTTATCCCAGGCATCAGTCACACTCACACTGAGACCTGCTTCAGCATAAGCCAGGTACTATCGCCAGGACAGTCACCGGGTCTCTCCTTCCACGTGCACATGGTTAGTGTTTTCCACTCACCTTAGGTCTGGCCTTCAAGAGCAGACATTCATGGCTTTTTGGTCCCCTGAATGAAACATTGATAAGAAAGTTCTGAAGTGCTGTCCAAGGGCGAGGATCATGACTCCATTGTTTGTGCTACTGGGTCATGTCTTTCCTTGGGTGATATATTTATCTTTCACTGAGGAATGATCTACAGTGAGGCATGGGAGTCCTTGCCTTTTCTACTGAATGTGAATATTTTTTCTGCACTTAGAAGTATGTGTATTTTTTTCTTTTCTTTTTTATAATTCTGCCTGACCCCAAACTCTTGACCGGGGGGTCAACAAATGTGGCCTGCTGCCGGCTTTTGTACAGCCCCCTGGCCAGGGATGATTTTTGCATTTTTAAATGGCTGCATTTTAAAGGATTACGCACATACCTTGATTTTGCCTCTTGGCCCAAGATGTTCACTGTGTAGCCTTTAATGGAAAAATGTTGCAATCCCTGTTCTTGACTCCTTAGCTACTTCGGAGTGAAAAGAAATCCTTTAACTCAGATGGGAGAGTCAGCCAGGACAGTGCTTCTCAAACGTGAGCGTGGTCAGAACTCCCTGGAGGGCCTGCTCCAATGGAGGCGGCCGCCCGGTCCGCTGTCTGCAGGGGGTCCAGAGAAGTGGTATTTATTTATTTTTAATTTTAATTTTAGAGGTATATTTGACATATGACATGTCATAATATTATTTTAGTTTTAAATTTGTATATATTGTGAAATGATCACACAATAAGTCTAGCCAACATCTGTCCCCATACATAGTGACACATTTTTTTTCTTATGATGGGGACTTTTAGGCTCTACTTTCTTAACAACTTTAAATATGCAACACAGTATTTTTAACCGTAGTCATCATGTTGTACATTACATCCCCGTGACTTATTTATTTTATAACTGGAAGTTTGTACCTTTTGACCCCCTTCACCCATTTTATAGTGGCAATCACCAATTTGTCTCTGTACCTGTGAGCTCTTTTTTCCTTTCCTTTTTTTTTTTTTTTTTTAAGATTCCACATATGAGATCACACAGTATTTGTCTTTCTCTGTCTGACTTATTTTCACTTGGCATAAGGCACTCAAGGTCCATCTGTGTTGTCACAAATGGCAAGACTTCATTATTTTTATGGCTGAATAATATTCCATTTGTGTGTGTATGTATTACATTTTCTTTATCATTCATCCATTGATGGACACTTAGTGGTTTCCATGTCTTGGTTATGTATATAATAAAAGCCTAAGCCACCGTTATGGTGGAATAACTGGAATGACCAGTTGCTATGATACACACTGACCACCAGGGGGTAGATGCTCAATGCAGGAGCTGTCCCCTGGTGGTCAGTGCGCTCCCACAGGGGGAGCGCCATTCAGCCAGAAGCCAGGCTCACAGCTGGCAAGTGCAGCTGCGGTGGCAGGAGCCTCTCTGCAGTAGCGCTAAGGAGCAGCGAGCTGAGTGGTAAGGAGCAGCGAGCAGGTGGGTGGTAAGGAGTGAGGGGTCCTGGGCTGCAAGGACTGTGAGGAGAAAGAAAATTAATACCTGGGTGCATTAGAGGGAAACTACAAAAAACAAACAAAAACACACACAAAAAAACAACAAAGGCAGAGAACATCTTAAAAGTAGTCAGAAGAAAACCGGCAGGCGGACACCCCCCAACAAGTCCTGGACTGCGAGAGGGCACAGGCCGGGCTCAGGCTGCCCCCCGCCACCCTTAGTGCATGCATTTCGTGCACTGGGCCTCTAGATTTAAATAATGATGCAATAAATATGGGGATGTACATATTCTCTCAAGTTAGTATTTTGTTTTTTTCAGATAAATGCCCAGGAGTAAAATTGCTGAATCATAAGGTAGTTCTATTTTTTTTTTTTTTTTTTTTTTTGAGGAACCTCCATACTGTATTCCATTGTAGTTGCACCAATTTATATTTCCACCATCAAGGGGTTTCTTTCCTCTACATCTTATCCAACACTTAATTTTTAAAATCCTCACCCAAGGATGTGTTTTTAGATTTTAGAGATAGAGAGACACAGAAGGAGAGGGAGAGGGAGACACATCAATGTGAGAGAAACAGATTGGTTGCCTCCTGTACCTGCCCTGACTGGGAATCGAATCCATGACTTGTAGGTGCGTGGGATGACATTCCAACCAATTGAGACACACCAGCCAGGGCAGGTTTTGTCTTTTTGATAATAGTCATTCTAACAGATGTGAGGTGACATCTCATTACTTTGGGTTTTCTCTGATGGTTAGTGATGTTGAGCATCATTTTTCATGTCTATTGGCATCTGCATAACTTCTTTGGAAAAATGTGTGTTCAGGTCCTCTGCCCATATTTTAATCGGGCTGTTTTTTTTTCATATTGAGTTGTATAAGTTCTTTATATAAATATTTTGCATATTAGCCTCTTATCATAAGTATATGTTCCTTTTTCTTTTTTTAGACTAATATATATATTAGTATATATATATATATATATTTTTTTTTTTTTAAATTATATTTCCAAGGCCTGTCTGCAAAAATGGTCTAGAAGCAATGACATCTCAGCACCAATGAGCATTTCTGTAACCCAGATCTTGGTTTCTTAAGTACCTCACCCCACCACCAGAAGGAACTGTGGTCCCTTACAGAAGCCGAACTCCACATCTCAGGCAGGAAGGAGCACCTGTGTCTGAAAGCTGGGAACTGAGAGACTCAGAGATCAGTGTCAAAAGATACAAGATCTTTACTGGTCAAATAGGCAGCAACTTAAGCTAAAAATAAGCCTACCAAACCAAAACCCAAAAAACCAACCCCTGAACTTTACTGTGATGCACTATGTTAAAGGCACTTGAGTCCACAGTGACAGTCCCCTGCTGACCTTACATGCCACAGTAGGGGACTATGACGACTGCTGAGGTGGCTTCCTCCAAAGATGGGTTTCCTGTGAGAAATGCTTCCTGATCCTCATGCCCTCTCGGTGTGGCTGGTGTCATTGGCTCCATATCTGAACCAAAGCCCGGTGGGCTCCACCTGCCTATGTGGGGACTGTTAGCAGTGGCACCGCGGTCTAGATGCTGACACCCCCACCCCGGGGCTGGCCCGCTGCCTGCCTCACGTCTCTAGCTGTGCTGCTCTGGTGAATCCAGGGAGCCTGGGATGGATTTGGTTGACCTAAGTTCGCAGTGTCTACAATTAATTGGCACTTAGGGACAGGATTGTGGGATTGGCCCGTAGTTGTCTCAGCCTGAACAGAGCTGAGGGCGACACTGGGCTCCTGGAACGATGCTGGGTGTGTCTGGCTGTGTCTCAAGTAGGCACTGGCCCCATCTAAGGGGGCTTGGGACAGAAGAAGTGCATGTTTCTTAAGTAATCCAGGTCCATGACAATAAAAAGCAAACCACAAAGCTATTGCTTACGGTAAATGGGTGACTGTAGTAGCCATAGCTATGCCACATCTGCCCCTCTTGGGGCACCATCTCCTCTCCTTCCTCCAGGAAAAGTTCAGGCCGTCAACCTGTCCAGCCTAGTGCCCTGCCTTCACCACGTGGGCTCTGGACACACGACTCTGTCCCCAGGCCCAGTGATGGTCGAGGGATGGGCACGTGGCTAATGCAGATTCCTCTTGGGATAGGTACGTGGATGTTCGGGGATGCTTTTTGCTCTGTTGTTGCTGAGCTGGAAGAAAGCAAATCTGGGTCCCTGGGCAGCCTCCTTTCCTGCTGCAGGGCAAGAGCTGCTGTGGAGAAGGAAGCTGCCACAGCCAGGCGTGAAGCTGAGGTGGAGACAGGGGAGCTTGGTGACACTTCACGTGTGGTGTGCCCGGCTCTCGTATTTGCCAGTTATGTGATAACAGCCCTTCTCACTTAGGCTGGTTGGACTTGGACTTTTGTCCTTAGCAACTGAAGGAATCCTAATTGACCGTGTGACTCGGTGGTTAAAGTATTCACTCTAATATTCTGGGAGACATTTATTAAACATCCTTTCTGGGCCTAAAGCCTACTACTCTATCCCCCTATACCAGTGATGGCGAACCTTTTGAGCTCAGCGTGCCAGCATTTTGAAAAACCCTAACTTAACTCTGGTGCCGTGTCACATATAGAAATTTTTTGATATTTGCAACCATAGTGAAACAAAGATTTATATTTTTGATATGTGTTTTATATATTTAAATGCCATTTAACAAGAAAAATCAACCAAGAAAATGAGTGTCATAGGTTCGCCATCTCTGCCCTATACTTACCAAGACAAAAACAGGATCGTCAAGTTGTGGCATTTTAATGTTAAGTCCCTTAAGAATGGTAAGCTTCCTTTCAGAAAAATAAGTGATATTTAGTAGAGAATACACAATATTTGCTTGATCCCTTAAGAAATCTTTTGCTAGAAATAATGCTTGCTATTTTAGTGTTTAATTAGAAAACAGAGAGGGATTCTGCCCACTGAACTCGCCCCAAATAAGATTCTAGAGATATGATTGGATTCACCAAGGACCATTTATTTCTATCCCAGGGCATGAGGAAGGGAGTCAGAACTCACATCCTGTTGTGCAGTTGTGTGTCTAACCCTTGGCGCCAAGTGAGTGCTTAGTGTAGCGTGGGGCGAGTTGAAGGTGTTGCTGTGGCAGACGGCTGAAACTGTGATGTAATGTTGGAATATAGCTTAATGTTGCTTTGGGCAAGAGAGAACAGAGACCTTTGATTCGTGTCCTGAAATTTCCATCTTATTGCTTAACAAATTTTAAAGTAAGCCCAGCACTGAAAAGAAACTCACTCCAGATTGTATCATGGGATTGTACACTTAAAACCTACATAATTCCATTAACCAATGTCTCCCCAATATGTTTAATAAAAAATTTAAAAGTAAGTGTAATTATTTTGAGAAAAGAAAACACACACACACACACACACACACACACACGACACTCAAATTTGGAGCATTGTTGCCTGAAAATGCAGAACACTAGCTCAGGTGAATGGTAAGGGCAGTGACAGGGCTTTTTACCAGAACCCGTGATGAAGACTCAACAATTAATATTTCTTGTGGCAGGAGAAGTGAAATTTAAAAAACAAAAACAAGTCAAAAAGGTGAATAAATCCAAATAAGACCAACGGCATAGAAAGATCTCATTCAAAGAAATTCAAAAAACAAAGCTTGAATTTTAAAATTTAGAAGAAATGTATTTTTAAAAACTTTTGAGGAGCAGTAATTCCACTGGTGCAGAATCTCCCAGGAAGTAAGTTTTTCCGTCAAAACTTAAGTATTGACGCACTTAATTCAAGCTGTTTGCAAATGTGTGAACTCTGTCTCCATTCCAAACTACTGGGAGCTGAGGGCTCCTCTCAGCCTTGCATTCTTCTTTCACCTTTTCACTTTCTGGTAAAACAAACAGCCCTCATCAGCAGCATTTAGCACCACCTTTTGTCACAGCCCTTCCTGTGCACTTGCACAGCCCTCCTACACTTTGGTGCTCTGCAGGAATGTAGCACGGTACTGTTAGGATCCATGCACAGGTAGCGGGAAGATGCATTAAAGAATCACTCAAGCCCATGAAGCATGGTAGCAACCATGTTTGGGTAAATGTTTAATATTTTAACCCTGCTGACTTGGCTTCTGTCATTCTTTGCTTGCTAAAATAATAGAAAAGTTATTTTTGATTTTCTGAATTATATAAATCATCCCATTCGATTGAATACCTTATTGATTGTGAATACCCCATTGGTTGTGGTCATACTGGTTTTAGAAAGCACATTCTTCTGTACCTGGGAACCAGGACAGCACAATTACTCTAAATTGCCTCGATGGCTCCAGATAATGTGTTTCTGTCAACTCAGTGGTCCCAAGACCCATGGCTCCAGGCAATGTGTTTCCGTTGATTCAGTGATCCGGAGACCCAAAACTATAACTAACTTGCTCAAATTCTGCTTCTGTAAACTGCTTTTTTGCAAACCAATTTCCTCATTCCAAACCCTGAGATGTAATCAATACCTTTGTGATTTTTGTCTATATAAATCTGGTGTTGCGGCCATCTTATCACTACGAGATTAGAGAGAGCAAAATGCCCCCTTGTAGTCCCAGATTTGCAATAAATGTGACTTCTTAATTCAACTTCTTGAGGCGTCCTTGTGTGATTCACGGAGTACATTACAACACCCATCCCCGTAGCTCAGTGATTGAGTGTCGACCTATGAACCAGGAGGTCAGGGTTTGATTTCCAGTCAGGGCATATGCCTGGGTTGTGAACTCAATCCCCAGTTTGGGATGTGCAGGAGGCAGCTGATCAATGATTCTTTTTTATCATTGATGTTTCTATCTCTCTCTCCCTCTCCCTTCCTCTCTGAAATCAATAAAAAGATATATTTTTTTTTACAAAAGAATTGCTCAATTTGTGCTCCTTACCAAGGGGTGGTTTATAAGCCTGCTCCTTCCTCACCCACTTATCAAGGGCCGACACTGTAGCTATGTAAGGTTCAGGGAGATAGAGATGAAAAAAAATATCTTCTGCTCTTAAGTGGCCCGCAGCTTAGTGTAAATCCAAGTGTGGAAAACAATAGTGTAAAGCAGGGGTCCTCAAACTACAGCCCGCGGGCCACATGCAAATACAAATATTGTATTTGTTCCCGTTTTGTTTTTTTTACTTCAAAATAAGATATGTGCAGTGTGCATAGGAATTTGTTCATAGTTTTTTTTTTAAACTATAGTCCGGCCCTCCAACGGTCTGAGGGACAGTGAACTGACCCCCTGTTTAAAAAGTTTGCGGACCCCTGGACTGTAAAGGCTCATCACCACTGTTTCTGAGATTCTGAGGTTAGGAATGCAGCCTTTAGCTCTGAGACAAGGCTGTTAACAACCCCGGGGCACTGAAGGCATTAGCCTAGACCCGTGGTCGGCAAACTGCGGCTCTTTGGCCCCTTGAGTGTGGCTCTTCCTAAGCCTTAGGAGCACCCTAATTAAGTGAATAACAATGTACCTACCTATATAGTTTAAGTTTAAAAAATTTGGCTCTCAAAAGAAATTTCCATCGTTGTACTGTTGATATTTGGCTCTGTTGACTAATGAGTTTGCCGACCACTGGCCTACACAAAACTGTGATTTAACAAACCAGAGTTAAACAAGTAGAGCTACCTGTGAAGTCTAGATGTTAACTAAGTACTCATGGAAGGATTTTGGAAAATAACTCTCAGGAAATTTCCTTACCAATAAAAGAATCTACACATGCTTGCTTAGTTGGAATTTCGGAGCATTTCCCCTTAGGTTTAGCTGTATTTTGAACAGTTGCCAATCTTCCTTCTCCCTTCCTCCCTCTCTCCCTATGTACAGCACAGCAAATTATGTTCCTGTATTATTCATCCCTATTATGGAAGCAGGTGCAGGGTGCCCTAGCTAATGAGTTGGCAACTAGTGGTCCTGGCAGCCACCTTCCCCCCAGTGCACACCAAACACTGTCACACTGTCCAACCCGCCGTTCACGCCTCCGCCCAGTGTTCTGAATTTGCGTGCACTAAGATCCTGGTTGTCCCGCACCATTCGGCATGCTTGTCCTTTCTTCAGCTCTTCTCCAGCAGGAGGTGTGATTGTCTTAGGAGATGTGAGCGTGTACCGTGCACAGAGGTTTTCAGCATACCTTTTTGGGCTCCCTGCTGATTCACTCAGCTGGCTGTTAGTTGTAATGCTGCGTTGCTAGATTATAACAGTTCTTCTCATAGCTCCTAGTGTCCCGCTAGCAATAATTTCACTCCTTCCTACAGCTGGTCTCTTTTTCAAAAAGTTTCTATTCGCCCAGCCAGGTGTAGCTCAGCGGTGGAGCGTCGACCTAGGAGCCAGGAGGTTACCGGTTCGATTCCCGGTCAGGGCATATGCCCAGGTTGCGGGCTCGATCCCTAGTGGGGGGCGTGCGGGTGGCAGCTGATCGGTGAGTCTCTCTCATCATTGATGTTTCTATCTCTTTCTCCCTATCCCTTCCTCTCTGAAATCAATAAAAAAATATATTTTTTAAAAAAGTTTCTATTCATACAACCTTGCTGAATTTAATATCCTGTTATTTTTTTAGTTCCCACTACCCTAGTCTAGTTTGTGTTCCCTGTGATTTTCATAGTTATAACAGCAGCAGGAAGATTTAAAATGTTGATAAACAGGCCCTGGCCGGGTAGTTCAGTTGGCTAGAGCATTGTCTTGTTAATGTAAAAACATTCAAACCTGTAAAGAGTTTTTGTGAGTTTATTTGAGCCAGCTGTCGACAATTGCTGGGAAGCAGTATCTCAAGGGATTGGGATAATGCTCCAGAGAATGGCGAGTTTTCATCTATTTTTATACATTGCAATCAAAGGAGGGGGCAGTAGGTGGGTTACATGAAATCCATTGGTGATGGATGAGAGAGGCGGGAGAAAGCAAAGCGGGGGGTGGGTGGGAGGGAGGAGAAACCCCTGGGATTGGATAAAAAGTAAAACGATAGACACATACTTAGGTGGGTGCAGGAACAGTTAACATGATAACAGTGAAGGAATTTGTGCTCTGTCCTGGTGCGCAGGCACATTAGGTTGTGCCCCAAGGGGTCCGGAAAAAGGGAAGTTACAAGTTACCCAGACACTTCAAGGATATGTTATCATAGATGCAAAAAGACAATAGGCTCAGTTAAGGTAAAGGCTGACCTTGTCAATGAAGATACCGGCCTAGGATGTAACTACCCACCATAACAGCTTTTAGTTAATGTTTTAGTTTCAGACCATCCTTTGTGGTTACTTTAGGTCTTTAAGTTTGTAAGACGGCCATGCAGGCCTTCCCTGAGCTGGTCAGGTTAGGATGTGGCCTCCCTCCCTCCCCTCGCCTCGTCCACAGTCCCGATACACCAAGGTTGCAGGTTCAGTCTCCGGTCAGGGCACATACAAGAATCAACCAGTGAATGCATAAATAAGTGGGACAACAAATTGATGTCTCTCTCTCTGTCTCTCTGCCTCTCTTCCCCTCTCCTCCAAAATCAATAAAAAAAATTGTAAAAAATAAATAGATTTGTTAAAATACTTAAAAATTATTCAAGAAATAGAAACTGGCATATCTTGAGCCAGATTGCCTTGGTTGAAACCCAGCTCTGCCACTTGCTGGTTGGGTTATTTAACACCTGAAGAGTGAGCATAATGGTAGTACATAGATAGGATTACTTAATGTCTTGAGTGTGGGTTCTGGCATTGGATTCAAATCTTTATCACTTCGTTGCTGTCTAACCTGAAGTTTATTTAACATTTCTAAATCGCAGTTTACTCTTCCGTAGTCCAAGGTTAATGATAGCACCTGCCTCTTGAGATTGTTGTATAGACTATGATTTGCATGCAAAGCATTTTACCACAGTGCCTGAAACACCTTAAGTGCTAAACACATGATAGATATCCTTAGGAAGACACATAGCAGCACCAAAATTGATGAACTAAAACTCAGGTATGTAAAGCAGTGTAGCTCCTCTGACTTTCCTGTGTTGAGGGGGCGAAGATAAAACTTTTCATCATAGGTCAGTGTCTCTTCCAGTTTTCAGATGGTTTCTTCCAGATTACTTTCCATTTTCTTTTGTTGGTAAATGGACAGTCTTGGCGGATTCCTTTCCCTGCCATGTCCCCCCTTGGGCACCCTCCCTTCCTCCTCTTCCCTGTGTCTGGTTGATCTCTGGGCTCAGAGAGAAGCTGTATGACCTACTGGCAGCTGGAGAGATAGATGTATGTCCTAAGACAGATCTTCCTTTGTTGGTTCCCACTGAACTCTGAGGTGTAACTCATGCCATCTCATCCCTTCTTTTAAGCCTCACCCGAGGATACGTTTATTGATTTTAGAGAGAGGAAAGGAGAGAGACACAGAGAGAGACAGAGACATCAATGTGAGAGAGGAACATTGATCAGTTGCCTCCCGCACTTGCCCGGACTGGGATTGAACCTGCAATCTAGGTATGTGCCCTGACTGGGAATCGAACCCACAACCTTTTGGTGCAGGGGACAATGCTCAACCAACTGAGCTACCCGGCCAGGGCACCACCTCATCTTTGAGTGCCTGCTTCTGTCCTTTCTGCAGATGCTTTTGTCCTTTCTGTTGCTGATGCTTTTGTGGCTGGTGTAGCTTGTGACCCGTTTTCTAGTTAAGGGAAATTCAAGATGGTTGCTCTTGGGAAAGGTCTCCATCGTGTCCCACTGGTGCCTGAGCCCCTCTTCATGCTCACTGTTGTGGTTGACCTCATGTGACCCAGCACCATCATTCCCTTTCCACGCCCCCAACCTTTGGGGTTGTTTACCCATGTCATTGCTTTCATTCGACTGTATATTACCGTACAAGGGACCTGCAGATGATCCTTTTATCAAAGTTCTAAATAGAAAGTGGGGTTTGCGTTTCCCTTTGAATTTTGGCATGACTTCAAACCATCTGGGGCATTTTAGTGCACCTTCCCCACCTTTATTGGCCGTGGGGTGTGGGGACAGAATTGAGGACTTCTTGGATGACCTCTTTCTGCCCTCTCCCCAGGGCCCAGGGGCTTTCTACTTTTCGCGTCTAAATTGTGGGAATGCCATGTCTGCTTTCTTGCATACTCTATGGATTTTGTAAGACTCTGATTAAGTTGGCCATACTTGGACTATTTTGATGTATGGAGGGTATTACATTCCTTTTTGAGAGTATTTCTCCTCAGAAAACCAACCAACCAACCACCCTAGCTTTCCCGTCTTTTCTGTTTCTGTGTGCTAGAATTCTGGTTTGAAGATCAAAACTGAGTGTTAGGGTTTGGCTGGTGACACAAGGCTGTGAAAGAATTCACAACTAAAAGAAGAGATGCAGAGAGGAAGTTTATTTCACTTTCCAAGAGAGGAAAGCGCTGGTGTATCGCTAGTCAGTACAGGGCAGGAACAGAAAGCAGCTTCCACTTTTAAAGAGTAGTGGCTGCTGTTGCTAGGTGACATGGAAGGGAGGAGGACTGGGGCTGAAGTTGAGCAGATACCAGGGGCTGTCTTGAAAAGTCACAGTTTGCTTGCTTTCCAGGAGACAGCTGGGCAGATGTCCTAGGGAGGTGTCTTGTCAGTATCTCCCCCAAGCCTGTAAAACATGCTCAGAGCAAAAGTTATGAAGAGTTCAAAAGAGGCTTGTTTGAAGGGGAGGGGAGAAGGGAACTTTCTACCAACTAGAGCAGTGGTTCTCAAACTGTGGGTCGCGGCCCCTTTGGGGGTCGAACGACCCTTTCACAGGGGTCGCCTGAGACCATCGGAAAACACATATATAATTATATATTGTTTTTGTGATTAATCACTGTGCTTTAATTATGTTCAATTTGTAACAATGAAATTGGGGGTCACCACAACATGAGGAGCTGTATTAAAGGGTTGCAGCAT
This sequence comes from Myotis yumanensis, assembly GCF_028538775.1. NCBI lineage: Eukaryota > Metazoa > Chordata > Mammalia > Chiroptera > Vespertilionidae > Myotis > Myotis yumanensis. Next base: position 79,019,618 of record NW_027223761.1, read on the forward strand.
TAGGAAGGTTGAGAACCACTGGGCTAGAGACTTCTTGGTGCAAATTATCCCTGAGTTATGAAAACAGCCAGGAGGAGAGGGAATGCAAGAATGTAGCTTTGAGAATAGCTTATCTTGTCTTGCAGTTTGAACAGAATGGCTGTTTGAATGAGGGGAGCTAACAATCTTGGGGTTTAATTACAAGATGCTTCTCATAAATTGTGGAAGGTTACAGTAAGGAAAAAGAAAGGCTTTTCCCTGTCCTTACACTGAGAAATATGTGTTTCCTCCTCAAAGTGATGAATGCTGTTGATTAGGCAGGATAACACAACATATCGGAAATAAAATTGACATCAGTTTAATAGTTAAAAAAATTATTCTTATTCTTTGAATTTGCTATAGAAAGGGATCATTACAAAGTAGAAAAATAATATTTGTAATTCCACCTCCAGGAAATAATCCTTGTTCATAATGTTTTCTAGCTGGGTGCTATTTGGGTGATCTAGCATAAGTTACTTTACTATCTGATCCTCAGTTTCCTCCTCTGTTAAATGGGAATAGCTCCTCCCCCATTCACAGAGGGTGGTTTTTTTTAACCCTCACCTGAGGATATTTTCTCATTGATATTTTTCCACTTTCTAAAGAGAGTGGAAGGTAGGGTGAGGGGGGGAGAGAGAGAGAGAGAGAGAGAGAGAGAGAGAGAGATCATTCTAAGAGAGCCACATCAATTGGTTGCCCCCCGAATGCGCTCAGGGACCTTCAACTTAGGTACGTGCCCTTGACTGGGAATCGAACCTGTGACCATTCGGTGCTCAGCTAAAGCTCTAACTACTGAGTTACCCCAGCCTGGGCCATAGAGGGTTGTTTTAATTTAAGATGGCATTTTTATTACAGAGGCAGTGATTATATGTAATTGGTGCTGATTCTATCTATTCCTGCTGTAGTACTCTATTATTTGAATGTATATATCTTATTAGTACATTTTAACATTTGGTAAAACAAATATGATACATCTTTTAAAGTAACTTCTGCCAATTATAACTTGTTTGTTCTTTAAAATTAAACATTTCATTGGTATTTTCATTAAGATTGCCTTAATGTTTATGATATCAAACACTCTAATAAGCAGGTTTTTTTTTCTGGGCCTCAGTAATGTTTGGTAGTTTGCATCATATAAGATGTTTCACATTTCTTTAAAAAATTATTTTAAATTGATTTTTAGAGAGAGTGGGAGAGGGAAAAAAGAGAGAGAGATAGAAACATTGATCGGCTGCCTCCTGCACACCTCCTACTGGGGATCCAACCTGCAACCTGGGCATGTGCCCTGATTGGGAATTGAACCAGCCATCTTTTGGTGCATGGGTTGACGCTAAACCACTGACTACACTGGCCAGGCTCACATTTATTTTTGTTTAAATATACTTTTTATTGTATTACAGATATCTCCTATTATCCTCCCGTCCCTGCCCCTCCTCCCAGTCCCTATCCACCCCTCCAGATCTTCGCTATCCTATTGCCTGTGTCCATGGGCTATACATATCTATATATGTAAAGAGCCAGGGTCTGTAATGTCCAAAACGACCGAAGGCTTGACTGAACGCCAGGCTGCATACACAGCGGGCTTAAATGCTGACCTCTCGGAGAGAGAGAGAGGTGGGGCTGATCACCAGCTGTTGCAGCTGCTGCAGCTGCAGTCGAGGCCTGGAGAGAGAAGGCGGGTCTGATTCATAGCTCAAGCTGCGGATCAGACCCTGCTTCTCTCTCCAGGCCTCGCCAGCAGCTGAGCCTCTCTCTCTCTCTCTGAGAGGTCAGCAGTTCAGCCCGCTTGCCAGCAGCCTGGGGTGGCTATTGATCAGCCCCGCCTCTCTGATCAGGCCTGGAGACGCTGACTGGCATAAAAATCAACCAATCAGAACCAAATCTGAATGAACTGCGAGGAGCCAATGGCTGCCTAGGAGGCGGAGTTTTGACACTGACTGGCATAGAAATTGACCAATCAGAACCTAATCTGGGTGAACTGCAAAGACAGAACCTAAGGTGGGGCCTGAGGAGGGGTTTTAAGGGTAACAGCTGTTTGGTGTAAGGTGTAAAAAAGCGGTTCAATTTTTTAATGACAGGTTTGGCAGTATGTGCATATAGCTGGCTATCAGTCCAGATATAGGGATTATGTGTTTTTTTTCTGCCAAGAGCATCTCCTCCTGCTGAAAAAGGCTCCTCCCAGCCCATTTAAGCAATCCTATCCTATATAATCTATCTATACTAATAAAAGGGTAATATGCTAATTTGACCGTGTTGACTGGCCATCTTCCAGATGTCCGACTTCCTTCTGGACAAAGCCATGGTGGTGGGGGCTGAGGCAGAGGCAGTTAGGGGCGATCAGGCCGGCAGGGCATTAGGGGCAATCAGGCTGGCAGGGGAGGGCAGTTGGGGGCAACCAGACCAGCAGGGGAGGGCAGTTAGGGGCGATCAGGCAGGTAGGCAGAGGCAGTTAGGGGCGATCAGGCAGGCAGGCAGGTGAGCAGTTAGGAACCAGCAGTCCCAGATTGCTCCAGTCCACTCTGCCCTCCCTGTGCTGGAGGCCAAGGTGAGTGCCTGCACTCAAAATTGACCCTTTAGAGGGTGCCTGAATTTCCAGCAGTCTCTTTCTAGCAGACAGCATCCCTGTTGCTTTTCATAGCCAGATGTTATGTGGGCACCTTTCTCAGTTCTGGTGCTCTCTGTTGGGTGGCCCAGTGTGAGTATTAGACCCAAGAGTTTTCAGTGGCAACCCCCCACAGCTGAGATATCTCTCCAGAACTTCAGCTCCTGTGTGTGGGAGCCTGGCCATACTTTTCACGCCTCCACACTTCCTACCAGTCTCTATGTGGTCTCCGCTTTCAGTCCTTTGTTATCAGGGTTCTCTCCAGCTAGTCTTAAATTGATTATTCACGTTTTTGTGGGTTGTTTTGTGTGTGTGTGTGTGTGTGTGTGTGTGTTTGTATTTTAGTTGTAATTCCAGTTTGGTCCTGGGATGGGTCTGTGAGCTCCACTTACTCTGCAGCCATTTTTCTTAAAACCTCACATTTCTTATGTTTCCTAAGCATTCTATGATTGTGGTGGTTGTATAAAATGGGGATTTTTCCTTGTTAAATTTCTGAACTGATTACTGGTGGTTTATAGGAAAAAATTGTTGAGTTTTGTATATTTTTAAACTAGTTCCTTACTGACTTCTCCTACTAGTGAATTTTTATTTGATTAACTTAGGTTTTCTATTTAGAAAAGCATCATCTGAAAATAGAGATTAATTTTCTCCTGTGTTTCTAAAATTTATCAATGAAAAATTCTTTGTCTTATTAAATTCACTAGAACTTCCAGAAAAATGTTAACTAATAATGAGCACACCATTCTTGGTCTTGAGTTTAATGGGAATAGGCTATAGTATTTCATTATTAACTATAATATTGGCTATTTATATACAATAACTATTTCCTAACAGATTAAGGAGGTTTTCTTCTAGTATCAGGAAGCTTTTGTATTTTTAAAATATTGCATTTAATTATTTTTGATTTTTGTGTTTATTAAAGTAATTACTTTTTAATCTTCTGATGTATTGAAGTGACTAATTAATTGACTGGTATATTAACATGCTCCTGGATTAGCATGCTATTTATATTAATAGGGAGATTAGTTTGAGATTTCCTTTGTTGTGCTCCATTTGTTAGACTTTGGAATTGGTATTGCTGGTTTGAGAAAATGAATTGGGAAGTGTGCCATCTTTTTCTGTGATTTGGAACAGTCTAAATTATATGTGAATTATCTTTCCTTAAAGCTCTGGTAGAGCTCACTATAAATTGTCTAGACGTGGTGCAGCATTTGGAGTTATTTAGGCAGAAATGCCCATTTCTTCCATGGTTATTGGTATCCAGATGGACTACTTTCTCATCATTTTTGGAAGTTTATGGGTTTTTAGAAAATCATGTATTTCATCGTTATTTTCAGAATTTTTAACTTAGAGTGGTACATTTAAATTTCCTATGCCATTATAACATGCTCCTATATCTGTGCATAAAGCCCAATTCTCAATTTTAATGATTTCAGTGTATTTTCTATGATTTAAATCTATGAGGTGTTTGCCCATTTTATTGATATTTTCATAGAAATTAGCTGTAGATTGATCAAATCTATTGCTTTTATTTTCTACTAATTTCTATCTTCATATTATTAATTTATTTCTTCTGATCTCTTAGACTTTTCTTTTTTGACACTTTAAAAAAATTTATTTTCATTTTCTATTTATTTTATCATTTTCTATTTTTAAAATACATAAACTTAAGGCTACGAGATTTTTTTTTGAATATAGTTTTCCTAATCATATAAATATTACTTTGTAGATTTAAAAAATTAGTTTTAATCCTCACCTGAGAATATGTTTTTGTTGTTGAGAGAGAGAGAGAGAGAGAGAGAGAGGGAGAGAAAAGGAAACACTGATGTGAGACAGAAACATTAATCAGTTGCCTCCCAGGGATCAAGCCTGCAACAAGTATGTGCCCTGACCAGGAATCGAACTGCAGCTTTTTGGTGTACCGGATGATGCTCCAACCAACTGAGCCACCTGGCCAGGGCTAGATTTTGTTGTTTTTATAAGTTTAAAAACTTTTCTGTCATGGCATTTTTAAACTTTTGTAAAAATTGAGTATTATTTACAAACATTAAAATGCAGTATCTGAAGTGTACAATTTGATTTTTTTAAAAAGGGAAATATATATTTACTCCAAGATTTGTGTACTGGGATTTTTCAGTGCCCTGTCTTTTGTGGAGCCCGAGTGATGACAAGGTGCTAGCGGCTGCTGTGTTTCCTGGCATGAGCTCCCATTCTCTGAGGGTCCTGACAAGGACATTGGATTAGTCCTGGAGCCATCATGAAAGGAGGGGGTGGTCCCATTGGGTGGAGCATGTGTGGCTCCAAACCTGAGGGTGGGGCCGGACAATGCCAGGGTGTGGCCGCAGGGCAGTGTTCACCAGCTGGAGGGCCACTGGGGGGTAGATTGTAGATGGTAGAGCAGTGGTTCTCAACCTTCCTAATGCCGCGACCCTTTAATACAGTTCCTCATGCTGTGGTGACCCCCAATTTCATTGTTACAAATTGAACATAATGAAAGCATAGTGATTAATCACAAAAACAATATGTAATTATATATGTGTTTTCCGATGGTCTTAGGCGACCCCTATGAAAGGCTTGTTCGATCCCCAAAGGGGTCGCGACCCACAGGTTGAGAACCGCTGTGGTAGAGGCTTCTTCTGTTGCAGGAGGAAGAAGAGGAGCTCCTAACAGCCCTGAAACGGCCTTCCCCGTTTCATGTTGAGTCTACGCCATTGACAATGAACCGGATGAAAACACACTGCTGTCTCTGCACAACGGCGATCACCGGCTCTCTCCAAACCGGTAGAAATGATTGCTGAGATCTGTCTCAGTAGTGGTATCGCCCAGACCACCAGCATATAGTGTGGTGAGAGTCCTGTCCTCTGGTGGGTCCAGACGAGGCATTGTTGAAACCCGCTATAAGAGCTTACCTGCCACAGGGTCTTGAGTCCATAATACTGGTTTTTAATGTTCTGATCAGCAAGGGGGGTCATCTGGATCCATAGGCTTCTCAAGTCTGTGTGGACACTCCTCTCATTTCTTACATCCTCCTTTCACCCAGAAAATGCAAATGTGGGGTTGGTTCCTTTTGTAGTAGGGCGTGGCCCTGGCCAGTGTGAGCAGCATGTTGCTGGTGGACGTGGCTTTCCCCAGCATGCCAACTGGCCATGTTCCAGAAGAGTTAGAAATCTCCCTCTCCATTGTCTGTGTGTAGTATCACTTGTTGACATCTGACTTTGGCATGTCATCCTTAAAGACAACCCTGCATCAGGAACCTGGATGGGCAGGCTATGCTCTAGATCAGCGATTCCCAAAGTGGGCGCTACCGCCCCCTGGTGGACACTGCAGCGATCCAGGGGGGCGGTGATGGTCACAGGTGCATTTGTTTTAACTTTTTTTGTATTACCTTTCTATTCTGAGTTCAATAAATAGTTTCATAATTTCAAACTTCAATGTTTCTAATTTACACCTTTCTTTACTATATTTTACGAGAAAGGTAGAAACATTAATATGTATATCTTTCTGTTTAATTGCTATTAAAATTTTAAAAAAAATTAATTTCCAGGGGGTGCTGAGTAATATTTTTTTCTGGAAAGGGGGCAGTAGGCCAAATAAGTCTGGGAACCACTGCTCTAGATTCAAGAGGCCGGTCTGACAGATATTCTTCAATTTACGACAGGTTTGGCACAGGTCAGTTTTCTCAAAATGCACGTGGACCCCAGGGCACCAGCGACACACTGTGAATGGCCTGGCACAGATTTTGCATTCCTTCCCGTACCTTTCTTTGGTTATTCAGATACATGCGTTTTCTCCAAGACACACCTGGCCAAGCATGGCGAAGCCCGCATCCTCCCAGCTCTGCCTGTTATCGGTGCTGGAACCAGAGGTTGCCACCTTGAGAGCATTTGAGGCCTCCGTGGTTTTCAAGTTGGAAGAGGACTGCCCCAATCCCATCAGGCCCTAGGCTGGTTCCTAATTAAGGTTTTATTGGAGTAAAATTTGCACACAGTGAAATGCACATGTCTTAATTGTACAATTTGATGAGTTTTGACAAATTTGTGTAACCAACACACCAAGCAAGATACCTAACTTCCCACTCCTCTGAGTGTTCCCTTGTACCCTTTTCAATCAGTCCCCTACTCTGGACAACCACTGTTATAATTTCTATCACCACAGTCATTTTGTCAATTCATGAACTTCATATAAATGAAATCACACAGTGTATCCTCTTTCATGTCTGGCATTTCCCCCTCAGCATAATGCTTTTTATTATTTTACTGGAGGCCTAGTGCACGAAATTTGTGCATAGAGGTGGGGGGTCCCTCAGCCTGGCCTGCAACAACACCAGCATCCCGCACCCCGGCCGGCCTCTGGCCAGAAGCCTGCCCACCCACTCTCCATCCCTCCCTCCATGGGCTGGGGCACATTGGATACTGGGGCTCGTCACCGGGGCGACGTTGCCCCAGCATCCCGTGCGCCCCGGCTGGCCTCTGGCCAGAGGCCCGCCAGCCCGCCCTCCTTCCCTCCCTCCCTCTGTGGGCCGGAGTGCGCGGGACGCAGGGGCTCGTCACTGGGGCAACGCCGCCAGCGTCCAGCACCCCGGCCGCTATGGGCACCTCCATCTTTGTGATGAAGTGAGAGTTAATTTGCATATTACCCTTTTATTAGATAGAACTAGAGGCCTGATGCACATAATTCATCCAAGAGTAGGCCTTCCTTCCCCTGGCTGCTGGCACCGGCTTCCCTCTGGCACCCAGGATTTGGGCTTCCCTCACAGCCCTGGCTTCATCTGGAAGGTCATCCAGAAGGACGTCTGGTCTAATTAGCATAGTACACTTTTATTATTATAGATTATTTAATGTCCTCTCCCCCCCGCCCCCCACCATTGACTCCCTCTAGCGCATCCCTGCCACCCACCCCAGGCCTTCACCACCCTATTGTCTGTGTCTATGGGTTATGCATATATGCATACAGGTTCTTTGGTTGATCACTTCCCACCCACCCCTGCCTTCCCTCTGAGATTTGACAGTTTGTTCCATACTTCTATGTCTCAGAATCTATTTTGTTCATTAGTTTATTTTGTTCATTAGATTCCACATATGAGTGAGATCATGTGATACTTGTCTTTCTCTGGCTTATTTTGCTTAGCATAATACTCTCCAGGTCTCTTCATGCTGTCTCAAAGAGCAAGAGATCCTTCTTTTTTACGGTTGCATAGTATTCCATGGTGTAAATATACCACAGCTTTTTTATTCTTATCTTATTGCTGTGGCTAGCACTTTCAGTACTATGTTGACCCATATGCACTTGAGAAGAACATATATTCTGCAGCTTTGGGGTGAAATGTCCTATACATGTCAATTTAATCCATCTGATCCAGTGTGTGCCCTTGACTGGAATCGAACGTGGGACCCTTCAGTCTGCAGGCCTACAGTCTATCCTTGGAGCCAAACTGGCTAGGGCCTTATTCAGTCATGATTAGCCTCAGGCTATAGAGCACAGCAAGGCATAGGCTACACAGGGTGGGGCAAGAGGATTTACAACAGGGTAGGGCAATTGCTTCTGCCTACAGGCGGATTGTGATTCTCAGTTTCTTAATGGGCCTCAGAAACTCCACAGGGTGGGGCCAGGGGTTTTCCAATTTCCAAATGCTTCCCCCCAAGCAAAAGTTGCCTGGATGGTATTGCCTACTGGAGAAAGATGTCCTCTGCAGAATGATAGAAAGACTTAGCATAGGAAATCCAGGGTGTCTGCCTTCAGAGCTCTAACCCCGTAACCCCCAACTCTGGCTTCTGCTCACACAGCTCCAGTCCACTCTGCCCTCCCTCTGCTGGAGCTCAAGGTGAGTGGTTGCACACGGAATTTTGTGCATTGGCCCTTTAAGAGGGTGCCTGCATCTCCAGCCGTCTCTCCCTGGCAGAGGGCAATCCTGCTGCCTTTCACAGCCAGATGTTGTGTGGGAAACTTCCTCAGTTCTGGTGCTCTGGGCTGTGAGGCCAAGCTTGGGGTTTAGGCCTCAGAGTTCTCAGTGGGAACCCACCCACAGCTGAGATATACTTCCAGAACTTCAGCTGCTGTCTGTGGGGGCCTGGCCTACTCTTTCTTGCCTCTGTACTTCCTACCAGTCTCTATGGGGTCTACACTTTCCATTCTTGGTTATCAGGGTTTTCTCTAGCTAGTCTTCAGTTGATTTTTCAGGGTGGCTTTTCTGTATTTTAGTTGTAATTACAGTTTGGTCCCAGGGGCTTGTCAGTGTAACTTCTATTTACACTGCCTCCATTTTGGAATCTCACATAATGCTTTTTAGATTAACCCACATTATGGCTTGTATTAGCAGTTCATTTTTTAAAAAACTTGCTGAGTTTTAAAATACTGAATTTAAAAAATTCTATTGTATGACACTACCACAATTTCTTTATCCTATTTCCTTGGGATGGACTTTGGGGTTTTTTCCTGTTTTTGGCTCTTATGAATAAAGCTACTTTGACATTTCTGTCAATGTTTTTCTTTGCACATGTTTTCATTTCTTTTGGGTAAATACTTGGTAGAATTGCTGAGGAAGGACGTGGATGGTTGCGTAATTTCATAAGAAATTCTCAAACTGTTTTCTAGTTGTTGTACCATTATATACTATGTCTGGAACTGGACAGACTCCAGTAGTTCCACATCAGCAATTGGTATTGTCAGTCTTTCTAATTTTAGCCATTTTATTGAGTATAAAATAGGATCTCAGTGTAGTTTTAATTTGTATATCTTTGGTGTCTTATGATATGCATCATTTTGTATGCCTATTGGCTATTCACATAACATTTTTGCGTATGTGAAATGTCTGTTCATGCCTTTTGCCTTTTGTTATTTATTTTAGGAGTTCTTTATATATTCTGGATATAAATTCTTTGTCAGATGTATGTATTGTAAATATTTTCTTCTAGTCTGTAGTGTGTTCTGAAGAATAGAAGATTTGAATTTTAATTAAGTTTAATACTTTTTCCTTTTAGAATCATTGCTTTTTGTGTTTCATTTAAGAAATATTTACTTACCTGAATATCACAAACATATTAATATGTTTTTTTTCTAGAAGATTTACTGTTTTATCTTCTTGTTTTATCCTATATTGATCCCAAAATAACTCTTGGGATGAAGTATATGTCAGGATTTGTTATTCCCCTCCCCCACCCCATTGGATATCCAGATGTTCCAATACCATTTGTAGAAAAAGCTGTCCACTTCCTACTTAATCATCTTGGTGCTTTCACTGAAAATTAGTTGATTGTATTTTGTAGGTCTATTTCTGGACTTTTATTCTGTGTCTATAATTGCAGGTTTTTTTGTTTTTTTTTTTCGTGTGTGTGTGTGTGTGTTTTAAATAGCATGCTTTATTCCAAAAACAATAGGAAAACATATTTAAGATACTAAAAAAAAACAAAACAAACTAAGAATTTTATATGTAGCCAAAATGATTTTCAGGCATAAAGTTACAACAAGCTGTTATCAATGGGGAATATTCTTTCCATGAGTCTTTCTTTAGGATTGAGCCCACAACCCGGGCATGTGTCCTTACCAGGAATCAAACCACGACCTCCTGGTTCATAGATCAACACTCAACTACTGAGCCACATTGGCTGGACAAAAAAGTATCCTTCCATACCAGACTAAAAGTGATAAGGATCTCTCTTGCACCCTCTTCCACTTTTGTTATTTACAGCATTCATCACAGTTTATAACCTACCATTCTGTTTCCTAGCAATAATCTCCACAGTTTTGTTTGTTTGGAGAGTCCTACCACTAAGTGGATTCAGTAATTGTCACCATTCTGTTTTAAAGAGTTTTTGCCACTTATCTCTTGTTTAGCTGAAGTTGGTCTTCTACATTTTTAAAAGAAGGGCTCATTGGGACTATGTTCCCTGAGTTTGTTGTAATAGTTGGATTAAAAAAAGAGTTTGAGTCTATAAATACTCTGAGATTTATTTGATATGTGTTATGAAGTTAGATACAAATGAACTTCTAACCTCCAGTAATGTATGATATCTAGTAAAACAACTCTGCTGATTACTTCTTTAACTTCAGAAAGATGAAACTGTCCAAGGACAAACTGAGATTTAATATTTGCTTTCCTTTGAGGAAACCGAGACTTCAAACAGAAAAAACAATATGTGTTCAATTCATTGGAGGGCTTAGGGAGAAAAGAAGTTCAAGTAATAAACTACAGGAGAAAAAGGAAATTGGGGCTAGTTGGTGTCCTACACAGTGAACGAAAACAGAAGAATCAAGGAAAAGTGCCTGGGACCAAAAAGGCATTTGGTACAAACTTGTTTACTGAATTAGAGGGTGGATCCAGGTTCCTGGGAGGTGTAATGAGAGTAAAAGTATAAGAAATATAGAAGAGAAAGAGGCTGTGGTGATAACAAGGTTCCAGGCTGGTCCTCAAAGTGGGTTGTCCAGATGCCTTAGATGAGAAGGTCTCTAGTATTTAGAAAAATCATCAGAAGGCTCGAGGCTTGAATTGCTCTGGAAATGGGAGCTAAATTCTTTCAGAGCAATAGAAGGATTTTGGGGGAAGATGAAGACCTAGCCAACTACATAATTATTCAGTGAATGTGGGGAAACAATCAGCTCTATGAAGTGGGTCCAAACTTCTATTCATTTTATAATTAGGAAATGAAACAAGAAGAAGTTAAAAAATTTGCCTATGGCCATAACATTAATAATTGCCAGAGTCAAGATTCAGATCCAGGCAACCTGACTCTCAAACTTGTGACCTACTCTTTCTGCAGCCTCTCTCCCCCAATGTGCACATGTGCACACACACGTGTGTGTGTGTGTATGTGTGTGTGTGTGTGTGGTTGTGGCGATTGTGTTGTGGGGCTGGTATTGTTATTATTTTTTAAATTTATCTTTATCTTTATTATAGAAGTGCCCTTTTCCCCCCATTAACCCTCTACCCTGCACCCACCCCTCCCAGGTCTTCACCACACTACTGTCTGTGTCCATGGGCTATGCATACATGCATATAAGTTCCTGGTTAATCTCGTGTAGCAACTGCACGATACTGCAGAGTGGAAAAGAGAGGGAAAGACAGAGAGAAACATCGTTGTGAAAGAAACACATAGATTGGTTGCCTCCTGCACAAGCCCAGATCAGGGCCCAGGCTGGGGAGTAGCTTGCAACCAAGGTAAGTGCCCTTGACCAGATTCGAACCTGGGAGCCCTGGGTCTGCAGGCTGACGCTCTATCCATTGAGCCAAATTGGCTAGGGCTTGGTACTGTTTTTGAAACATTTTTGTAATTATAAAATTATTCCAAAACAAAACATTTAAAAACAAAGGGTTTTTTTTGGTGTTTTTTTAAAAAAATAATTTATTTCTCCATGAAATGACTTTCCCCATATCATCTACCAAGTAGTTGACTGGAAGCAGTGCAGTAGCGTCAGATACAACTAGAGAACCCTGCGGGTAGAGAGGAGAGACTTACATGTATAAATGAATGAGCTAGGCCTGAAGTTTAAATCCTCACCCATTTCTACGTAAAGGGGTGCTACTGTCATTTTGTTTGGGACAGTACTTCATTGTGTGGGGTTTTACATACACTATAGTATGTTTAGTATCCCCAACCCCTTGCCCAAAATGCATATAGTAACCCAGCATCTTTATAGCAATCCCCAAATCTCCTTCACACATTTCCAAATACCACCTTTGGTCGAGAACCTCTGGTTTAGATGATTAGATCCCAAGAAGACTATAGCTCTTGAGAAAAGGTGTGCTTGGGTGGAGGTACAAAAAATCATGGGAGGTCAGTGTCACAATTTGTGTGTGAGGGACAGAATGGGAAACTGTTGATGACAGATCAAAGCAGGATCTTAGGACTGAAGAACCCGTCTAAGAATCTCGATACCAAAGGCATAAGCTAAAGCTTGGAATTGGGCTTATTTTCCTATGGAGATATTACTGTTGATAGTAACAGATAATCCAAGAGAAATGTGATCTCACAGAAAAAATAATAAGACATGTGAGGAGCACAACTACAACATAAGAAAGGAAAAAGTAACAGACCACATAGAGCAAGAGTTAGAATTAAGCATAATAAACATCATTATCATGAGAGAGATAGAAATACTGATTGTCTAACTGTAAAGCAGAAACAAACAGTCATAAAGAACTAGTTGAAGATTCTTGATCTCAAATATATAATAACTGAAATAAATAGCAGTCTGGTGCACGAGTAGAATGTTTACAAAAATCAAGTTGGTGAGCTGGAAAATCAGGTTGAGGAATTCTCCCTGAAATTATCAAGAAGGACAGAGTTGAAAGAATATGGAAAACATGTTAAAAGATATGCAGCAAAGACATAAAAAGGTCAATATCTGTATTTAACAAGAATCCTAGAAAAGAAGGGTAAAAACCAAAGACACAAACAGAGAAACTACATTATTTTCAAGTAAATGTGAAAATAAAAGACTGCATACTGGGTCACAAGAGAAACCTCAACAACTTTTAAATTCATAATTTAAATGTAAATCACAATGAAATTGCAATATATTTGACAGTAAATAACAATGAAAACACTTTATATCAACCAAATTATACCGAGAGAGAAATATATTACTGTAAATACAGCTACTAAATTGCAATGAGAATTACAATGAGCTAGATGTCCAAGTTAGGAATAGAAAAAGACCAGCATAGTAAAGCTGAAGAAAGTAAAAGTAAGAAAATCTTAACATAGGAAGATATACTAATAAAAGATAAAACAAAGAAACAATAGAAATAATCAACAGAATAAAAAGCTAATTCTTAGAACAAAACTAAAAACCAAGCAACTTTCCAGTAAATTTGATGGAGAAACAAATATACAAATAATTATTTTGGGAATAAAAAAGGGTATATCATAGCTGATACCAGGAATATTTTTTAAATCATTAGACAATACCAGAATGACTTTATATCATAAATTTCAAAGTCTGACAAAAAAGAAATATTTTCAAAAAAATATAACAACATAATTGATGGAAGAAGAAATAAAAGAATTAGAGGAGATGGCAGCCCTAACTGGTTTGGCTCAGTGGATAGAGTGTCGGTCTGTGGACTGAAGGGTCCCAGGTTCGATTCCGGTCAAGGGCATGTACCTTGGTTGCGGGCACATCCCCAGTAGGGGGCGTGCAGGAGGCAGCTGATCGATGTTTCTCTCTCATCGATGTTTCTAACTCTCTATCCCTCTCCCCTCTTCTCTGTAAAAAAATCAATAAAATAAAAATATATTAAAAAAAAATAGAGGAGATGGCAGTGGAGTAGGTGGAAGCTGCACCCACCTCCTCCAGGACCAAACTGGAATTATAGAACTAAACTGCAAATTAACTACAACTTAAACAATTAAATTACATAACAAATCAGCCGGAATAACTAACTGAAAACTAGATGAACAGAGTCTTTGAACCACGGATTTACAGAAGAAGCCACATTGAGACTGGTAGGAAGGGCAGAGACGCAAACAAGCTGGCCCCATATGCACGTGCGGTGGTTGAGGATCTGGAGGGCTATCTCAGATGTAAATGTGCCCCCTGATGAACGTGGGATCTCAACCCCATTTACTCTCAGCCCCTGGGGAACATGGGCTCCCCAGACTGAAGCACCAGAACGGAGAAGAGGAGCCCACATAACATCAGGCTGTGAAAATCAGCAGGGATTCTGTCCTCCAGGGAGAGACAGGAGTCTGCTAGAAACTCAAGGGCCCTTTTAATGGGCCGGCACATAAAACCTTATTTGCGGCCATTCACCCTGGACTGAAGCAGAGGGAAGGTGGCTCAGAGAGAAGGTGTGGCTTTGGGGAGAAGGTGAAGGGGACAGCAGTCAAGGACCCTGTGCTGAGCTCCTCACCCACATCACCCACAGATGCCATCTTTCCTGGATTGAGCACTCCCCTCAATACGGTGTCAGCCTAAGGGAATGCAGTAGACCCTCACTCCCCCCTCCTGTGGCCCAGCCCTGCCCTGCCCTGCCAAGCTTGTGCCATATGGAGGAGTGTGCTGGCTGCCACCAGCCTGGGTCCATAGAACGGGCTTTCTTGGAGGTCTCTTAAGGAGGTTCAAGCAGACGTGGGGTGTCAGAGATGAACAGGGAAAGACTGAGTTGTGTGGCTCTAGGGTGAAGACCATTTTTATGCCTCACGCCTGACTGGTGCCAGCCCCACAGGAAATCCATTAGCCCCATTCCTCTGATTCCCTGTGGCCCTCCCCTGCCAAGCTCTAGCCCTGCAGAGAATTCAGCTGGCTGCCACCAGCCAGAGCCTATGGTGCAGACTTCCTAGGAAGGTGCTCGAGGAGGTCCAGGCAGACTCAGGGGGTGGCAGAGTCTGAGTTGTGTGGCCCCAAAGCAAGGACCATTATTCCTTTGCAGGCTGGCACCACCATTCTTGTGCAGAGCCCTCCCTCCATATGACTAAATATCGGTCTATTTTAGCCTGATGAACTCTGCTGGCCTCATCCTGATGGCTCCCTGTGGCACTACTTCACCACAAAGGTTTGCAGGCCGCTGGCCAGTGGCGATGGCCTCAGTGTACCCTGAGACTTCTGCTGAGTGGCCTCAGACCCAGCACTGGCACTGAGTGTGAATCTGTATCAACATGGTGAACAGCATTCACCCCCACCTGGTGACTCATTGAGAAACTACCGCATGCAACTCATGTGCTGCCTAATGCTCTTTTAGTGACTGAGCCTAACATGCAGCTAGAAGGTGAAGCTGAATCTTGGGGTGACTTGGACCTTTTCCTGACCTGCCCCAGGGCTTGGTGCTAGTGGAAGCTGGCCCCAGCCACACGCACCCAGGCCCAGCAGAGGCAGCCCCACAAACTGCCCTTATAGCTCCAAACACGTAGCCCAGGACCAGTCATAGGAAGCACCTGACATTGACATGTACTGGATTCCCTCCCAAGAGGTCCTAAAACCCTCCCAAAATCCCAGAACCAACACACCTGGTAGTTGGATAAAGACCACACCAGAGCCCAACTCAGTTAGCTCCACAAGTGGCACACCCAAAGGGAGATCTTGGTAGGCACCAGAGCCTGGTGGGGCAAAGTCCACTCTGTGTGGTCAGCTCCCACACAGTGGCTTGTACCCCACTCATGAATGGACAAATAGCAATAAAAGTTCAGTTAAACCAGGAGGGTGCACAGAGCCCACATGGAGGGCACACCCAGGTCAGATGAGTGGGGAGGCTGTGCCACTGGGCCCTATAGGACACCTACTACATAAGGCCACTCTGCCAAGACTAGGAAATGTAGCAGCTCTACCTAATTCACAGAAAAAAATGCAGGGAGGCAGCCAAAATGAGGAGACAAAGACACATGTCCCAAATGAAAGAACAGAAAAAAACTCTAGGAAAAAAGAGCCTAAACAAAATGGAGACAAAAATCTACTGGATGCAGAGTTTAAAACACTGGTTATATGGATGCTCAATGTACTTCGGGGAAGGGTAGATGAATTTAGTAAGAACTTCAACAAATAGATTTTAAAAATCCACTAATAGAAAACATTTTAAAAGTCAGAAATGAAATAAAGAATATATTACAGGGAATCAATAGTAAAGTATATTGGAAGATAAGGAAGCAGAAAACACCCAGTCAGAACAGCAAAAAGAAAAAAAGTCTAAAAGGAGCCTTTGAGACAACTTCAAATCTACCAACATTCGCTTCATGGAGCTGCAGAAGGGGAAGAGAGGGAGAGCAAGGAATTGAAAATCTATTTGGAAAAATAATAAAAGAAAACTCCCCTAAGCTGGTGAAGAAAATAAACATACGAGTCCAGGAAACAGAGTCTCAAACAAGATTAACCCAAAGAGGCCCACACCAAGACACAACATAATTAAAATGCTACAGGTTAAAGACAAAGGGATAATCTTAAAAGCAGCAAGAGAAAAACAGTTAGTTAGCTACAAGGGAGCTCCCATAAGACTGTCAGCTGATTTCTCGACAGAAACTTTGCAAATCAGAAGGGATAGGCATGAAATACTCAAAGTGATGAAAAGCAACGACCTACAATCAAGATTACTCTACCCAGCAAAGCTATCATTTAGAATCAAAGGACAAAGAGCTTCCCAGAAAAGAAAAAGCTAAAGGAGTTCATCACCACCAAACCAGTATTAGAAGAAATGTTAAAATATCTTTAAGAAGAAGAAATAAACTATAATTATAAAATGACAATAAATACATACTAGTATCTGTCAACAATTACTTTAAATGCAAATGGTTAAATGTTCCAATCAAAAGACACACAGTGACAAAATGGATAAAAGAAGACCTTCACATATACTGTCTACAATACTCTCTTCAGAGTGAAAGACACACACAGGATGAAAGTAAAGGGATAGAAAAAGATATTTCATGAAAATGGAAACATAAAAAGGTAGGGTAACAATATTTATACCAGATAAAATAAGCTATAACAAGAGACAAAAAAAGGAACCAGCAATTCCACTTCTGGGTATTTATCTGAAGAAACCCAAAACACTAAATTGAAAAGACATGCATTCATATGTTCACTGCAGTATTATTCACAATAGCCATGATATGGAAGTAACCTAAGTGTCCATCAATAGATGAATGGGTGTGCGGAGCCAGCTCATCCAAGGGTTCTGCAAGCCTGAGGGGGGGCGGGGTGGTGAAGGATGAAGAAATGACAAAGAGAATAAGCTGGGTCTAGGTGGATCTTCCTTTGCCTGGCTGAGGCCACAGAGAGAGATCCAGAGGCAAGCTGAGCCTTTATTTTGTAGCCAGAGGTAAACAAGGTAGTGGTCACCGTCATAAAGTCAAGCCTAATTATCCTCAGAGGGCTGTGCCCTCTAAGCTGGGACTTGTTTGTGGCTTTGCCAACAGGTCAGTCCAAGGCTTAACCCTATAGCTGCGCCCTACAAATGGGTAAAGAAGTGGTGCATGTATACAATGAAATATGCCTCAGTCATAAAAAAAAAATGAAATTTTGCCATCTGCAACAACCTAAAGGGTACTGTGCTGAGTGAAATAAGCCAGACAGGGAAAGACAAATGGCATTTGATGTCAGTTAAATGTGGAATGTAAAGAACAAAATAAACAAACAAACAGAACAGAAGCAGACTCATAGATGCAGAGAACATTTTGATGGTTGCCAGATAGGAGGGGGATTGAAGGGATGGGCAAAAAAGGTAAAGGGATTAAGAAGTACAAATTGGTAGTTACAAAATAGTCATGAGGATGTAAATTATAGCATAGGGAATATAGTCAATAATATCGTAATAACTGTGTCAGATGGATACTGTATCAGGGTGATCACTTTGTAAGTTGTATAAATATCTAATAACTGGGCTAAACACTTGAAACTAATATAATATTGATTTACATTGTATTATATCTTTTCTTATCTCTTGTATGGCCTTGGCCAGTGTGACTCAGTTGGTTGGGCATCATCCCGTGCACCAAAAGGTTGCCGATCAGGGCACACACCCAGGTTGTGGGCTTGATCCCCAGTAGGGGCCATGCAAGGAGGCAGCTAATCAATGCTGTGCTGTCACACCAATGTTTCTCTCTCTCTTCCTTTCTCTTTCTCTAAAAATCAATAAAAATATTTTAAAATATAATATTATACATTGACTCTAATTGAAAAAATTTAAATAAATATTAAAAAAAAATAATCCCCACCCTAAGCACCAAGTAATTCCAGAGAAATTTAAAGCTGATGGTGAATTTTAGGTCACCATAGCAACAAAAACCCCAAACCCAGCTCAACTCCTGACTAGAGTAAGTGAAGTCCTCCTCCTCCCCCCACACTAATGGCCTAGGAGAAGAGGTGTACTATTTCTATGTATAAATACAGTTAATTTTCAGTCTATGCTATTCTAAAATTTATTTCTGATAAATAAAAACTCAAGGGAAAAAATTCCCAGTAAAGGAGCAAAGCAATCATTAGAATCAGACTTAGAGATAACCCAGGTGTTAGACGTATCAGATGGTACAGTTACAGAGATGTATGCCGTTGATAGCTAATTTTGCATGTCGACTTGACTGGGCTAAAGGCTGCCCAGATAGCTGGTAAAACATTATTTCTGTGTATCTGTGAGGTTGTTTTTAGAAGAGATTATTGATTAAGGTAGGCTGAGTAAAGATCACCCTCACTCCTCACTCATGTGGGTGGGTATCACCCAATCCATTGAGGGCCAGGAGAGAATGATGGAGCGGGTAGAATTTGGTTTCTTTGCTTTAGTCAGGACACCTCTTTTTCTATCCCCAGACATCAGTGCTTCTGGTTCCTATGCCTTTGGACTTGGATGGGGACTTACATATATATATTCCTCCCAAACTCAATAATCAAATAAACAATCCAATTAAAAATGGGCAAAATTTAAACATTTTACCAAAGATGATATGCAGATGGTAAAATATAAAAAGATGCTCAACATCATCACATTAGGGAAATGAAAATTAAAATTATGAAGACATATTACTACGTATCTATTAGAATGTTTTTTAAAAAACTGACAACCAAATGCTGACGAGAATGTGGAGCAACTGAAACTCTCAGACATTGCTGATGGTGTATGCAGAAATGGTGCAGACACTGTGGAAAACAGTGTGGCAGCTTCTTATCATGTTAAAATGCACTTACCATGTTAGCCAGCACGACCATCACCCAAGAAACATGAAAATGTATGTATACAAAAACCTGTACATGAATGTTTATAGAGGTTTTATTCACAATTGCCCAAAACTGGAAAAAATGTCCTTCAACTGGGTAAATACTAATAAACTGGGGTATGCCCAGGCCCATTCTACTCAACAGTACAAAGAAACTACAGATAGACCCACAGCATGTGTAAATCACTAATGTATTATGCTAAGAAAACGAACCTAGCCAAACACAGCTTATACTTATGACATTCTGGAAAAGGCAAAACCACAGGGACAGAAAATAGATTAAGGGTTTGCTAGCAGTTAGGCATAGGACAAGGACGGACCACAAAGGGCCATGAAATCATGTTTCAGGTGATGGAACTGTTCTTGATTGTGGTAATGCTCACGTCACTCAAAACTTCATAGAACTGTATAGAAAAATGGTGAACTTCACCGCATATAAATTATACCACAATATATTGACTTTAAAAAAAACCTAGAAGAGACTCATTTTTCACCTTTGCTCCTGTCAGACAGTTCTGCACACCAACACACACACACACACACACACACACACTCAGAGCTCCTTGAAGGTACAGCTTCCATATGGGACAAATGTTGTTTTCTACACACTTGAATACATAGCGTCATATATTACCTTATATCCCCATTTTCAATGCAAACATCAATTAGAATTTTATTATAGATATATACAATAGCTTTACCATACATTTGAGATAATTTTTAAAATGTTTGATATTCTCTAAAATATTCTTTTAACCAGTTATATGATAAATAATTTGAAAGACTGATTTTCATCTCCCAATAATTTCTCCAATTATAATGTTTCAGGAATGACATCTTCATGATCTGTTAACAAAATGTGTCTTTAACTTGTCCAAAGTTTAAAAATTTTATGGACCCAATACATGATTTTTTATCCCATTGAAAGTCATACTTTCCTGAGGATTATACCAGATTCTAAAACTAAACAGGTTTGAAAAGTCCAAAGATGACCAAGCATGCAGAGAGGTGTACCTTTGAAAACCCTGTGACAACATCTTGCAAGCCCTCCTTGTTAACACTGAGTGTTAGCAGGACACGGAGAGCCAGAACTGATGGCTATGGGTACAGTGTAGGTGGGAGGCAGTTGATATGCTAGAGAGAATTTATAATCGGGTGTCAGAAAGGCAGAGTGTATAGGTGGCAAATGTCAAGACAAAGAGAAGCTCAAAATCTAGGGACTCAGAGGAGGGCTAAAAAGATCAAAATTAGAAGCTCCTCCTCAGAACTGCCCCTTCCTACACCACATCGCTCTAACGAAAGCTACTATTTATGGAGCACGGACAATGTACTGGGACCTATCCTCGCACTAAAACATGTATCTTCCTGACAAACCTTTTTGTTGTTATCATTCTCATTTTGCAGAAGAAGAGATGAGCTACAGGCAGGGTCAAGAATGGAATTTACATCATTTTAATTCCAATGTTCCACAATATCCTGCATCTTATGAGAACCGCCCAGCATCCAGACTTACTTCTTCCAAATTCCTGAAGCATCTCCACATCTTCGGACAAACATTCCTGCCTTAGCACATCTGGACTCAGAAAGGACAGGTCCTTTCTCTCTAAGGCCCTGACAGTGTCCTACCTTTTCTCCGCTGAAGCAGGTTCACTCCCCTTTATAAGATCATCTTCCTGACTCACAGCAGCATTTTCGCTTTTGTTTGTTTGGAGCCACCGGCAGCATGTTTACAGTGAAAGCTCCACAGCTTGATAACTACCCTTAACTTGGAGGTGGGGAAAATTTCCCCCTAAACATAATTTAATTATGTTATTCTCAGATTTTAAAAGGTGTATATCCAGATCAATTCTGATTTGTTTTGAAATATGATCCATGGACTCACAAACAAAATGTAGTTATATATATACTAGAGGCCCGGTGCATGAAATTTTGGCACGGGTAGGGTCCCTAGGCCTGTCCAGCGATCAGGGCCAATGGGGGCCTTCCGGCTGCTGGCTGGGGCCTTCCTTTGTTCCTTACTGCCCCCTAGTGGTCAGCACATGTCATAGCGAGGGATTGAACTCCCATTCTCCCTGTCAGACTCTTGAGGGGACACTTTGCAAATTAGCCTTATATATATATAGACTAGAGACCCGATGCACAAAAATTTGTGCACTCGGGGGGGGGGGGGGGCGGGGAGAGAGTGGGGTCCCCCAGCCCGGCCTGTGCCCTCTCGCAGTCTGGGACCCCTCGGGAGATAACGACCTGCTGGCTTAGGCCTGCTCCTGGGTGGCAGAGGGCAGGCCCAATCCCTAGGTGCAGCCCCTGGTGGGGCTCAGAGCAGGGCCGATTGGGGAGTTGGGTCGCCACCCGTCATGCACAGAGCAGGGCGGATCGGGAGGGTGCGATGCAACCCTCAGTCACGCTCAGGGTAGGGCTGATTGGGGGGTTGGGGCACCGCCCCCTGTCACACTCAAGGCAGGGTCGATGGGGAGGTTGCGGCGCCACCCCCTGTCACGCACAGAGCAGGGCCGATCAGGGGGTTGGGGCGCTGCCCCCTGTCACTCACAGAGCAGGGCCGATCAGGGAGTTGAGGAGCTCCTCCCTGTCACTCACAGAGTAGGGCCGATAGGGGAGTTGGGGCACCACCCCCTGTCACACACAGAGCAGGGTGGATCAGGGGGTTGGGGCGCTGCACCCTGTCACACTCAGGACAGGGCCAATGGGGAGGTTATGGCTCTACCCTGTCACACATAGAGCAAGGCCCGTGGAGGGGGGTTGGGGCGCCACCCTCTATCACCCGTAGAACAGGGATGATCAGGGGGTTGGGGCGCCGCCACTGTCACACTCAGGGCAGGGCCGATGGAGAGGTTATGGTTCAAACACAGTGCCGCAGGGCGATCAGGGGATTGGGGAGCTCCCCCTATCAGTCACAGAGCAGGGCTGGTCAGGGGATTGGGGCGCCTTCCCCTGTCACGAACAGAGCAGGGAGGATAGGGAGGTTGTGGCCCCGCCCCCGTCACACACAGAGCCGCAGGGCAATCAGGGGGTTGGGGAGCTCCCCCCTATCAGGCACAGAGCAGGGCAGATAGGGAGGTTGTGGCCCCACCCCCTGTCACTCACAGAGCCACAGGGCGATCAGGGGGTTTGGGTGCTGCCCCCTGTCATGCTGATCCCGGTGCTGGGAGCCTCGCTGCTCTGCTGATCCCGGTGCCAGGAGGCATATTACCCTTTTGCTATATAAGATAGAGGCCTGGTGCATGGGTGGGGGCCGGCTGGTTTGCCCTGAAGGGTGTCCTGGATCAGGGTGGGGGTCCCCACTGGGGTGCCTGGCCAGTCTGGCTGAGGGGCTGAGGGCCGTTTTCAGATTGGCGCGTGACTGACGCTCCCAACTGCTCCTTTTTTTCTTTTTCTTTTTTTCTATTCTGGGCCAGCTTTAGCTCTGAGGCCTCGCTGCTGAAAACATCGATACAATGTTGCAGTCTGGCTGACTTTCAGTCTGGCTGGTTTCTGGGGTTTTGTTTAGCTTCTTATTTGCAACGTAGTACATAGTTGCTTAGAGTTGCAGCTGAGAGGCCAGCAAGTCAGGCGGGGAATGTTGGAGTACGCAGTCACTGGAGCAAGCAAGCCTCTCTGTTCGCTTCAGTGCAAGGCTGCCGGCTGCCATCTTGACTGACAGTTAATTTGCATAAGGATGTGCTGATTAGCCAATGGGAAGGGTAACGGTCGTACGCTAATTACCATGTTTCTCTTTTATTAGTGTAGATATTTTTCAAAAGGTAACATGGTATAACTGAAATTGACTGGATTGGTAACTAAAAGACCTGTTCTGCCTGGCTGGTGTGCATTAGTTGAGCACTGTCCTGTGCACCAAGAGGCCACAGGTTCAATTTCCCATCAGGGCACATGCCCCAGTTGCAGTTGCAGGCTCAATCCCCCCCCGGGGGGGGGGCCCATGTGGAAGGCAGCCAATCAATGTTTCTCTCTCATTGATGTTCTATCTCTATCTTCCTCTCTCTGTGAATAAATAAAAACATTTAAAAAAATCTGTTGTATCCTAAATTCATTGTTCAATATATTATACTAGAGGCCGAGTGCACAAAATTTGTGCACTCAGGGGGGTCCCTCAGCCTGGCCTGCATCCTCTCACAGTTCGGGAGCCCTTGGGGGATGTCCCACTGATGGTTGGTATTCTATGGGTACACAAAGGAGGGGCTCCAGCCTTGACCAGGAGAAGGATGTCCAAGAGGTATTCTTAGAAATGACATTTGAGGTATGTTTAGGCAGGTGGATAATGTGCTTATTATTAAGCTATTGCCCTGCAAATCCAAACTAGCTCTATTCTGCTTTGGGGCATTAGGGCTGGGGCTTTGCAGAAGTCAGCTGGGCCCTTGCTAGGTCTGCCATTAAAGGCCACTAGAAAGGGACTTCAGGGCTGAAAGAAGAAGGAACTGTTCCTTCCTCTCTGCTTTCTATTCTGCCAGGAAAAACGAGTAAAAAGCCTTTCTTCCTGGCAGTAGCATCTAGTTTCTGTGGGCTTTTCCAGAACTACTTACAGTGACCTCTCTTCTGATTGTAAGCATCCACGGAGCAATGCCCTCTTTTAAGTGTCCTGAGCCCTACTTCTTTGGGACCCTCCTTGAAGTGTAGAGGTTTTGAAAACCCCCACCTATGCTTCCCTGTGCTCCCCCAGCTCTGGAGTGGTGGCTTCCTCCTGCAGTTAGTCTCAGGTATCCCACTGTTCCTCGCCCGCCCCCCCCCGCCCCCCCGGCTTTTTAAATCCGCCAACACCTGTTCTCTAATTTAACTTCTCTCTTGAAATATCTAGTGTATGGATTCTGTTTTTGCATGGACTCTGGTAGATACAAGAAGAAATTAACTGGGTGAAAGAGGGTGAAGGCTACTCCAGAGAGAAGGAAGAGGAAGACCAAATCCATGAAGGCGTGAATGAGAGCACCGGTATTTTTAGAACCTGGTCTGACATAGGGGGCAAGTGGGAAAAGGAACAAGCTGGGAAGATAAATGGATGTGGGCAGGAATTATGACTTATCTTTATAGTTTTCTTCACAACATGTCAATAGTTAGCTCATAATGTAATGAATATTCTAAGTATAAAATCAGACTATTAGGCATGATTTATGGAGCAGTAGCACTAACCCTTGGAAAATCCCCCCTCCCACAGCAACTGGAAAAAATTATCAAAAACAACCATTTTAGAACTCTGGAAATAACCTAATGCATACAATAAATACAATAGTGTTTATTTGAGGAAAACTACTGAATCTTGATCAGGAGAGTGGAATCTCTGACACTCTCAGGGCTGCTCCCATACCACACCCAGCTCCACGGAGCAGAGGCCATGATGAGTGGCAGCTGAGGGGTGACCTGGTTCAGAGCTCCAGAGTAAAGCCCTGTGCCCAAGGATGAGTTAAAAACAGTAACGGTCCAGAGACAACTCTTAGAATGGCAGGGTGATGGGGCAACATGGACCCTCCTCCCAGGGAAAGAACCATAACTGGTGAAAATTATAAAGCAAACAATTACTTAAAGTCTCTGGAAATTATTGTGAAGGCATACAGCAAATGAATAAACATGTTAAAACAAATCTAAATCTTGGTAAGAACAGCAAGATCTATTGCATTTGAGCCAAAAAATGTTTCCTTTCCTCAACCCCCCGCCCCATCAGAATGACAGAAACTACTCTGGTGGCACAACCAGGAACAAAGGGCTGCCTTTCCCAGCTCCTAGTAGAGGGCATCTCCAAGAAGGGCCAAACCACCAGCATTTCTCACTTCTGGCTTCATGTTGCAGAAGCGCCAATCCAGGCAAGAGTGGCTGAGTCTAGAACTTTTCCACCCTGCCTTTCCTTACTATTCCAGGTGTGGCAGAATAATCATCACACCTATGCCAATTTACTTGCTGGGAGAGACGACTTGAGAAGATCTGTGTGCAAAGCTAGGGTCTCACTCTGAGAAAAGTGGGCTACTGTCCTTGTCCTCAGTTCTGCAGCAATAGCAGAGGTTTGAGAAGGGCAGGATATAGAACAGAATACTTCAAAGATTTCCCAAAGGGAACTAATTTTAGTTGGAAAGTTCAAGCCTAAGGACGCTCTGAAAAAAGACTAGTCTCAAAGATTGCCCTTGCAAAGGGGCCCACTTTAATTGGATCAGTCAAAAATAATGGAGCCATCAAGTCAGCAATCACTGAAGTTTAATGGCTGAATGTTATATCAACAGATGCAGACAGCTCAATGGAAGGATCAGTATAAAGAGACAGCCAAAGAAGCTTTAATAAAACCAGTCATCTCAGGGTGATTGTGCATACACCCACGGTTACGTTGTCTGAGGAGCAACATGATAGGCTGCATAATCCAGAAGAAACAGACTTTACTAACATAGTCTATCCAAGTCACTACACAAAAAGCGAACAACAGCAAGCTTCATAGGGGGAGATCAGAGTGTAGAGTTATTATAATATATTACCTGAAACATTTAGTTTTCAACAAAAACTAAACTATGAGACATGCAATAAAATGGACAAGTATGACCCCCCCCACCCCCGCTTCAAATAGGAAAAAAACCAAGAGAAACTACCTCAGAGAGAACAAGGTGTCAGGTCTAGTAGTTAAGCATTATAAATGTGTTCAAAGAATGAAAGAAAACTGCCTAAAGAGATAAAGAAAGGACTTCTGACAATATCTCATAAAAGGGAGCTCATCAATAAAGAGAAATGATAAAAAATGAAGAAACAAATAACCAAATGGAAATTCTAAAATTGGAAGTGCCATAACTGAAAAGGAAAGTTCACTAGCAGTGAACTAGGTTTGAATGGGCAAATAAGCATACTTGAAAAATTGACAGTGATAATACATTCTGAAGAATAGAAAATAATGAAAAAAAAATAGATCCAGCGATATGTGGTACAATTTTAAGTACATCAACAAACACAATGGAAGAACCATAGGAAACGAGAGGAAGAAAAAATATATATTTTTAAAATATATTTTTATTTATTTCATAGAGGAATGGAGAGGGAGAGATAGAAACATCAATGATGAGAGAGAATCATTAATAGGCTGCCTCCTGCACACCCCCGTACTGGAGATCGAGCCCACAACCCGGGCATGTGCCCTTGATCAGAATCGAACCCGGAACCTTTCAGTCCGCAGGCCAACGCTCTATCCACTAAGCCAACCCAGCTTGGGCTAGAAAAAATATTTTAAGAAATAATGCTTAAAAAGTTCTCAAAGTTGATGAAATAAAAAACCAACCCGCTATAATCTATACATGCTAGAAGCTCACCTCACCCCAACGAGGAGAGTTTAGAGATCTTTGTCTGGAAAGACAAAGACAAAGGGACAAAAAAATAAAAAATTGACTAGTTAAGCATAAGGTAAACACAGTAAGATCAACAGCTGATTTATTATCAGAAACAATGAAGCAAAAAGGCAGTAGGATGACATTCAAAGTGCTGAGAGGAAAAACAAAAACAAAAAAATCAACAAAACTCATAGACCAGAATTTTGTATCCAGCAAAAAGACATTCCCAGATAATGAAAATGAAGAGAGTCTATTGCTAACAAACCTGACTTACAAGAAACAGTAAGAGGAGTTCTTCTGGCTGATGGTAAGTGGCCCAGATAGTAATTTGACAGAACACACACACACACACACACACACACACACACACACACACACATACACACACACACCTATCATAAATAATGAGAATCTACTGTGTATGTTGATAGAACAGCCCTTAAAAATTCAGAAAATAGTGAAAATATCATTAAAGAAATTAAGATTTATACTAGAAAATATTCATTTAATACAAAATAAAGCAGTAAAAAGGGAAGGAACACAAAGATATGGAAAATATTGAAAACAAATCATAAAGTAACTCTCAATAGTAATACTAAATGTGAAATAAAAAAAAAACAAAGCTTGCCAAATTGGTTAGTAGGAAAAACTCCAACTATATACAGTCAACAGGAAACACTAGAGATAAGAGAAACATTTTCTAATTATAAAAGATTGAATACATCAGGAATATATAACAATCAATTAGAAAAATACATGCATCTAACAATAGATCTTTTCTATGACGCCTGCATTACTCTGATAACAAAACCAGACAAAACACTGCAAGAAAACTATAGACCAATGTCTCATGAATATAAACACAGAAATCTCAATAAAATATAAGTACACCAAATCCATTAACTCATAATACTATGATCAAGTTGAATTTATCCTAATAATGGAAGGTGAGTTTAACACATGAAAATGAATGTGCTACAACTTATCAATAGATGCTACAACTCACATATGCATCTCAATAGGTACTAAAAAAGGCATTTGACAAATTTCATGACTGAAATTCTCAACGTATTAGTAATAAATGGAACTTCCTCAACTGATAAAGGGAATCTGTAAAAACTCACAACCAACATCATACTTGGTGGTAAAAGACTGAAACCTTCTCCTAAAATCAGAAAAAAAAAAAGCAAGAATGTCCGTCTCCCCCACTGCGCTTTGATATGGGACTGGAGATTCAAGGCAGGACAATTAGGCAAGAAAGGAAATGAGGCATTCATCTAGGGAAGAAAGAAGTAAAACTATTTCTGTTTGCAGGTGGCAATGCCCTATATAGAAAATCCCAAGCAATCCACTAAAAATCCATGTAGAACAAATAAATGAGTTCAGCAAGCTTACAGGGTAAAAGATCAATATTAAAAAAATCAACCGTATTTCTATAAATTATCAATAAACAATCTGAAAATGAAATTAAGAAAATAAGTCCATTTATGGTAGCATCAAAAATAATTAATACTTAGGCATAAATTAAATAAAGTAAGTAAAAATCTTATAATCTGTAATCTTATAATATGCAAATTGACCAAATGACCGAATAGCAGAACAACCGTCTGGACGACCTTCTGGATGACCATGTTATGACATGCACTGGTGCCAACCCAGCCAAGGCGGGTGCGATGCAATTGGTCGGGGGGCCCCTGCCATTGTCCTACAATTGCCCCGCAGAGGGAGGCCCAGGCCAGCCAAGCAATCACATCCCATGCCTTTCACCTGCTGAGGGAGGTGACTGGTGGCAGGGGAGGGGGGTAGCACCACACAGATCGCAAGCAGTGGCAGCGGCAGGGGCACGGCCAGGTGCCGGTAGCCAGGGGAAGGAAAGCCTCAGTAGGCCCTGATCACCAGCCAGGCCTAGGGAACCTACCCGAGGGGTCCCGGATTGTGATAGCCCTCCCCCCCCCCCGCCCCCCCCCACCCCCGCCTCCTGAATTTTGTGCACTGGGCCTCTAGTATTATTATAAGTAATTAAATAAGACCTTAAACATGGAAAGATATCCCATGGATCAGGGGACTTAATATTGTTAGAATGATAATTATCTCCAAATTGATCTCATGGAGAGACTATATCAATAAGATGGAATTCAGAGCCAGAAATAAACTCTTACATTTATAATCAACTAATTTTTTGTGAAGGTGCTAAAGCAGATTAATGGCTGCCTGGGGCTGGAAGTGAAGATGAGGAGGGACTGCATATGGACATGAAGGATCTTTTCTGGATGATGAAAATGTTCTAAAATGGAATTTTAGAGATGGTTTCATACTGGGAAATTTATTGAGTCAGTAAACTATACATTTAAAATGGGTGGATTTATCATAGCTCAATTAAGCTGTTAAAACAAACAAAAAAATAGTTTCCTGGGGTATGCTCTCTAACAGTGGAAAGCATCACATACTGAAAAAAATTGAGGCAAAATCAGTTCATTCTGGGACTGGAGGGTACTAAATATGGAATATGACAAATGGAATATGAAATGGAACTCACTTTTGGTTTCACCTTAGCACCCACTTCTGTAAAATTCCACCTCTTTTTGAGGATAATTTTTCTTCTGCTAATACCCATCACCACCTTTCTGTTGGCTATTAACTTCTCCCTTGCATTGTAAAAGAGTTTAGTATTGAGTTCATGACCTTCCTCCCCACCCCAAATCCCATTCTGTGAGTTCTTAATAACCACGTGAATGACACATCTGACATCTAAATCCTCATAGTTTATTGTCTTTCTTCAATCCTTTTTACACCACTTTAGATAATTAGACCCATGGGCACGTATTACAACTTGTTATTAGCCATCATTTCTCTGCTACTTTACCACTCCTCTGAGTGAATACAACCTCCTGGTCTTCTTGCACTCTACTCATGTTTTTAGTGAAGGCCAGAGAGTAAATATTTTAGGTTTTTGAATCATATGGTCTCTGTCACAAATACTCAACTCTGAAGTTGTAGGGAAGAAGCAATCATGGGCAACATGTAAGCAATTGAGTGTGGTTGTCTTTCAGGGAAAATTTTATTTATAAAAATAGGCCTTAGACCAGATTGGTCTATGGGTCATAGTTTGCATTCCTCCCTCAGCTTAGAAAAAAAAAAAAAAAAAGTATATATATATACACACACACACACACACACATACATACTAGAGGCCTGGTGCATGAAATTCATGCATGGGGGTGGGGTGGGGTGGGTGTCCCTCAGCCTGGCCTGCACCCTCTCTAATCTGGGAGCCTTGGGGGCAGTCGGACATCCCTCTCACAATCCGGGATGCTGGCTTCTAACCACTCAGCCTGCCTGCCTGATGCCCCTAACTGCTTGCCTGCCTACCTGATCGTCCCTAATCGCTCACCTGCCTGCCTGATCACCCCTAACTGCTTGCCTGCCTGTCTGATTGCCCTAACTGCTCTGCCCTGCTGGCCTGATCACCCTAACTGCTTTCCCCTGCCAGCCTGATTTCCCCTAACTGTCTCTGCCTCGGCCCCACCACCATGGCTTTGTCCGGAAGGACATCCAGAAGGTTGTCCAGAAGATGTCTGGTCTAATTAGCATATTACCCTTTTATTAGTATAGATACCAAATTATTTTACTGTTTTGAGTCTATCTATATAATGAGGATAATGCTTTTCAATTCTACAAGTTTATGAGTTAAATGAGAAGATTATCTAAAAGCTCAAGTGTAATTTATCACAAAAAAGACTAAAAGAGTGTGTTATCACCAAACCAGCATTGCAAGAAATGCAAAAGGGACTGTTGTAAGAAGAAGAAATAAAGAGGAAGAGAAGAGCACAAGGATAAGAATAAGAATGGCATAGATAAGTACCTATTAATAACCTTAAATGTAAATGGATTAAATGCTCCAATCAAAAGACATAAGATAGCTGAATGGATAAGAACACATGACCCATACATATGCTAACTGCAAGAGACCTGCCTCAGAACAAAGGACTCACACAGAATGAAAGTGAAGGGATAAAAAATAATGTTCCAGGCAAATAGAAATGAAAACAAAAAACAAAAACTGGGGTAGCAATACTCATATGTGACAAAATAGACTTCAAAGTGAAGCCATAACAAGAGATAATGAAAGCCACTCAATAATACTAAAGGGTTTGATACAACAACTCTGGAAAACATATATGCACCTAATAGATGAACATCCAGATATAGATAAAAAAAACTCCTGGAGAATTTTAAGGGAGAGATCAAAAGTAAAACAATCATAATAGGGGACTTTAACACACCACTGAAATAATTTGGATGGATCTTCTAGACAAAAAAATCAACAATGAAACAGTGACCTTAAATGACACACTAGATCAGATGGAATTAATTGACATTTTCAGAACATTTCACCCCAAAGCTACAGAATATACATTCTTCTCAAGTGCACATGGGACATTTGCAAAGATAGACCACATGTTAGGACACAAATTAAGTCTCTACAAGTTCAAGAAGATTGAAATCATATCAAACATCTTCTCGGAGCACAATGACATGAAATTAGAAATAAACTATAGTAAAAACACTCAAAAACATTCAAACACATGGAGGCCAAATAGCATGTTATTAAACAATGAATTAGTTATCAAAGAGAACAAGGAAGAAATAAAAAAGCATGCTATAAACAAATGAAAACAATAACCCAAAAACCTATGCGACACAGTGAAAAACAGTTCTGAGAGGGAAGTCCATAGCATTACAGGCTTACCTTGAAAAACAAATAAAAAAGACCCTTTTAATAAGCTATCTTACACTACAACATAAAGAATTAGAAAGAGAACAAGAAAAGCACAGAATAAGTAGAAGGAAGGAAATAGTAAAGATTATGACAGAAATAAATGACATAGAGACTAAAAAAAAATACATGATCAATAAATACCAAGAGCTGGTTCTTTGAAATGAAAAGATAAACAAGGTTGATGAACCTCTAGCCAGATTCATCAAGAAACAAAGTAACAAATAAAATAAAAAATGAAAGGGGAGAAGTAGCAACAGATCCCACAGAAATACAAACAATCATAAAAATACTATGAATGACTATTTCTAACAAACTGGACAACCTGGATGAGATGTACATGTTTCTAGAAAAATACAATCATTCAAAACTCAATTAGGAAGAATCAGAAAACCTGAATAGGCCAATAACAACTGACGAAATTGAAGAAGTAATAAAATAAACTTCCAGTACACAAAAGCCCTGGTCTGGACAGCTTAACAGGGGAATTTTACTAAATATTCAAAGAAGAACTAACACTTATTCTCCTAAAAATATTCCAAAATATCCAAGAGGAAAGAATACTTCCAAACTCTTTATGAGACCAGCATTACCCTAATTCCAAAGCGTGATAAAGACATTGCAAAGAAAGAGAATTACAGGCCAATATCCCAGATGGATATAGATGCTGAAATCTCAACAAAATATTAGCAAACCAGATCCAACAATACAATAAAAAGATCATACATCATTATAGGGATGCAAGGCTGGTACAGTATTCAAAAATCAATAAATGTGATACAGCACATAAACAGATTGGAAAACAAAAGTTACATGATCATATCAACTGATGCAGAAAAAGCATTCGACAAAATACAACATCCATTTGGATAAAAACTCTTGCAAAGTGTGAATAGAGCAATCATGCTTCAACAAAATAAAGGTCATATAAGACAAACCCACAGCCAACATCATACTCAATGGGCAAAAACTAAAACCATTTTCCCTATGAACAGGAGCAAGACAAGTATATCTGCTTTTACCACTCTTATTCAACACTAGAGGCCCAATGCATGAAATTTGTGCAAGAGTAGGCCTTCCTTCCACTGGCTGCTGGCACCAGCTTCCCTCTGGCACCCGGGACCTGGGCTTCCCTCGCAGCTCCAGCTTCATTCGGAAGGTCTTCCAGAAGGATGTCTGGTCTAATTGGCATATTACACTTTTGTTATTCTAGATAGTACTGGAAGTACTAGCCATAGTAATTAGACAAGAAGAAAAAAAAAGGAATCCAAATTGGAAAGGAGGAAGTAAAACTCTTATTATTTGCAGATGACATGATATTGTACATAGAAAACCCTAAAGACTCCATAAAAAAACTAATAGATTCAATAAATGAATTCAGCAATGTAGCAGGATACAAAATTAACACGCATAAATTGATAGCATTTTTATACACCAGTAATGAACTCTCACAAAGAGAAACGAAAAAAACAATCCCATTTACCATTGCAACAAAGAAATTATGATAATTAGGAATAAACTTAACCAAGAAGGGAAAATCTTGTACTCAGAAAAATACAGGATGTTGAAAAAAGAGATAAAGGAAGATATAAACAAGTGGAAGAATATACTGTGTTCACGTCTTGGTAGAATCAACATCATTAAAATGTCCATACTACCCATAGCAATCTATGTATTCAATGCAATCCCTATTAAAATACCAATGGCATATTTCAAAGATCTAGAACAAACTTTCCAAAAATTTATATGAAACTCCAAAGACCCCCGAATAGCTGTAGCAATCTTGAGAAAAAATAATAAAGTTGGAGAATCACAATACCAGATATCAAGTTATACTACAAAGCCACTGTACTCAAAACTGCCTGGTACTGGCACAAGAACATGCATATAGATAAATGGAATAGGACAGAGAACCCAGAAATTTAGCCAAGCCGTTATGTTCAATTAATATTTGATAAAGGAGGCAAGAACATACAATGGAGACAAGACAGTCTCTTCAATAAATGGTGCTGGGAAAATTGGACAGATACATGAAAAAAAAAAAGAAACTAGACCATCAACTTACACAATAAGTATAAACTCTAAAATGGATAAAAGACTTATATGTAAGTTGTGAGACCTACATTTGGATACTATAGAAGTATCCAGAGGTTGCAAAATAGCAGACATCTCTCATAGCTATATGTTTACAGATACATCTCTTAGGGCAAAGAAAACTAAGGAGAAAATAAACAAATGGAACTACATAAAAAAAATCTTCTATACAGCAAAAGAAAACTTCCACAAAATGAAAAGAGAGAACACTTCCAAGATCATTCTATGAAGCTAACATCACCCTAATACCAAAACCAGGGAAAGACAACACAATGAAAGAGAATTACAGGCCAATATCCCTCATGAACATAGATGCCAAAATCCTCAACAAAATCTTAGCAAATCAGATCCAGCAGTACATCAGAAAGATCATACACCATGACCAAGTAGGATTTATCCCAGGGATGCAAGGATGGTACAATATCCGCAAATCAATAAACATGATACATCACATAAACAAATTGAAAGAAAAAAACCACATGGTCATATCAATTGATGCAGAAAAAGCATTTGACAAAATCCAACACCCATTTCTGATAAAAACTCTCAGCAAGGTGGGAATAGAAGGATCATACCTCAACATAATAAAAGCCATATATGACAAACCCACAGCCAACATCATACTCAATGGACAAAAACTAAAACCTTTTCCCCTAAGAACAGGAACAAGACAGGGATGCCCACTCTCATCACTCCTGTTTGACATAGTCCTGGAAGTGCTAGCCATTGCAATTGGACAAGAAGAAGAAATAAAAGGCATCCAAATTGGAAAAAAAGAAGTAAAACTGTCCTTATTCGCAGATGACATGATATTATACATAAAAACCCCTAAAGACTCCATCAAAAAATTATTAGATTTAATAAATGAATTTGGCAATGTAGCAGGATACAAAATTAATGCCAAGAAATCTATGGCATTTCTATACACCAATAGTGAACTTACAGAAAGAGAGACTAAAAAAGCAATCCCATTTATCATCACACCAAAAAAATTAAGATACCTAGGAATAAACTTAACTAAAGAGGTAAAAGACCTCTACTCAGAAAACTACAGGACATTGAAAAAAGAGATAGAGGAAGACATAAACAGATGGAAGAACATACCATGTTCTTGGATTGGTAGAATCAACATCATTAAAATGTCCATACTACCCAAAGCAATCTATAAATTCAACGCACTTCCCATTAAAATACCAATGGCATATTTCACAGATCTAGAACAAACTCTCCAAAAATTCATCTGGAATAAAAAAAGACCCCTAATAGCTGCAGCAAGCCTGAGAAAGAAGAACAAAGTAGGTGGGATCTCAATACCAGATATCAAGCTGTATTACAAAGCCACTGTTCTCAAAACTGCCTGGTACTGGCACAGGAACAGACATATAGATCAATGGAATAGAATAGAGAGCCCAGAAATTGACTCGAACCAATATGCTCAATTAATATTTGACAAAGGAGGCAAGAACATACAATGGAGACAAGACAGTCTCTTCAATAAATGGTGCTGGGAAAATTGGACAGATACATGAAAAAAAATGAAACTAGACCACCAACTTACACCATACACAAAAATAAACTCAAAATGGATAAAGGACTTAAATGTAAGATGGGAAACCATAAAAATTCTAGAGGAATCCAAAGGCAACAAAATCTCAGACATATGCTGAAGCAATTTCTTCACCAATACGGCTCCTAGGGCATTGGAAACTAAAGATAAAATAAACAAATGGGACTACATCAAAATAAAAAGCTTCTGCACAGCAAAAGAAACCATCAACAAAACAACAAGAAAGCCCACTGCGTGGGAAAACATATTTGCCAATGTCATAGCTGATAAGGGTTTAATCTCCAACATTTATAGGGAACTCACACAACTTAACAAAAGGAAGATAAACAATCCAATCAAAAAATGGGCAAAGGACTAAATAGACACCTTTCAAAAGAGGACATTCAGAAAGCCAAGAGACATATGAAAACATGCTCAAAGTCACTAATCATCCGAGAGACGCAAATCAAAACAACAATGAGGTACCATCTCACACCTGTCAGAATGGCTATCATCAACAAATCAACAAACGACAAGTGCTGGAGAGGATGTGGAGAAAAAGGAACACTCGTGCACTGCTGGTGGGAATGCAGACTGGTGCAGCCACTATGGAAGACAGTATGGAGCTTCCTCAAAAAACTAAAAATGGGACTCCTATTTGACCCAATGATCCCACTTCTAGGAATATATCCCAAGAAACCAGAAACACCAATCAGAAAGGATATATGCACCCCTATGTTCATAGCAACACAATTCACCATAGCTAAGATCTGGAAACAGCCTAAGTGCCCATCAGTAGATGAATGGATTAGAAAACTTTGGTACATCTACACGATGGAATACTATGCTGCTGTAAAAAAGAAGGACCTCTTACCATTTGCAACAGCATGGATGGAACTGGAGAGCATTATGCTAAGTGAAATAAGCCATTCAATGAAAGAAAAATACCACATGATCTCACTCATTTATGGATAATAAAGACCATTACAAACTGATGAGCAAAAATAGATACAGAGGCAGAGCAACATCGAACAGACTGTCAAACTACAGCGAGAAGGCTGGGGAGGGTTGTGTGGTGGGAGGGGGGCAGGTAAGAGATCAACCGAAGGACTTGTATGCATGCATACGAGCATAACCAATGAACACAAGACACTGGGGGGCAGGGGAGGCTAGGGGAGCGTCAAGGGGAGAAAAAAAAGGAGACATATGTAATACTCTTTGTAATACTTTAAGCAATAAAACAATTAAAAAAAAACATAAGAGAGCCCACTGTATGGGAGAACATATTTGCAAATGATACATCCAATAAGGGGTTAAGTTCCAAAATATAGAAGGAACTCATACAGCTTAACAAAAGAAAGACAATCTATTTTAAAAATGGGCAAAGGTCCTCAATAGACACTTCTCCAAAGTGGACATACAGATGGTGAAGAGACATAAAAAAATTTTCAAAGTCACTGATCATCAGAGAGGTGCAAATTAAAACGACAATGAGGTATCACCTCACACCTGTTAGAATGGCCACCATCAACAAATCAACCAAGGACAAGTGTTGGTGAGGTTGTGGAGAAAAGGGAACTCTAGTACATTGCTGGTGGGAATGCAGACTGGTGCAGCCACTGTTGTAAGCAATATGGAGTTTCCTTGAAAAATTAAAAATGAAACTCCCATTTGACCCAGTGATCCCACTTTTAGGAATATATCCCAAGAAACCAGAAATACCAATCAGAAAGCATATATGCACCCCTATGTTCATAGCAGCACAATTTACAATAGCTAAGATTTGGAAACAGCCCAAGTGCCCCTCAGGAGATGAGTGGATAAAAAAGCCTTGGTATATCTACACAATGGAATACTACATGGTGATAAAAAAGGAGGAACTCTTACCTTTTGCAACAGCATGGTTGGACCTGGAGAGCATTATCCTGAGCAAAATATATACCAGTCAGAGAAAGATAATTATCACATAGTCTCACTTGTACGTGGAATCTAATGAACAAAATAAACTGGTGGGGGAAAAGGAAAAATAAACAGAACGCACTCCACATATTGAGAAGAACCAGCCAAATCCATTCTCAGTGGTGCAGGAACTGTGGACAAGAGCTTCTGCTTTCCCTCTTTCCAGTTTTCCTGACACTTCTCCTGCTATTGTGGAAGTGACTAATTCTGCAGGACAGCAAAACAAGGCAAGAAAGGGGAAGTGCACTGTGTACAGAAATATGTGAGGTCTCAACCAAAGGTGATCCTGGACTGTGATTGGCCATATCCATCCCCTAAAACAAACTTCCGCACTCCCTCCTGGCTTCCATCTTCTGGCTCTGTGAAGTGCGCAGCTACAGGCCATCGAAAGGGATGCCTATGATTCCAGCTGGCACACAAATGGCTTTTCAGCTTTTGATCAATAAAGCTTATAGGGAAAATCCAACCCTGAAATTAATGCAAAGACGGTTCTAACCAAAAAAGCTCTGGACAACTGTAATTCCTGTGAGAGAGTATGAGAGTATGATGGAGGAAATATTCATCCACAGGTGTGGTACCTGCTAACTCGTATTTGCGGGTTTAATGGCAGAGACGGGAGGGTGATCCACAGATAGGCCAGTGCTTTTCAAATGGTGCATTACAGCTCTTTGGTATAGTAACATTGTTTACTTGGACATGAAAAATACTTTAAAAATGGGTTAAAATGGAATGGATTAAAATAGAGTAACTAG
Organism: Myotis yumanensis; assembly: GCF_028538775.1. Lineage (NCBI taxonomy): Eukaryota > Metazoa > Chordata > Mammalia > Chiroptera > Vespertilionidae > Myotis > Myotis yumanensis. Next base: position 79,057,295 of record NW_027223761.1, read on the forward strand.
AAAATACGCAGTAATATGAATGTCGTTTTATTTAGTGTGTGTGTGTGTGTATGTGTGTGTGTGTGTGTGTGTATGCTAGCGCCCTGAAATAGTCTTTGATAATTTGATATGATTTTCTTACTGTGGTCCTGGGTAAACAAGTTTGAGAAAAAGCTGCCATAATTTAGCTCTTTGCCACATACTTTTGGGATTCTGGACTTAAAAAACTAAAATCCCAACCATTCAACAGTGACAATTCTCTAGAATACATCCTTTCCCTTTATACAATCTTTCTTAACCTCGTTAGCATGAGAAGACTAAAAGCCTGAGGTGGAAGCAATCTACCTAAAGACACAAATGGGAGATTTAGAATGAAGTCTCTGGAGGCAGATAAGATTGGGGAGGAAGGGCACCAGATAAACACATGTGTGTGGATCCAAGAGAATTAGAGACCAGGATTCATTGGAGGGCACCGGAAACATGTTTTTCTTAGGGTAAACAGTTGTGCTGGGTAAAAAACTTGATGAGAGAAATGGCTCAGAGCCTGGGTGTCACTTCAAACTGAAGAAGGTCAGGAACCAAGAGTCCTTCAACCAGTTCAATTCCCTGCTTCAAAGAGGGTTGTTGTTTCTGATTTCTATAAGAACACAATAATGGAACTTTCCAGAAACCCAGGAGATAGCAGCATATAGAACATAATCCTGATCTGGAAAGCACTGAGGAGGAACCAAAATATACAGAGCAATGTCATGTTTAATTTATTTAATGTGTGATTATTTCTCCTCTTTTTTCTTATGGTGTACTCACTACGTTTCCAAATGCAACAGCTCGTAAATTACTGGTGATGCGGATATTTATCTTAGTTTCCTGGGCCATTTACTTGTCTTTAAAAGAAATAAAGGTAGGAACTTTTTCCTTTTTCAAAACTTCAGGGAAGATCACAGTGACTTTGAATACTCATCTTTCTCAAGGCAAAATTTAAGTTAAAAGCACATCATCTTAGCAACAGATATGGGTGAGAAAGTTCACTGTTTAGCCATAATCCCTCTGACAATATCTGTGCTATTATTATTTTTTTAGTGACAGGTGGGTTTCCAGCCGTCTCTATATAATTTGGCACTGCTGGCTAAAATCCTGGCTAAAAATCATCCTGGCTAAAAATTCTCTTTTGCCTTTGTCTCCGAGGCTCCAATCCAATTAAACCGGTTTCAGTTCTCTGACTTCTTCACAGCGGTTTTCTTATTCTTTGCATAGTTCAGTTAGTGTTTTTATTTTCATTTTCTGTAGTCTTTCTTAACTGATCTTGCTTCACTTTCTCCTCCTCCCAACCAGGTAGTACAAAAATGATCTTTCAGCACTTCTGTCTTCATCATCCTCTTGTCCCGATCAAATACTTTCATCATGGTTTTCACACATGACAGAACCAGAGCAACTCCTTAGCCACTCAAGGTTCTTCTACATTTGAACCCAACTTCTTTTAAAAATGTTTCTCACCTTGGTTTAATAGAAACCCCCAGCTCCAAATAAGAAGGGCCACGAGAGGAGAAACAAAGATGGCGGCATAGGTAAACACGGGAGTTTGCTGCCTCAAACAACCACTTCAAAAATACAACTAAAAGACGGAACGGACATCATCCAGAACCACAGGAAAGCTGGCTGAGTGGATGTTCTACAACTAGGAGGAAAGAGAAAAGCATACCGAGGCTCAGAGGAGGCGCAGTGCTGAAGTAAAATACTAAGGTTCGGAGTGCATGTGGAGCGGGCTGGAGGCTGAGGGCGCGGTTGTTTTCAATCGGGAGGGAGTCTCAGGCTCTGAGCTCCAGTTCCGGGCAAGTCTCTAAGGACCCAGACTCATACGGGAGAAGCGGGACTGTCTGGCATTGCTCAGAACCCTAGGGCAGCTTTCTCTCCGTGGGGCTTGCAGCGACTACTGGGACACTGAGAAGCAGAGCCTCTGAGGGCAAGACTGAGAGCAGCCATAATTGCTAACCCCGCCCTGTTGATCCCGTGGGACCCGCCCTGCCCAAGCCCTGCAGGGAGGCTTTTGCTGGATAGCCTCAGGCAAAGGCTAGATTAGCACCTCCCTAGAGATCCAGGAGCCAGGAAGCCCAGAGGTCAGAGTGGGACCATCCAGCTTTAAGCTCCGTGGAACCATAAAAGACACACTCAGGAGGCAGACTCAGTGAGCACCAAAGCCCCATCGAAGCAAGTCTAGCCCCAGAGGGGTGTCTCCAGCACAGAAGTTCTCCCACCGCAGACACAGCTGATTCTCACAGCCAATTGACCTGTAGGTCAATTCCTCACAGTGATAACTACAAAAATCAAGGCTTAACCACAACAAGACTGTGCACAAAGCCCGCAAGGGGGTGCACCAAGAGTGTCTACCTTAGGTAATTGGGACACTTAGCACAGAAAGGCACTCTATCGACACAGCGAAGCATAAAAAAATGCCGAGACAAAGAAACAGGACACAAATGACAGAATTGGAGGAAAGCAAACTGTTGGATATAGAGTTCAAAACCACACTTTTAAGGTCTTTAAAGAACTGTTTAGAAGCCCTCGAAAAGACTGGTAAGACCGCCGATAAATGTAGTGAGATCCTCAAGAAATCTAATGAGACCCTCGATGTTGTGATAAAGGACCAACTAGAAATTAAGCATACACTGACTGAAATAAAGAATATTATACAGACTCCCAACAGCAGACCAGAGGGTCGCAAGGATCAAGTCAAAGATTTGAAATACGAAGAAGCAAAAAACACCCAACCGGAAAAGCAAAATGAAAAAAGAATCTGAAAATACGAAGATAGTGTAAGGAGCCTCTGGGACAGCTTCAAGCGTACCAACATCCGAATTATAGGGTGCCAGAAGATGAGAGAGAGCAAGATATTGAAAACCTATTTGAAGAAATAATGACAGAAAACTTCCCCTACCTGGTGAAAGGAATAGACTTCCAAGTCCAGGAAGCGCAGAGAACCCCAAACAAAAGGAATCCAAAGAGGACCACACCAAGACACATCATAATTAAAATGCCAAGAGCAAAAGACAAAGAGAGAATCCTAAAAGCAGCAAGAGAAAGAAAATCAGTTACCTACAAGGGAGTACCCATACGACTGTCAGCTGATTTCTCAACAGAAACTTTGCAGGCCAGAAGGGAATGGCAAGAAATATTCAAAGTGATGAATACCAAGAACCTACAACCAAGACTACTTTATCCAGCAAAGCTATCATTCAGAAGTGAAGGTCAGATAAAGAGCTTCACAGATAAGAAAAAGCTAAAGGAGTTCATCACCACCAAACCAGTATTATATGAAATGCTGAAAGGTATCCTGTAAGAAGAGGAAGAAGAAGAAAAAGGTAAAGATACAAATTATGAACAACAAATACACATCTATCAACAAGTGAATCTAAAAATCAAGTGAATAAATAATCTGATGAACTGGTGATTGTAATAGAATCAGGGACATAGAAAGGGAATGGACTGACTATTCTTGGGGGGGGGCGGAGAAAGGGGTGTGGGGGTGAGTGAAGAGATTAGACAACAATCGTGCACCTATGGATGAGGACAGTGGGTGGGGAGTGAGGGCAGAGGGTGGGGTTGGAACTGGGTGGAGGGGAGTTATGGTGGGAAAAAAGAGTAACTAATGTAATAATCTGAACAATAAAGATTTAATTAATTAAAAAAAAAAAAAAAAAAAAAGAAGGGCCACAAGTCCAGGACATTCAGGCATTGATGTGAACTGGTGAATAATAGAGGTCTCAGACCACAGCTCAGAATGTTTCTCTTTGCAATTCCTCCCTATATATCTATGCTCTCTGCCTTTCTACCTTTAATCCTCTTCTCTTTCACACTTGTATCCTTCAATTTACACGCTCAGATCCTATCCACTACTGCTGGAGGCTAAAGCAAACAGCAATTAGCATAAAGTGCAAAAAGAGACATTGGAAGGCCAATGGACTTCGATATTCAGTGGCTCGAGGCGATTTCCCAAACTGATAATCTTTACATTGTATACCAAACTTTACCTTTGATCTGCCTGTATGCATTGCTAAAGGGCAAATGTGTATTCAGAGTGAATAAAAAGCGGACGGGACCCAGTCTCGGTGAGCCTCTTCACAAAAGAGGTTTCCACCTGGCCCCCCATGCCTTCTAAATTCATATTTCTTGTGTAGCATTTTTTAAAATATATTTTATTGATTTTTTACAGAGAGGAAGGGAGAGAGATAGAGAGTTAGAAACATCGATGAGAGAGAAACATCGATCAGCCGCCTCCTGCACATCTCCCACTGGGGATGTGCCTGCAACCCAGGTACTGCCCTTGACCGGAATCAAACCTGGGACCCTTCACTCCGCAGGCCGACGCTCTATCCACTGAGCCAAACCGGCTTCGGCTTGTGTAGCATTTTCATTTGTGTGTTGGCCCCTCCTTCAGATTCTGAACCTCACCGTGCAGGTCACGGCACGCTTCCAATATTAGTGCTTCTTAAAGTGAGATTTGGACCTGAACACCTGTGTTTGTGCATGTATGTGTAAAATGCAGATTTGAGGTCCTATTCCAGAGCTACTGAAGTCTTTTAGGCCTGAGCTTAAGTATTAACAAGCTCCCCAGTTGATTCTTATGCTAAAGTTTGAGAATCTCTGCCTATGTACTCCCAGAACTGAAATCCATTCTGATTCCCATTCTTGAAATACAGGGCGGGGCAAAAGTAGGTTTACTGTTGTGAGTACGCAAGAGTTTATTCCTGTATTATTGTTTATTAATCATTGCATTATTTTTATAGCAACACCCGTAAACCTACTTTTGCCGCACCCTGCATGTGCTGCTCATCGGGACTCTCCACCTCAGTCTTCCACTCGTGTCCCCAACAAAGAGAAACGCACTGATTTATCATCTCCCACCACCCTCCTTGGCAAAAACAAAAACAAAACAGCATCAACTGGAAACAAATTCCCTGCTCTTTCTCCTTCCTCTCCTGTGTTGTCACAGTTCATTAGTCAACCAAGCCAAACTCTCCACAAGCAGTCTCATAAATTCTACCTCCTAGATATCTCTCAAATCTATCCTGTTTTCTCCACCCTCATTGTCTAGCTTTAGTCCTAGTCCTTTGTCATTTCTTGTCTATGGTGTTGAATAGTTTTCTAATTAGTTTCCCTGCCTCCAGTCTCAGCCTACTTTAATCACTTGTTACACAATCATTTGTTTAACACTAGAAACAGCTTCATCTCCAACTCTTAGTATTTCCCTCATTCTGACATTACCCCCCCAATAATACCCTTTACTTTCTAAATTAAAATACTGTATAATTTATCTATTTATTATGTTAATTGATGATTGTCTATCTGGACCTACTACCAGGTCACCTACATGAAAGCAAGGATTTTTGTCTGTGTTTACTTTTTTGGTCTAACAAATATAGAAATGACAAATTATAGAACTAGAGAACAGAAAAATGGTTGCCAGGAGTTAAGGGATTAGGGAGGGTGGGGTAGGAGGAAATATGTGTGGCTAAAAAAAGCCAACATAAAGGAGCTTTATGGTTGGTAATGGAAATGTTCTATATCTTGACTATATCAGTGTCTACTTGCTGGTTGTGATATTTTACTAAAATTTTTCAAGCTGTCACCGTTAGGGAAACTGGGTAAAAAGTACATGAAAAAACTTTCAGGATGGCTATTATCAATAAGACAAGTGTTGCAGAGGTTGTGGGGAAAAGTATAGAAAAATAGAGTTGAATATTTAAAAAATTAAAGTGTGGAGAACAGTCTAAGATAAGAAGCAATGCTAGTTGTGTGACAAAGAAATTTTTCAGTGCTTTAAATATTAAATACCTCTAAAACTGTCAAGGAGTAAACTGATAAAATATATTTTGTGTAAAATTGAGAGACTAAATGTTACAATGTTTATTATATAAAGAACTAATAGTAACAGAAATAAAAGCATTGAAATCAAAGTAAAAGGAAATAGACCATTCAGAGGAGAAGAAGGAAGTATTCGAAGGAAACGAAGGTTGAAACACATCGGTATTAAAATAAATATAATGTAAAATAATAGTAAGTCTCCATTTTCACCAGTAATTGAATTTATTGGGGTGACATTGGTTAATTAAATTGTATAGGTTTCGGGTGCACAATTCCACAAGACATCGTCTGTATTTTGTGTTTACCACCCCAAGTCAAGTCTCCTTCCATTACCATTTATCCTTCCTTTGCCCTCTTCTACTTCCCTCAACCCCTCTTTCCCTCTGGCAATCCCCATTCTGTTGTCTGTGTCCATGAGTCTTTCTCTTTTTTCTTTGCTTAATCCCTTCACTCTTCTCACCCAGCCCTCAACCTCCTTCCCTCAGACAGCTGTCAGTCTGTTCTCTGTCTCCACTTTGTTTATTTTGTTCATTAGATTCCACATATGAGTGAAGTCATATGCTCATTGTCTTTCTCTACTGGTTTATTTCACTTAGTTTTCCAGGCCCATCCATGCTGTCGCAAGAGGTAAGATTTCCTTCTTTTCTATGGCTGAGTAGTATTTAATTGTGTAAATACTACCCAAAGCAATCTATAGGTTTAACACAATTCCTATCAAGATACCAATGGCTAGAAGGTGTCAATGGGGAAAAAAGGGACACATGTAATACTTTCAACAATGAAAATTTTTAAAAAGGCACCAATGGCATATTTCACAGAGCAAGAACAAATATTCCAAAAACTTATATGAAACAACACAAGATCATGAATAGCCTTAACAATCTTGAGAAAGAAGAATAAAGTTGGAGGAATCATGCTACCTGATATTAAACTATATTACAAGTCCATAGAATCAAAACAGCATGGTACTAGCATAAAGACAGACACGTAGATCAGTGGAACAGAATAGAGAGCCGAGAAATAAAACCATGCCTTTGTAGTCAGTTAATATTTGACAATGGAGGCAAAAACATAAATGGGGTAAACAGAGTCTATTCTATAAATGGTGTTGGAAAAGTTGGACAGATATATGCAAAAAGTGAAATCAGACCACTTTCTCACACCATATGCAAATAGCTTTAATGACAATGCTTTATACTTTAAGCAAAATTATTTAAACTGTTGAATTTTGTAAGGGAGATTTAGTCAACTGAGATATCTAAATACAACCCCTTTCTCTTGGTGAGCATTCAGCTATCCAAAGTCATCAATCAACAGGTGATTTTATATTATACTAGAGGCCTGGTGCATGGATTCGTGCACCAGTGGGGTCCCTTGGCCTGGCCTGCGGGGATCAGTGGACCTCTGAGGCGCTGCAACCTGGCTTTACTCACCAGCTCGTCGGGCTCCAGCCCACTGTCCGCGTCAATCCCGCACAGCACGAAGTAGTGTACGAAGCAGCAGGAAGCTGGGAAGGAGCCCAATCCTGGGCTGGGTGCCATGCTGCTCCCGCTCATCCCAGCCCCCACCGCTGCTCAGGCATGCAGGGGGAGTGTCTGTGGGAGAGGCTCATGCCACAGCTGCACTCACCAGCCGTCAGCCAGGCTCGAGGCTGAGGGGTGCTCCCCCTGTGGGAGTGCACTGACCACCAGGGGGCAGCTCCGGCCCTGCCCCCCATTGCCCCGCGGCTGCTGTCAGTGGCATTCCTCTGCAGGAGGTGACCAGCAGGCCAATCGCCAGCCCTGCCCCGCCCGCCCCCCCATCGCCCCTCCACTACTGCTGGTCACCGATACCTCCCGATCGCCATCCCCTCCCTCTGCCCACTGGCACCCGCCTTGGCTGGCCTGGTGCCGCCCGCTCACTGGCCCTGCCTGCCTCTGATCGGTTGTTCCTTATTTGCATATTAGGCTTTTATTATATAAGATGATTTCACTTATATGTGGAGTCTAAAGAACAAAACAGACAAGCAAACAAAATTGAAACAGACAGATACAGACTGATGGTGGCCAGAGGGGAGGGGTGTTAGGGACTATGTGAAAAAAATGAAAGGATTAAGAAGTATAGATTGGTGATTATAAAATAGTCATGGGGATTAAAGTACAGCAAAGGAAATATAGCCAATAATATTGTGTATTATGCCAGGTAGGCACTAGAAATCATAAAGTATATGATTATCTAACCACTGTGCTGTACCACTGAAACTAATAAAAAATAATATTGGATGTAAACTAATTGAAAAAATAAAATGAAGAAAAAAAGTGGATTTTTCATGAATCTTTCATTCACGCAACTATTTATTAGAATATGATATATGTGATGTTGCATAATTGTTTTGGAATAACTACCTATATTGTTCTAAAAAAGTCTTTGACAATAGTTATGATGAACAAATAGAGGGGCTCTGGTGCAAGTCCAGATCAGCTGCTGCCTGTGGCTCAGCACCAGCCCCACGCCACCTGGAAGGAGCTCTAAAGTGATCTGCAGTTGGTAGCTGCATGTGCTGGACTTGGCGGTGCCTGGGAGAGGCTATGCTGTGAACAGGGCTGACAGCCACAGGAGCCGCAGGACATCTGCTACATAAGGCCACTCTGCCAAGACTGGAAGACATAGCAGACCTACCTACTACATAGAAACAAGCACAGGGAGGCAGCCAAAATGAGGAGACAAACATCTCCCAAATGAAAAAATGACAAAATTTCAGAAAATGAATTAACAAAATGGAGGCAAGCCATGTATTGGATGCAGAGTTCAAAACACTGTTTATAAGGATGTTCAAGAAACTTAAGAAAGAAATAGATAAACTCGGTGAGAGCTTCAACAAAGAGCTAGGAAACATTTTAAAAAGTTAGAAATTAAGCCCGGCCAGCGTGGTTCAGTGGTTGAGCATTGACCTATGAACCAGGAGATCACAGTTGTATCCCAGGTTGTGGGCTCAATCCCCAGTGGGGATTAGTGTATAGGAAGCAGCCAGCAGCTGATCAATGATTCTCTCTCATCATTCATGTTTCTATTCCTCTCTCCCTCCCTAAAATAAATAAAAATATTTTTTAAAAAGTTAGAAATTAAGAATACAATAACTGAAATGAGGAAAAGATAGAAAATTGAAATGGAAAAAAGAGCTGGGGTAGTAATTAATACTGATATCAGACAAAATAGTCTTTAACACAAAAGACTATAACAAGAGACCTAAAAGGACATTTCATATACAATAGTGTCCATTGATAGATAATTGAATAAAGAAGATATGGTACATATACACAATGGAATAGTACTAGGCTATAAAAAACAATGAACTCTTACAATTTGCAACAACATGGATGAACCTAGAGGGTATTATGTTAAGTGAAATAAGTCAAACAGAGAAAGACAAGTACTATATGATTTCACTTACGTGTGGAATCCAAAAATCAAAACAAATACACAAAACAGAAACAAACTCATTGATACAGAAAATAGACTTAGGAGCTGGATGAAAAAGGTAAGGGGATTAAGAAGTACAAATTGGTAGTTTCAAATAGTCATGGGGATGTAAAGTACAGCATAGAGATATGGTCAATATTATTGTAATAACTATGGATGATGCCAGGTGGGTACTAGACTTCTTGAGGGGATCACTTCATAAGGTGCTAGTAAATACTTCAAAATCAATCAGCAAATAATATAAACTTATCCTATATAATAAAAGCCTAATATGTTAAGTGTCCAGTTGTCTGTTCAACCAATCAAAGTGTAATATGCTAATGATATGCTAAGGCCACTCAACTGCTTGCTATGATGTTCACTGACCACCAGGGGGCAGACAGTCAACCACTCAACCACTTGTTATGACATGCACTGACTACCAGGGGCAGACAGTTGACCAGTTGACCAGTCGCTATGACATGCACTGACCACCAGGGGGCAGATGCTCTGACTGGTAGGTTAGCTTGCTGCTGGGGTCCAGCCGATAGGGACTGAGTGAGATGGGCCAGACATGCTCTGGAGTCCTCCCTTGTCCCTCCCCGGCCCCAATTGTGCACCAGTGGGGTCCCTCGGCCTGGCCTGTGCCCTCTCACAATCTGGGCCCAATCCCTTAGGCCAGGCTGACAGACACCACTGGTGAACAAATTTGTGCACCGGGCCTCTAGTTTTATATAGTTAATTAAAAATATTTTTATTGGTTTCATAGAGGAAGGGAGAGGGAGAGAGAGATAGAAATATCGATGACAGAGAATCAGTTGCCCCCTGCATGCCCCAGACTGGGGATCAAGCCCACACCCTGGGCATATGCCCTAACCAGGAATCAAACCATAACCTCCTGATTCATAGGTCAACGCTCAACCACTGAGCCACGCTAACCAGGCTATATAGTTAATTTTTATGCCAGTGACTTCAAATACAATAATTGATACAAAAGGGCAGACTTGGTTCAGACCAACTTTTCCTAATCAGACTCCCTTATTGTGTCGTTGAATAATGAGAACTATTGCTCAGAGTCAGTTCAGCTGGTAGTAAAATCACTGGGCCCCATACAGGACACCTCTACATTCACCCATTGACAGACACATAGGTTATTTTCACACATGACTAATGTGACCAATTCTGCTGCAAACCTGGGGGTACAGATCTCTCTTCAAGCTCCCAGAACTATTGAACCAGAAGCTGTGGGAGGAAGCCAAGCAATCAGAGTGGCAGCAGCACTCACACAACTCTGATGTGTGCACAGGTGGAGAAGCGCGGGGAAAATGCAATGAAAGCCCAAACTACTACAGGTGGTAAAGTGAGCAGAGCATGGCTTGTTAAAAATTAGAAGGAAATGCAAAGAAATAGATATTTGATTAATTCTACATGGAACATGAGTGACTCTTTCTGGATCTCCAGACTCCTGGAATTAGCAGGAGAACAGTTTTCCAGAATCCTAACCCATTCACTCTGCCAGAATATCTTAAATAAATCCAAATAAAGAAAAAAAAATCTACAGAGAAAGTTAAGGGTGGTTCAATCCACCTAAACAGTGATTAATTCTTACTTTAATATCTGGGAAGGTATCAGGCTAACTTTCTTTCCGTTTTTTTGAAGGTCCAACATAGGAGTTGAATTGCTGAAAGATTTTACCTCCAGCAAGGTCTTACAATGCAACAGTAAGTCTATTGTGCTATTGCCTGTCATGTTCACAATCTATTCACTCGAAGGACATTCTTATTTTAAGAGATATTTGACATTTACCTTAATTTTTTTTCTATATTTACAAGGTGTTGTTTAAAAAAAATTTTTTGTTAATCCTCACCGAAGAATGTTTTTCCATTGATTTTTAGGGAGAGCAGAAGAGATAGGGCAAGACAGAGAGAAACATCGATGTGAGAGAAACACACCAATTGGTTGCCTCCTGCACGAGCCCCAACCAGGGCCCAGGCTGGGGAGGAGCCTGCAACTAAGGTACATGCCCTTGACTGGAATCAAACCCGGGACCCTTTGATCTGCAGGCCAATGCTCTATCCACTAAGCCAAACTGACTTGGGTTACATTTACCGTTTTGATCTCTCATTTCCTGTGACAGATAGTATCAGTTGTTTTGGGATTTATACAAGAGATTTTATTTTTGTAGGAGTTGCATTTTTTGTCTGGAGTCAGATATAAAAAACTTGGCAACCCTTAATTTTAGCTACCTATTCTCAAAATGTGCAGGTTATTGTTGTTATTTTTTAAAATCCTCATCTGGGGAGATTTTTTCCATTGATTTTTAGAGAGAGTGGAAGGGAGAGGGAGAGACAGAGAGAAACACCAATGTGAGAGAAACACATCGATTGGCTGCCTCCTGCATGCATGCCCCCAACCAGGGCTGGGAGCCTGTGACCAAGGTAGGTGCCCTTGACAGGAATCGAACCTGGGACCCTTCAGTCTGCAGGTTGACGTTTTATCCACTGAGCCAAACCGGCTAGGGCCATACAGGTTAATTTTATTTAAACTTGAGATTTATTTCTGAAAAGCCAATAACTGGGTACTGGTGCTCTGTGAAAATGTGTCAGGTGAAACTCGGAGTTAGGAAATTCCTTTGGAGGTTTCTAACCTGTTTTTCAGCCAAACCATCTCAGTGAAAGGCCCATAAACTAGCAATTTTTGTGATTTTCCCCCTCAATTTTATCACATGGACTTCAATATAAAACCATCTCACTCATAAAAGTGATGTTTCTGCTGCTCTGAAATTAAAGTGAATTTCAGAAAAGTAAAAGACTTCTGTTATAACAGTCAACAGAGCCTACATTCACTCTGTTCACGAATTCAGCAAATATTTATTGAGGACCTACTCTAGGCAAGGAATTTTGCAAAACCCTGTGGAGAACATAGGTATAAATAAAGAGCCCATTCTAAAGTTCACGCTCTGTGGAAAAGTCAGATTCCCTTTCTGCTGTGGCAACCATCTTCCATGCCCAACTTTTACACCAAAGAAGGTTCTTAGATTCTTGAGACAACTTGAGTCCTCTTAATCTCTCTGGTTTCTCTGTTGCCTGGACAGTAATTTCTAGTAAAGTCGGTGGTTTCTTAGAAGATAGTGCCAGACTGTTATTTTTTCAGAGCCATTTATAAACCTGGTATAATTTAATATGGATAAGTTTAAGCTCCTAAACTTATACCCCCAAATCCCAACAATCTTGGTAGGTGACACAGAAGGTGTGGCTTTAAAGTGGCACAAATATAAAAATGTGCTGAGTTCTACCTAGTGGAAGCCTGATATGAGTCAGTGAAGACAGCTTAGGCTACTCTGTAAAAGAATCCTCTCCGAGGATACATTTATTGATTTCAGAGACTGAGGAAAGGAGAGAGAAAGAGAGAGAGAGAGAGAGAGAGAGAGAGAGCAGTCGCCTTTCCTATGAGCCCGGACTGGGGATACAACCCCTAACCTGGGTATGTGCTCTGACTGGGAATGGAACCCCCACCCATTTTGGTGTACAGGACGATGGCCCAGGACTAGGCTACTTTTACAGCAGAGTATTCAGAATAAGGAGGTAATGGGTCCTATCTTTTTCTGCACTAACCAGACCGCACAGACTATTACGTTCAGTTCTGAGCACAACAATGAAACATTTAAGGGGTGTTAGAATTAGCCAGAGAACATGATTCTGGCACACACAAAATAAGATGTATGTGGCACTCATTTCATAAATGTTCAAGTGTTTTTCATGGATAAGTAGCGTGGAGAGGGGAGATTTACAATTCCGCAAGGCCAATGTCATCAGCACAGCGATCAGCGGGGACACCGAGTTCTGCTGCTTCACGGCCAAACATTTCCTCCTGATTTGGCCAGCTGTCTCCCGGTCCAGTGGCCTGAGCTGTAGCCACGGAAACATGTGAATGTGCAAGAGAAAATCTACCCCCGCACCAGGAAAAACTACTCAGCGGGAACGCTGTATCCTCCCTTTATGATGAACTTGTTTAACACATATTTGTGGAAGAGCAGAGGGCAGAGGTAGAGAAGGGTGGAGGGAAAGAGAAAGGGGTGCGGGGAGAAAACGAGAGAGGTGTTTCCTAAATTATTTGTGGTAACAAAAATGACTTACTGTGGGAGTTTTTATTGCCAGAGAGTTAGAACTTAGAAAAGAAATGCCAGGTTGGAATGAAGATACCTTTCCCAGGGGTTATACTGTGGAAAAGGCGGGTCACATAATTTTGCAACAGATGGAGTAAAATGAGACTTATTTACCTCATGGGAGATTCAACATTGTGTCAACGATTAATACATACAAAAAGTTCTGAAAGTATTTATGTTATTTTATTTAGAAATTACAGTTGCATTTTGGAGATTATTTTTACCTAATTTGAATTCTTTGCTTTTCTTTTCTGATTAGGGTTTTTAATAAAATGTTACATTTTGTATTTTATTCACAAATATTAACATTTTTCTTCTTCTTCATCTTATATTCTTATAAAGAGTTCCAAATTTTGTTAAGATTTTAATGTATTTGGTAAAGTTCACTACCTCCCATAGGCAGCAAATCTATTCTAGCTAGAAATGATCTTGGATAGAATTTTAGACATGTTGTGTGCATTTGAAAATTTCATCTTTATTTTCCTTTTGTTAAGAGATTTATCAACTTCTTTTCCACTAGCCTTCAAATATTTTGACCACCGTGGAACCGGGGTCTTTAAACCACATGCTTCTGGATGCTGAAAGACATTTTGATTCAGTGGGAAAAGCATGGTCATCCATTTATTACCACGAATCTGTTCTCTGTGAAAGATGAACACTATATCCCACGGGAAATTGACCAGGTAGCAGGAGACAGAGACACAGCACTACAGACCCTTTCCCATCAGCATTTTCATCAGAAGGGCCATCAATTTGCAAAAGGCCATTGAATGTCTGCTCTTGCACAGCCCGGAGACCAAGGTGATCCTTAAACAGCAGCGGTTCTGAACCTGTGGGTCGCGACCCCTTTGGGGGTGGAACGACCCTTTCACAGGGGTCGCCTAAGACCATCGGAAAACACATATATAATTACATATTGTTTTGGTGATTAATCACTATGCTTTAATTATGTTCAATTTGTAACAATGAAATTGGGGGGTCACCACAACATGAGGAACTGTATTAAAGGTAGAGGCATCAGGAAGGTTGAGAACCACTGCTTAAACAGTAAACACCAGGGAGCTGTGTCTGCATACAGAGATGTTTAGTGACGTTCATGGCTTTAGTCAGAATCTTATCATGAGGGACATTTATGTGGATCTCAGTATGGGTATTAATGATGCCTAGGACATGACTATTGTATATGGCACTAACCATGCCCATTCACTTGATTATGTGATTGGAAATCAGATGAACATGTTGTTTTGTTGTTGTTGTGTGTGTTTTTTTTAATATATATATATTTTATTCATTTCAGAGAGAGGGAAGGAGAGGGAAAGATAGAAACATCAACAATGAGAGAGAATCATTGATCAGCTGTTTCTTGCACCGGGAATTGGCCCACAACCTGGGTATGTGCCCTGACCAGGAATTGAACTGTGATCTCCTGGTTCATAGCTCAATGCTCAACCACTGAGCCATGCTGGCCAGGCCAGATGAACATGTTTTTAAATTATATTTTTTAGAGGAAAAATACAAAAAAGCACTACTAACCATTCTTTATAGATGACATCACTTATCCTACAAGGGTAGTTTAAAACAATTTAAGGGAGGAGGAAATAAAATTAAAATTTTTTCATTCTAGTAAAATATGCATAACAAAATTTGCCATTTAAATAATTTTAAAATGAATAATTTAGTGGCATTATGTACATTCACAATGTTGTGCAACCATCACCACATTCTAGCCTCAGAACTTTTTCAATATCCCAAATAAAAACTCTGTACCATTAAACAATAACTCCCCACTCTCCCTTTCTCTCAGCCCCTGGCCACCACCATTCTACTTGCTGTCTCTGTGAATTAGACTATTGTCTGTAGCTCATACTAGTCAGATTATACAGTATTTATTCTTTGGGGCCCAAGGCTTGGAAAAGCAGGCCTTGATGTACATCTTGGTCCTTTCCAAAGGCACCCAGACCCAGAAGAGGGAGTCATAAGCTGTGGACTGTTGATAGCTCCAATAAGGTACACAGGACCATTCAAAACAGCATGTGACATTGCCCTGCATTAGAGACTGAGATGTGTAGCATATCTACTAGTACACAGTCACAAACCCAAACAGGCAGCCAAAATAGGGAGACAAAAAACAAACAAACAAGCCCAAACAAAAGAAAACGAGGATTCTCTCAAAGAAGAGATAAATGAAATGGAGATAAGAAATTTACTGGATACAGAGTTCAGAATAATGATGGCAAAGATGCTAAACAGCATGAGGAAGAATATAGTAACTATGAATAACGACATAGCATTAATAAAGAACACATTAGAAGAAATACACAGCAGATAAGGGGAAGCCAAGGATTGGATCAGTGAATTAGAAGACAGAAAAAAAACCCACTCAATCAGAGAACCAAAAAGAAAAAACAATTATAAAACAGAAGGACAGCTTAAAGGAGCAACATGAATCATAACAGTATTTTCATAATGGGAGTGCCAGGAAAAGAAAAAAAGTGAGCAGGGGACAGAGAACATGTTTGAAGAA
Organism: Myotis yumanensis; assembly: GCF_028538775.1. Lineage (NCBI taxonomy): Eukaryota > Metazoa > Chordata > Mammalia > Chiroptera > Vespertilionidae > Myotis > Myotis yumanensis. The sequence goes on from NW_027223761.1 coordinate 79,073,260, forward strand.
ATAATGGCAGAAAAGTTACCTAATCTGGTGAAGGAAAAAGTCACATGAGTTTAGGAGGCAAGAAGAACCCAAACAGGCCCACACCCAGACACATCATAATTAAAATGCCCCAAATTAAAGACAAAGAGAGAATCTTAAAGGCAGCAAGAGAAAAGCAATTTGTTAGCTACAAAGGAGCTCCCGTAGGATGTTAGCTGATTTCTCATCAGAAACTCCACAGGCCAGAAGGGAATGGCATGAAGTACTCAAGGTAATGGAAAGCAAGGATCTGAAACCAAGATTACTATATCCAGCAAGACTATCAATCAAAATAGATGGTAAAATAAGGAGCTTCCCAGACAAAAAAAAAAAAAAAAAAAAAAAGGATAAAGGAATTTGTCATCATCAAACTAGCACTGCAAGAAATGCTAAAGGGACTGCTGTAATGAGAAGAAGTAGTAGAGAGAGAAACCTAGTAAAATGAGTAAATAAATGGCAATAAATAAGTACCTATCAATAATAACCTTAAGTGTAAATGGATTAAATGCTCCAATCAAAAGACATAGGGTAGCTGAATGAATACAAAACATGATCCAACTGTATGCTGTCTATAAGAGACCCACCTCAGAACAAAAGACTCACACAGAATGAAAGTGAAGTTAAGAAAAAAATTTCCCATGCAAATGGAAATGAAAAAAAAAACAACAACTGTGGTGGCAACATTCATATATGACAAAATAGACTTCAAAATGAAAGCCATCACAAGAGACAATAAAAGTCACTACTAAAGGGATTGATCCAATAAAAGGACATAATCCTGGTAAACATACATGCACCCAATAAAGGAGTGCCTAAATATACAAAATAACTTCCACAGAACTTTGAGGGAGAGATTGACAGCAATACAGTCATAGTAGGGGACTTCACTGATAGATCTTCTAGACAAAAAAATTAACATGGAAACAGTGACTCTAAATGACACACTGGATCAGATGAATTTAATTGACATTTATAGAACATTTCACTCATTGTATGGGAGGACAGACTTGACAATGATACCTCTGATGAAGAGTTAATATAAAAAATATATAAGGGACGCCACTTCTCCAAAGTGGACATACAGATGGCCAAGAGACATATGTAAAAATGCTCAAAGTCACTGATCATCAGTGAGATGCATATTGAAACAATAATGAGATATCACCTTACACCTGTTAGAATGGCTATTATCAACAAATCAACAAATGACATGTGCTGGCAAGAATGTGTAGAAAAGTGATGGTGGGAATGGAGACTGGTGCAACCATTATGGAAAACAGTATGGAGTTTTCTCAAAAAATTAAATATGGAACTGTCATTTGATCCAGTGATCCTACTCCTAGGAATATTTCCAGGAAACCCAAAATATCAACCCGAAAGAATGTATGCACCCCAATGTTCATATCAGCACAATTTACAATAATAGCCAAGATCTGGAAATAGACCAAGTGCCCATCAACAGATGAGTGGATAAAGAATGTGTAGTACATTTACACCATGGAATACTATGCAGCAGTAAAAAAGAAGGACTGCTTACCCTTTTAGACAGCATGGAGTTATCTGGAGAGTATTATGCTAAGCAAAATAAGCCAGTCAGAGAAAGATAAGTATCACATGATCTTACTCGTATGTGGGACCTAATGAACAAAATAAACTGTTGAACAAATTAGATCCAGAGATATAAAAGCATGGAACAGACTGTGGAACTCAGAGGGAAGGCAGGGGAGAGTGGGTGGGAGGAATCAACCAAAATACTTGTATGCATAGATGCCTAACCCATGGACACAGGTGATAGGGTTATGGAGGCCTAGGGCAGTGGTGGGCTAGAAGGGGTCAATGGGAATAAAAAGGGGACATAGCTAATACTTTCAGCAATAAAGATTTTTTAAAAAATTAGTGCAAAGATGAATAGAGATTAGAAAAACAAAAATGGACAAATCCTTAGCTAGACTACCTAGGGAAATGAGAGAAGAATCAAATAGATAAAATTAGGAGGATAGAGGATACATTACAACTGATTTTACAGAAATAAAAAGGAGTATTAGAGAATTCTATGATCAATTATATCTCAACAAGCTGGACAACGTAGAAGAAATGGGTAAATTCCTAGAAACATAAACCTTACCAAAACTGAATCCTGAAGAAATAATAAATCTGAACAGACCTATAACTACATTGAATACAATGAGGATATGGAAACATTAACCAAAAACCTTCCAACAAAGAAAAGCCCAGGTCCAGGTGGCTTCACTGTAGAATTCTACCAAATTTTTAAAGAAAAATGAATACCAAACCTTAAACTGCTCCTCAGAGCAGAAGGGGACACTTCCAAAACACCTTCTATGAGGCCAACTTTATTCTGATACGAAAGACACAACAAGAAAACTACAAATCAATATCCCTGATGAATATTGACACAAAATCCTAAACAAAATACTAGCAAACTACTAGTAAATTCAACAGCACGTTAAAAAGATAATACTTCAGATCAAGTGGGACTTATATCTGGAATCAAAGATAGTTCAACATACAAAAGAAAATCCATGTAATGCACCACATTGACAAAATAAAGGACAAAAACCACATGATCATCTCAATTGATGCAAACTCAATACAATCCTTATCTCAATTCCAATGGCATTTTTTTTTGCAGAAATGGAAAAAAAATCATAAAATTCCAAGTGGGATCTCAAGGGAGCTAAAACAATCTTGAAAAAGAACAAAGTTGGAGAATTCAGACTGCCTAATTTCAAAATGATACTACAAAGCAACAGTAATCGCGATATTGTGGCACTGGCATAAAGACAGATATACAGACTGATAAGACCAGATAGAGAGCCCCCAAATAACTCCTTGCACATATGGCCAGATGATTTTCAACAAGGATGACAAGCCTACACAGTGAAGAAAGGACAGTCTCTTCAAGAAACAGTGTTGAGAAAACTGGATATTCCATGCAAAAGAGTGAAGTTGGACATCTACCTAATATCATATACAAAAATTAAGGCAAACTAAATTAAAAACTTACTTAAGCATAAGACCTAAAATTATTAAACTCACAGAAGAAAACATAGGGAAAAGCTCCAGAACATTAGATTTGACAATGAGTTATTTTATATAACATTATAAGCACAAAAATAGGCAAATGGGAGTATACCAAACTTAAAGCAAGTTATGTCAAAGAAACAATCAATAGAGTGAAAAATAACTTGCAGAATGGGGGAAAACAATTGGAAATCATGTATGTGATGAGGTTACTATCAAGAATACATAAAGAACCCCTACAACTCAACAGCAACCACAAAACAAATAATGATTTAAAAGTGGGCAAAGGACTTGACTTGACATTCCTCCAAAGAAGACATACAAATGGCCAACAGGAATATAAAAAAAATGCTCAACATCACTAATCATTAGGGAAATGCAAATCAAAACCACAATGAGACATCATCTACACCCTTCAAGATGGCAACTATCAAAAGAACAGAAAACAAGTGTTGGTGAGGATGCAGAGAAGTTGAAACTCTTATGCACTGTTGCTGGGAATGTAAAACGATGCAGCTATTGTGGAAAACAGTATGGAGTTTCCTCAAAAAAAAAAAAAAAAAAAAAGTAAAACTACCATATGATTCAACAATCCTGCTTCTGGGTATGTATTCAGAAGGACTGAAATAAGAATACCAAAGACTTATGTGCACTCCCTTATTCACTGCAGTATTATTCACAATATTCAAGATATGGAAAAGACCCAAATATCCATTGACAAGTTGATGAAAAAAGAAAATGTGGTGTATACATTCAATGAATATAATGCAATCTTTAAAAAGAAGGAAATCCAGTCACATGCTACAATGTGGATGAAACTTGAGGACATGATGCTAAGCAAAATAAGCCAGTAGCAAAAGGACAAATATACGATTCTAAAGTAGTCAAATATTACAGGATTCCAAAAAAGTCAAAATCGTAGAAACAATACTGAAAGGTGGTTATCAAGAGCTGGGTGGTGGTTAGTGGGTTTAGAGTTTTAGTGTTGTACTAAGGAAGCTCTGAGGTCTGCTGCATAACAATGCGAGTACACTTACTGCTACTGAACTGTACACTGAAACATGGTGAAAATAGTAAATTTATGTGTTTTTACACATCACACTCATACAACCTGATGTTTTTGCTCTTTCATAGCAAATAAACTTCACAGTGGAAATGAAGACGATGTCATTTCTTTCCCAACCACCTGAAATGAAACAGTCTCCATTGATCAGTACCTGTTAAAAACTTGAATTATTTATTTCTTTCCATAATGATTAATATTGTTAAAAAACCAACTGTTTGTTCTCTGTTAATAAAGCAGCATGTGAATTGGCTGTGTAGATAGGTGCTGCCATAGTAGGAGTAACCCCAATGCTTTCCTATTTACACCATAGCTCATCAAATAACTTACATGAACATTCTCCCTCTACAGCATGAGTTTTTAATGACAACCAGAAGCAAGTAATCAAGTGCTGCCATCTCTTATAAATGCTTCACAGATGCCAAGAACTTATTCATACTCTGCGTATCAATCGCTTCAACCTACTATAACGCAAAAGGTGTTCTAGGACACACCTTTCACTTCACATTGTATGTTATTGACATTGTGTTTATAAGGCAGTATCGTTTGATAAAGGAGTTTTGCCAACAGTTCCTCCTGATCTGGCACTAGAAAAGCAGATTGCTTTAGCAGAGTTGTCACTGTGTTTGTCAGACAATTATAGAAAACCTCTTTGTTAGACAGGACTTACATACAGTGATAGAAATCCACCTCAAACTAGCCTAAGGAGGGGTGGGAAGGAACACGTTGACTCATAACTGAAATTGTAGAGGGAAAAAGTTGAGGGATATCTCACTGAGAAGCTTAAAGAACACTGTTAGGCCCCTGCCCTTCCTTGCCATTTCTTGGTTCTATGTTTTACTGTTTGTTTCACTTTCAGGCAAGTTCTTTATACATGACAGCTGAAAGGTTGCACAATCCTCATGGCTTGTGATCCCTGAGGAATAGAACCCTCTCCTAATGCCTATAGATGGATAAGTGACATAGAGAAGACTCCGGTTGTCCCAGATTGGGACATGTGTCCATGGTGGAACCAATGACAGTGATCAGGAAGATAATTTTGATGATTAAGACTAGTGCATATACTAATTTCTGTGGCCAAGATTCCATTGCCACAAGTGAAGAAAAGAATATAGACATAAAGTATTTTTCTTCTACTGCAGACATATTTAACAAAGTCTTCATAAAGAGGCAAATAGATCACTGGTCCCATAAAATTTAATGATGTGATTCAGTGTTGTATTTTTTACATTTTTTTATTTAATGGTATAAAATCACCACATTCATAGATGTTTGAAAAGAAGTTCTTTAGAATTGAAAATTATTTTTCATTGAAGTATTTGTGTTACTAATTTTATCAGTACTCTTTAATAATCAACTGTTAAGCCTTTGGTTTATTTATTTTGTGGTGAGTGTGTAAAATTATATAATAGAAACCAATAAAATGTAAATTTAACCCATGTAAAGAAAACTTGCATGACATAAAAATATGTTCACGAAGATAAACTGTTTCATGTCAAGAGTAACTGACCAAACAGACCTTCTGATTCATGCACCACGTTTGAGAAAGCAGTTTTTATTAAAAATATAGGGACAGGTTGGGAAGATTATAATTTTACCTGACAATATAAAAAGTCTTCTATGGCTTTAGTTCTTTGTGTTAGAAAGGATTTTTTTTAAAATTTTTTACAGACAATACAAATCCACCTCAAAATAGCCTAAAGAGGGGTGAGAAGGAGTGTATTTCACTTTAAATTTATGAAACGTAAGTTAATAAAGTGTTTAAGTGACTTTCTTTGAGAACTACCAAACATCTCTGACCCCTGATAAACTATTGCAGGCCATAGTCTGTGACTAGCACTTTTTCCTACAAGTCAACTCCCCCATGAGCTAGGCAACCTGTGAAGCTTTTCAAAAACATGGTTGCCAGCCTAACTTCTGACTAGCCAAATAAGATGAGAATTTCCTGGGTGATGCCCAGGAACCTATATTTTTAGTCTTCCAATGCAATTCTAATGCAGCTATTCTGGCGTCTGGCAATAGGATCCATTTAGGAATCACATCCTCAAGGATTTCCTCTCCATTATATTCCCTGAGGTCAAACAGCTTGCTCATGTCCACTGGCTCCTCCTCAGTTCTTATCCAAACCTCTCGCCTGGCTGGATCCTCACCACAGAATGCTGTTGGGAGCAGAAGGAAGAGGCTCCCAAGATAAGTAACTCATTATCCTTGTGGGAACTTCGTCAGCCACGGGACAAGGAAAGCAGCCTCAGTGGGGCCTGATCACCAGGCAGCTTGACTCTACCCTCACCTACTCTGGAAACTAGGTCTTCATGCCTCCTCTTCTATTGCATTTCATCAAAAAGGGGATTCTGGCCCAGTTAGTGTGGTTCAGTGATTGAGTGTCGACACAGGAACCAGGAGATTGTGGTTTGTTCCCTGTCAGGGCACATGCCCAGGTTGCGGGCTTGATCCCCAGAAGTGAATGTGCTGGAGGCAGCCAATCAATGATTCTCTCTCATCATCTATCCCTCTCCCTTTCTTTCTATCTAGAAATCAATAAAAACATAAAAAAGGGGTTCTGGTGTCCAAGGAAGGTCACTACATTCCCTACATATTGGTTACCCCAGGAACAGGGCAGGGGTGATGAGGTATAACAATGCTCTGAAATATAGGTAGGTGTACTTCTTGCATCCTTTATTTATCTCTGTGTTAATTTTCTGGATCTCAGATATACATCCTTCCTATAGGGTGGGACCCGGGCAGAGACATAATCACGTGGCACTGTAGTATTTGGTCAGCATGCATTGAGAAGCCCAGAACTGCATGGTGGTAAAGCAGAGAAAGCTCAGCACCAGCTCTATTGTCCTGAGCAATACAGCTCTACCCCAAAGCTGCATATCCTGATAAGCCAAATAAAAGCCTGTGAGTAAAAGGACCTTCCCTACACAGAAGGCAGTTTGGTATCAGGCCATGGTCACTTGGTTATGCCCTTTAGGGGGTAGACAGGTTGTGTTTCAATGTCCTATACTTCAAGCAGTTGAATGTATTCCTTCCAATCACAACGAGCACATTCTTTAAGAACATTTGGGGACCTACAACCAAGATTACTCTACCCAGCAAAGCTATCATTTAGACTTTGAAGGTCAGATAAAGAGTTTCACAGACAAGAAAAAGCTAAAGGAGTTCATCTCCACTAAACCAGTATTACAGGAAATGTTGAAGAGTATTCTTTTTTTAAAAATAGATTTTATTGATTTTTTTTTTTTTTTTTTTTTTTTTTTTTTTTTTTTTTTTTTTTTTTTTACAGAGAGTAAGGGAGAGGGATAGAGAGTTAGAAACATTGATGAGAGAGAAACATCGATTCAGCTGCCTCCTGCACACTCCCCACTGGGGATGTGCCAGCAACCAAGGTACATGCCCTTGACCAGAATCGAACCTGGGACCCTTCAGTCTGCAGGCCAATGCTCTATCCACTGAGCCAAACCAGTTAGGGCTGAAGAATATTCTTTAAGAAGAGGAGGAGGAGGAGGAGGAAGAGGAGGAAGAAGAAGAAGAAGAAGAAGAAAAAGAAGAAGAAGAAGAAGAAGGAGAAGAAGGAGAAGAAGAAGGAGGAGAAGAAAAAGAAGAAGAAAAAGAAGAAAAAAAGAAGAAAATATGAACACTAAAAAGGTAATAAATACATATCTATCAAAAATTGAATCTAAAAATCAAAATAAACAAACAAAATAAATGAACAAAATAAACTGGTGAAAAAAATAGAACCAGAGGCATGGAAACATGGAACAGACTAATGAATCCCAGAGGGAAGAGGGGAGGAGGGGCAGGAAGAGATTAACCAAAGAACTTATATGCATATATGTATTACCTATGAACACAGACAATAGTGTGGTGAAGGCACGGGGCTGGGGGGGATCTGGGTGGAGGGGGTCACTGGGGGCGGGTCAGGGAAGGGAGGCCAGCTGCAATACTTTCAATAATAAAGTTTTTAAAAAAGAACAATTGGAATAAATAAATATGTGGTGTTAGTTTACCGCAGGGGTCAGCAAACTAATGGCTGCCAGCCAGACCCAGCCTACAGCAAGTTTTTAGGCTATCTTTGAGCTAAGAATGATTCTTACCTTTTCAAAGGTTTGTAAAAATAAAGAATAACCTGTGGCCAGCAAGCTCTAAGATATTTACCATCTGGCCCCTTATAAGAAAATGTGCTGATCTTTGTCTTAAAGTCCCTTTAGACTGAGGCAGTTACTACCTGACTGGCTCTCATCTTAATGTAACTCTTCATGGCTCCACTATGAAGACCAGCTAAGAGTCATTTCTGACCTAGTTCACATACCTGTCCTGTATCTGTGTGTGGTGTGTAGGTAAATGTTCTACACCCTGAACAAAAAAGCCCTGATATGTAGCATCTGCCAATTTCTGTGGTGTAAATACTTCCATTCATGGCTGATTCAAGCTGCCAACATGATGTCACTGAACATGGTATTAGGAACCATGTACATAATCAGATGTTGTTAGATGGTGGGAGCTGACTCCAGTATACCACTGCCTGATCCCAAAAGGTGTGAGGCATCTGGTATCGAGGAAAGACCATTATCCTATAGTTAAACATTCTTATGTTCAAACTAGAGGCCCAGTGCTCAAAATTTGTGCACTCAGGGGTGGAGGGGGTTGTGGGGGAGGTCTCTCAGCCTGAATTGCGAGAGGGTGCAGGCCAGGCTGAGGGATCCTACCGGTGCACAATCAGAGTTGGAGAGGGATGCGGGAGGTTGGCCAGCTGGGGAGGGACTGCGGGAGGGCTCCAGGGTGTGTCCGGCCCATCTGGCTCAGTCCTGATTGGCTGGACCCTAGCAGCAAGTTAACCTACCGGTTGGAGCGTCTGCCCCCTGGTGGCCAGAGCATGTCATAGAGAGTGGTTGAGCAGCCTTAGCATATCATTAGCATATTATGCTTTGATTGGTTAAATGGCGGACCCAATGACCGGACACTTAGCATATTAGGCTTTTATTATATAGGATACTATCTTCACCACTTAACTAGTTGGGTAACCTTCAAAAAGTCAAATAACCTCAATGAGCTTGTTTTCTCATTTTTAAATTCGAAATAATTCCATATACCTCTCAGGGAGAAGGGATTGAGAAGAGTAAGAATAGATATGAGTGAATACACCACACAGTGCTTGGTACATACCATCCCCACTTTCCCTCCGCTGCCCAATGTCAGGTTGCAGGTTTTTCATTCCTCCCTCCATTTCTTCCACAGCTCTCTGCTTAATCCAGGACTAGACATGGCCCAGTGGATCCTCCCGCTGAGTCTGTTGTGGAGCTGAGGGTCACCAGAGGTATTGGGGTGCCAGGAAATGTTTGAGGTCTGAGAGAGTTGGCTAGGGCCTTAGGAGCAGAACAAACTCAGAATTTTGGGTGGGCTACCCTGAGGACAAGTCTGTCCAAGGAGAAAATGTTCAGTAGATGCTACTTTAAGGGCTGAGTTCTAGCCTTATTTTGTCTGTATCAACATGCCTGGAAAATTATATGGGCTATAGGAGCCATTTAATATATAATTGCTGGGTGAATGAATGATGGATGTATCTGCCCATAAATTGATACAATCATAATCAAATAGTGATTGAGAGATTGGGCTCTGAACAGCCTGGATTTGAATCCCAGTTTTGTCCCTTATTAGCTGGACAAGTTACTTAACCTGTCTGTACCTCAGTTTCATTATCTGTAAAGTGGGTAATAATACTATTTACATCATAGAATTGATTTAAAATACTTAGTAAAATAAGACTGGAACAATATAAGTAAGCAATAATGTAAGCTACTATTATTTTTATCATCAAAGTCAACATTAACAATAGACACTCATTGATATCTACTGTGCATAATGTTCTTTGCTTAATCTACCAGTCGGACCATCATTTCGAGGAAAGGAAGCATGTCACAATATGATAGCACCACTCTATATGTCAGGATGCCTACTTTTATTTATTTATTTTTTAAAATATATTTTATTGATTTTTTTTTTTTTTTTTTTTTTTACAGAGAGGAAGGGAGAGGGATAGAGAGTTAGAAACATCGATGAGAGAGAAACATTGATCAGCTGCCTCCTGCATACTCCCTACTGGGTATGTGCCTGCTACCAAGGTACATGCCCTTGACTGGAATCGAACCTGGGACCCCTTAGTCCACAGGCCCACGCTCTATCCACTGAGCCAAACCGGTTAGGGCAGGATGCCTACTTTTAATAAACCAAGTTCACTGTAGTGAAATAGTTCTATTCTTTTGGTCTCTCATGCTCATCAGATTGAAGGAGCCAAGGTTTCAATGAAATCCTGAAGCGAGGTGAGCTTGCAGTGTTGAAGTTGGCCATCCTTCCTGAAGGCCCTCCTTCAGGTCCTGGCCTTTAGAGAATCCCGCCAGACTCTCCTTTGCCCAGGTGTTCACTCACCTGCGGCAGGACTGTAGCGACTCCTCGGAGGGCCGCCTTGAGGCTAAGGCTGTGCCCACTAGATCTGAGCTGGCAGTAGTGTTCAGCGAAACCATCTGATTGAGCTTATTCATGATTTCTTTTAAGTTCTTGAATCAGTCATTGTTGCTCCGTGTGCCTCAGGGCTCACAAATGATCCTTCAGAGCAGGACTGAAACGATAAAGAACAGACTAAGTGCTCTGTGCAAATCACAAAGCTTGTCTCTGTTATTATCTATGTTGGTGGGTATATAACTTTACATGTGTAACCTGGTGCTATCTCTTGTTCGGATTATGCCTGTTTCTAGATTCCCATTGTTAAGAGAAAGATAGCCCGAGGGCACCTGTGATGGAAATCAGGGAGTCAGAAGTAGTGAGATGAATAAAAACAAGTGAGAATTAGCTGACAGAAAAAAAATGGAGTAAAAATATGGTGATGATAGCTTTGGGGAGTTAACGACGTGTCAGCCACATATGAAAGGGTTTTAGGATTGATATTATGCTGTAGTTCCCATCATAACCCCCAAGGAAGGTACTAAAATCATCTCATGAGAAGACTGGGCCAGAGAGAGGTTAAGTAATCAGCCAATGATCCGTGGCTGGACCAGGGTTTGAACACAGGTCTGACTAAAGCTTATGCCTTTACTGACTGTACTGCCCACGACTAGAATTAGGAAGGAGGATGTAAATACAAAAGAGAAAGGCGTGTCAAAAGAAAGCAGACGGAATGAAATAAGGGCCCCCTAGAAATGTGAGCAGCATAGAGGAAGAGGGAATTGGAAAAGCTTGACTGGAAAGAGATAGTATTACAAACAAGAGGAGAGCCCTAGCTTGTTTTGCTCAGGGAATAGAGCATCGGCCCGAGGACTAAAGGGTCCTGGGTTTGATTCCAGTCAAGGGCATGTAACTCGGTCTTATTCTTTTGAAAATATTACCTTGACTTGACATTTGTTTGTTCTGTGAACTATTTTCTTGGGTGTCCTGTTTGTTGAGTTCAGGGCTGTTTTTGTAATGAATTACCACAATGTTAGGTACTTCTTGCTACATGCTCATTTCCTATGAGAATTTCCCTATCCTGTTTTCCATGGCTGCTATTTTTTGAGGGGAGCAATCCTGCCTCAACCCATTGAGAGGAATGAAACAATAAAATATATTTAAACTGGTTAAGAAGAGCTGTCTGAGGGGAGAGCGGAGGTTTCCTGCTTCTTCCTGGGTGGTGTGTCACCTCATACATTGCCCTTCTTCCTTGCCCAGGTACCCATATTTATAGCTTAGCATGGAGGCTAATGTTCTCTTGGCTGATCCTTAATACAAGTAGACACTGAGTGTCATTGTCCTATGGGGTCAACTTATTTGAACAATCAAAAAATATATTTTTAATCACTTACCCAGATGTATTGCTATGGATCCTTCCTGATCCACTGTATCTATTGCACCTTTAATTGAAACACCTCCAGAGCCATTGCCACCAGTCCTAGCCGTCCTCGCGCCTGTTCTGGGTGACAACTTCTTCTGCTAATCCAACCCCATGTGTGTATTTGTATTTCATGGATTCCTCACAATTTCTGATATACATTTTTTTGTTTTATAGCACATTTATGAATTTGCTCCTTTAAGCAATATCTTTTATGCCATTTCTAAGATTTAGGTCAGGATGTGGAGGCAAGAGTTTGTGGTCAATCTGTTCTCCAACTTCTTTTTTCCTATGCTCCAGAGTAGTTTAAATAGCACCAGAATTATTTGGTATTTTAAATCTTGGGAGAATTTGTCTTAAAAGAAAAAAAAAGAAACCCTCTGCTTGAGTTAGGGGCGGAGTATCCTATGAGTATTAGATGTCCCAAGTTTTCTTTGTCTTTTGCATGAAAACGTGTCCCTTTTATATAGATCTTTTAATACGCTAATAAATTATAACTTTAAAACTCTCCTGTATATCAATAGGTATGTCTTCCAAATATTTCTCCGTTGTGAGATGAGCAACTTGTAGGACAAAGATAATTCATCTTGTTTCCTTCCCAGTGTGCGAGCACAGGACTCTACATGTTTGGTGAGTTTTATTTTTCATCTTTCCAAGTACTCATTGTGCAGGCATTGGTTGTGTTCAGGGAACCAAGACTTTTGCTACTGCCAGGTGTGGGGGTAATAATGCACGTTCCTATGTGCTGTTTGTCTTCACAGCGTGGCTCTCATTAGGAGAAAAGGAAAGTACGCATCATCTCCAACTTACTTAATTTCACAATTGCATCCTCTCCTGAGTGTTATTTGTCCCCTTGTGACTGGTAAGTGGTACACCCTCCAGCTTCCCCGGGATCAACAAGCACACGAGCCTTGGTGCCTGGTCACTTCTCTGAGGCACAGCGGGGAGTTATCAATAGCCTCTGCGTCTCTTCCTCCTGCGTGTTTGGGAACTTTTTCTGGCCTTTCTGAAAGCACGGTGTAGTTTCCCCTTTTCAGCACGTCCAGAATAACCTTCTCCAAAAGAGCCTGAACTCCCACCTATGTTTCTAAGAGCGTAACGGTTTCTCTTTCTAACCTCTGCTGGTGGAATCTTTCAGAATCCACTCGTCATTTCCTTTTGCCGCTGTATTTTTACAGATGAATTTCTTATAATGTGGCAATTTTCTTTCTCTTTGATAAGCTAGGTTTGCATCCCAAATTTACATGTTTTTAGCTATGTGAACATAGGGAAACCATTTAGCTTCTCTGACCACTGTTTCCTCCTTAGAAAAATAGAGTTAAAACTGTCCATCTCATGGGACTGGTATGAAGATGAAGTGAGATAATGAATGCACATTGCTTGGTGTGGCACCCGGGGACACTAACCATGAGGGCAGTGGTGTCAGTCATTCTGTCATTCTCAGCAGCATCTAGGTGCAGTTGCTCTCCTCTGACCTTATGCAAACACCCCAGCTCCAGCTGGCAGGAGATCGGTGGGGTGACCACCTGCAGCAGGAAAGTAACCGTAGCACCTGTGCTATAGGCCTTTGTTATAAATATCGGTCTCTATCTCTTCGATCTTTAGCTCAGCAGTCCTGCGTGGCACCATCTGTGCCTGTTCATGGTGTTCCTGGGAAGCCTGCTTCTAAAATCTGCTTATTCCTTTCTTTCTCTGGAAGTGATAACCCGCCAACCTCCGAGTGCTAGCAATTTGCAAGGTATTGATTTACTTGACTCTTGTCCTGGAACACACAGGAAAACTGGCTTCTTCCTTTACACAATTGGATTTATCTTATTTTCTATGTTCTGACAATCGTCCAATTTCGATCTTTGCCCCAGAATTTTAGTGCTGTGTTTTCCTTTTAAAGTAGTCTTTCAGGACTGCTGTTAGCTAATGCCTGAACTCATCTCTACTGGCATCAGGAACACCCCAGTCCCATCTCCACTGACATCAGTTAATGCCCAATCCCATCTTCGCCGACTCAGCTAATACGGCAAATCCCTTTCTACGTGGATTAGGTGGGGCCGGGTTTGGGCATTAGTTGATATCAACACTGAGTTTCAAAAGAAACAGAGCAACATGTTTCTGCAGCAAAGATCAAAATTACAATAAGCACAAAAATGAATTTAAATATTAAATTACATATGCAATAGGCAATGTTTCTTGAGCACCTAAAATGTGCCACTCTGCTGACCACTTTTCCTGGGTTATATATACCATGTCATCCTGCCAAACAATCCTTAAGTAGTTTCTACTATTATCCCATTTTATGGATGAGAAAACTGATAGTTGGATGGATTGAATCACAGATGCAGCACACATCTGTTGAGCACTGAATCCTGGACACAAGTCTGGGGTTTGCACCCCTAGCCTCCTCTCTTGAATTGTAAGCCCACTGAGAGAGACAAAATAGGGACACAGATGAAAATGAAATGATTGGCTCTTTATTGCTATAAATTGGATTACAGGACATGGCCTAAGCAACAATTGGCTTTCCACTTCTCAGAGTCCTTCAATTTATTTTGTATTTTAATGTTTTTAGGCAGAATGCTCTTCTTATTTATATTTGTAAATATTTTCATTGCTTGCTTCTTCAGTACAGATACAGTCAACGAGCGTGCTGCCTTGTAGCAGTTCAGGATGGAGAAGGACGAAATAAAAAGCAAGTCTCTCTCTATGATTATTATTTTTATTAATGGAAACTGGATTGTACAACATGGTTTAAGCATGTTATCTAAATGACTTCCTGCATTGAATCTCAGAACTTGGCAGACTCCGTGTTCAGGGCCCGCGCACTGAATTAGCTGCTTTAATCGACAAGCATGAACAGTCTCTAGCTCTGCCACCATATTCCTTCTGCCTCCGTTTCTCTGGCTCCTTTGATACCATTCTTCTGGTCCATTCCTTGCTTAGGGACCCACAGTAGTTGGGATATGCCTGAGCCACGACTTAGGGTTCCCCTCTTTAGGCCAATTATACACGTGTTCCCATCTGAGAGGCCAGCCTGTCTGCTTCAGCTGCGGCAGCGGAGAGGGAGGGAAATGAACAAGGCCAAGTGAGATCTGACCTTAAACTACAGCGCACGTGGCCATCCCCTCAGATAAATTGTCACGTCCAATTGTTGTGCAGAAGAGTCACCTGAGACTGTCAAAAAAGAACCGAGTCTTAGACCTGTCCCTTCCCACTCGCCCTGCTTGGGATGGTCCCCTCCCACACCCATTATGGTGTGAATTCTCGAACATAGTCATTGTCCTGGTTGTCCAACACATAAGTCCGGGTCACAGAGTGTTATCGCTCATATTCTGTGGATCTGACCGATTCCAACAGGCCTCCTTCGCTGTCTCAGGCCAATCAGCTCACTCTGGTTTTGGTTGAACCCAGCACGGCTGGTTTTATTTGGGGATTTCAAGACTGAGGTTTGGCACATTTGGACCATCTGCCTGGTGTTAGGGATAGTCGTGGTTTTTGCAATGAATATTCAAACACCTTAAGTAAAAAATATTTTAGGCAGCAAGCCTTCATTTTAAATATTTTACCAAACTTTTTTTTTTAAATTATGGAAACTTATCTTAATAGAATAAAAAGACTCGACATTGAGTTCAGGGGATTATCAGGAAAGACTGATGTTTTTGCACCAGAGACCTTTGCTTAGCAAAGTAAGCATGCACCAAGGCCTAGATTCAGCCTTATGGGCTCTCAAACTTGATCTTGTCAGTGGATTATGTGTGTTATGACTCTTCCTGGCTATGTAATCTTAGCTCTGTGCCTCAGTTTCCTTATCTGCAAAGGGAATTTGGGTATTTACTAATATTGCTTTTATAACGTAGCAGGTAAACAGGATCAAAATAGTATCAAGCCAACCAGAGGGGTGAGGGCCTCAGCAGAGTAGAGTAAGATTTATTAATGAAGAGCTTACGTGGATGTTTAAAACCTATTTATTTTTTATGCAGAGCTTTAGAATTTACAAAACTTTCAACTTTCCTGTAGCTTATCACTTGATAATGGAGATACTCTTACCTGCATTTTATAGGTGGGAAAACTCAGGTTCAGGCCCCTGGATCAAAGTGGAACAGTCAGTAAGTAGCAGAGTGGGAAGACGGGCCAGACCTTTGCCTCCTCATCTCTTTCCATTCCTTTTTGTTCTGCCTTCGGGTAAACAGTGTAGGTGAGCTTTCTGCTTAGTTCATGTGAGTCTTCTTTACCAAAGCTGGGAGTGTGTTTCTCCGTTCCTCTTCTGTGTCTAAGGACTTAGCTTTCCTAGTTCCCCTGGAGGCCTTTGCTTACCCAGCTCAATCCCATAAGCAAGAGCTGACTTGCTTGTGAGCAGGGTGCGTTGCGTGTCAGCTTATGCCGGGTGTGCACTGGCCACCGGCATTACCGCCTGTAAACTCCAGCCATCAGAGACTGTCTTCGAGGTGTTGTTTGCACACACTAGCGTTACGGCAAAGTCTGGCTTCTCCTTAGGAATTGGCCAGAAATACGCTTTTCAACCATGGCTTTATCATAGTTTTTGGATGTCAGAACAGCCTAGGTACATGTTTAAACACAACTTTGGGTACCTTGAACTTGCCCACAGTCAATAACATCATCCTGTAGTACTGTTGTGTATAACCAGTTTAGCAACATAAGTTATACAAATATGATATGTTATTCAGATTTGTTACTGATACCTTTAAATTTGAGGCCTCTAAATAATATTTAGAATGAAATCTCTTTATGATCATTCACATTCCATTAAAATAATGAAGGCGTAATAATTTATGCAATTATAATTACTGCAATTATGAAACGAAGCAGTAATTACTATGAAAGCTGTTATTTTTATTTAAAAACCTTTCAGAATCTTTAAATGGATAAATAAGGATATAGGTTAGCAGTTAATACAAAAATTAAGGAAAGCTGCCTTAGTTGGATAAATTCAGTTATCTTTCTTGGCAAATGGATATTTACAAGAACTTAAATAGTACAAAGCAGAATAATAAAAATATGAGTATGCCATAGTTCTACTATTCATAAAATTATTAGATGTATGTTAAACAAAATAGACTTTAAGAGCTATATTTAAATTTTAGTTTTGTGATTTCATTTAGGCCATGATTCTCTCAAGAAAACTTTCTTTGGGGAATAGTTGTCTTGTAAAAATGAGGTAAGGGTGTCAGCTTTGTGACCTACGTTTCATGAGAAAACTCTAAAATCACATACAAAAACTAGATATAACAAGAAATCCGAGAGTAGCATACAAGAGAAAAACACAGAGAAATTAGGTGTCTCCCGATTTGTTCTCTTGCCAACTTTCTTGAGTTATTTAACCTCAGCACGTGCGCTCTGTAGGGGCCCGGAGCTGGCCCTGCTGGGCGAGCACCGCTCCGGCCTCACACGATAAGCTTGACATTTCACTTCGCACAGCTTAGTGGTAAATTGTAATCGTAGCAACAATGTTTTTTATATAATATAAATAGTGAATGTTGTGTACACACAAATAAGAGACTATGCCTGAACCTACACCTTCCTTCTCGGATGGCCCTTTTCAGCTTTGGCTTGGCTTTGACTGAATATTGATTAGCACCTGACCATCGGGCATTTGACCAAAATCTGCATTTGGGGAATTTCTACTACAAATGATCTTCTACAATTTGGCAACCATGTTGTGCTCTCAGTAGTGGGGTGTTGGCCACCCTTAAGTATTCCTGGTATGTAGGTAACCAGTTACCATTATGGTATCGCTATAGGCCCGGTCCCTGGGCCTGGCCTGCGAGGATCGGGCCAAAACCAGCTCTCTGATATCTCCCGAGGGGTCCCGGATTGCGAGAGGGCAGTTCTTGGGTGACGCACCCTGGAATTAGGCTCCCTCCTCTCTGAGTCTGGGTGCATCACCTGAGAACCACAGCTGCCAAGTCACTGCAGCTCAGCAGCTCCTGCATTGAGCTGCTGCCCCTGGTGGTCATTGTGCATCATAGCTACCGATCAGGTGGTCAGATGGTCGATGGTTGCTTAGGCTTTTATATATATAGATACTGTCTTTGTCAGCTGAGCCGGATATCCTGTTAAGGATATCTCTTTGGCTGGTAGTAGCACACAAAGACGTTCTTACCTCTCCTTCTAGCCTCAGTCAGATGACTACGTCTTTTCCCTTCCCGCTACCCAGGTTCCTTTCTTTGCATTATGCATCTATATAGGCCACATTACAATGTAGTAATGAACGACCTTCAAACTCGGTGGTTTAATTTTTAAAAACTGCTGGGGTCCAGCCCCAGCTGTCCAGGGGTTCCTAAAGGTGTGGACGGCATCGGCGAAGAATGAAGGACATGGAGACAGCGTTCAGATGATCAGCATAGTCAGGTTCTTTTTTTATTGTCCTGTTACAGCTGTATTTCTACTATTTGATTCTATAAGCATGCCTCTATAGTTACATCATGGTATGTTTTGGGTCCTCCTTTGACCTTTTACAGTTCCTTGTTTTCTTATCTGACCTTTACTAAAAATCTTATCTCTATCTAGCTCTGTTGATTTTAATCTTATCTATTGTCTATGTTTCTACATTCTATTCTAAAGGTTAGTCTCTGTGTTTCATTATAAGGGCTAGTTTGTTATTTCTATTCCAAGGTCACTATTCTACTGCTCTGCTGTTAAGCTATAAGGAAGTAACTGAAGGAGCTTTTCCTATTCTATGGCCTAAGTAAAGGTTATGTCCTTTTAGCCTTGCTGGTGGTCTTCCTTGGGACTGCCCTGCATGGGCGGGTTTTTAGGGGCATAGGCTTTGGTACTTTCTCTGGTGGGTAGACCCCTGGGGATGTGGGCCTAGCAAGTCCTAAATTTATTGCTAACAGTCTTAGTCTAAGTTCCTCATAAGTAGTACACGGTATTTCTGTAACACTAGGGGATTTTACTGATTTATTCCCTTCCCTAGTCCCATTAATCCCTAACTCCAGGGAAACATTCCCACCTGGGGAAACAACCTTTCTCGGGGAGGTGGCCCTGGTTAGAACACATAGAGCTAAGAAGGGGAGCAAACATATTAAGAACAGTATGCCATATACGCCAGGTCCCTTGGAACATATGCTGTGCAGATGTTTCTTCCCTGCAGCGACTGTGTCAAGCAGCAAGGATGGACCGGATTCCGACAAAAAACTGTTTTGCTCTCTCACTTTATGTCTAGGTTCCATCAAGTGTCTGACCCCAGGGTGACACTGAAGACCCAGCTGATGGAGACTTTGCGTCTCACAGCTGCAGCGCCTACAGCACACGGCTCCTGCACCCACCACAGCGGGAGAGACAGGGTGCAGCCTGGGACTCTTCTCTGCCCCTGCACAGAAGCGATGCATGTCCTTGGACTGAAAGAGTCACAAGTCATTTGGGCTAATAATTGCAGGGCTCCCTCTGCCCAGAGAGGAGAAGAACCAGATGTCGGTAAGTGCTAAGAATCGCTACCACAGTTTCTCTTCTAGTCACGACACTCTCTTCCAACAGCCTTCCCAGGAGAGCAACGAAAGTCCCCTTGTCGTGGCACCGAGCTCAAAGCTCAGCGTCATAGCCTCTACTTCAGATCGAGGATGGTTTCTCTTCGTTTGGAGACTATGAATGAAAATGGCAAGTTATCTGCCCTGCCATGGGCCCAAGACACAGCTTCCAGGGAAGAGAGTGAGCCACTGGTCCACAGGAGCACTTCAGTCTCCTTGGCAGTCACTCTACGCGGAGAGCTGCTTGTCCTCTGCCTCTCGGTGTCTTTGGAAGACTTTCTGTTTCTCGTTTGCTTCTCCAGCCGCAGCTGAAGTTGGCCTTGGGAAACAGGCCCTCTACGAGGACGTGCACATTTTACAGCCCCTGCTCCGGCTGAAAAAGGTTGGCAGCCCACAGTGTCTCACAATCTTTCAAAAACACGGAAATCTCCTTCCCATTTTATTCCAGTCATCTTCACCTGTCAGGAGCCACACCCAAATCACCTTTTCAAACAATACCAAACGCACAGAGAAGCTTCCAGAAGGGCACAAGCACCTGTGTTGGCCCTGAGCCATTTGAGAGCAAGTTGCTGGTCGGATGGGCCACCATTCCCTAGTCTGTGCATGTTCTACTAATGAGGGCATTTCTTACCTGACCCAAGTGCAACCCTCAGAGTCAGGAAACCACCTGTTACCATCACCATCAGTTAACCTCACACTTGCCTGGTATTTCGAAAGAATCCAGTTCAGAACCATGAGCTGCTCTTCACTGCTCTGTGTTCTTGGTGTCCCTCACTGTGGCCAGGTCCTCAGCCTCTCCTTGACTTGCATTACCTGACACTTTCAAAGCTTTCAGACCAATGACTTTGTACTGTGCCCCCTCCATTTGCACCTGTTTCATGTTTCTTTGGGACCAGATTCGTGTTGCATTTCGTCAGGAATATCAGAGACAATGCTGTGTTCTTACTGCACGCTATTAGGTGACACAGAGTTTCATTTGTTCGCTTTGATCACTCCAATGATATTTGAAGTCTGTTCTGTAAAGTTATTCTTTTTCTGTTTGTAACTAATAACTCTTATGGGAAGGAACTTTGGAACTATGTAATATTCCACGTGTCGTCTAACTTTCAATTTATTCATTTATTAACTTTTATTTTAAATACATACATTTTCCATTTTAGTTAATGGATTTTAATCCATTGCCATCTTTATTTATTTGGATAATAAGATTGCCCTAGATGTGACCAGTGAGTGCCTCTTCAGGCGGGCACGTGTCCTGTGACACACTTCCATCATTCTTGGAACTATTCTTTGTTTTCTAGGACAAGACACTCTGAGATCACTGTGTACTTGCCTGCCCCAGCTCTGGAAGCAGCCATTTCTCCTTGGGTAGAGATTAGGTATCTTAAAGCCATGACCTAGGCATTGGTAAGCCCATAAATATTCCAATGTCACTTCTCCTAGGCTCTCTCAGAGGACAGAGGCAGAGAATCTGTGTGTGTATGTATGTAATGTGTTTACAGATATACATTTGTATCTATTTTTAAAATTTTAATTAAAAATTTTTCAATTATACTTTACATTCAATATTATTTGGTATTAGTTTCAGGTACACAGCAGATGCATAGGTAATCATATACTTTACAAAGTGTTCCCCCTGGTATTTCCAGTACCCCGCTGGCACCTGTATACAATATTATTGACTAACATCATTTTGTTCAACATCATTTCATTATAAAGTTGATGAGATGCCATAGGAAATGAACTCTTATTTATATCAAACTGGTTTTCTTATACA
Organism: Myotis yumanensis; assembly: GCF_028538775.1. Classification (NCBI taxonomy): domain Eukaryota; kingdom Metazoa; phylum Chordata; class Mammalia; order Chiroptera; family Vespertilionidae; genus Myotis; species Myotis yumanensis. Next base: position 79,094,502 of record NW_027223761.1, read on the forward strand.
TCATTTTGCTTAAATTTGCAGAAGCTATTGACAAAGTTAAGTGAAGACGTACTGTATAAAAATATATAAAATACATATAAAAATATAAAGAAAATCTCCACAGGTTCATACTGATGCATCACAGGGCTCCTTTCAGTTTTCTCCCTTCCTTATTTGCAGTGCCCTTCTCTGTCAACCGGAAGCCTGCTCCCCTAGACTCGTTTCAGCAGTCACCTCCCTGCACAGAGCCTCCCAACCCCCAGGGGGTCTGACTGCCCATGCTGCTTGGTGTCCTCTGATCCCCACCAGTCTTCAGCCCCTCAGGCTCTGCCACCCCTTGCCAGGAAGCTCCCCTCCACATGGGTGCCCTCCTCACCCTTCTGAGGCCCTGACCCTCGCACTGCCTCCTCTAGGTGGGTGCCCTCCTTGCCCACTCGGGCTCAGACCTGGGCAGCTGTCCTATACAGATGCCATCCTTACTCAGCTCAGGCTCTGGTGGTTGCCCCCCTCCCCCCCCCCCCCCCACTGCACCAGGTAGGGGAGTCCACCTTCCTCTGCCCACCTAGTGGCTTCTGGGCCAAACCCTTTAAGGAAGGAAGGGAGGAGAAGAGAGGGACCCCCAAGGTTCTTTTGGGACAGATTCCTCATGTCTAGTGTTTCTTTGTGTTTTCACTCCCATAGCTCTCGTTCTCTAGCCCACTTCTGTGGGCAAATTTGACCCTTATATTTGACGTGAGTAATTTCACAGAGTTGAAAAGATTTACTGAGCAATGTAAACTTAATCTGATCCTTGCCCTTAGGTAATATAATCTGTTGAAAGAATTTATTGGCATCTCCCTTAAAATTGCTTTCTGACTCTAATATTATACTATTTAGGGTCTAGAAGCAGTTGCTTTTTAACCATGCAAAGCGCCAGTTCCTAAATGTCTCCATTTGCTTTCAAATTGGGCAATTCTGTTCTGGGCTATGTCATTCTTATGATCTGTATCTGAACTCGACTAATATCACTAAACAAATATTTTAGCGTGTTTCCCCTGGAGCTGCAGGTTCACTCAAGTCATGATCTGTTTCCCAAGTCACCGGAGGGACAGTCTTGCTGGCTATTTGGTCACTACGACACCGGGGTTACAGACTTGGTGACCCCAGGCACCAGCTCCTTTGCCAATGAGGACCATTTAACTGTGAAGTCAGCTCCACATATTTTGGGTTGTTTTTTACCCAACTTCTGTTAACAAATGCTCTATTAATTGGGATGGATTAGGTTATGTTCTCATAGCAAACAATCCAAAATTTTATTGTCTTAATACAACAACAGAAGTTGATTCCTTCATCCCAACGAATGGCCTTCTCAGGGTAGTGGGGAGGATGGGAGGGCTCTGTTTTGCATAGTGGCTCAGAAACGCAGGCTGTCAGAGTCCTGCCGTCTGTACCTGTGCCACCTGACACAGCTGGGCCCTGGCGGCCGCAGGCAGACGGGGCCTGGAGAAGAGTGCATGGCCTTTCACTGCCTCAGACCGGACATGACACACATCACCTATGGTCACGTTTCAATGGTCAGAATCAGTCACAGGGTCCCACCCAACTGCAGAGAAGCTGAAAGTGCAGGCTTCCGTGTGCCACCAAGGGCAGAGCTCGATGCCGGCACAGGTTCCAGTCATGCCTCGTTCCACCTCTGCGCTTGATTGAGTGCCTCTTACCTTCTAGGTGCTCTTCTAGGTAGTGAGGATGTAGCAGTAAACAGAAGAGACAAAAACCCAACTACCCTCCAGATGGTGGGCTGGACAGGCACCTTGTATTGGTTTATTTTCCATGTTCTTTGCCATAATTTAATAGATAAATTATAATGCATTATGGAGCTACTCATAATTGTAAAATTATAAAGGTTGCACCCTGTATGAAATATTCATCTCAATCAAGTTTCAGCAGGGTGCTAATATGCAGGTGGCAACTGCGCACACAAGGAATTTTACAAATGAAATTGTAAAGGTAGAAAGTATAACCTTTACTCCAACAAGCTGGATCACAAATGTACTTTATTGAACACAATAGAGTATGAATGGACTCTCTGTAATGCAGCACCGTTACTGGAAAAGGTTATTCAAGTTTATGCCCAACTAACGGTAAGTCACCATTATAATTATCGCCTCGGCATACAAACATTTTACAACATTTCTTCATTTAAAAATAAATAATGAAATAAATGCAATTTATATATGGCAAGCTTTTTAAGACAGCTAGTATAATTTCTTCTCTTATCACTTTTTAAATTTCTTCACTACCATTAGTTTTTAAAATGTTTTAAATTGAATTTATTGGGGTGACAGTGGTTAATGAAATTATATAGGTTTTAAGGGTACAATTCTACAATCCATCATCTATATATTGTATTGTGTGTTCACCACCCCATCTCCTTCCATCACCATGTATCCCCTATAACCGCTCCTACCTCCCCCACCCCCTTCATTTTAGAATATAGTGTGTCAGGCGGTGATAAGTGCTATGGAAAAAATTAAGCTGAAAAGGAGGCGAAGGCTTTCTGGTGGGAGAATGAGATTTGTAAACTTAAATATTTCAGTTGGAAAAGGTCTACGAAGAAATTCCCTGTGGTGGTTGAATAATGGCACCCAAAGATGCCCTGTCCTCATGCCCAGAACCTGTGATATCTTACAGGACAGGGTAAAGGCCTTTGCTTAGGGGATGAAGTTAGGGATCCTGAGAGGGTTGAGATCATCTGGGATGATGTGGGCAGGCCTCGTGCAATTACAGGGAGGGGTCTTTATAAAACAGTAACAGGGGGTCAGAGTCGGACAACACAATGTGATGGTGGAAGCAGAGGCTTGAGAAGGGGACCAGCTGTGCTGCTGGCTTTGAAGGGCCAGGAGTCAGGGAGTGCAGATGCCTCTGGAATCTGGAAAAGGCAAGGAATGGCCTTCCAGAGTATGCAGCCCTGCGAATTCCTTAACTTCACAACTCTGGCCCCAAGAACTATAAGATAATAAACATATTCTGTTTTAAGTCACTAGGTTTTTGCTAATTTTTTATAGAGGCAATAGGAAGCTAATACAGTGGCATTTGAAAAAAGATATGGAGAAAGAGAGGGAAAGACTAAGTAGGTCTCTATGGGAAGAATTTTCTGGGCAGATAGAACAGCTGAGGTGAAGATCCTGAGATGGGAGTGTGTCTGTCACGTGCAAGGAGTGGAAAGGCGGCCAGTGTGGCTGAAGCCAAGTGAAGGACAGAGATGAGTCAGAGAGGAAATGTATCGTCCGTTCGTGAAGGGTTCAGTGGTTCTCAACCTGTGGGTTGCGACCCCTTTGGGGGTCGAATGACCCTTTCACAGGGGTCGCCTAAGACCATCAGAAAACACATATATAATTACATATTGTTTTTGTGATTAATCACTATGCTTTAATTATGTTCAATTTGTAACAATGAAATTGGGGGTCACCACAACATAAGGAACTGTATTAAAGGGTCTCGGCATTAGGAAGGTTGAGAACCACTGCTCTAGATGATCACTACAATGGCTAAGGCTTGTCCTCAGAGTTAAATGGAAGTCACTGGAGGATTTTTAATTGCAGAGCCACATGATCTGCCTTACACCCTTTAAGAAGCAGTCATGAAGAGTAGGAGAGTAAGGGTGGTATGAGGGAGACTGTTAAGGAGATACTGCAAACAATCCTGGTGAAAATGATGATGGCGTGGTCCAGGTGATAGAACAGGTGAAGACGATAATGGCGTGGTCCAGGTGATAGAACAGGTGAAAACGATGATAGCATGGTCCAGGTGATAGAGCAAGTGAAAACGATGATGGCTTGGTCCAGGTGATAGAACAGGGGCTAACTGAAAGCAGTCCAGTTCTGGATCTATTTTGAAAGTAGTTTGGACATAGGATGTAAAAGAGATGAATCAAGAATGACTGAGGTTTGGAGCTGTAATAACTAGATGGACAGAGCTGGCATGGAACAGGATGGAGAAAACTGTGGGAGTTGGGGAAGAATACCAAGGGCCAAGATTTAGATGTATTAGATTTGAGATGCCTCTTAGATACCCCATTGGACCTATCTGGTTACTAGTATAGTCTGGCGTCCATGGAAAGAGGTAAGACCAGACAATCATTTGTGAGTGTCCAGTGTATGGATGGTATTTAGAGCCATGATACTGGGTAAGGCAACCAAGGGAGAGAACAAAGATACAGAAGAGAAGAGGTCCCAGGACTGAATCTAGGCAACAGGGAGGTTTGCAGATCAGGAAGATGAGGAATAACCAGCGAAGGAAATGGAGATGTGTTCATGGTGAACATGGAGGAAAGCGAGAATGCGTTGCATTGAAGTTGATTGAAAATGTGTTCTCGGGAGGAGGGAAGTGTCAAATGCTGGTGGAAGGCGAGGCGCTAGTCTAACTATTTAACAGTCAGCATGTAAAAGAAATGAATGTAAAACCGTGTATATAACAACCTAAAATAAATTCCCTTTTATCCTTTAAAAAAGCTAAGCTAAATATCAATCCCTCATGTGACATAGAGTATAAATTGTTCATCAAATCACTATAATAAATTCCAAATCTTTTGTCATTTTTAGACGTTGTTGGTTTTATTTGAGGAGGCTGTCACTAGCTAACTAAAGCCCCTGTCCTGAGCTTTGCTTTGATAAAGGAGACTGCATCAACCACACAAAAACCTCCCCACTAAATTAATAGTCATTGGAGACTTAGAGTATCAAATTCACATCAATAATGTAGAGCACAGTGCCAAATCCTCTCAGCTTCTACTGAAAAGCAATTACATTAAAAATGTTCCACCCTCCCAAATGTTTTAGCCATTATATTGCTGAGATTTTGTATGCTAAAATCTTTATTATCAACTAAATCAGGAAAATCATTCTGAAATGTCATATTTAATTGGGTGGAATACAATCCTTCAGGCAAAACAAGAGGCAGTGTGCTGGAGCGGATAAGAGTGGTCAGCGCTGTGCTAGCCTGAGTTTGAATTTTAGTTCTGCCATTTAAGTTCTAAATAGCCTCTCTGTGCTTCACTTATCTGTAAAAATGGGGATGATCATAATCATTTCGTACTTAAATAAGTTTACAGTTATCAGACAGAACAAATATTACGTGATTACTCTCATTTTAACTAATAAAAATTATTGCACTAATTCTTGTGATGGGTGAGCTTGTGGTGGGTTTTGATGAGCCTGTTCAATTGAATGGAAGTGATGTTCAGCAGTGGCCCATACTCTGGGTCTCCTTGACCTGTAAGTCTCCAGGGAGCCTAGCTGTTCCCTGCTGCCCACCTGTCCTCCTGCTTCTCCCAGGTCCCTTCTGAGGCAAAGTCCCATGGAGGCTGCATCAGTCCTGTGCGGCCGTGTTCCGGAAGGCTATGCCGGGATGAGTACCAGCAGCATTAGCTAGAGCACTGGAGACCAGAGGGAGCTTAGATTTGGATACTAGGGCTACCCCAGACATGCTTTACAACGCCTGGGCCTACAACAGCCAGGATACAGGGCTGGCCATGGTGGGCTGGTTGGCATTCCTAGCGATTAGTGGACACAAGAAGCCTCCCAGATATTGCCCTTGAAGATCCTGAAGGCTGTGTGAAGTGTAGGCAGGGCATTGGGAGATGGGGAGAAGGCAGGTCATGGAGTAAGGACTCTTGCGGGTATAAGTAGCACATACACTATTGATGATCAATGAGAACGGAATCTGGCCTCGTGCTTGCTGGAGCAGGGCCCTGGAGCCCCCTGTAGTGCCTGGGAGGAACTCCCTAATTTCTGGATTTTGAGAAGGTAAGGAGTGGGTTTCAGGAAGAAGCAATGGTTGGCGGGGCAGTCAGGATGCTAACAAATGTGGCTATTTTTCTCAATGGCGTGGGGTAAAGGTAGGTTTACAGTTGTTCATGTGGAAAAGAATACAATGGTTAATACATAATAATACGAGAATAAGCTGTTTTGCATATTCACAACTGTAGACCTACTTTTGCCCTACCCTGTATTTTCATATTTTAACCAGCAGTGTGGCTGCAGCTGGTTAGATATTTGCTCCACTGTGAGTCCAAGTAAGCTGAGAACTGCCTGCTAATGAGCACCATGCGGGTCCTCGAGGTTCCCAATCAGGCTGAATGGAAACCGAAAGGAAAACTGGTGACTCTTTCAAAGGGTTTTGGTCTGAAGAGGAATAGAGATGGAGTTGGAGATGAGGGGATCAAGAGGGTTTAGTTAAAATGGGAGAATTAACAGCATGTTTGTTTGAAGAGAAGGCGTTGCAGAGAGAGGATGGTGCCTTTCTTTGTTAGCCAGGGGTGGTGTGTGGGATGGACTAAGGCTACCATGTTTTTTTCTCAGTATTATTTTCAGCATTTCCTCCCATTATTCCCATTGTAAAGCACCAGGCATTGCTTCTACTATTATTTTTCTTCTCTTGTTACAGGTGGTACCCTGATTCATTTCTGGACATTTCCTTTCTCTGCCTCTATTTTGAGTGTAAAAGTCTGTTTGATAATTCAGTAAGTACCCAGGGAGCCTGCATATACTCAATGTGTGTTCTCTCTGTCAAAAGACCAGCATTTCAGTACCTTAAATTATGGTCCAGAAAACCAAATGTTATTCTGTAGTACTAGCTTCGCAGACAGCTTGCTCGCTCCATGTCTGTCTGTCTGTCTACTTACCATAAAATTCTAGAAAGGGGTTAAATCAATCTGACTATCATACTAACAGGGGAGCAAATATCCATCCATATGCACAGCTGTAGCCATGCTGGTTGTTAAAATATTAGAATACATGGTGGGGCAAAAGTAGGTTTACAGTTGTGAATATGCAAAACAGTTTATTCTTGTATTGTTATTTATTAACCATTGTATTCTTTTCCATATGAACAGCTGTAAACCTACCTTTACCCCACGCCACTGAGGTAAATGGCCACATTTGTTAACGTTCTGATTGCCCCTCAAACCCCAACCATAGTTGAAATAAGAAACATCTCGGGCCTGGGTCCTGCGCGTCATAGTTTTGTAATCAGACAGCCTTCGTCAGAGTGCTTCCCCACTGCCCACCCGCATTCCCTCAGGAGCGCGTTGGCCTGGTTGGGGATGAAAACAGTGATATGTCCGGCCTAGGGCCCAGCCCATCCTGGACCCTCTGTGTCAGAGGCAGCCAGCCCTCCTCACTTCTCACATGCGCCCCTAGCACTTCCTCCTGCTACCGGCTGGTAGTTCCTTTTCTTCTTCCTGGGCCCACATAGTGGGCTTTTCATCCTTGGTAATGCTGGTGAATTGTCTTTATGATCCCACAGGGGATGATATGCTCTTTCTTTGCCAAATGTCACAGAAATAGGTGATAGAACAAAGGCATTAAGAGCCCGAACTATTGCATGAGACGAGCCTACACAGGAGTCTCGGCCTGTGCGGCTCGTGCTCCCTGCAAAATGGGGATAACATCATAATGCTTTAGGGCTGTGGACCAAATGAGGGAAAAAGCAACGTTCTTGGTGTTAAAAACACACCTTTGTTTACATTCTATAGTACAAGATTTCTACTTCATTATGAGCATCACACGTAGTTCGAGCTTCTAAAATGTGATTCTTCCCATATTTCTCAATCTTTAAGCATAATGATAATTCTCTCCATAGCCAATAATATTTCTCTATAAATTTATTTATGTAATGGATGCCAACAGAAAAATATTCTGAAATCTTTATCTTATGGCAACCCTCTCAGAAATTTGTTCTGCCTTATACAATAAAATAACCCTATTTGCAGAAATATGCACTTAAAAACCTGGATTTTGAAGTAATAATAAGTAAATGACTGCTCGTGTTTTCAGTTTCTTTATTCATAAAGTGAGGAGCTGGGTGCAGAGGATCCCTAAGACCCCTTTTAAATAGACGCAACCAATAACATCAGTTTCAAATTCCTGTGGGAAAGGAGAGTTAATGGGTGAATGAAATAAAAGGCGAGTGTCTACTCCCACATTCCTCTAGTCCGTATGGCAGGCAGCTGTGGAAGATTAACCAACACGTCAGTGCAGGGTCAGCAGGCATGTGGGGGTCATGACCCCTCTCCTCTCTCCACAGCAGGCCTTGTTAACCCACTGCAGCGCTCCCTCCCGGGGATGGACGAGGCCTCAGAATCCTTCTCAACGCAGTGCTGCAGCAGCCATTGGCATTGGCAGGCACACAGGAATGAAGTTTTCATCCCTGGAACAAAAATATTTCAGTCCATCTGATCTAGTGAGTCATTTAGGATTGCTGTTTCTTTGCTAATTTTTTTGTATAGAGGATTTATCCAGTGATGTCAGTGAGGTATTAAAGTCCCCTACTATGATTGTATTGTTGTCAATCTCTCCCTTGATATCTTCCAGAAGTTTTTAAAATCTATTTGGGTGCTCTTGCATTGGGTGCATGTACTAGTATGTTTAACAGGGTTATATCCTCTTGTTGTATTGATCCCTTTAGTATTATGAAGTGGCCTTCCTTATCTCTTGTTATGGCCTTCACTTTGAGGTCTATTTTGTCAGGTATAAGTATTGCTACCCCAGCTTTTTTTTTCTTCATTTCCATTTGCCTGAAAGATATTATTCCATCCCTTCACTTTCAGTCTGTGTGAGTCCCTTGTTCTGAGGTAGGTCTCTTGTAGACAGCATATATATAGGTCATGTTTTTTAATCCATTCAGCCACTAGAGGTCTTTTGATTGGAGCATTTAATCTATTTATATTTAAAGTTATTATTGGTAGGTACAGTGGGGCCTTGACTTACGAGTGTCCCGACTAATGAGTTTTTTGAGATACCAGCTGTCTCTCCGCCGATTTTTTGCATTGAGTTGATAGAGTAATTTGAGTTAATGAGCTCCTTAACGAGCTCGGTCTCGGAACGAATTAAACTTGTAAGTCAAGGCCCCCCTGTACTTGTTTGTTGCCATTTTTATTTTTTGTGCCTGTGTTCCCTCTTCCCTTTTTCTTTCTTCTTTTTATACCAGCCCCTTTAGCATTTCTTGCATTGCTGGCTTGGTGGTGATAAATTCCCTTAGCCTTTTTTTGTCTGTGAAGCTCCTTATTTCCCCTTCAATTTTGAATGATAGCCTTGCTGGATAGAGTATTCTTGGATTCAGTCCCTTGCTTTGCATCACTTTGTAAATTTCCTTCCATTTCTTTCTGTTTCTGTTGAGAAATCATTTGATAATCTAATGGGAGATCCCTTGTACATAACATTCTGTCTCTCTCACAGCCTTTAAGATTCTCTCTTTGTCCTGAATGTTTGCCATCGTAATTATGATGTGTCTTGGTGTGGGTCTTTTCAGGTTCATCTTGTTTGGGACTCTCTGTGCTTGTGTGACTTTTTTCTTCCCCACATCAGGGAAATTTTATGACATTATTTCTTCAAATAGGTTTTCTAACCCTTGTTCCTCTTCCTGTCATTCTGGCACAAATCAACAAACACAAATGCTGGCAAGGATGCAGAGAAAAAGGAACCCTCGTGCACTGCTGGTGGGAAGGCAGACTGGTGCGGCCACTGTGTAGAACAGTATGGAGTTTCCTCAAAAAACTAAAAATGGAACTCCCATTTGACCCAGTGATCCCACTTCTAGGAATATATCCCAAGAAACTAGAACCACCAATCAGAAAGGATATATGCACCCTTATGTTCATAGCAGCACAATTCACCATAGCTAAGATTTGGAAAAAGTCTAAGTACCCATCAGCAGATGAGTGGATTAAAAAACTGTGGTACATCTACACAATGGAATACTACACTGCAGTAAAAAAGGAGTTCTTACCATTTGCAGCAGCATGGATGGAACTGGAGAGCATTATGCTAAGCAAAATAAGCCAGTCAGAGAAAGATAAATATCACATGATCTCACTCATTTGTGGAATCTAATGAACAACATAAACTCATGAACAAAAACAGATCCAGAGACAGAGAAGCATTGATCAGACTGTCAAACCTCAGAGGGAAAGTAAGGGAGGGTGAGGGTAAAGGGGAGAGATCAACCAAAGGACTTGTATGCATGCATATAAGCCTAGTCAATGGACACAGACACCACGGGGCTCAGGGCATGAGGGGGTGGGGTGGGGGTGGGCAATGGGAGGATAAGGACACATATGTAATACCTTAATCAATAAATAAAAAAATAAAAAAATATTTCTTCCAGAGAATGGGTCTTCATATAGGAAACACTCAGTAACTAAGTTTTGTTTCCTTTGTCTCTCTAAGAATATATCCACCCCAGTAAAAAACTACTCTCTCCCTCCTGAGCAGATTCAACCTGAACCAATTATGCGACTCATCCTCCTCTCACATGTCCACGCTCCGCCATTGAGGTTGAGCGTGATGTCTTAGTCCAGTCATGTGCAACATCTTGGTTTCAGTCACTGGAGCAAAACTCTGCTTTGTTAACATTTCTATTGGTGACAAAAGTTCCCTTTCTCTGTTTCTTAGCTGTTTTTTGTTTTTTTTTTTTTTTTTTTTGCTTAATAACCTCTTATTCCTAAAGCTTCATGCCCCCTTCTCTCCTCAGAACAGATAACTAAAAATGAAAACTAAAGTTAAAACATTGTCCTCCTATAAGGAAGGGATTTGCAGAGGGACATACCTAGTCTATAACAATAACTTCCTGTGACAGGATTTCAGGCAATAATACCAAAAGGGAGCTATGTTGGAAGGAATGTTTTTTTTTTTGATGTATCTCAGAATGTATCATTTGATCTTTATGGCAAAGGAGTGGCAAAAGGGGTGCACAGTGGGAAACTCATATTCTTCTGAAAAAGAGTTGGGGTTCTTGGAGTAGGGCTCTATGGAAGATGTCAGAGATGAGATAAAAACAAATATTCACATTTGGGAGCAGTGGCATTTAATAAAGTGATTAAGCAGTGACATTAAATAAGTTCTCGGGGCCATTTTGAAGTCATTAATGTGGGTGGATGGAAGCCAGGATTTATTGGGAAAGGAATAGAGGGATGTTTTCTTGATTAAAAATGGTGGTAAGTTTTTCATGAAAAGTTTTGTTTGCTTGTCATTGGCATTAAATAACATTGATTATTAAAGAGCCTTCTCCCCGCCCCCTGCCACAGGGTGGAGAGGATAGAGCCTGCGGAAGAACGGCGATATTTGTGAGCAGATTCCGAGTTGTGTTGCAGTTGTTCGAAGATACTTTGGTTCATCTCTATCCCTTAACCTCTCCCATTTCTAGGTGAATTTCACTGACTCAAGAGTATGATTGCCATTTGCTAGGAGGGCATTGCCTCCGTAATATCAGTGGGTAAGTGCCTGCCTCCAGGGTTATTGGAGCGATTCAATAGGATATGTTGTGTAAAGCGCTTGGCAGAGAACAAGGGATATGGCAACTGTTCAATAAAGTAAGATTCTATTGTCCTTACCATTATTATTTCTCTTTACTGCCAGCTCTCATGGAAGGAGCCATCCCCACAAGACTCCGTGTTGATGTTCTAATCCAGGGGAAAAGTGTCAGAAGCACACCTGAGTGTACATCAACCATGCGTGCTTCATTCACTATTTATCAGGATTATGATGGGTACTTGCTCGATGAGTCCAATCTGTACAGAATTTATGAGTGAATGACAATTAGGTGGACAAATTCCACTCAGGCAGAACTCTCGCTTCTGGGGAAGGGAGAGGTAAGTGGAATAACTCTGTAAGAAGGTAACACAGTCCACTTTCCTACTTGAAGCAGGGATTTCAACCTTAGCTTTCGAATGTTCATCTGCTTCCCCTTTAACGTTGGGCTTGGGAGGTTTAGTTGAATGTTCACATTTTTCTCTAACAAAACACAGGATGCATTCTGGGACAAATGTAAGTGAATTTACTAAGATATGTTGCTCCCCTGTTTGGATCATGTTGGAAGTCTGGAATATATGGCTACTCTTTAAACAGAGGGGAGGGCACCCATATTTGAGTCATTCCTGAATGCTGGCCGGAGTCTCTCATTGAAGAGACAGTATAGTGATCAGGATTCAGGTCTTTGTAGACAAACCGGGGCCAGAATCAGAGGAAAAAACTTAGGAAAAAAAAGGTGCTTCGTTTGCATGGGCCCTTCCAACGCCCTGGGAGGGGCCTTCACAGTGTACTCACATGCTATACATTTTAATTTTACAAAGTACACATGTTATATGTGTATTTGTATATTTTATGCATAGAAAACATATATATACTTGTAAATGTAAATGTATACATTATCTATCTATCTATCTATCTATTTATTGCAATAAGTTAAGACTAAGAGCTCTTCCACTTCAATATTACATGAAGAGGCAATAAGAGTGAATAAAGTACAAACATGGGTTAAGTGGCTTATTTTATATTTTTATTGGAAGTGTTCTGAAATGTGCAGCTGGGGAAGTATAAAAAACACAAATGTAGTTAGAGAACTCTGCATCCCTCTTGCAAAATGGATATGACACGGAGACAGATAACCAGCTGGACGTGCTGATGTGCATCGGCCATTTCACCAGCACCTGCAGAAAGCATGCTGCTGCTCGGTATGTGCCCCCTGGAGCAGGCCGAGGCATTTCTCAGGAATGTTCACTTACATATTTCTGATTATGGGGGCCACTGGGAGGTGTTTGTGGAGGATTATGGAGATAGAAGCGAAGCAGCATCTCATTCTTCTGGCTCATTCTTGTGGTTTGCTGATCTGAGCCAACTTGACAGTCTGAGGCAGCAGTGGACTGCCTGTCACCTTCCTGATCTTCTGTTAGTCTCCACACCCACGGGCGGGATGCATAGTTAACTCCAAGATGAGGGGCTTAATTCTCAGACGTGTGTTCCACTAGACAAGAACAGAGTTTTCTGCCCATCTTGGGCGTTGTCCCTCCTGTTGTTGGCTCCCATTTGCCCTGGGTCTCTCTCTTTACATCATTGTTCCTTCCCAGCTGCCTCCCCAGTGGCCTGCAATCTCCAGAGAGAGGAGTGGAAAACAAACCTCACAGAATGCTTAGCCCCCAAACTGTGTAAGATCACAGTCCTATCAGCAATCCAAGCAAATCCTCTTCTTTGAATAAACCTTCTATGGTAAACACACACACACACACACACACACACACACACACAAAACACACAGTAATCCCCATCCTCCCCCCGCCCCAAAAGAAGGGAAGGTAAAGATGTGTCAGGCAGTTAATAAAAATATATTTTTGGATTTTGTAATGTTTGGGATGTATAAGCTTTTAAAACTGTATAATTTATTATTAATTCTTTTCTCATTCTAAGTAAGTCTTCTCATTTGCACCAAATCTTATATGTTAAAAATTGTATTCTTTTTCTTCCAGAAAGCCCGGAATGATGCAGGCCCCAAGGAAATTGTTGGTCTCTGCCTAGAGTCCTAGCTCCACTCACTAACTGTGATCTTCAGCACCTCACTTTACCCACTCTGAGTCCTAGTTTAAGCCATAAAACAGAAATAATCTGTTAAACAAATGATAATCTCACGAAGCTACTGAGGTTAGTGTGAGGACTAAATAAATTGATACATGTAAAAGTGCTAATAATTATTATTAATACTGTATTAATAGCCTTTTTTTCTCCAGAGTTCCCCATATTAAAATGGATGTAATAAAATATGCTTTGTCATATTCTCAAGGGTTCTTGAAGAATCAATGATATAAGATTTACATTGCTATAAAGATGTAAGATTTTTTTAATAACTCCAAGTAGGGCATGTACACGTGCTCTTTCACACACACACACACACACACACACACTCACACTCACACCTCTCTTTCTAATTGCAACCAAGGATTCGAACTGACTGGTTGGTTTCACCCACACAGACTGTTCCTATTTGAGTCAGCTAACCCACACGAGGGCCCGAGGCCTTGCTCAGAGGGCCGAGGTTTGAATTCTGGCTCTACCAGCCCCTGCTGTGAGACCTTGGGCAAGTCACTTAATGTCTCGGTACCTCAGTTTCTTCTCTGTAAAATGGGAGTAATAATAGTATTCACCTCTAGGGATGGTGTGAAGATGAAATGAATCAATACATGTAAAAATTCATTAAAATAAAGCATTGTAAAGTAAACCATTGTAAGTTTCTGACTTCCAGTCTACCAACACCTAGTGAATGTTTATTGGTTGGTAGTATAGTTATTCTCCATATCAAGTCAATTTCTGTTGGCGTATCAGGAATTGTATATGCAAACCTTCTCCAGTTACATGGGTATTTGGCTGGTCAAAAAGTAAGCTACAAAATGAGGAAAATTAGAAAAGAGTAAGCTTTTATAAAGCAAATTGTATTGCACTTAATTTCCTTTAGTCATTTTGATTATGTTGTTCCTACTTTTTGCATTTTCTGTAACTTTGTTAGTGGTGGGTGGTAATTTATTTCTTCATTTGACAATTTAAAAAATTGATCTTCCTTTTTAAACAATATATTTTTATTGATTTCAGAGAGGAAGGGAGGAGGAGGAGGAGAGAGAGAAAGAAACATCAATGATAAGAGTGAATCATTGATTGCCTGCCTCCTGCACGCCCCACACTGGGGATCAAGCTCACAACCAGGAATCAAACTGTGACTTCCTGGTTCATAGGTTGATGCTCAACCACAGAGCCATGCCGGCCAACCTGATCTTCCTTTTTTAAAAAAATTTTTCTGGTTCATGAAGAAATGCAAAATCCTGGGAATAATTGATCTGGAAGATTTTTTAAAAATTTTTTTTATTGATTTGAGAGATGAAGGTGATGGGGGGGGGCTTATAATCTGATAGATAGAGCACCTGAATTGAACGGAAAAATAATCATATTATTTTAAATCTCAGAACACATATACTTATATGAATAGGGGGTTAAGTTTCTTATATGTGAAGAGGGGGTTAAGTTTTTTTTAAGTTTCCTTTTCAAGGCCAGTGCAAAGCGATTGAAGAGGTGACTCAGCTGTGAATCCAGCAAGCCGAGCTGATATAGGCATGGTCAGGCCAACCCACCAGGAGTCAAAACATCATCTCACCGCCTGATAACCAAGGACAATAGCTGAGGTCTGTGGACCCCCAGGGCTAGCCCCTTCCCCTTTATAATCCTGTCCGCTGTATCTTGCTGGAAGGCAGGATTTGATGCGTCTTGGTTGGCTAGCCTTCTCAATACTAGTAAACACCTAATATGATTCAACCCTGCCTTCGTTATTGGACACCCGGGGGTTTCCCGGTAACAAAGGGAGAGAGAGAGAGAAACATCAATGATGAGAGAGAATCATTGATCAGCTTCCTCCTGCTGGCCCACACTGGGCATGGAGCCCACAACCCAGGCATGTGCCTTGACCAGGAATCAAACCATGATCTCCTGGTTCATAGGTTGACCCTCAACCACTGAGCTGCAGCAGTAGGGCGATCTGGAAGATTTTAAGTCTCCTATTAATTCTCAAATTCTGTAGACATGGTACTTTCTAAGGGTCACTGCTTTCAACAGGGTACAGGAGGCCATGCTTAACAAAGCTTTCACCAATCTTCCTTCATCACCCTCGATTTTTTCATGGAGCTCGGAAATCAGAGGGAGAATGAAGACTCTGGCCTCTTCCCTGGGTCTCGCTGGCGTGGGATCACAGACAGGGACCGCAATCGGAAGCTGTAGTGTTCTCAGGACGGCGCGGTCACTGGCAGTGAAGGGGAGTAAAGGAATCCGGAAGCGCCCTCAGCGTCTGAGCCAAGACAAGGGGCTGTCCGGGATGCGGAAGACTCTAATGTATCGCAAACAAAGGACTCTTGGCAGCAGTACCTTCCTCTGTCACTCACATGAGACTCCTCCCTCCCCCCATTCTATCACAGTGCAGAGAGAGAGCTATTTAATAGTCAAGACCATTTTAAGGCCAGAACAACCAATTAATAACAACACTTCCCTGAAATTACAGCCACCCCTCTGCTCTTCAACACACACTTCTTAATAAAAAGAACGGCCCTCCACACCCCTCCCCTAGCAGACCTGGCCTTCATTCACCCACGCTAATCACGGCAAGATAGCCTGGGAACGTCATCTCACCACCTAAGCACTTTATTAAATGTCATTGCTTCTGATCGTGAAGGTTTGCTTTGTTTATCATCCCTGCCCACCTCCCTAGAATCTGGTTCTGACCGCACTCTTCTTTCCTAAGGCGGACAGGGAAGCCCGGGTGCCCTGCCTGTTCCCAGGCTCACCACCGCCCAATGCACCCTGCTGCCAGGGAGCCCTCAGAAAGCAGCAGGCTCCGCTCCCGCCTTGGCAGAGGTTGGAAAGATGGAAACTGAGCTATTTTCAAGCCAAACATTTCTGAAAGCACCCAGCGCTGCGGCCTTTGTTAGGAAAGCAGTGTGTTCAACTGTGGCCCGAGAGAGACAGCAGAAACCAGTTGTTTTTACAGTTTCCAGAACAAAAATCGAGAGTGACCATCTACTGTTTGTCTCCTCAAGCCCGAATTCCTGTGCCTGCCGTCAGAGCACCCACTTCAGTCTGGTGTGGCTCCCAGCACCACATCGCACCAGAACCTCGGCCAGCTCAGCGCCCTCCTGGGATTTCCCACCACCAGGAAGTCTTCATCGGGGATTGACCTTTGCCCTCTTCCTTGTCTCCCCACACACTGTAGCCAGTCTTCTTCAGGCTTAAGTATTCATTTATTTAACCCCAAACTGACTGATCAAGGGTTTCCATGTATTAAGCCAAGCACCAGGGACTGGAAACACATAAAGTAAGGCCCTCACCTTCAAGGTACATAAGATTGAATATGTAAACAAAAAGAGTAGGTGAAAGTTTCACAAGTGAAAATGTCTGCGCAGGGAATATGGTCGCATAAAGGATGGAGTGGCCAGTCTTCTGGTGGGTGGAGGGTTCCAGGGGAAGGTTTCATAGGGCAGGAGGCTCTTGAGGTGAATTTGGAAGAGGAGTAAGTGGGTGGGGAGGGGTTGTGTTAGGTGTTTCGATGAGCTGTGCCGGGCTTGTCTGTGGAATCAGGGCCTGAGTGTGAGAGTTCAGGCTGGAGTGCAGGGTGAGCTTCAGAGCCCGATGCTTGGATATCTCAGTGCGAGAATCCAAGGCAGTATGTGAGGCAATGAGGCTTATTTAACATTCACTCTGGGACAAATAAGAGAAAATTAAAAGAGCAATTTTAGGAGGGAATAATTGTTTTCCATACACCATAATTACAACTGCTAGTAAATGCTGCTCTCATAAACGAATCTGCCTTTTGGAATTCTCTTAAATTCTCTTGGTAACGAACAGACATTAAAGGAAAGGGACCTGTGGGCTCCTTACAGAGAACTGGGGCTGCACTGACCCCTGGTGTCTGCCTTGAGCAGAGAGACCTCTAACTGCTGGCACAGAGCTAGGTTGCAGGCCGGCAGCACTTCCCAATCTTTCTGTCTTTGGCTTTAGAAAGACCCAAGAATCCTTTGGGACCAGAGACGAATCTTAGAACCTCAGCTTTCCTCCACCTTCTGAGCTCACTTCCTAGTATTTACCTTCAATTCTATTTCTCCTTTTGGGCTCCCTCCCTCAACAAATGGAATCGTTTAAAAGTGGCCACAGAGAATCTGAATGTCATTTTTAAAAAATCATTTTTGATGTTCCTTTCTTCCCCACCTTTCTCACACTCCCAAGCCAACAGCCACTCAGCCACTGAGGCCTGTGGTTGTGGCTCCTACGTGACACTCCAATCCACCCTCTGCTTGAACTGAGGGCGCCATCACCCCCTCGCCCCCCCCCCCCCCCAACCCCCGCCCCCCTGCCATTGGTTTGCAAGCAACAGCCTTCTGACTGGCTTCCCTGCTGGAGACTTGCTGTCACCAGGGAGATCCCACGTTCAGCTCGCTAAACTTATTCCTCAACTGACTGTGGTAGGCTAGAAGACTGCTGCTAATTGCTTCTATTAAATAACTGCATGACCTTGGGTATGTCACCTGGGCAATCTTGTCATCTATAAAATGAGGGTTTGGGGGCAAGAATCGTGTTTTTCTATCTTTTCCCTCTAGGAATGTCTCCTGTAAGTTCCCTTTGCACCTTGCCCTTTCCCCTTGTTATAAAAAATCACTTCTACCAAATAAACTCATTGATTAAAGAAAAGTTATTTCTTACCCATTTTTTTTTTCCATCAAAAACATCAACTACTATTGGAGCATCTGGTCTGCAGAAGATAACCAATGTTACTGCAAAGAGTTCCTGTAATCTCAGCCAAAGATGAAACAAAACATAAAAATGTGTGATCTTTATCTAGCAGCCATACCATGAGTAAATCTAGCGTTTCTGTTAGTCATCATGTTAGCACACAGCCTCGCCTGTAGGCATCACGGACTCTTGTGATACGAAGGGATCTAGTGAAATAAACGACCACCAAGATCACATTCGCTCTGAGATTCTAGGTTCTCAGTCTTTCGTGTCTTAAATCCCTCCTAGCATTCTCTAGTATGAACATAGCCCCTTTCTCTTTAATTGCACCTGGTCCATAAAGAAATATTCCATCACCAGTGCCAACTCTAATTAAATTTGGGAGGAGTTGGCCAACCTAATTGAGCCTAGACCTTAGTGTAAATTAATTTCACATAGATTAAATGATTTATTATTTAATGCAAGGTAATGAAACATTTTTGGTAGAGTATAAAGAGCCTAATTAATATTAATTTTTACATTGCCTAATTATATTTCTATTTTTTCTTTGTTGGGGTTTTAATATCTAAAATTTATTATTCTCCTTTGATTCTATGCATCATTCATTTTCCTTTTCATTGTCATCATCATCATCATCATCATCATCATCATCACCACACCACTGCCATGATGTATTCACAGATGCCTGTGTTCTCCAGCCATGCAGATCTCCTCATCTGCTATAACTCCTATTCCCTCCTTAGACAGTCAGCCTGTCTGTATACACACCAAAGACAGCGTGTGATCATTGATGGGACCATGAATGGGGAAAATGGCTATGGAGTAAATGTAAAAACAACCGGGAAGTTTTGGATATGCATGTATACAAAATAAGATTGTTGTATTAATATTAAAATCTTGGGCATAATAACGACATCATAGTTCTATGGGAGAACATTTTTGTTCTTAGACGACACATGCTGAAATGCTCACAGGGAACTGACCTGATGTCTGCGATTTACTTTCAAATGCTTTCACTTAAAGAAAGAAGAAAGGAGGCGCTGGTGTGTGTCCATACACAGCACAGGCAGAGAGAGTATGCTGCGGATGTGGCAAAATGTTGACAATTGGTCAGCCTCGGTGGAGGGCTTGTGGGTGGGCATTATTAGACTGGTTTCTGAACTTTTCCATAGGTTTGAAATTTTGAGAACACATGTTGGGAAAGCATACCTTTTTGAATCGCTTAGGTATTCCTGCTATTATTTCATACCTTTTCTGTCCTTAAAACGCCAGTTCCTCCCTGCTGTCCTAATCTCAGGAGGCAGCTCTCTCCTTGTATTCATGTGGGAAGGGATGGGTTATGCTGCAATAACAATCTGAAAATCTCAGTAGCTCAAACCATCACAGCTTTCTTTCTCACTCATGCTACATGGCATTTCAGAGCAGCGGGAGAGTCAAGCCACCTTGGTGACCATCTCAGGTACCCGCATTTCACCACAGGAAGGCTGTCTCTGAAGTAGACATTCCCTTCCTTCTCAAAGGAAGTATTTCTTTCCTCTTATGTAGAGACCACTGCTTCATGTGAACTCTGAACCCGTGTCTCTGCTGGGATTGTGCTTCCACAACGTGCCTGTGGGTCCTCCACTCACTCTCACGGCCTCAGTCTCTGTCTCTCCATTGCTGCAAGGTCCAGCTCTAGAAAGCCCTGTGCTTGATGCTTCACACCGCTAATCCCCCCTCTTCTTTTTTCCTGGCAAATCCTAAAGCTGATGGTCTTTGCAGACGCCTTCACTTTCTGATACCCCACTCTTGGTTTAAATACAGGCTGGCATTCGCTCCCAAATTATATTGACATATCTGACTTTTTGCACAACAAACAGCCTTTTCTGCCCCCGGCTCCATTATTCCTGACCTCGGCAGTGTGGGACTACCGACAGTTCCCTTCTTTGTGATATTTTCTCCTACTTTGATCTTTTTTTAAAATATATATTTTATTGATTTTTCACAGAGAGGAAGGGAGAGGGATAGAGAGTTAGAAACATCGATGACAGAGAAACATTGATCAGCTGCCTCCTGCACACCTCCTACTGGGGATGTGCCCGCAACCAAGGTACATGCCCTTGGCTGGAATCGAACCTGGGACCTTTCAGTCCATAGGCCGATGCTTTATCCGCTGAGCCAAACCGGTTAGGGCTCCTACTTTGATCTTTGTACACCAGATTTTGGGGGTTCTGTTCCCATCTCTGGGGTTGCTCCTTGTCTGGCTGCTATGTTTCATTTTTTATCCTGCCTTCCCCAATGTGAGGACCTTTCTTTGGTCCTTTCATCTTTGTCCCTCCCAGGACTTGTGGATGTCACCTCCAGTACCTCTCTCCTGTGCACTGTCCAGCCCTGATCTCACCTCCGCCATTTCAATCTCATCTCAGCTGCTCCTGGGATTTTCCCACTGCAGTGACTTGCCCATCACCTCAAACTGCACACATTCTCACTTGAAGTCATCACACTTCTTCTTTCCAAACACTTTACTTTTCCCCAGAGGAGCCACTTTCATCAAGTGTCTCAGTTGAGCAGAATCTTAGCAGGATTCCTTGACTTTTTCTTCGTCTTCATTCCTCGTTTTTATTTCTAGTACTCCAAGTCCTGTTATGTCCCCTCCTATCTGCTTTTTCCTCATTGTTCTTGCAGATGCAGTCTCTCATGAATGTACTGTAGATTACTGAGAGTCTCTGATTTGGGGCTTTCTACTTTGTGCTCTTGATTCCCCCTCCAGCCACCCTTCAGAACGTCTTCACCTGACAGTGCCTATCATGAAAGGGGAAGAGTCCATCTGACAGGGGCATCAAATCCGGGCTCCTCAGAATATAATTTGGCTCCCTTCAACCCACCTTGCTGTCACTGACTCAGCTTCTTCAGCCTCTGGCCAAGCCTTCCAACCTCTCTGAGAATGCTCTCATCCTCCTATCCAGGCTTCTCTCTCTTTAAGTTTCTCCTCCCTTTGTCCCCACTCTTCATTATGTGTCTCCAATTTTCCTAGCCACCCCACGCACCCCTTCATTTATTCCCATCCTCTTTTACTACCTTTTTGCTTTTCCAACCTTTGACTTTCTTTAAGATATAATTCAGCTCCCACCTCTCCATGAAAGCGTCTTTCACTGCTTGGACTTAAACTAAATTTTCCCTTCTCCCACTGTGACCAGAGGTAGTTGCAGTTTGGTAGTTAATTATTTAAAATATCTTATTCCTTTCTCTCTAACTACCTCATTAGTTCTTTGAAGTTCTACACAGAAATCACCACAGCACTGGGTACATGGCTGTGATCAATAAATACGATTTGATTAATCAATTTCTCTGAGATCTAATGAAAAGTATTGGTTATGTTTTTTATCCTACTGTAGGAAGAATTGTATCTGCCAATTTCTGAACATAATTTTTCTCCTCAATCCCACATAGAGAGAGTTGGCTCCCTGAAGGGTGGCTGGTGATTTCAAATTCCCAGAACAACCCATTTCCTTGGAGTATCAACATCAATTTAATTGCACAGCTTGCTGCCTAATCCTGTATTATGGAAATATTTACATTGCTTTCATGCCTTTTCAAAATCACCATTTTCCATCTTTGCCATTATTATGATGAATAATAATTTTTCATGTACACTAACTTATTTAATTATCTCCACAAACCCTTTTAGGGTTGGTAATATAATTAGTTTGGTACTTTTGTAATCCAGAAGAAAAAAATGACAGTGTATAGTTCAAAGGGTTTGAACTGGCTTAAGATCACACAAACAGGACTCAAATCCAGTTATTTCTATAGTTTAAATTAATTCAAAGGCCTTAGTCTCCTTCCATCACTGTAAATTCATCTAATCTGGACACCCCTACCATGGGCTTGCATAGCTCCCATCCACCAAAGCATGCATTGACAGTATAAAAATTAATTTATAATCTGTCTCTCCCATTGCTGTGAGCTTACTAAAATGTAGAAACTAGATGCTATTTAATTTTGTATTTCCACAGAATAGCACAGAACCTGTTGGATGACTACCTGAATTAAGTCATGGATGAATGAATGGGAGAAATTTGTGATGTGTCCTGTCTGCCTCCTAGAGAACTTGCCCCAAGACTCCCCACAACTGTGTACTGTTCGTGGCACACTGCACATGATGGTAAAAAATTGCAAAATTTCTTTCTCTTAAATCTCCTTAATCATCCCCTTCACCCCAGCAGCCCACAATCCTTAAACACCATCTCACTGAAGTCTGTGGTCTTGCGTAGTTAGGGCTCAGGCAGACGTGGGTTCACACCTTTCTTCTGCTAAGGATCAGCTAAGTGAGTAGCTATGGCCAAGTTAGTTATTTCCTCATCTGGAAATGGGTATATATAACAACTCAAACTTCAAAGAGTTGTGGTGAGGACTCAATGGGATACCTTATTTGGAGACCTCGGCAAAGATCCTGGAACATAACTTGCTCAATGGAAGTTAGCAATGTTTATGTTAGGCAAGCCTGGTCCATGTGCCTCAGGAGCTCTGTGGGACTCACTGAGTGACTGTGTTTTCATGCTACAAAGGTCTCTCTTGGCCAAACCTATACAGACCTTCTCTTGGTCAAACTACAGAAGAGGAAAAAAAAACAAAACTACAGCAGAGGATGTAGACAATTCGAATAAACTCTACTTTCATTGGAATAAATACTTTAAAAAAATTAAAGTTGTTGGGGTGACATTGGTTAATAAGACCATGCAGATTTCACGCACGTGTACATTTCTATGATACACGATCTGTGCATTGCATTGTGTTTCCACCACCCAAAGTCAAATTGAATAATTCTGAGAAGTAACGGGCTGTAGGACCTGGCAGGCCCTTTTAAGCATCTTTAAGAACCTTACAGAGAGTTGGAACAAGAGGTTGTTTGCCATTTATATTTGTAAATTGAACCTCCTGCCAGGATCCTTCCCTCTATCTCCTGCTGCTATCGTGTTCCAGTGTGTGTGTGTGTGTGTGTGTGTGTGTGTGTGTGTGTGTGTGTTGCTTCCTTAACAGCCTGAGCAGCTACCAGGTGTCCAGAGTGGAATAAAGCATCACTCTCAGGTGCTGGTGAAACACATTTAGCACATGTGTAGATCCACCTCCTGGGGCACGGAGCCAGAGAAACAGAGCGAACAGCACATGGATGCGCTTATCACCAAGCACAGGGCTTTGGATGTAGAGGAGAGGGGCTGCATCGCCATTCACATGATCTCAGCTTCAGGAGTCCTCTAGGGAAGAAACAGTAGCTGCTTCCTACCTCACAAAGTGCTGTCGGCCAGTCCATTTACTTGGTGAGCAAACTGAGGTTCAATAAGGTCAAATTATGCACAAGCCTAGTTTAAACAGGCTCCCGTTGGAGGAAGCCTAGAGGGGGTTGTGGCCAATGTGTTGGGTTCATGTCAAATTGGAAAGAGAACGATCTTTGGCACCAAAAAGAAAGACTTATGTTCAAATCCACTGGAGTGTGAACTTTGGTAAATTGTTTATTTTCCCCAAGCCTTGGCTTTCTCTTCTGTATGAGGACTGTGATACCTCTCAGGGTAATCCAATTATTCATGCATTTTATTTATGCTTACTGAGGATGTATTATGCAGCAGGCTCTGATACTATGAGAATTATGTGATATTACAGATGTAAGTTTCTGTCTAAATGCTGGACATAGGTTGGCGACTCAAAAAAGTTCTCTCTCCTTCTCTCAAGCCATAGAGCTTCAAAACTGACCTTTCTCCAGGGAGGAATGCATCACCTCCATCGGAAATGAGTCAGATCTGGAGTATTTGCAGACTGACTTCATCCCTGTCTCCTCCACACCCCCACAGACCCCGGAACTTTTCCCTCAGGGCTCTTGAGACTAGAATACCCTGCTAACTCTGACAGATGATCTTTGAGGGGAGAGAAATCTCTGACACTCCAGGCCTAAGTGACAGCACAAGGACTTTAAAAATGATCCTGCTCATACTAGATAAAGGCGACTTGTCACAAGAGGACAGGTTGTCTTAGCACCAGCTCATGGGAAGTAAGACAAGTGAATGGTTCTATCCATTCTAGGGCTAAGCTTGGGGCCCTCCTCAAGGGTGAGGAAGGTGCCAGGGTCACAGGGAGACAGAGGCCTGGGCAACAGGTCAAGTAACAGGCAGGATCGTCTAGGAGGGGTAATTACTTGGGCAGTGGAATCAAATATCTTGATCCTCTTGAGAGCTCTCTCCCACCTCATCTTTGCATTGACCTTGCACTTTGCTCTGTGTGCTTTCTCCACCAAGCCCTAGGCTACCCTTCTGCTCTCTCCTCCACCTCCACCACAACAGCATCCACATGTGACTCTTGTTAGTGCCCTGTCTCTCTTTCTATTGTGGCCTCAGCCATGGTGATGAGTGCAGGGAAATATAACAACATAATCCTCCTCACACCAGTCAGTCCCCAAAGGTCCTTACTCAGAATTCTCCATTTATCTGGTCATTAGGTCTAATTAAATCTCTCCATCTTAGAGCACTGATGAGTGGCACCACTTTCTCTCACCAATTAGAAGACAGGAGATTAAAGAATGCCCTCAACACTTTGTCCTTGTGAGGGTGGGTGGTGGCAGGGGAGAGGGAGGGCAGGAAAGCAGAGACTGTCCTGTATCTGAAGACAGTGTTGCTGTACTGTGGGTTCTGGCCAAAAAAAAAAATGCAGCCTTTGTTGGCTTCTCCAGCTGTCCCCATGAAAGTGCATTTGGTAGCCTGTGTCTCTTATTGAAATACCTACTTCTTCCTAAAGATGGGGTTGGACAACTTAAACAAAGGACATTTACAATAAGTTCGTTAAATAGAAATCAAAAAGGGAAACCAGGATTGAAGAAGGGAGTAAACAAACATATTAATCCAAAGGTTAATTAACATATTTATTGCAGTTAACACAAAATCTGATTGGATCTTCCTGGTAGTTAAAGTGAAAATGAAACATACCACATTGCCACAGTGCGCATCATTTAAGAGAGGGAAGTGTACTTTCCCACTATTCTTGGGGGATTAAAAAATGTCCTGGTTCTAAATTCTCAGAGAAAGTTCTAGCATGGGGCAGCATTTAGGAGACACTGGGAGACAGAGAATGGTTTCATCAATACTCAGTACTCATTGTCTTGCACTTGACAGGCAAGGCTCTGAGTGCCCAGGGCTTGGGAATTGAGTTTTCTTCTTTGAAGGGAGGAGGGGTAGGGGTAGGGGGGGGAGGGGAAGGAGGGGGGAGGGGAAGGAGGGGGGAGGGGAAAGAGGGGGAGAAGGGGGGAGGGGGAGGGGGGGACGGGGAGGGGGGAGGGGGGAGGGGGGGAGGGGGAGGGGGGAGGGGGGGAGGGGGAGGGGGGAGGAAAGAGGCACAGCCTCAGCCCTGCAGATGATCTCTGCAAATCTCTGTCTTCATCATGGCATCACGGAATCAGAGCTTGCTTCTCTCCCTCTTCTCCAGACACCCCAAGGTGCTATTTGGGAGGACACGCACGGACACCTCTTCTGAGCCCTCCCTAATATTCAAAGCAGAATTGGTTCTGGGACGGTCAACCAGAAGCCAGACCAAGGATCGGAAGGCAGCGCAGTATGGAGGCGGAGGGACGGGTGCGGTGGTCTCAGGCTCACGAACGCTGAGATACGCTCCCTTCCAAGAAGAAATAGGGACGTCAGGCTCCACTCACGCACAGACCCACGGGGAAGGGCATTGCTGCTAAAGAGATTCCTTATGCACAAGTTCCCCCATTCTCACCCCAGACTCCTTCCTTCAAAAGACACAGAACCTTGGGTTCCGGGTCAAGCTCATGCCCTGCAGATGCCGCCCCCCCCCCGCCCCCCGCCACCTCCCCCGCCCCCCCCCGCCCCCCCGTCCCCCCCCCCGCCCCGCCTCTTAGTAAATTGGGGCTGGAGGCTGCTTTTCTGTGTGAGCGTTTAATGAGATTATGCATGTCCAGTGTGTGGCACAGTGCTTGCCCGGGGAGCGTGTGCCCACATGGTGCTCCCTGGGGTCAGTTCCTCCTCCCTCTGCCGGGTTTGCCTGCTTCCCTCTCCTTTTCCCGTTTCCATCCCAGGCTCACCGTGGGCAGGAAGCGTGTGCAGCCAGGGCAGTAGGAGCGTCCTTTCCACAGGGGGCGCTCTAAGATCGAGAAACAGGCCGTAGGAGACCTTGACAGTGTGCCTGCGAGGACTGCGCGCTGGTACCTATGGCTGGACATTTAAAAAATGACTTTTTTTGAAATCTTTGCCTTGATATGCTATCATTTTTCCAGATGTCTTTTCCATACCTGTCTACAGATCTGTATGAAATCATAGCAGGTCCCGCAGCTGGGGGATGACGCTATGGCAGCTGGGCACAGACACCGCTGGCCCCGAGGAACAAGGTAGCCACCTTCTCTTGGCAGCAGGTCCATGGGGCGGGGGCTGCCAGGCTGCAAGCCCGGACCGGACGCAGAGCTCGGCCACCAGCTCGGGCGCTGCCGGCAGCTGAAGCCCCTCTCCCTTCCCGGCCTGCGCCTCCCCGGCCAGACCCAGGTCCAAGCTCAGGCGCTCGGGCAGTGCAGGGGGCGAAGCTGGCTCGGTGGCCCTCCCTGGGTTAGACCCAGGCCTTGAAGACGGGGCGAGGAGAGAACGAAGCTCTGAGCAGCTTTATGCAGGCCCCGGGGCGAGGAGAGAACGAAGCTCTGAGCAGCTTTGTGCAGGCCCTGGGGCTGGAGGAGGGACGGTGTGGGCAGAGGAGGCGGAGAGAACACCTTCCCGTGAGGCGGTGACCTGGAGCCCTGGGCCTGGGCGTGGAGGGCGGGCCAGCATCCTGTTTACTACCTGCCCGGGTGCGATGCGGGGGCCCAGGAAACTCCTGCGATGCTGAAGGCGCAGCATGAGAACCTGTACGGGTGCCACCGAGTCCTGAGAAAACATCTAAGAAAGGAGAAGTGCCTGCCCCGCTGGCCCCTGATGGGCATGTGGGGAGAGGCGCGCATTTGCAGCCGCCCCAAAGCGCCCCCTCCTGCAGGTCAGCTCCCTACCGAGACCCACCAGGCAACAGCTCTGCGCCGAAAGCACCCCTGATGGGCAGTTCTGTTCCCCCCCCCCGCCCCCCCCCCCAAAGCCTGCCCCACACCTCCCCACCCCCCAAAGCTTCGGCAATAGGGAGGAGCCTGCCATCAGGGCCTCTTCAGGAGGAGATACTCACCAATAGAGTGCTCCTTGTAGAAAGTGGGCTGCAAAGACATTAAACATGGCACCTTCAAAATAACACAAAAAAGTAACAAAATCAAACAAACAAACATTAAATAAATAAAAATGAAAAAGTAACAAATAAAATAAATAAAACAACAAAATAAAGAAAAAGAAAAAAGAAAAATGGAAAAAAATTAACAAAATGAAAAAAAAAGGCCAAACAAGTTGAGTCCAAGACCAGCTTCCTGAGCTATAACGGACAAAAACCTCAGCCTGGTCAGGGTCTTATATAGGAGTGGTTTGCAGTTTCATCACAGTGGTGCGTTTATGTGGTCAGAGCAAGAAATGGACCAATCACAGCTGGGGTGTGGTTTGCAGTTTCATCACAGTGGTGCATTTATGTGGTCAGAGCAAGAAATGGACCAATCACAGCTGGGGTGTGGTTTGCAGTTTCATCACAGCCATCCGTTATGTGGTCAGAGCAAGAAATGGACCAATCACAGCTGGGGTGTGGTTTGCAGTTTCATCACAGCCATCCGTTATGTGGTCAGAGCAAGAAATGGACCAATCACAGCTGGGGTGTGGTTTGCAATTCCCTCACAATGGCTCTTTGTGAGGTCAGAGCAAGAACTGGACCAGTCACGGCTGGGGTGTGGTTTGCAATTCCCTCACAATGGCTCTTTGTGAGGTCTGAGCAAGAAGTGGACCAATCATGGCTGGTGATAAACCACAGTGGTTTTCTAAGTTTTTGGTCTCATGACCCTTATACTTTGGGAAAAACAGAAAGACAACCCCCAAAGAGCTTTTTGTTTATATGGGATTTAAATATTGATATTTACTTTATTAGAAATGAAAATCTGTAAGATGCAAGCATACAAACACATGCAAAAGAAAAGTCTGACTGATTCTTATGCTCCAGGCCTCAGCTCAGATATCACCTGCTTAGAGCCCCTGAGAGGACGCCCCTGATCCATCCATGCCTACCTTCCGCACCCAGCTGATCAGGTTTGTCGTCTTCATAGCACTGATGACAGTGCTTCCCATGAAGGGAGGAGCATGACTGTAGTGTTCCCTGTGTCTAGCACAGTGAGTGGCAACAAAACAAGTATTTCATAAATATTGTGTCACTGGGTTAACAGAGGAGTTTGGGAGAACAAAAGAAAATATGGCCAACTACTTATTTAATCTAAGTGGCTCTGTGGGCCAATGGGTGTGCCAGGTGCAGGAGAGGCCCCGCGGGGGGGCTGGTCCGGCCGCCTGCTTCTTCCCTTTCCCCGTCTACTCGCTGCAACTGGTCCAGGCGACACCCGCAGTGTCCTGTCTGAGGTGGTCCTGTTTAAGGGGGGCTGTCCCTTCTCCCGCTGCCATATTAGTCTGACAATCCCAGAACCCATGCTAGAGGGCCCCAGGCTTGCTCGGCTCACCGCATCTTAGTCTCCGCAGCTCTTTGCGGTGCCCGTGGGTCCAAAGAACAACAGTTCCGTCTTTAATTAGCGTCAGCCAGCCTTCTAAGGAGTAACACCCTCACGATTTGATAGCTGATTGGGAAAAAAATAAGCTGAAAGGGAAAAATGCTTATTTCATTCTTAAATAATCATAAGAACTTACTAATGGCTGTGGTACCTGTTGGTATACACAAACCTTGCACACAACCACCTTCGCTTTTGGATCCACGTCGACTTTTGTGTTGGACTTGCCTCCGTCACAGCAACCACAGACTATTCGCCTTCATTACGAAATGACCCGTCGAAGGACATCGAGAGCTCTCCTGTCAAGTCTGTAAGCTTCCTGGAGTTCGTAGCGGTTTGCTCGGTGTCCGGCAGTAGTTGTATCTCCATCCCCCTCCCCAGACGAAATGGCCTGCAGGGCGGTGTGAGTGCTCTGTGTCCCAGGACTCGCTGGGGCATGGTTTGTGGCCCTATTCCATGCATTGATCGCATCTCCTCATGTTGAGGGAAGTGGGATGGGGTGAAGAATGGGGACAGAGAGATTGCCCAGACAAGCCGGCATCGTAACTTTCTCAGGACGCATTTGCAGATGATGCTCATTCCTTAAAGAGGCATTTCTAGGGACAATCGCGAGGCTGGGGTCCTCCCTGGGCATGTTAAAGGCTCGCCGTGCTGAGAAGGAATGGCACCTCCCTGAGTGGGCTGCGAGTCCATAGGGTTATGCCTGGTACAATATGGTATGGTCACTTCACTATTTGTAGGCCAATCATTTCTTTCTCTTTCTCTCCCTCCCTCCCTCCCTCCCTCCCTTCCTCCCTCCCTCCCTCCCTCCCCTCCTCCCATAAATGAACATTGTGCTCCTCCTGTGTGAAAGGTAATGAAAAGCACAGTGATGAAGAGCAAGAATCAGGAGCCATACTACCCACCATCTATTACCGTGTGACTTCGGGTTATACCCAATCTCTGTGCTTCATGCTCTACTCCTATAAAATGGGTTTAATAAAGTGGTGTTTCCTATGGCGTTTGTTAGATCAAAATAAGCTGATGGAGATTAGATCGATGTCTGCCCTGACAACATGCAGGCAGCTCAGCAAACAGCCGTGACAAGACAGACTTGGTCTCTACTTCTACCCGCTCACCGTCAAGAAAAGATAAATATCAAACCACTGTTGGAGCAAATATTTAATTGATTGCAATTTTGATGTGTGTTACAAAGAAGTGTAATATTCTATGTGAGTTTAGCTTAGATTTGGGGGTGAGTGCCACAGAATCCTTCCAAGAGTAAATAACCCTTGAGATGTATTGGGGTGAGTTAGGTTGAGGTCCCGTGGGTGGAGGAGTGTTCCAAGCAGAAGGAGCACCATGAGCTCCGGCGCGGGTGAGGAGCACATGTGAGGGGGTAGGCAGAGCAAGATCATGCAGTGCCTGCGTGAGGTCCTTGGTGAGGAATCTCTAGTTTTTTCTAAGAATGATGGGAAGCTGGCAAAGGGTGTTGAGCTGAGGAGTGATGTGCCTTTATGTCTCATAAAAGAACACTGGCTGCTGGTTGGAGAATGGACTCTCGTGGACAAGAGAAAAGAGAAAACACCAATTAGGAGCCTCCTTGAAACTCATTTGGGGGAAATAGGAAGAGGCCCTGCCTGGGGTGGTGGTGGGAAGAGGACAGACTTGAGAGGCAACTAGGAGGCAGGATGGAGATGGTGGATTGATTGTGTAAAGAGAGGAGAGACCAGAGAAATGCCTGGGAGTCCTCCCAGAACACTTGGGGGCGGGGGTGGGGAGTAAGGAGAGATGTGGTGACAAGGACAGGCAGCCCTGAGGAGGGACAGTGTCCATAACAGGCTGTGGAGAGTATCTGGAGCCCAGCTCTCCAAAACCACTCTCTGCAAATCCTTCTTAGAAATTGAATTAAAACCTGATTTCTGTGTTTCTCTCTGAAATATCCAGATAACGATCTCAGGCCTTTGCTTTACTTTGTACGAAAGGCAGAGTGCTGGGGGTGGAGGATGAAAACCTCCTCTGTGGCAAAGAACTCCCTGTGGCTTTAGAGTTCTTCACCGAACCTAAGACGCACGCGGGGCCATTGAAAACACAGCTCCTCCTCATGGTGCCTGTGCACAGCCGCCCAGCTTCTCCGGGAGTGCCTCTCTTCCCTTCTCCGCAGCCACCCTTCTTCCTGGTGAACAAGGAAAGGTGTTTTTGATATTAATTAAGTTAGATGGCAATTTCCTCCCCCTAATTAAAGTGGAACGCTGTCACAGGACACTTTGAAGTGGGACTCTGTGGATATAAGGAACTTTTCATCCTGCGCCAGCGCTCTGTAGTCTCTTCATATTGTTCACTTCAATCAGAATGAAAGTCTTTCTGGTAATGAAGGGGAAAGCATTCAGCGTTTCCCAGCCATCACACAGCGAAGGCAGCCTGGGGAGTGGTGTTGGGGAGCCAGGCGCAGGCGGCGTGGGCACTTGAGGTGCACCTTCCCTGTGCACCTGGGAAGGGGTCCATGCTGTGGCCGGGCTGGGAGGCGGTGAGGGTGACAGAGGCCGGAATGCGAGGCACTGAGCCGCTTCTCGGGACGCTGGGCGACTGGCAGCACCTGCCTGGGACCGCTCAGCTCCAGGGAGGCTCTGGCCGGGAGCTTGGATTTGCTCCATGAAAGGGCGCTGGTGGGACCGTGGTCTTCTGTTCTGAGTTTCAGGGGACAGCTCCACGCCCTGTTCGGCCCAACAAGCCCCTGCTCCAGACATGCACAGTGAGCAGTGAGGGAAGGAGACCAGGGAGAGAAGACAGAGAGAGAACCGAGGGCAGGCAGCAGCAGAGAGAATCGGGAAGGGAAGGGAATCGGGCCTCACCCTAAAAGCTCACTTGGCCCCAATGATATTTTTTACTCTTTCAAAAATACCTGGTTCCTCTGACTTACCCTTTGCCTCCCTCCAAGCTTTCCTCTTTCGAGCCCCTCTGAAAGCACCGAGCCAGGAAGGTAGGGAGGGAGTCTCGTCCCCTCCCTGCCCAGAACCAATTTCTCATGAAAGCGCCCCGGGGAGGAAGCCGAGGCCACTGGGTTTATCTGTGAATCTTCCCGCTCGTGTTTCCCCTGTAGGTGTCCCAGCCGGTAACACACCCTCCCAGAGCGAACCAGAAACAGTGTGTCCACCTCCTCCACCCGGCGCCACCCGCCCCGAGTGTCAGGCGCTTTAACTGGGTTATTGCTGTTTCCCCCGCTGTCTCCAGGCATCTCCCAAATAGTCCCACAGCCACAGACAAAGGCAAACGGAAGAGGCAGTGGGAGGCGGAGAACTAGCGCAGGTTCTCTCCAGGGTCCTTCAGTGGCCGCCCATCTCCGGGCTCAGGCCAAGGAGCAGGTGTGAGTCCCCCCAGCCTCAGCTTCCTGAGCCGCCTACAGGCTCATGAGGGTGTGGGGCGCTGCCTGTGGGAACCGGTGCCAGACCCGGGAGCAGAGAGGGACAGGCAGGGTGGGGTAGGGAGCAGAGGGGGACAGGCAGGGTGGGGTAGGGAGCAGAGGGGGACAGGCAGGGTGGGGTAGGGAGCAGAGGGGGACAGGCAGGGTGGGGTAGGGAGCAAAGAGGGACAGGCAGGGTGGGGTAGGGAGCAGAGGGGGACAGGCAGGGTGGGGTACTGCAGCAGAGTTGGGGAGACAGAGGGATGAGAGGAGACCCCAACTGGAGGATCCAGAGCATCACTGCCTCCCCTGAGGCTAACAAGGGCAGGAAGGGTGCTGCGATCAGGGCGAGCGGCACCCAGCGGCTGGTGGAGATTGTACATGCATGTCGATTCTGCAGGGCAGTTGGGACCCAAAGCCGGGCTAACCTGTGCTCGCTACAGTGTTCTGGCAGTAAACCTGTGCCGGCCAGCGTGGAGCCAGGATTAGGTTCTCACTGTGCTCTGAATACCTGGGAACTGCGCTCTGTGGTATGACTTCAAGGGAAAGCACTTTCTGGGCGAAGGCAGCAGATTCCACCTGGATGAATGACTAGGTAAGAAAGCAAGCTGAACAACTATTTTGTGTTTCACTATTTTTAAAAAAAAGCCATCCATGTACCATTTAACATTCACAGAACCCCTAGGAAGGACTTCAGAGTAGATAGTATTATACCCATTTTACAGATGAGGAAACTGAAGTGCAGAGAGGTTAGATCGTTTTCCCCAAATCCCACAGCTTCTAATTACAGAGAAAAGAGTTGATCACTGGTCTTCTTTAAACAAATGTGGGGTGTGTGTGTGTGTGTGTGTGTGTGTGTGTGTTTTGCCACAGACACAGTTCTAATAGATACAAATTTCTCTCCATTAGGATAAGGGAGAGTGGTGAATACTAGGACCCAACCCCTGATTCTTATCGCCTGGCTTCCGAGGGCTGGGTCTTTAGCGCTGATGAAAGCCAGCCTCCAGCAGCCAGCCATAGGAGACACCTGCAGGCGTCCAGCCAACCCAGAGACCTAGAAAGGAAACCCAAGCATTCCTAACCTTTAAAAAGATCTTAGCCTGTGGACAGATAAATTAACTCCGGGACTCTGGGGAGATTAAACCTTATTTTATGGTTTGCTTGTTAAAAACGCATAACTCCAAATCTCACCAGAGATTGCAATTAAGATAGCACAGGGCTAAAGCTATATGAGAAGGATTATTTACTCTCGGATCCCTGCAAAGTCCAAAACGACAATAGGCTTTTCCATTTCCTGGCCTGCAGTTGATCTGAGGCCACCTGCCTTTGTACCTGAAATGCTCTAGGACACGTGTTTCTCCTCTCCCAGCGTAGCTGCCACCACAGTTCTGTGATCCTTTGTGGCTGCCCAAAGTAACCATAAAAACCCCAGTTAAAACGAAGTTTCCAGGGCGTTCGTGTTCAAGAGACACCAAAACCCCCTTTTACCATCTGCTTCTCCACTGTTCCCACCTGAGGGGCCCTTTTCCCGTGTTCCTCTTTGAATGCCTGATTGGTACAAGCCCCAAATAGCTCCCTGATTCCTAGCGAAGTCCAAGGTAAAGCCAGGGCATCCTGAAGCCGACTCATCTCTCTGAAATGTGCCCAGGAGAGAACATGGAGCCTTCCCAGCAATCCCTGGAGGGACCCCACTCCCATACAAGGCACACAGATGCTCCCTCCTGAAGTTCTGCCGGAAGTTGCTTTGTTTATGCAAAGACACCACCAAGAACTGTTTCGATGACTTTTTCTGGGGTCCTTCTTACCTCTTGAGATTACTATTTTGTGTTTTTCCCATCTTCTGTACGTGGAGAATAGAGACATAAGGAATGAGAGCCTTTCGATGAGAAATTCCATCTTAGGTACTGAAGTGCAGTGTGTAGGGGTCTGTCTTGAATTTGTCCTTTTGATCTTAAGACTCACCTGGCACATTTGATTAATGCTCAGATTTCAGTCTGAATTACTCAAATTTGGAGTCACTGGTATAAAGGAAAGACCACTGAATAGGGAGTTAGGAGAACCGGATTTCAGATTAATCTTTACTGCCTAGTAGCTATTTGATCTTCATCTAGTCACCGTGTCCTGCTTGTTGTTAAGTTTCTCCTTGTAAAAGAAAGGGCCACACCCTGGCTGGTGTTCTCAGTAGTTAGAGCATCAGCTGGTGCACTGAATGGTCACAAGTTCTATTCGCAGTCAAGGGCATGTACCTGGGTTGCAGGTTTGATCCCTGGTCCTGGTTGGGGAGTGTGCAGGAGACAACCAATCACTGAGTCTCTCTCATATCCACCTTTCTTCTCTCTCTCTCTCTCTCTCTCTCTCTCTCTCTCTCTCTCCCCCTCTCCCCGTCTTCCTCCCTCCCTCCATCCCTCCCTTCCACTCTCTCTAAAAATCAATGGAAAAAATACCCTCAGGTGCAGATTTTAAAAAAAGAAAAAGAGGCCGCTCTGGCTAAATGTGTCAAACATATTCAATTGCTTTGGGAGCATCAACCCCATAAACTAGCTTCAAGGTCACAGAGCTACTCAGAGGCAGGGCCAAGACTCAAACTGAGGTCTGCTGGACTCAAGATCCCAGGCTTCTACCATCGTGCATACCCCCTCTCCAGAAGGTACTCCGAGCTCTTCTCTCCTAGGAATTTCTTACAGGTAAAGAAAAGACCTCACACATCACAGGAGAAGTCAACCTTACACCCCCCCTTGCTCCCTCTGTCCATGGGGTGAATCCCCCAGCCCCTGAATTACAACAAAATCTCTGGATCAGCCCAGGACTCCCCCACCCCTCACCCCTGGTGATTATCTGGGGTTGATTTGGCCAAACTTCTAAGTCTGTTGCCTAGCAAGTCCCAGCACATCTGGAGTCCTGCTGCTGTCTCAATTGCACAGCTGTCTACAGCAAAGATGCAGTCATCGGAAAGCTGCTGCCCAATGGAATCCAGAGCAATCTTTAGATGGATCAGCTCTTTATACCTTTGTGTGGCTTTCACGTCTCACTCACAAAGACAACAGGCGAGTTAGCAGAGTTCACACTGAGATGTGAGTGGCTTTCTAACCAGCATGAGGAAGATTTCCACAGAAAAACCTCTTTTCTCCTGGTGACAACCCTGAATTTTTGCTAAAGGGTTGGGGGGGCGGGGGGGGCGGTGAGAGGGGGACGGGGAGATCTCTCTCCCTGAGCATTTGTGTGGACCCAAGGGCTTTGAAATGGGAAAAAGCTAGAAGAGTCCTCTGAGGTACAGACACCACCAAATAGCACAGGCCCCAGATTTTGGTTCCGGAGACCCGCACAGTGAAGTTTCCAAAAGCTTAAGGAGGCAGAGCCAGTGTGAAGCTTTTTCTTTTTCTTTCTTTTTAATGCAACAGTGTAGAGAGATTGTTTTGGGGGCTGGGGAAGATCGAAACCCACAGTGAAGGTAAATGAAAACCGAAAATCTCTGCTGGAGGTGTGGATAAAAACCAGAACATTTTAAAAGTAAGCGGCACTGACCAGTCTCATTTAGCTCCCCAACGAGAGAAGCGCTGCAGAGAAGAAGAAAGTGACCACGGCAGCCCTGCTCGCTCCCATTCTATGAGTCAGGCCTCCACCAGCCAACACTCTCAGACAAAGGCCACTCACGTTCAAAATGGTGACACAGGCACGTAGGACCCAAGGGGCCACTGTACCAACAAAGACCAATGAAATTATACTCAAAGCTGGATGAGACCTTAGGAGCCTTTGGTCCAAGCCTCTCATTTTGCAGTTGAGGAAACTGAGCCCCAGAAGTCATGGGGCTGGTTAATGAAAAACTGAGGCCAAGACCCCAGACCTCCACATTCCCACTGCTGTTTCCTGTTACGCCCATGGACAGCCCACACTCTACTGTGTTACATCTGAACGTGGGTGGCTCTGGATGATAATGCAGTTACTCCATTTTAATCATATGATTCGATTAAGTAGGAGCTCATCGATGTCCTTTCAATGTATTAATTGCATTAGCGATTTCCTCCCTGCATGTTTGGTGTGTGTGTTTAGTTACATGTGCTTCCAAAATGTCGTTCTCTTTATGCGAAGGCCAAGAAGGTGAGCCGGTGAGCTGGGATGCCGGTTCCCCTCTCCCTGGCTGTTGTCAATGGCCTAATTGATTAATTTAACCTCCCTCCCAGCTTGGAAGCCTGGACACAGCTAGAGCTCCTCATATTAGCTGTCAGTGTTGTCATTCACACCTGTATCAATAATCCTGAACTCCGACAGTTTTCTTTACTTTTAGCCCTAAACCTTATCTTATAATACAAATATCACACGCCAGGCAGGGCACCATAGAACAATTATTGCACTTCCCAGGTGAGGTGAATTTCTTGGCCTCGGCTCCTCAAGGCAGCACCTGAGATGTGTTCTAGTCACTCGGAGGTGCTGGCAGAAGCGTATTGCACTTTGTTAAAGACACAGGAAAAAGAGGACACCTGTTCTTCAGCAGCTCGCCAGGGCCTTCCCGCTGGAGAGAAACATGAAGGTGGGGTGGGTTGTAAGTTACAAATGTCTCCCATTTGCACTGCTGCACGGATCTCCATGACAGCACTTGGGATTTCTATCTGGAAGTTAGGATATTGGATGCTGTCCTCGGTAATGAATTTTCAGATCTCCCATCGTACAGATGAGGAAACACGATTGGAGAGAAGAGGTAATTTGGGCAGAGCTGGTATTCAAACTCAACTCATTCTGAGTTTATTTGAGTCAAACTGACAATTGCCAGGAAGCAAAATCTCAATGGATTGAGAAAAATGCTCTGGAGAATGGCAGCTTTGCAGCTAATTTTATACATTAGAGCAGCGGTTCTCAACTTGTGGGTCGAGACCCCTTTGGCGGTCGAACGACCCTTTCACAGGGGTCGCCTAAGACCATCCTGCATATCAGATATTTACATTACGATTCATAACAGTAGCAACATTACAGTTATGAAGTAGCAACGAAAATAATTTTATGGTTGGGTCACAACATGAGGAACTGTATTTAAAGGGCCAGAAGTTTGAGAACCACTGCATTAGAGTCAAAGGAGAAGATGGAAGGAGAATTCAAAAATGTATTGGTGGTAGACCTAGTCCGTCAGAGAAAGCAAAGTGGGCAATCGCTGGGATTGGATAGAAAGTAAAATGGGAGACAGGGCTTCTTTTACACTGGTGGGTACAGGATAGTTAGTAATTAACATTTACAGCAGAGGGTATGGGCTAAAGATAACAAGGAGGGGTGCTGTGGCCTGTGCTCTGGTGCAGAGAGTGTGCCCTGAGGGGTCTGGAAAGATTCCCCTGACCTTTCAAAGGTGTGTTATCTGAGATGTAAAAAGACAATAGACAGGCTCACTTAAGGTAAAGATTGACCTTTGTCAAGAAAACTACAGGCGTGCTGCTATGGCCCGCTGTTAGAAATGTTTATGTTCCGGCCATCCAATGTGGTCACTTTCAGCCTCTGAGTGTGTAGGACCTGCCATGCTGGCTTCCCCTGAGCTTGTCAGGCTTAGTATGTGAGCCCTTTTGCATCCACACTCATTTAACCTGGGTTCCCCCGTCCCCCAGCACATGAGGTCAGGCAAAAGTTCTGGGTTTTTTCTCATTGACTCAACATTTGTTTGATTAGTAGCAATAGAATGGCAGTGACATAAAGCCTTGTGTCAGACTCAGAACTGCAGTGATTGCTGGCTTCCTTACCCTCTATGTTCAAAGGAACATTTAGTGTAAACTTTCATGATTATGGATAATTACACTTTCCAGGTAGATAGCTGAGAAGATCTTTCAGGTGCAGCTGGTAGAAGAGATCAGCAGCAACAGCAACCCCAAGTCATGGTTTCCATTTTGCTTTTCCAAGAAGACTCTAGTGCTCTTTGCTTTCCACCCTCCATCCCACCTTCACACCCAGCAATCCCCACACAGCCTCACATGGCCTGTCTCGTGCATGCTCACACACATTACACACAGTGTCATACCTAGGTGCACACACACAGCCTCGCACACTCCTTGCTGGCACTGTCGTCCACGTCTCCCCTAGTTCCCATCCCATTCTGGTCCCTGAAGCTCTCCTTCCCTCCTCCCAGGTCCTGGTCTGCCAAGGTGCCTGATGGGGGTGGTGCTATTGCCAGTGAGCCAGGAACACCCCAGAACAGCTGCCCGCCCCCCGGCTAATGTCCCAGTCCCTCTCACAACTCCCAGCCCCTTCTCCCTGCATACTCAGCAATCACTCCAACCTCCGTGTGTCAGGCTTCCCCAGAGCTCCCTCTGACAAGTTTATCAAGTTGAGAGATGACACTGTCAACGGGCATATAAGAGAAAAAAGAAGGGAGAGAGGGGGAAAGCCTGGAGCCTCCGTTGGCTCTGCAAGGAGACATATCCGCACTCCCAAGGTCATCCTCCCACTTCACCATCAGTGAGCCTCCCCCAGTGGGTGCCTGGTGCGGCTCTCTGCCATTGCCTTGGTGTGGGGTGGCAGTGGAGGGGATTGTACTTTAATAAGCGAGTGTTTGGAGAAACAATGGCTGGCCTGACAATGCCAGCAAAGTCATGACACCAGGGACCTCTTACAGTCTTAAGATCCAATCAACTTGAAGGTATTACCATCTAAGGTGGATATGAGCAGGGGCTGTAGCAAACAATCGATCCTGGCGTATCTACTGAGAGTAGGACACCTGCTAAAATATTAATTTGGGATGGGGGTGGTAGGGAAGGGGAGGGGCTGGGGAGCATCAGACTGCCGGAGCTCTTCCTAAAAATCTGTTGACAAAAAAAGTTTAATTAGGAAATACAGGAGCTATTTTGTATACAGGTGGTTATTCTATTCTTTACAAAAATTCCAAGAGTCACCCACATAGGAGGAACTTATAGGAGACCGGCTTTCTTTCTCGGTGCTGAGTATTCTTCAGGAGCTGCCTGGGACCTGTCTCCCTGGGACTCGGCCCCTCCCACTTTCCACATCCCCCAACCAGGGCCTCTCAGTGCCTCCCCTGGGGCTTCTGCAACCTGAGGTGATGAAGACCTTGAAGGTGGGAGGTGCAACTCAGGGAGGACAGCAGCCAGTACCACGGAGCGATTTATCCAGCACAGGTGTCTGACGGAGAGCCAGCCCCTGCCCCGCCCCTGGCAGCATCAATAACATCGATGGAGCTGCTGCCCTCAGCACGGGCTTACATTGTGGCCGTGAGGAGAAGGACAAAGAAACAACCTCCTTCCTGGCAGAGCAGAGTTTAGGGAGGGTGGCGGGGAGGCCAGCCCTGCGGAAGGATGAGAAACCCACTCCCTGACTGGCTGGCCGTGGTCACAGGAGAAGGGGGAACCAGAGGCTGGGGGGCCGGGCTGCGGCTGCACAGACACTGCTGGAGGGAGGCAGGAGCGGGGCCAAGGCAGCCAGACACCCACTCCTTCTCGGGGGAAGGGCCCCAGGAGGAAATCCTGTTCATCTTCCTAGCAAACGCGGGTATAGTACCCGTATCTCTGGTTTCCTTTTAAAGGTCTATCTGAGAGCACTCGCATTCACGATTCCATATTTGTTTTGGAGACTTGTCTCTGACTCCGGTGACCGGAATGCTGGAGTGCTAGGTCCAAAATCACCCCTTCCCTGCAATCGTTCTCAGCTCTGCCAAGACCAAGCTCCTTGTTCCCCTTATTGCCTTCACATAGCACGTTGTTTGGACTTTATTATTGTAATTACTTTTATTTTTATTGATTTCAGAGAGGAAGGGAAAGGGAGATAGAAGCATTAATGATGAGAGAGTATCATTGATGGGCTGCCTCCTGCACGCCCCTACTGGGGATGGAGCCCATAACCTGGGGATGGAGCCCATAACCCAGGCATGTGCCCTGACCAGATTCCAACTGTGACCTCCTGGTTCATAGGTCCACGCTCAACCACTGGGCCACATGGGCCGGGTGGACTTTTGCTAACTAATCTGCATATTGAATTATAACTTTTCTTTCCTCTCTCTTTCTGGGACTGGCAGCCCCTCGAGGGCAGGGACCTCCTACATCTACAGCCCCAGTTCCTTGTGTGGTGGCCCATGTAGCTGGTATTTGAAACCTGCAGGATATGCAGGACAAGGCCGCTCACCACCTGCAGCCATCGCCCGGAGGAGACGTCTTCTTCTAAGCTGAATCACCATCCTCTCACTGAATGAAATATGGACCTGCACCACATGAAATGACTAACATTCAACCATCTGAGACCTGCCAAACGGCCATTTCCTATGGTCCAACCAACTCTGACAGACACCGCCTCAAGGAGGGAAGGAGTCAAAGGAAGTAGCATTTGTCACCATCAATCAACTGTGTGCCCAGCACTTTACAAACAGAGCTGAACCCGAGTTTAATTCTGGTTCAGGAGAAGAAGGTAAACATAAAAGAAACAAAATGTTTGAGTGCTGAGAGGGGCGGTACTGTGGGACCGGGTGGGAAAGAGACCAATTTGGCTGGTGAAGGCGCATGACAAAGGCAGGCTTCAGCGCCCCAAGGTCAGGCTTCCCCGAGCAGCTGGGCTGTGTCGCGGGGCCCTTTCCTTTCTGGTGACCCTTTCCTTTCTCATGGCTCACTCACTCTGCTTGGGCTCCTCACACGGCTTCCTTGCTGTTCATTTAGTTCTCTGTTCACATCTCGCTTATCCCTGTTCCTCTGTCTAGGGCAGCGGTTCTCAACCTGTGGGTCGCGACCCCTTCGGCGGTCGAGTGACCCTTTCACAGGGGTCGCCTAAGACCATCCTGCATATCAGATATTTACATTACGATTCATAACAGTAGCAACATTACAGTTATGAAGTAGCAACGAAAATAATTTTATGGTTGGGTCACAACATGAGGAACTGTATTTAAAGAGCCAGAAGGTTGAGAACCACTGGTCTAGGGCGACCCCAGCACACTGCTTGCTCACGTTTGCTGGGAATGTATGCACAGAAGACCTGCATTGAGTTTCAACAACGAGCTCAAGGATCCTTCAGAGGCAGATCTGCCCAGGCTCGCCCGCTTCCCCACAGGGCACTGTACCTCGGGGGAGCGGGCCCAGCAAGGCTGAGCCACGCACTCAGGACGATGAGACCCAGGAGGGGAGGGCAATTCCAAATAATGGCCAGTAGACAGATTCCCTTTCCATTTCCTGGTTCCCTGGCTGGTTGGCACAGGTCTCACATAAACCCCCAGTTCCAGACCACATGGTGGCCCCTGTAGAGAACAGGGGTGCAGTTGGGAAGACAGATGATACACTTACAATAGCAGCTACCATCTACTGACTCTCCAGGATGGGTATCATCATTCCCATTTTATAGCTGAAAAAGTCATATGCCCTGGCCAGGCTTACAAGCCAGAATTTCAGGTGTCCCCAGTTCTAAAATCCATAATCTTAATCACTAAGCTGTGTCGGTATAAAATCCAGATTTTGGCTGGCTCTGATTTCCCAGAGTGACTAGAAATCAACAGCCTCGTCTGGGTCTCTGGCAGCCAGGGCAGCAGTTGGAGCCAGAAGTACACAGGAGTGTTCCCTGGTTTTGATCCCCTGTCCCCAACCACTGGGACAAGTCAGGCAGATATTTTAGCAGTTTTGGTCCCTCACCAAGCCCAGCCTCATGCCAGGTCTTGGAGCCTTTCATTCATCATTCTTGACGAGGAATTAACTCATCGGGGTTGATTTATGGAGATAGGCAGGAGCCTCTGCCAGCAGAGCCCACGCTACTCTTGGTCCTGATTTCTACCCCTCCCTGTCCCTGCAGAGCCCCCCTGGCATCGTGGCTCATCTTGAATCTTAGGAGCTCACCAGTGCTCTCTTGACCCCCTGGCTTCTGTGAGTTTTTTCCTTCTTACTCTTTAAGGAGGCGTATCTCCAAGGGGAATGCAAAGTCTTACAAGGAGGAGATGGAGGTGGCAGGGAGAATAAACCTGCAGATGCTAAGAGCTCGATCACACACTTTGAATGACAGGAAAGACACATCTTGTCAAATTACCGCTTCAGTCAAACAGGCTAACCCTCACCAGCGTTGACAACAGAATGATTTCACTTCAGAAAAGTGAGAGAAAGGGTAATAAACCTTGTTCTATTACAGGGTTCCCGTTGCACTGAGCTAATGCAGGTGCTTATGTACTCTTCCAGATATTTTGCAGTTGTGGGAGAGGAGGTCCAGGTTAAGCATATGCCCAGGCTATTCTTTCAAGGGAAATTAGGCCCCTCTGTGAGCTGCTGAGAAAGTCAGGCCTCCCGGGAACTATATGAGGCCAGAGACTTGTCGGAAGACGTGCTCCTCCATCGCTCACCTTGGCTTTCTGCCTCTTACCTCGAGACCGGGCGGGCACATCTGAGTGCCCCTGGGCTGGTTGTAACTCAGGCAGAGTCGCATGTCAGCACTGTTGTGGAGTGGAGAAATGAAAAGCAGAGGCTGAGTCCAGGCCAGAGCCTAAGGAGACTGAGGGTGTTGCCAACTCAAGCAGGAATGAGTGGGTGAGGTGGGGTCAAGTAGACTGAGACCAGCACAGAAACAGAAGATGAGTTGCCATCGGGTGAGCTGAGGAGCAGTGGCGGGAGGAGAAGTCCACCCTGGGAGCTAGCAACCTGGGACGAAGACTGCAGAGAAGGATGCTCAGACACTTCAAGCTCTACACGGGAACCATACTGGGAGAGGGTGGCCTTCTTAAAATGGCATCCTCAGGGGTGTGCCTTCACTAGACTGAAAATGGGTGCCCAGAGCCCTGGTCCACCAGGGAACATGTCACTGGGCCCTGGGTGAAGTAGTTCTTGCCGACTGAAGTTTTTATCATAAAGATCATTGCTGACTCCATCAGGCTCATCTGCCTGGTTTTGCATTTAGCCTCCTGTAAACTTTTATTTCCAGGTTCTTTCGATTTCTAGATGCTCTTGAGGCCGTCTGGATTTTGACCCTCTGTCTATTCCTGATGTCACATATTTGACTCGGTAACCGTGATTTCTGATTTCTTGTTGTATCCATATTTTCATAATTCTCTTCTCTTCTAGATCCAGAGTATTTCTGGCGGTTCCTGCCTCACTACTACTCTGGACTTAAAATGATCATTGCAACTCCCTAGGGAAGTGCGAGCCCCACCGAGCCATCTCTATCGATCCAAGCTCACCAGTGAAGACCTGCCATCGGAGACGTCTGCCAT
Organism: Myotis yumanensis; assembly: GCF_028538775.1. Classification (NCBI taxonomy): domain Eukaryota; kingdom Metazoa; phylum Chordata; class Mammalia; order Chiroptera; family Vespertilionidae; genus Myotis; species Myotis yumanensis. The sequence continues at coordinate 79,137,698 of NW_027223761.1, forward strand.
CGTAGAAATCCACCAGCGATACCTAATTTGATTCCTCCCCCATTCAGTGCGACACTTTTCTTATTATATTAATTGTTTCAAAATAGAGCTACCGTTAACGAACTTTGCTAAACACTTTGCATATGTATCATTTAATCCTGATATTAATCTGTGAGGAAAATGCTGTCATCCCCATGTGTAGTTTAGGAAGCAAAGCCCATGCTCTTCACCACTATCCCACATGGGCAGCCCTGACTGCTGGTCCTGGAGCTTCTGTCGCATGCCTCCGGTAGAGAGGGCCTCATGGCCGCCTGGGACACCCTGTTTTGTCTTTGACAGCTCTGACCTTGAGAAAGTACGGCCTCATGCTGAGCTAAAAATCCTCTCCTTGTAGTTTTTATCCATTTCCTTGGCTTTATACCTTGGTAAGATGGAACAGGTCTACATCCCTCCACCACATGATAGCTCTCTACATACCATATCCCCCATGTTTTTCTTGAAATTTGCAAAACACCTGCAATTCAACTTTTTCTCATATGACTGTTTTTGATGATACTTGGCTGCTCCAGTTTACCTTGAGTTGTGGTTCCCTGGGCAGGGCCCTGATAATTGTATTATAAACACTACTGCATTTTTTTGGGTTGTCACTCTTTTTTTCTCTCTTGTGCAAAATTTTACAGGCTGAGCAAGAGACATATAAAACAGAGTTTTTGCCCTCAAGCTGAAATTTTATTGTTTCCTTGAATAAGAAATAGTAAGGCAGTATATTTAGTAAACGGTTATTGTGTTGATCTGACTATAGATATAACAGAGATTCCAGTAAGATGGAGAGGAGTTGGCAGGCACCACGTGGAGGCTTCACCTGGGCTTCAGTGGGAGCAGCGACAGGAACAGTAGAACAGAGGGGGTTCTAGGTGTAAACTACGGGGACAAATCACTGCATGTGGCAGGTACAGCGGAGAATGGCTTTGCACGGAGAATTTGGGAAATGAGGGTGAGGAAGAGCAAAGTTTACATGAGGATGGGGATGGGGAAATCTGGACTATTAAGCTAAAGGGTTTAGATGCAGGGGAGCATGGAATCAGTGAGAGAGAAGGAGATTATTTTAAGGACATGGTGTTCTGCCTGGCCTTTCATATATCGCACTTTCGCAGGCCCAATTGTTCGCTGCAGGGCACTTATGCTAGTTTTTATCACCCTTACCATTTACCCTCAGCTGGCTCCTCTGTCTCTGAGCCAGTTCTGTTGGCCTTGCATTTTCCTGAATCCCACTTTACCTGGAAAGTGCCGTCTCCCTACAGTTAGACTCCTTGTTTCCTGCCTGGATACTGCTCTGAGAGACCTGCCTGCCTCCTGGCTGTACTGTTCCAGGGTTCCCTCCACACAACTGCCCGCACAGCACAAATCAAATGGAGCACTTTCTGCTTAGTCCCGCCCACTGGCACTCCCCCACTTTCGGAACAAAGTTCACACCTCCTGCCACTTTTCCAGCTTCATTTCCAGTTACTCCCAATGGACCCTATTCACAGGAGTACCCAGAACCTTCCTTTCAGTTGCATGATCATGCCATTTTCTCTCTCACGTCCTTGGCCTTTGCAACTGCTGCTCGTTCTCCATGGAGCACCCTTGCCCCCTTACACCTTTTCCTAATACCATTCAAGAATCAGCTTAGTGTGGCCTCCGAGACACCTCATAGGCCCTCCTGAGCTGAATTAGGTGACCTTCGACTTCCAGAGCATCTTGTGGCATTTCACAAGCACTCAGGATACTGGTGTGACCATGCCCCTACCATGATGGGCAAGAAGCAAAAAAAAAGAAGAAGCAATAGAAACCACTAGGCTCACGGAATCCAACCTGGAGAAGCAGACCTGAGAAATAAGCAGGAAGTCAGTGAGCCCCAGCGTTTGGCTGCAGGAATCACAGGAAAGGTAATTCTAGGGACGCTATCTGTTCTGTGTGCAGCCACTACTGTGGGGACGGACTTGACCTCCAAATGTTTCCACCATGACACAGGGATGTGTAGGAGTCCCCATTCATGGGCAATTTTAAATTAGGGATCCCTATCTTCTATCTTCTCCAGTCTCCTATGTTCCTCATTTGCCCTGATGTGATGAAAGCCCGCCTTGAGGCAGGGGCTGGCTGAACCGAGTCCTCAATCCTGAGGAGGAACCCAGTCTCCGTGAACTCTGAGAACGCGGGTGGCATTGGAACAGTTCTCCTGCTTCACAGAGCAGGCGAGAGAGCGCGACAGGAAGCTGGCAGCGTAAACAACAAGGTGGGGCTGATAAACAGCTCCCGGTATTTTGTAGTTGATAACAACGCTCACACAAGTCTCCGGAAGCTTTAACTGGGAGGCCTGTAATCAGTGGCGGTCTCTCCCTGAGGTGGGAAAGGCTGAGTGACAGTGAACATTAGGTTCCTGTGCTGCCAACCCGGCAGCCGGAGGAAGGGGGAGCTGCTTCCTGACCTGTACACGATGGGACTGGGAAGTAGAGGAAGGCTGGGTCTAGCATGTGCCGGGGGCGGGGGGGTCGGGGGGGAGCACAAGAAGGACCCCAGGAACTTCAGAGATGAGATTCCTTTATCAGCGTTGCTGCTGCCTCCCTTCTGTATTCCTCTTCCCAGCCAGCGGGCTTCCTGGTGAGCTGTCTGAAGCTCTGCTCAGAGCAAACCCCTCCCAGGATTATAAGGTTTGTGTTTTCCAAAAGAGTCCGCCACAGCAGAATATTGCCCAGACCACCCCATCTGGTCCTTGCATCCAGAGTTCCCTCACCCACTGCCCTGGCCTCTTAGATTCGAGAATGCCTTTTCGTTTCAAATGACACCAGTTTCCAACCTCAGATGAATTCCGCATCAATTTCTCCTGTCTCTCCAGGCCCTGCTGTCCACCTCAGCGTGGGCACTCCCATGGCAGCAGTAACATTGGGAGGGGCCACACTGCCAGGGCACGAGTCCACATTTACCATCAACTGGCATCCAGTGCAACCCTGAGAGAGGCCACTTTTTCCGGTTAGGATGACACCCTGGCATGGAGGTGGTTCTCCTCTGGCCATCATAACCCTGTGCATGTCTTACTCTGATGTTAGGTATAAGGTGACACCCCAGTGACAGCCCCAGGACCCATTCAACCAGCTCAACACTGGACCCTGGTTGGAGTTCAAGAATGGGTTTCCATAGGGGCTATTGCCATATCTTGTCCCCGAGGCAGCTTCTCGCTGGGCAGAGGAGGAAGTCACTTAACGTGGTGTGATTTGGATGGTTCCAGGCACACCCACCCTGCCCCCAAGATACTTCTGTTCAGTGCCTGAATTCATCCACCAGCTACAGGGAGTCTGGTATTGTAGAAGGAAGAGCATAGAATTTGGACTTAAAAGATCAATCCATTGTGATTCCTGGTTCTGTTCTTTTGGCCTTTGTCATAGTGGGCAGACCATTAAGCTTTTTGAACCTTTGTGTACTGTAGGAAGCAAATAAAAATGCTTAGGAAGCTTTTTAAAATTCTAAAGCTCTGTGCACATATTAATTATTATTGCTCTTCATTTATTCAGTCCTTGAAGACTTTTTACCTTCTAAAACCAAGTTTTAATTTCAAATGTCCATGGGAGGGGTAAAATTTTTATGTATATTAGCTAGCATCTTGTAGCTTAAAAACTGAAAATAAGTATCAGGGAATGACCTAGAGTCCTAGAGTGATATTCTTAGGAAAATGTAGAAGCTACTGAGATGAAGAAGTAATCAGTTCTCTCCTCTGAGATTCAAATAAATCTCTGTGCCCCCTTTCTGTGTTCAATATCGAACCACAGTAAAACTGGAAACGTAGTGAACCACCCATTTGTATCTGACTTCTGCGTTTTTACTTACCTGACAAATATCCCGCAAGAGCCTGGTTTGCGCCAGGCTCTGTGCCACTTGCTGGGGATGCAATGATGAGCGGGCACTCCTGGTCCCTGTCCTCACAGAGCAAACAGTCTACAGGCAGAATCGGGTAACAAGCGATGTGGTTGGTCCCTGCTCTGATGAGCAAAGTACAATACAATAGGGCCGTGGCTGGCAAACTGCGGCTTGCGAGCCACATGCAGCTCTTTGGCCCCTTGAGTGTGGCTCTTCTTAAGCCTTAGGAGTACCCTAATTAAGTTAATAACAATGTACCTACCTATATAGTTTAAGTTTAAAAAATTTGGCTCTCAAAAGAAATTTCAATCGTTGTACTGTTGATATTTGGCTCTGTTGACTAATGAGTTTGCCGACCACTGTGATAGGGGAACACAGAGAGTGCAAGTGAGGCCAGAAAGACCCACTGGGGAAACTGGGGAAGAGTTAGGGAGCAGAGCATGCAGGGCATCGGGTGGCAAAGGAGGTGAGAGTTTTCTAGATGGAGTGGGAAGTAGGGTGAGAGTCTGGAGTTGGTTGAAATATGATTTGGGAGATTCAAAATAGTTCAGTGCAGATGAAGCACAGAGGTGGGCGAGGGAAGCTGGAGAGGTAGGTGAGATCCGTGTTAGCAGAGATCCCTGTGTCTTAGTGACACGTTTGCCTCTTAGGCAAGGAGCAGTGGGTCACAGAAAAGTTGTGTGTAGGAGACTGGCACTTACAACTGCATGACTCACCATACATTCAAATAATTCTTAATTTGACTGATCTCCCTGCCCATCCCACCTAGGCTGTGAGTTCCATGAGAACAGAATAAAGTCATATTAATCACTGTAACCTAAGTGCTTAGCATACACTAGCCACCATATTTATGTTAGTGGAAATGAATGAAACTATTGTCCCTTCTTTTTCTCCTGGGAGTGCTACTGGACATAAACTGGCATGAAATTAGAAGTTGAAAGAAGAGTTCGGTAAAAACTAGGAGTGACTTGCCTCATGACTCGAGGCTAGTTCTACATCCATCTTTCTCTCCTCCGGGCTTACAGAAGAAAACAGGCTCACACCTCTCAAGGAGATATGCAAATAAGGTTTAGGAAGGTAGCTGCCGCCAGGCCTGCGGTCCTCTTGCCCTCCCTACCTGCTCCCCTTTTTATGGCAACGGAGCTCACCAGCTTCACACCCTGTTCCTCTGAACATACGCTCATTCTCAACGCAGCCTTTCTCAGCAAAGCTTCCTCGGCAGCTCCCATACATGAACCAGAGTTTGCTCCTGAGATAAAACCTACTTGCCGTTCAGAGCTAAATGAGGTTCATGATCTTTCCGGTGAGCTGTGAGACAGAGAGGGCATTTATTCCAGCAGCTCGTTAGATCGAATCCATGAGCTCTGTGTGCATGTGCTCATGTTATAACACTGCTCTTGGAATCTTCATACGAACAATCAAGGAACAATCAAGTTTCTTGTGAAGTTCTGAGGCCCACAGCCTCGGGCAGCTAGTGTCAGAACAGGACAGCTTCAAGTATTGGTTTCCAGGCCATGTCCCCGATCTCCTCTGTGATATCTGGAAAAATCAATTCTGGGTCTAACTATCCAAGCAGAAACCATAGTAAAACTGAGGAATAACCAAAACTATAGTTAAATTGGCTGTAACATCTCAACTGTGCCTAGATCACTTAATTTCTTCAACTTTTGCTTTTATTTATATTACTTTTACTTATCTCTAAGAGAGAACACTGTTATATATTCCTATCTCAACAAAAACCTTTTTCAATAGAAATATATCAAGCAACTAGAGGCCCAGTGCATGAAATTTGTGCATGGGTAGGGTCCCTAGGCCTGGCTGGCGATCAGGGCCAACTGGGGCCTTACTTCATTCCACACCGTCCCCTAGTGGTCAGCACACGTCATAGCAAGTAATCGAACTCCTGGTCGAACTCCTGAGGGGACACTTTGCATATTAGCCTTTTATATATATAGATAGATACTTGAATCCTGTGTATTTACCTCTGAGACTTTTACAGATAAATGGCAACATGTGAACCTTAAAATTGCCATCACCATCAGGTGAGCATGATTGGAAGTGCAGCATTGCCCCAGGGCAGTGGTCAGCAAACGGCGGTTCTCGAGCCACATGCGGCTCTTTGGCCCCTTGAGTGTGGCTCTTCCACAAAATACCACATGTGGGCATGCACGTACAGTGTGATTGAAACTTCGTGGCCCATGCGCAGAAGTCGGTTTTTGGAAAGGAGCTAGGCGAAACAAGTATACAAGACGAGTGTGGATGGGAGAGTTGGAAGGGGTCGACCTCAGCGAACGTACCTCAATCAGATTGAGGACGTTTTTAGCAAAGGCCAGCTTAGGAGTACCCTAATTATGTTAATAACAATGTACCTACCTATATAGTTTAAGTTTAAAAAATTTGGCTCTCAAAAGAAATTTCAATCGTTGAACTGTTGATATTTGGCTCTGTTGACTAATGAGTTTGCCGACCAGCTGCCCCAGGGAATCTTTCCAACTTAATGACCTTGCCTTGTAAACTTCATCTCTTTCTCTCTATAGATCTCTTACTTTTTCTGCCCCTCACTACTTTCCATCTTTTACTTCCTATGACTCTTTCTTGGCCTCCCCCCTCCCCCATTCCATCCCTGTGTCTGTATTTAAGTTTCTTTGCGTTACTCTGTCCCTTTCTAACATTTTGTTCCATCTCTTGATCTTCCTACCTTTACTTTATCCATCTCTCTGTGCCTTCCCATCCTGTGTCCCACCTCCTGGCTGCCCCTCCCTCAAAGGTAGGAAGCCATTAAAGCGGCTCCACATGCATCCTCCATGCTGTCACATTGCTAACGCCGACTCCTGGCTGCTCTCACTAGAAATAGCTGGTGCCTTTTGTTGCCAAATCAGAATCTTCTCAGCAGTGAAAATGTGGCTTATGAAAGCAAGCGCCTTGTAATTAAATAAATGGGTAATTTCAGTGTTTTTATTTTCATTTTCCCACCCAGGGATTTTCTTAGTAACAGAAAGGAACAGATAGCAGTACTTTAATTCCTAATGACAGAAAAGAGAACATAAGTTAGCCTATCTTTAGGTTTTATTTGGGTACTTGTGATAATTAATAAGAAGAGAAGGAAACATCTGTCCTAGAAATGGGGAAGACGAGAGGGAATAGGGCAAAAAATTGGCTGCATCAGCTAAGACTGCTGGGAGAAGATAAGGTTGGCAAAGGTCCTGGCTGAGTTATAATTTGGAGGAGAGTTAAGGAAAAGAAGAGTTTCATAAGAATATATCAAAGGATAGAGTGGTCCTGAGGAGGTAGACCATGGAAATGAGACGGCGACGAGTATAACCATTATAAACGAATGGACACCTCGAAGGGAGAGCGAGCCAAGGAGAAAGCATTGAGATTCCAAATCAGGACAGAGCAGCGGTCCAGTGGTGGGTCTCCCTGGGTGGGAAGGAAATTAGACAGGGGATTCTGTGCACCGCTTACAGTCATTCTCCCAGACCTCCGAGGCAGAAGGGGCCAGAGAGGTTGCACCCAAACAAACAGTGACAAGAAGATGTGGGCCAGCCTGAGAGCCCCAGAGCTGGAGCAGAGATCCGCACCAGAGGGAGCATCTGTGAACACTGAGAGCACAGAGGGTCTATAGTGATTGGTCCAGAGCACTTACTTCGCGGCAGATAAGGTTGATAGCTCCCCGTTTTTCTTCCCTTCCTCCCTTCCTTCCTTCCTTCCTTCCTTCCTTCCTTCCTTCCTTCCTTCCGTCTGTCCCTCTTGTCTTCCTCATTCTCCCTCTCTTTCCTTGCCTGCTTCCTCCCTCCTCTCTGACTCTTCCTCTCCTCCTCCATCCCTCCCTTCCCTTCCTCCTCTTCCTCTCCCTCCTTCATCTCCTCCTCCTCCTCTTCCTCACCTCTCATAACACATTCCATTGGTCTATGGCATCTTATCTCCCCCAAATTGCAAGCTCCTTGGATGAACAGATGTTTGTCCCTGGGATTAAGATGTTAACCATCTAAAAATAGTTAAACTTTATATATGCATGATACATTTTCTCTTACTTAAAAGGCTTTCATAATAAGTTTCACAAGCTCATTATCACTATGATCTGCTTGGGTAGATATTATTTTATGTCTTCTAAAGCTACACTATATTAAAATGTGCAATAGATAATGAACTTTAGACTTTTGACATTCTTTGATTATTCAAACTTATATTTTATTCTATCATTTTCAACGGTAAAGTTTCTATCTAGCAAATACCTAAAGACCTCATACTTGGTAAGACATTGAAAAGTTGGCTTCATTAAATGTTGCTCTTTCCTACTCATTTATTATATTTACTTTGGAGAGGCAGTGTGATGACATATGGATAAATACTGACATTAGAATCAGAACTTCTAAGTTCAAGTTCGAGACTTACAAATTTTACTTTATATAATCTTGAACAAGTGATGAAATCTCTCTTGATCTCAGTTTACAACACTGTGAAAAGAAGATTCTGTGCCTGGTATATAGTAAATGCTCAATAAATAGAAAGCATCATTGTCCTGCTGTTGTTATGGCATTCAATACAGCTTTATAATTTAAGGTCTATAACTATCAAACTTATTATCATTGATTTTTGTGTGGAATTATGAAGAAATATCTTGTATCTCTTGAAATCCCCTTTACTTGAAAGTGAGAGAAACCCAACTAAATAGCTTTTATTTCTACATTCTATAAACTCTTATTAAGCACTTCTTTTGCTAGGAACTGTCTTAGGTGCTGAGAATATGGTACTGAAAAAGCAATTTCCAAGTTTTATGGTGTTTGTATTTCAGCACAGAGAGATAAAATATAAAGAATGGATAAGAAGAAAATACCATAGAGTATAGAGTACAACTGAGAAATCACCCTAGATTTGGGAAACAGAAAAGGCTTCTTTGAGGCATTTAAATAGTGAAAAGAAAGCAGTTATGCAAACATTCTGGGTAGAGATGAGCAAATTCAAATACCCTGAGGCAGAGAACAAATTTGACAGTTTCAAGGAAAGAAGACAATTAAGAAAATTAGTTGGAGCCGAAACTGGTTTGGCTCAGTGGATAGAGCGTCGGCTTGCAGACTGAGGGGTCCCAGGTTCGATTCCGGTCAAGGGCATGTACCTGGGTTGCGGGCACATCCCCAGTGGGAGGTGTGCAGGAGGCAGCTGATCGATGTTTCTCTCTCATCGATGTTTCTAACTCTCTATCTCTCTCCCTTCCTCTCTGTAAAAAATCAATAAAATATATTTTAAAAAAAAAAGAAAATTAGTTGGAGAGATGGACACAAGCAGATCATAGAGTCTTGTAGACCATGATAAGGAGTTTGGAATTTACTAATTCTTGTGGAAGACAAAAAAAGTACAGTAGTGTCATTCAAATGCTAAAAAGAATGCTCTGTGTGCTGGATGGAGATGAAGAATAGTGGTTAAGAGCACAAGCTAGGAAACTAGATAGGAGACTGCTGTGGTACACCACGCTGGGAAAAGGTGAGATAGAATAATGCAGGTGGAAATTTATTTTAGATGTAGAACCAGCAGAATTTGGTAATGGATTGGGTGTCAGAGGTGTAAAATAGGATTTCAAAGATGATACTTATGTTTCTGATCCGAACAACTGAAAAATACCTTCAGCGGTGCCATTAACAAGATGGGAGGCTGGGTGAGGGTCTTGTGGGAGAAGGGGAGAGTATTGTGTTGGACAAGTCCAATCAAAATCACTACCAGATAACCAAAAGGCATTGTTGAATAAGAGGAAGATTAAAAGAGGAAGATCCAGGAATAAAATGAAATTTATTAGCTTGGTAATAGTTTTGGCAAGAGTAGGACTGACCCCAGGAACAATAGGACTCAAGATCTACAATGCTACCAGAGCTCTGTTTTTTGTTGCCACTCTGTTCTCTCTCTCTCTCTCTCTCTCTCTCTCTCTCTCTCTTATTATCAGCTCATTCCATTTCCATCTGTAGTTTTCATTAAATATTTTTTCTGTTTGATGAGAACATAGCCACAGGCATCTTTGAATTTCATCTTTTCAATGCAAGAAGAAAGGAAAATTCTTCCTCCCAACTTCAGTTTGAAATATCCTAAAGATCACTGATTGGTGTGGCATGGGTCACAAGCCCACTCTTTGAACCAGTCATGGGCCAGGAGAGCAGAATAACGTAATTGATTGGCTTGGGCTGGTTCTGTGTTCACTGGAGTCTAGTATGAATGTTTTTCTGAGAAGAGAGCAGAACAATAAGTTGTCAAATGAGACAGATCCCAAAATGGCAGCAGAGTAAGTGGAAATTACAGTGACACTCCCCAGGACCAAACTGGAAATACAATTGAAATACAGAACCACCCTGAAAAATCAACTGAAGACTAGCTGGAGAGAACTCTGATAATGAAGGGTGGAAAGTGGAGACAGTGATACTGGTAGGAAATGTGGAGGCACAAAAGAGCTGGCCAGGCTCCCATAGACAACAGCTGAGGTACCAGAGGGATAGAGCAGGTGTGTGGGGTTCCCAATAAGAACTCTGGGGTCTTAAACCCCAATGTGAGCTCCTCAGCCCAGAGTACCAGAACTGAGAAAGGTACCCACATAAAACCTGGCTGTGAAAAGCAGTAGGGTTGCTGTCTGCCAGCATGAGACTGCTGGAAATGTAGGCACCCTCTTAAAGGGCCAACACACAAAATTTTGTGTGTAACCATTTACCCTGGGCTCCAACAGAGGGAAGGCAGAGTGGACTGGACCTGTGTGAGGAGAGTCCAGGGTTGGAGCTCTGGGGTTGGATCTTGGAGGGCAGCCACCTGGTTTCCAGTGCTGAGTCATTCTCTGCAATGGAGGAAACCTTTCTCCGGTGGCGGAACTTTGCTATCCAGGTGGTTTTTGCCTGGGGGGGAAGGCAGTTGCTCCATCTACTGGAAGATCTCTCACCCTACCTTGTGGTCAATAGCCTGAGGCTAATCAAGACTAAATACAATCAGACTGCAGGAAGAGGTGGGTCTCTGGAGGCCTTGTGTCTGTGTCTGATCTAATCCTGGGTCCAGGGCTAGGAAAAGCAGATCCAGGTGCACATCTTGGATCTTTTTGAAGCCACTCAGACCCAGAAGAGGGAGCCACAAGCTGTGGATTGCTGAGAGCTCCAAACAAGGTACTCAGGGCCAGTCAAAAACAGCCTCTGACATTGTCCTGCACTAGAGATTGGGAGTCATAGGAGGTCTACTAAATACACAGACACTAACCCAAACAGCAGCCAAAATGGAAAGACAAAAAACAAGCCCCAAATGAAAGAACAAGTTAATTCCCCAGAAGAAGAGCTAAATGAATGGAGATAAGAAATTTATCAGACATAGCCTTCAGAATAATGATGGCAAAGATGCTCAATAGCATGAAAAAAGATATTGAAACTGTGAAGAATGACATAGCACTAATAAAGAACACAGTAGAAAGAATACACAGAAGATTAGGGGAAGCCAAGGACTGATCAGTGAATTAGAAAAGAGGGTAGAAAAAAATCACTCAATCATAGAAACAAAAGAAAAAAACAATTAAAAATCAGGAGGACAGCTTAAGGGAGCTGTGGGACAATGTGAAATGTAACAATATTCACATAATTGAAGTGCCAGAAGGAGAAGAAAGCTAGCAAGGGATAGAGAATGTGTTTGAAAAAATAATGGCAGGAAACTTCCCTAACCTACTGAAAAAAAAAGTCACAGAAGTTCAGGAGGCACAGAGACTCCCAAGCAAGAAGAACCCAAACAGGTCCATGCTCAGACACACCATAATTAAAATGCCAAAAACTAAAGACAAAGAGAGAATATTAAAATGAAAAGAGAAAAGCAATTTGTTGCATAAAAAGGAGCTCCCATAAGGTTGTCAAATGATTTCTCATCAGAAACTTTACAGGCCAGAAAGGAATGGAGTGAAATATTCAAGGTAATGAAAAGCAAGGATCTGAAACCAAAATTACTATATTCAGCAAGGCTATCATTCAAAATAGATGAGGAAATAAAAAGCTTTATAGGAAAAAAAAGGCTAAAGGAGTTTATCACTACCAAACCAGTGCTGCAAGAAATGCTAAAGGGACTGCTATAATGAAAAGAAGAAATAGAGGTAGAGAAACATAGTCATAAAGAATTGAAATGGTAACAAATGAGTATCCATCAATAATAACCTTAAATGTAAATGGATTAAATGCTCCAATAAAAAAATATAGGGTAGCAGAATGGATACTTAATGTGAACCAATTATATGTTATCTACAAGAGACTCACCTCAGAACAAAAGACTCACACAGGATGAGAGTGAAGGGATGGGAAATTTTTTTTTCATGCAAATGGAAAGGAAAAAGAGCAATACTCATATCTGACAAAATAGACTTCAAAATGAAGGCCATCACTGGAGATAATAAAGGTCACTACATAATATTAAAGGGATTGATCCAACAAGAGGAAATAGTTCTGGTAAACATATATGCACCCAATATAGGAGCACCTAAATATACAAAAAACTTCTGGAGGACTTTAGGGGAGAGATCAACAGCAATACAGTCATAGTATTTACACTGCTGATTTCACTGAATAGATATTCTGGATAAAAAATTAACAAGGAAACAGAAACTCTAAAGGACACATTGGATCAAATGGATTTAATTGACATTTATAGAAGATTTCACCCCAAAGCTATAGAATATAAATTCTTCTCAAGTATACCTGGATCATTCTCAAAGATAGAACACATATTAGGACACAAAACCAGTCTCCACCAGTTCAAATTGATTGGAATCACATCAAGCATCTACTCAGGTCACAATGGAATGAAATTAGAAATGAACTACAGTAAAAACCCTCAAAAACATTCAAACACATGGAGGCTAAATAGCATGTTATTAAACAATGAATAACTTACCAAGAAGATCTGGAAAGAAATAAAAAAGTTCCTGGAAACAAATGAAAATGAGCACACAGCAACCCAAAATCTCAGGGAAACAGTAAAAGCAGTCTTGAGAAGGAAGTTCATAACACTACAGGCCTACCTCAAAAAACAAGAAAAATTGATAATAAACTATTTAATCCTACAAGTTAAAGAATTAGAAAGAGAAGAGCAAAAAAAGCCCAGAGTAAGTAGAAGGAAGGAACTAATAAAGACTAGGCAGAAATAAATGACACAGGCTAAACAAACAATACAAAAAAAAGTCAATGAAATCAAGGGCTTTTCTTTGAAAAAGATAAATAAGATTGATGAACCATTAGCCAGACTCATCAAGAAACAAAGAGAAAGGACCCAAATAAATAAAGTCAGAAATGAAAGTGGAGAAGTAATAATTGTCAACACAGAAATTCAAAGATTGTAAGAAAATACTATGAATGACTATATACCAACAAGCTGGACAATGTTGATGAAATAGACAAATTCCTAAAAAATAAAAAATACAATCTTCCAAAGCAGAATCAGAAAACCTGAATAGGCCAATAATAACTGATGAAATAGAAGCTATAATAAAAACAAAAACCAAAAAACTACCAGCAAACAGAAGACCTGGTCTGGATGGCTTGAACATGGAGTTTTGCCAAATCTTCAAAGAACAACTAACACTTATTCTACTCAAACTATTAAAAAAATCCAAGAGGAAGGAAAACTTCCAAGTTCTTTTTATGAGGCCAGCATTATCCTAATTCCAAAACCACATAAAGACACTATAAAGAAAGAGAACTACATGCCAATGTCCCTGATGAACATAGATGCTAAAATCCTCAAGAAAATATTAGCAAATTGGGTTCAGCAATATATTAAAAAGATCATACACCATGACCAAATGGGATTTATTCAGGGATGCAAACCTGGTACAATATTTGCAAATCAATAATCGTGATACATCACATAAATAATTTGAAAGACAAAAATCACATGATCATATCAATAGATGTAGAAAAAGCTTTCAACAAAATTCAACACCCATTTTTTGATAAAAATTCTCAGCAAAGTGGGACTAGAGAGATCATATTTCAACATAATAAAGGCCATATATGACCTACAGATAGCCAACATAATACTCAGTGGGCAAAAATTAAAACCATTTCCCCTAAAAACAGGAACTAAGACAGGGATGTCCACTTTCATCACTTTTTTTCAACCTAGTATTGGAAGTCCTAGCCACAGCAATCAGACAAGAAGAAGAAATAAAAGGCATCTAAATTGGAATGGAGGAAGTAAAAATAATTATTTGTGGATGACATGATATTGTACATAGAAAACCCTAAATACTCACCCCAAACTATTAGATTTAATAAAGGAATTCAGCAATGTAGCAGGATACAAAATTAATACCTATAAATTCATGGCATTTTTATACACTAATAAAGAATTTTCAGAAAGAGAAACTAAACAAATAATCCCACTTACCATTGCAACTAAAAGTTAAGGTTATATAGAAATAACCTTAACCAAGTAGGTAAAAGACTTGTACGCAGAAAACTACAGGACATTGAATAAGGAGACAGAAGAAGATATAAACAAGTGGAAGAATATACCATGTTCATGGATTGGTATCATTAACATTATTCAAATATTCATACTACCCAAAGCAATCTACGGATTCCATGCAATCCCTAGTAAAATACCAATGGCATATTTCACAGATCTATAACAAATACTCCAAAAAGTTACATGGAACCAAAAAAGACCTTGAATAGCTGCAACAATCTTGAGAAAGAACAAAGTTGTTGGGATCACAATATCAGGTATCAAATTATACTACAAAGCCACTGTAATCAAAACAGCCTGGTACGGCACAAGAACAGGCATATTAATCAATGAAGCAGAACAGAGACCCCAGAAATCAACCCAAGGCATTATGTTCAATTAATATTTGGCAAGGAAAGCAAGAACATACAATGGAGTCAAGACAGTCTCTTCAATAAATGGTGTTGGGAAAATTGGTCAGACACATACAAAAAAATGAAACTAGACCACTAACTTACACCATACACAAAAATAAACTCAAAATGGATAAAGGACTTAAATGTGTCATGAAACCATAAAAATCCTAGCAGAAACCATAAGCAGCAAAATCTCAGACATTTCTAGTAGCAATATGTTAACCAATACATCTCCTAGCACAAAGGAAACTAAAGAGAAAATAAACAAATGGGTCTATATCAAAATAAAAAGCTTCTGCACAGAAAATGAAATCATCAACAAAATGAAAAGAAAGCCCACTGGATGGGAGAGCATATTTGGAAATGATAAATCTGATAAAGGTTTAATATCCAAAACATATAAGGAACTTGTACAACTTAATAAAAGGAAGAAAATCCAATTAAAAAATGGGCAAAGGACCTAAATAGACACTTCTCCAAAGTGGACATACACATGACCAAGAGACATATAAAAAACTAGAGGCCCAGTGCACGAAACTTGAGTACGGGAGAGAGGGGTCCCTCAGCCCAGCTTGCACCCTCTCGCAATCTGGAACCCTTCGGGGGATGTCCCACAACCTTCTCGCAATCTGGGACAGCTGGCTCCTAACCACTGGCCTGCCTGCCTCCCTGATCGTCCCTAACCACTCGCCTGCCTGCCTGATTGCCCCTAACCACTCACCTGCTGGCCTGATTGCCCCTAGCAGCTCACCTGCCTGCCTGATTGCCCCAACCACTCTGCCTGCCTGCCTGATTGTCCCTTACCACTCTGCCTGCCTTATTGCCCTTAACTGTCTCTGCCTTGGCCCCTGCCACCGCAGCTTCATTGGAAAGGACATCTGGAATGACATCTGGAAGGTCGTTCGGCTGTTCAGTCTAATTAGCATATTACGGTTTTATTATTATAGATGCTCAAAGTCACTCATCATCAGAGAGATACAGATTAAAACATTGAGGTGTTATCTCATTCCTGTCAGAATGGCTACCATCAACAAATCAACAAATGATAAATACTGGCGAGGATGTGGAAAAAAGAGAACCCTATTATACTGCTGGTGAAATACAGATTGGTGCAGCCATTATGGAAAACAGTATGGAATTTCCTCAAAAATTAAATATGGAACTGCCTTTTGACCCAGTGATCATCTGTCTAGAAATACACCCTAAGAGACCCAAAACACCAATCAGAAAGAATATATGCACCCCTATGTTCATATCAGCACAACTTACAATAGCTAAGATCTGGAAGTAGCCCAAGTGCCCCTCAGTAGATGAGTGGATAAAAAAAGCTGTGATATAGTTACACTATGGAATACTATGCAGCAGTAAAAAGAAGGATCTCTTACTTTTTGAGACAGCATGGAGGGACCTGGAGAGTATTATGCTAAGTGAAATAAGCCAGTCAGAGAAAGACACATATCACATGAACTCACTCATATATTGAATCTAATGAACAAAATAAACTGTTGAACAAAATAGATCCAGAGATGTAGAAGCATGGAACAGACTGTGGAATCTCAGAGGGAAGGTGTAGGTGGGAGGAGATCAACTAAAGAACTTGTATACATACATGTATAATCCATGGACACAGACAATAGGGTGGTGAAGGCCTAGGGCAGGGATGAGGGTGGGCTAGAAGGGGTCAATGGTGGAAAAAGGGGGACATATGTAATGCTTTCAACAATAAAGATTTGTGTGTTTTTTTAAAAAGAAGAGAGCAGAACATTTAGGGTTACTTTTCAATCTGGATCAGATTCCTGATTGTAAACTTGATGTGTCTGTCTATTTCTCCCAATATAGTATGACAGGATGGCCTGGGTTTTAGTTTTTCTTCTTGTTTGATATCTTTCATCAAGTTTAAATAAATGAATTTGCTCTTATCTCAAGTTGAGTTTGATGTACTCAACATTTATACTGGAAAGTAAAGTGGGTCATGAAGAAAAGAAAGGAAAAGAAAACCCTAGGATCAGGAACCTTCTGCAGGCACCGAACCCTCTGATTCCAGGGGTGAGTGTTCACAGAGAGGCCATGGGAAGCTGGGTCTCCTGGTTTGGTGGTTCTTCCTTGTGGATCAGCATATCACAGGGAAAATCAGATGACCGCTTCTACACCACTCTGCCTACCCAAGGGTCTCCCTTCAGTAATAGGCTGAGCGAAGCCCAGAGGCATGGGCCAGCTGGCCCTTGCCAATTATTCGGAATTGGCTGCCTTGCAACACACTCAGTAATTGCCTTTCTGACACTTATCTGGGTTTGTTCCCAATTTTGTTTTGATTCGATGTGCAGAAAATAATGGAAGAATGTATTTCTAAGCCCACACACTTCAGAAGAGTAAAAAAAAAAGTGACAACCCCAATTTGCTAAGCAAAATGTGATGATGTGAATAGCACATTCCATAACGGTGACTTAGTTGGCCTATTTAAGATGCACATTTCAGTCCCTCTTTATGGCTACTATACGAGAGGGCAATTTCAGGGTACCCGAAAGGCTGTCCATGCAATGCACCTGACTGCATGCTGCAATCTCTGACTCCTCAGTCGGGTTGTTAAAAGGGACCCCTCAGTGACCCCAAGTATATGACCAGAAGAAACTCATTAAGTGTCAGGGAAGATTTCTGATCACCCCGTTCCCTATGCTCCAGACTCACATGACCTGGTTTGGAGAGTCTGCCCTCAAGGTTAAGAGATTTGCTCTGGGATTTGCTGAGATCTATGGTTTTGCCCCTTCATAACCTTCACTCGGGAAGCCATGTTATCAGCTCCAGTGTGATCCTAGGGTCCAGAGCTCTGTCTTAGAAGAACACTAGGTCAACCCTTTCCAGACTGAGGCTGAAGAGGGAAGCAGTAACAAGGACAATTAATTTGCTAGTCACTGTGGACTGGCTGTTCAGCATCATGTAATCATGTTTAGTTTGAGCCCAGAGACTGGGTTTTACCTTTTGTTTTGGTTTGATTTTTTAAATATATTTTTATTGTTGATAGTATTACAGATATATCCCATCCCCCCCTTAGCCCCTCTTCCCAGTCTCTACCTCTGTCCCCCCCTCTCCCTACCCAGGTTTTCACTACCCCATTGCCATGTCCATGGGATCCCACACTGAGGTATGTCAGTCTGTTTCATGCCTCCATGCTTCAGGTCTTATTTTGTTGGTCAATTTTTGGTTTGATTTTGAATATTCTCTCTTTTGTTTTGTTCTTAGTTAGCATATTTGGGTTGCCACTTTTTATTTGCCCCTTAAAACATTTGATCTTAGAAAGAAATTTTCATTTTTGTCTATACAGTAGAATCAAGATGAAGACTAGGAACCAACTCAGATTGGGGTCAGCAAGACAATTAATGAGTGAGTTGATATGCGACTCTTTCTCCTTCCTTCAAAAAAGAGTTCTGTCCTTGAAATAAAACATCCCTGAACCTGGGACATGGCTTCCTGAACAAAGGTTTAAACCTGGCAAACTCCACACCCTTCCCCAGACCTGACAAGTTAGACCCATGGACAGGGAAGGAATTTGAAACTTACGGGATGTTTTCTCTCTAGAATATATCTCTACCTCCTTTGCCTTTGGAATGGGGGTCCCAGTAACAAGTCTCCTTGCTCCCTGCTAAGGAGGCAGTGGGGTTAGGTACAATCAGAACTGTCTCCTTAAACGTGAGATGAGACCAGGCTTTCTCATTATGAGTTTCTCTCACGGGGCAGTTAAGAATCCTTAGGTTACATTTGGGGCCCACCAGGAGTTCAACACGAAGGGCGGGGGAGACCTCTCCAAAAGCCTCACCGTTGTGAGTATGAAGAGAAGAAAACATGCAAATACCAAATGCCACCCCCGGCAGGAAAGGTGGGGGGCGGCGGGGGGCAGTGGTCCAGGCAGCAGGTGGATGAAACTGACCATGCAGACAGACACGGAAGCAGACAACAAAGTCTCTAAGCACATGGCTGGGCTCCACCTCTGGGCTGGGATTCAAGTAGGACTCCAATCCGGGCACTGGGAACCAAGAAGGGTATGCCCTCGCGCTACAGGCACGGAGAGGGACACTGGGCTAGAAGGCATCGCGTTAGAGTGGCTAACCATGGCGCTGCCGCGTGCAGCTTGCCTGGGCTGTGCCCGCAGTTCCTTCACTTACTACCTTTGTGACCGTGGAAGGTCACTATACCTCCCTTGGCTTCAGTTTCCTCGTCTGTAAACCGAGGGTCATAATATCAACCACAGGGAACTGCTGGTGGAATTCAAGAAACTATAACCTGCTTAGCATAGTATTTGGCAGATAGCAAACACTCAAAAACCATAGCTATCGTTATCACAAAAAGAAGTAGAAGCCCCTTTAATCAGGAAAAGGACACAACAAAAAACTCACATTATCCAGATTAGCATTGAGGGAAAATTGATTTTTAATCCCACACAGTTGAGCTTGAGCTCCTTAAATCCTTCCTGCCCAAGGCCAAGATTAGTCCTAGCACCCCGAGCGGAGCTGAGTGCAGAGGTGAGGACCAAGTGGCCCCAGCGGGGGCTGGAGGAGGAGGCTGAGGCTGGAGCCAGGCGGCCTGAAGTGCCTGAGCTTGTCTTTGAGGGGGTAACAGGGTGTCATGTGGAAAAGGGATATCACGTTTTCTTTCTTTTTACCAAGAGCGTATTCGAAGAGGCATGTTACAGTTCAAAACAAGAACTTCCTAATAATTAGAATTATTTTAAATCTGGAGTAGGTGGCCCTGGAGAGGGGTGAGTCATCTCTTCAGAAGACACCCCAGAGAGATGTGGGGCTAGTTGACCTCCAAGGTGCTATCACAGTGCAGATGCTAAGGTGCATGCTCTGTTGGAGTTATGCTGGCCTTTGAGCACAGAGCTGGGGAATTGCCAGCAAGGTTTCAGGAATTAAGCTTCATCTGGTGTATTTTGGCCCCCTTGAGAGCACCACCTTTTCCAGGGGCTCATGGAGGCGGTGGTGCTTCTGCTGGGCTGCCAGCTTCCCAGTCACACTGTGCTGTTTCTGACCTTTGCAAAAAACGGGGTAGTGGTGGTGCTGGGAATTAGGGGGCAGGGGAGGTGCCAAGAGAAGATACTAGTAAGATGGGGAAAGAATAGATGCACCAAGCCTTGTGGGGAGAGTGGCTGGCTGGGAGGTACCAATGACACCCTCCTTGACTCATCCTTGTTAGTGCCAGCTCCCAGGACAATGGGGCACCTGGACAGCTGTTTATGTCCCTCTCAGTTCCAATTGCCACACTCATCACAGGAAAGCCAGCAGCAGGGAGAATTGCACTGGACAAAGCTGCTCTATCCACCCACTGGTTAGAACCAAAAGGTGTAACCAGAGGCTTACCTGCCATGAGACTGCCCTCTGGCAGCGCCCTTATTCTCAGAGTTTGTCTGGGATGCTGTTCAGGTAGCTGCTCCCAGCACCCCCCCCCCCCCGCCCCCGCCCCCCCGCCCGCCCCAACCCGCTGCCCCCCAGCAAATCAGAAAGCTCATATGTCTGCCACTTCTTTAGACCTGAGGAGGGACCAGGCCAGACTGGGTTTGCAAACATACACTTGAGAATCTCCAGACACCCCCCCCCCCCCCCCCGCCACCGCCTTGGAACAGACCGGTCATCTGATGGCATCTGTGAGCTGCGGCTCCAGCGGGGCTCCCTGCGCTGGGTCCTGCGCAGCGGCTCGCGGGTTTTCACTTGGGTGTGTGTTTCCACACCTGCACGTGTGTGCGGTAGGGCAGGTTGGGTGAGTGCAGCCTCGCGCGCACCTAGCTCAGTCCCTGGGCTCCTTTCCTGATGTATCTCACACATACATGGTGTGCGGTTATTTGTTAAATGTTATCAAGATTGTGGTGAATAAAACACATTTTTAAGGGTGGCTTTTTGTCATCACACAGTTTCTTGATGAACAGATAACTCATAAGAAAACTGCTTTGATGTGGGAGATTTGGAAGTATTTTTAGAATTTGAGAGGAACCAAAACACTGGGAACCACATGAAGCCATTACAATGGGGCTATTTTTATGCTGGGGACATTTCAGAACTTGATTTAAAAATTAAACTTGCAGTTTGCAAAATTAACAAATAAAATGTGCATGGATCCCGGCCCGTCCCTGCATCTCACTTTATCCTGGACATGCTCTCCATTCCTGGCTCACAGCACGGGGTCAGACCCTTAGTAGGTCTTCAGTTAATGCTGGTTAACTTGTTAACTGACACCCCCACTGAGCCTCAGCCCATCCCAGGTCCCTGGGCCATCTCTAGCTTCAGTTTTCCCGATTCCTATAATGACTGGGCACTACCCAGAAGGTCAAATGGGGCCTTGGCAAGAATCCAATCCTGCCCCAACCTCCCTGTCCTTCTGAGCATCTCGGGGGTCTTCCTGGTTTGATGAGGGAGATGGAAGGTTCAAGGAATCTGGCTTAGGTACCCTTCAGAGAAATCGTCACACCACTGGGGTATATTGCAAATGCGTGGGCTTTGGAGCAGGGAAATGCACATGCCCATCTCAACTCCATCCATCATTAACAGCAATTAGCGTCAGGCAGCTCCCGGCACCTTTGTTCACTCATCTAGAAAGCACGCCCACGCAGGGCTTGGCACAGTACTGTAAGGACTCCTTCTCCCGTATTGTTTTTCTAAAATTTGATGAGTCTGTTTTGCACTCCAAAGTACTTTTTGGACAGAAAACATAGTCTTCACCCTAAAGTAATTTATATCACAGTTGGGTGAGTGGTCCATGCAGGGCCAGCTTCGTGGGTCTGTAACGCATACTCACACAGGGCTTAGAAAGGACCTGTGTGTGGCTTCATGCTCTGCTTGAAACTTAGTGATTTTTGCTTGAAATTCTTAATCATGTTTGAGCAAGCAGCCCTTCATTTTAACTTTGCACTGGGCCCTGCAAATTCTGTAGCTAGTCCTGGATATAAGCACGCATGACACACATCAGAACATACGTGCCACTGTCTTGTCAGCATGCTCCGAGGACGCACTGGAATGCTGGTGGAACACAACGTTACAGAGGTTTCCCTGGAGCGAGCAGGCCGGGAAGGCCTCAAAAATAATAATGCAAAACAGCAGCTCTTAGGACTGTCCCAACCCAACGAAGAAAGGGCCCTCTCCTTTAGGAGGTCCCAGATCTGGAAAACGGGGTCCTCTGAGCAGGCTGTCCCCCAATTTCACAGGTTAAGTTTGCTCTCCAGAAATTGTTAGAAATCGTCGCTTAGGGAAGTACTCTCCACAGCTTAATCTCAAACGTCAAAAGCCCTGTAATACTTCACTTTGGTTCTAATCTGTCTACAGTCGCCAAACTGGATGAAATGCATGCATGTTTCTGCTCCTCCCCATCTGACATGTCCACTTCCTCTCTGCCCTTCTGCTCAGGCTGTTTCCATCTTAGGAATGGGCCTCTTTTTCTCTTCGGCCCATATTTAAATCCTGGTTTTGCAACCTACTAACTGTGTGACCTTAGGCAAGTCACTCAGCCTCTCTGTGCTGCAGCTTCCTTATTCAGAGAATGAGGACGACAACAACAGAGACGACCTCATGAGGCTGCTGTGAGAATTAAAGAGCACATATAAAATAGAACCACGCCTACATATAACGTTGGCTCAGTAGCTGTTTGTAATGGCTTTTACCGTCTCTCAGGCCCACATAGCCTATCTACTCTATCACCACGCTCTAAAGTTTCTACTCCTGAAACTGCTCCACACCCACTCCCACCAGTTCATTCCAGACCACTGCCCTCCCTCCTGATTTCTGCTGCGGCCTCTGCCCGGAGCCCCGAGCTCTAACCTCACCCTCCCCACAATGCATAGCACCACTCCTGGCGTGTAGTAGGTACTCAGTAGATGCTGAAGGAGTCAGTGAGTGAGTGGATATTGCATGAGGGAGAGCTGTAGAGGGGTGGTTCTAAAGTACAAACAGACCACCTCACTCTGTGCTGCTTAAACACCTCGAGCCTCCCGCTCCTGGATCTGCCATCCTCTGCTTATTCCCGTTGCTCAGCTTAGACCTGGTCTCCGGAATCTGCAGGCTGAATGGTCCCCTGCCACACAAGCCAGGGCACGCAGGGATAGAGCCCACCTGTCCCCACTCCCTTGGCGGCCTCTTCCCCCAGAACCGACCCTCCTCAATGGCGAAGACGGCACCTCGTCCCTTTTCCTGTTTCCAGCACCCATCACGGTCCCTGACACAGACAGACACTGAGTAAATGATGATCTACTTATCCATTAACGGCCCTTGATTCCTTTGTTCCCATTTCTGTCTTTCTCTGGACTGTGGGCACATCAGAGGCAGGAGCCCTGGCTGCTTCTTACTCTTCTATCTCCAGAGTCTAGTGCCGCCAGACCCGCAGTAGACACTCGATGCATATTTAAAAAATAAATACACGACTCTTAGATTTTCAAATATGAATCTATCAATCTGCAAATATTTATTATGTGCCTTTCCCAGATGAGAGAGCTTATTAGCATAAATTGTCAGGCAAGACACGAGGACAGGCTGGGGAAGGCAATCGCAGGCCGAGAGCCCGCACGGAGACAGGCGGGAGGTCCGGGAGAGGTGGGGAGGCAGCTAGGTAGGTGGAGTGACACGGTGAGACATGAGGTTGGAAAGGGACTTGGACTGCAATCCATAAGCCACAGGGAGCCACTGCAGCTTCTTGAGGAAGGCAGAGACAAGAGGCGGCCGAGATGCAGGACTGGAACCCTGGAAGGAGAGAGCAGAGTGGCTGAAAGTGGCAGGGACAAAGGCCGGGAGAGCAGGCGGGCCATGGAGCAGCAGGAGCAGGCAATGCGACAGTGGGAAGGGAGACAGGAGCCCGAAGGTGCTCCCAGGCCGCAGCCTCAGGCTACGCGTGCTGGGCTTGGGGAGGCCAGGAAGGATGGGCGGCTGAAGGTGGCATGGGTCTAGTCTTGGGGACTGAGAACAGTGATGCTGTCACTCAGGAGGAAGAGCAGGTTGACGTGGTGGTGGTGGAGGGTTACGTGCTGTTGGGAGCAGGTAATGAGCAGGCCTTGGCCACACAGGGGGTGGGGGGGGAGGGTGGTGGTGGTGGTGGTGGTGGTGGTGGCAGAGCAGTGGTGCAGGTGCAGCAGGAGGCCTGACACCAGGCTGGTGAGGCTGGGAGAGCCATGAGCAGGGTTAGTGTGGCCCCAGCTGGCACTTCCTCTCAAGGGAGGGACACAGTGCAGGACCCCGCTGGCCAGGATGCCGGGAACCCAGGACGCCGGGGGCTCCACAAAGTGCATCTGTCAGTGGACAGTGTTGGGAACCGCTGAACTATAAACCTGAAACTTTTGAATGTAGTCAGGCGGGCGAGGGGTCCCCAAGATCAGGTTGGGCCTCTGCTGCCTCCTTCAAACCCTCCCTGAAATGCAACAAGGACAGGCATGGCCACCCGTGGGGCAGCCAGGATGGGCAGAGTCCACAGCGCTGGGGTTGGGGAGTCTGGGAGGTGCAGGAAGGAGAGGGAGACCGCCCAGAGTGGAGGGACAGTGGGTTGTGATGATTTTGTTTTTCTTTCCACACAGTGCACAGCACATGAGGAGCGAAGGAAGCCCAGGATTGCTGTCAACAGCGAGCGCTTGTGCAGCAACAGAGATATCAGCTCAGGAGCCAAACTGCCATTTCTGCTGTAATTGGAGCCTCTCCTCTCTGTGAAGGTTGGGGAAGGGGTGTGAGAGGGGGGTGGCGGGGAGGGAGTGGGGGAGAGTCAGCAACAGGGAAAGCGGCAGAGGGAGATGGTGGTGTCCCTGGAGGAAAGCCCTAGAGCAGTCCCCCCCCCACCCCCCGCCCCCGCAGCCACCCCAGCCACCCCAGGCCTCCCCTCCCCTGTGCCCTGACCTCCATACCAAGCAACATGAGCCAGGGAGGGCTCTGGAATTTGTTAATTTTCGCTTCCTTCTTTATCATTTATTTTAAAAGTTAAAAAAATCCCTTTTCATTTTTCTCCAGTGCCCTGACTACTTGTCAAGCCCGCAGTTCTTGGTGCGTCACGGAGAGCTCAGCCCTTGTAAAGCCGGGGCATATCCATCCAATAAAGCCGAATCCTCCTGCGCTCCTCAGCTTCACAGGGAGGGAGGCAGACATGGGCCTTGCTCCACCCCTGCCCGGGCCCTTAACCCCCAGGGCTCCTGATAAGCTGGCAATCACAGGGATGGGGCATTCCTGTCAAGATGGACCCGATAGAGACCCTTTCCTCAAGGATCTCTTAGTCTCTCAGGAGAGCTAATATGTGTATACAAATAAGTATAACACCAGCTAGAGAGCCATAGTAACATCAAGAAATACATGGAGCCCTGGCCGGTTTGGTTCAGTGGATAGAGCATTGGCGTGCGAACCAAAGGTCCCAGGTTCGATTCCAGCCAAGGGCACATGCCCGGGTTGTGGGCTCGATCCCCAGTGGGGAATGTGCAGGAGGCAGCCAATCCATGATTCTCTCTCATCATGGATCTTTCTATCTCTCTCTCCCTCTTCCTTCCTCTCTGAAATCAATAAAAAAAAAAAAAAAAAAAAAAAAAAATATATATATATATATATATATATATATATATATATATATATATAGAAACACATGGACGTGGTGCTAAGGGAATCTGGGGAGCACCAAAAAGCTTTGGGATGCAGCAGCTGGGAGGACTTCATGTAGGAGGTGAGCATTGAGCTGGGCCTCAAGGAGTCACTCAGTCTGACTGCAAAGATGGGGAGAAGATCAGATGGCATTCATAGGAGAAGGAATGCTAGTGCCAAGGCTCAAAAAAAAAGTAGAGAGGATCTCACGGGGTTTCCAGGGCTGGGCAGTGTCCCCCTGGAAGGAAACACCCAGCCCTCCCGAGCGTTTGCCGTTTCCTCCCATCCGGTGCCCTCGCAGTTTCAGCCCCGCACACACAGGCCATCGGGGCGCACCCTGCTCCCAGGGCAGCCGTCTGCTGCGTGCGCACCCACACTTCCTGTGCGTCCCTCCTGCAAGCTGCACAGCCACCCAGTGCAATAGGAATTTCCATGATCTCTTCACAGAGGAGGAGATGCAAGCCGGGAAGGTTAAGCAGCTTGACAAGACACGCAGCTGGCAAGAGAGGAGCCTGGGACTCGGCCTGGCAGAGCCCCTGGAGCCACTGTGCACCTGTGTGGTCTTTGGAGACTGGTTCCTGGGAGCAGGCACTGGGGGGGGGGGGGCGGGGGGGGGGAGACGAGGGAGGCCCCCCCCCAACAGTCCAGTCCTTACCTGGGAGCAGGTGGAAGCTCACTTCCACCGGAAGGCAGGGCAGGGGCTGCCTGTGGGTCAGGAAACCTGGATTCAGCACCTGCGCAGGAAGCTGTGAGTTTGTGTGTTACTAACACTTTGTTCCGAAGGCTTCTAGGGACCTCAGCATGCTCATCCCAGCAAACCAAACGTGCTTCAGGCGCAGCTCCCCGCAGAGCTCCCGTTACACACGTATATGCATCGCTCAGCAAAAGACTCCGTTTCTAAACAACGTCTAATATCTCAGACCTCTACTGTAAATACCTCATAAAACTAGAGATGTCACTGTGGGGTCTTCGCCTAGGTCTCTCTCTTTCTCTCTCCCTCCCCTCTCCATGCTCCCTTCTTCCTCGCTTGCTCCCTCCTCCCTCTGCTGCCTCCCTCGCATTATTTGTTGCCAGGGAATCACTCAGAGGTCGGGACAGCATCTAAAGAGAAACTTCCGCCTTGCAGAGTTCAGACCCAACTCCGGAACTAAACCTGAGAGCCAGGGCGCCCAAGCTCAAGGACTCTGCCCACCCAAGGACACGTCCTGTTGCTTTCCTGAATCTTATTTGCTTACAAAGAATGAGTGGGCATGTGGGGGGAGAGGGGGTGGCTAACGCCTTAGCTTGAGGATAAAGTGCTCAACTTATGTTCTCCCAGGCCCGGCATTTGACGAGCCTGCCAGGGACAAGCTGTAGGCAGGACGGGGCACGGAGCTGACTCATCCCAGGGAAGTGCTTATGCGGAGGCCCAGCTGCCTCAGCCTGGCACCTGCGCCTGCACGCTCCCTGCTCCCTCCGGCTGCCCTGCAGCAGCCTCAGCCAGAAGCAGTGGCAGCAGTAGCACCCGCCCCCCTGCCCACGCCCTCCCCCACCAACCTGGGCACCTGCAGCCGCTGCAGTGACGCCTTTGCTACCCAGCCAGCCCTCCAGCAGGGCCGCAGTGGATGAAATCTGGGACCTATTTTGAAATTTTCCTTTCTTAAAAAAAAGTCCAAACTGATTAGTTGATAATTACATGTTGGAACATCTGCTCTGATTTGTTTTATTTTTTCTATTTTGGAAAATTGGAATCCACTGAAGTTTCGCCTTCTGGAATCACGGCCTGGCTCTCGGAGTGCCAGCAGCCCTCCTGCTCCGCAGCACCTGGCTCGGCCCACTGCCCAGCTCCGGAGAGCACAGCTCGCTGCCTGAAATAGTGGTGCTGCTACGGAAGGTGAGAAAGCCTCCGAGTCTGCTGCGACCCTTAGGAACCTCCATTCACCTGCCTCCAGGGGTTGGAGGGGTTGGAGGTCTGCGGGAGCGCAGGGCGGGCAGCCAGCAGCCAACCGGGAGTGATGCGGGGCAGCCAGGCCAGCGCACAGTGGCTCACCCCAGGCAGCGTCAAGTCCGGGGCTGGTTTCCTCCGGAAACGCCCAGCTGCTTCTGTCTCCAAGGAAGAGGCTGGCGATTACAGGAGGCTGGGGCTTGCTCAGGTTTACCCCTGACAATACCAGCATCTAAAAGCCTCACCCCTCCAAACCGCACGCAGCTGCGTGGGGAGTGACTGCTCAGGCCTGGAGGCGTCACCGAGAGAGACTCCCAGGGCTGAGGACTTGCGTGCCCCTCATCATCTCTCCGTCCAGGTGGCACTTCTAGAATGTAGAATGCAGTTTTGGGGGCTGTGTGTGATAGAAGGGGCACAGGCCATCAAAGTGAGCCAGCACAAGGCCTACCTTGTGTTTGCTCGAAGCTCATGATGCTGTCCTACTCCAGTTCCTGGTGGCAGCCACCAGGATAATCTTAAACTCTAAAACACAAATATGATGATGTCACTCACTTACTTTTAAACCCTTTGATGGCTCTCTGCTGCCTTTATGACAAAGTCCAAGCTGACGTCCTTCACCTGGCATCCAGGGCCCTTCTCGATGTGAGGTCAGCTTACCTGGCCGGTCTCTTCCTGCGCAGTCTCCGTCCCACCCACCTCCTACTCCAGGCGCCAGCCCCACTGCATCACCTGCGGTTCCTGAACCTCCTCTGCTCCTTCCTGCCCCGTCTTGCCCTCCCCTTTGCCTGGATTACTCTTCTCTTGCCTTCACCCCTTCACCCGAATCACTGCCACTTGTCTCTCAGGCTCAGCCTAGATGGAAATTTCTCCAGCAGTCCTTTCCGGTCCTCCCGAACTTCCCAGGGTTTGGGCTCCCTACCCCAGTGCTCCCACAGCATTTGGAATTTCCCCCGTTATGCATCGTACTCCAACCTCCCGTCCAGATCAAAAGCCTGTTGAGAACAGACACTTTGCTTACGGTGCTCTCTCAGGCAGCTAGCACAGTGCCTCCCATCTGGTGGTGTGTATAAATAGCTGGTGGATAAGTGAAAGGCCAAGCAAATGAGGGAGCCGATGAATAAGCGTTCAAAGGGAGATGACATTCCACAGATAAAGCACTGGGCAGGATTGTGTAAGGTCTGCGTTTCAGACAGGACAGGCTGTGTTATGCTGTAGTAATTAGCAACCTCAATTCTCAGCAGTTTGTAATAACACAAGTTTTATTTCCTGCCTCGGTACTTTTATCACGGGTCAGCGGAGGTATTCTGAGGGCTGATGCCCTCACTTAAGAACTCCAGCCGCAGCGAGGCTGTGTCTCCACGCTTCTCCCACCGTTGCTGGGCAGGAGGATGAGGGCATAGTGATTCTTCCACAGGCTCTGGGAGTTTCCACTCAGAAGTGACACTAGCAATGTCTGCTCTTATTTGGTGGCCAAAACAAGTCACAGGACCATTTTGAACTTCAGAAGGGCCGGGGAAATACAACCCGACCGTGTGTCCAGAAGAAAAACTGAAAATATTTGGAGAACAGCATTAGTTCCCTTGTTAGGAAACCCAGGCAGAGTCCGCTTCCCAATGCAAATGTCTGGTAAGGCTTTAGAAACAAGGTGGCAGTTGACTGGTCCTTCAGGGCGAGTTGGGTTTAAACCACTCCGTTCAGTTTGCTGGGAAACTGTCTGCGTGCTGGGAGGGCATCCAGCACGCGTTCCGCTCGCTTCCTCACCGCTGGGAAACTTCCTGGGCTCCCCCGCTGAACATCAGTCAGATGAATGAGACAAGGCCCCACCTCAGAGGGAGTTTGTGGTCTAGGAGGGAAGATAAGTCCTGCCCGTGTACAGATATTCATAAACTATGCATGAATATGAAATGCACAATAAAAAGGGGAGCAAAGGAACTCACTTCTATCTGGAAGCATCAAGCTGTGCGTGGAGTAGGATTTCAGGAGAGAGAATTAGAATAAAAGTGGGGAGGGGCCCCAGGGAGAAGAACCACCCTTGAACCAAACCATGGCTTGGTCCACAAAGCCAAGCAGCTGGAAGAAATACCCTGTAGGTTGGCGAGTGTCCTGGACACGGGCGGCAGGGCAGTGGGAAGGAATGGGAAACCCCCTGAAACGGAGACTCTCAGAAATGGGGAAGCACAGGGTAGGAGGGCAGCATCCTTTTCTTTCCACGCAAACCTGTCCCGAAGGCTCAGCCGCGGCCCTGTCACCGCGAGTTTAGGAAGCCCGCTGGCAGGCTGCACCTTAACTCGACCTCTCACAGAGAATTCAGAGTCACAAAGTGTACAGCGCCCCCCACCCTCAGTTTACCCACAGGGCATGGATCTGCAATCTTGGTGGCCACCTCCCACTTTCCAATGAGCAGACGATTCCAGGGGAGGTGCGGAGAGTCTAGAGCAGTGGTTCTCAACCTTCCTAATGCTGCGACCCTTTAATTCAGTTCCCCATGTTGTGGTGACCCCCAACTTCATTGTTACAAATTGAACATAATTAAAGCATAGTGATCAATCACAAAACAATATGTAATTATATATCTCTTTTCCGATGGTCTTAGGCGACCCCTATGAAAGGGTCATTTGACCCCCAAAAGGGGTCGGGACCCATAGGTTGAGAACTGCTGGTCTAGAGTCCCTGGATTCTGAAACAAAGTTTGGTCCAAGGTATTGCCCCGCCCTGGAGATCTCCAGCCCCGTGGGAGTTAGGTGGTGGGAGTTAGGGTCATCCTGGGCGGGGACCCAGGGCCATCGAGGGCCAGCTCCGACCACTCTCTTCCTGATCCACCTGCCGCCAATTGATGCCTTTGTTGTATCACTCCCTGATGACTTGGTCGTTGTTCAGATCAATCCAGTCTCGAAATAATATGTCAACACCAGCTGTTGTGGTGAGGGTGACCGTGATGGGGAATATGGCAATGATTATTATTGGTTTTCATTTTGTCGGGTTTTATTTTGTTTTGATTTGCTTTGTTTCAGTGCAAATTGCTGTTGCTGCCGACTTATTCCTGAAGCCAAAGTTTCCTGCCTCTCATCCACTTCACACTTTGCCTCATTTATTTTTCCTATTTCCCCAAAGACCTTTTGACACTTTGAAAAGTGTTTTACTTAGATACAATCCCGCTCTCCTACCTTGTGTTTCTTCCATCTCTCCCTTCTCGCTTTTTATTAATGTCATAAAGCAAGTGTTTCCAGGCAAACATCACTCACGGAGCAATAAAACCCGGGCAGAGGGCAGCCACGCAGAGTGGATGCTGGGGAGGCCGCTACTCAATAGCAGGCCGTGTGTGGGCAGAAGGGAGCCAGGGAACGCCGGGCACTGCGCACTGGGCTTTACGGGGCCACCAGCTTTTTAAAACCATAGCCAGGAGACCCAGTCAACTGGGAGACGGGGCCAGACTCGAATTCCTGCAGTGTCCTCGCATTGTTTGAGTCCAGTCCCGGCGATGGATGCCAATGCTGGAAGGCAGTGTGACGCCATCTGCAGCTTTTCCAGATGCGAATGAGGTTAATGACTTAGCCTGGGGAGCCTGTCAGAGCCAGAGCCTGGCCGGAATTCACCGCAGGCCCTCTTCTTGTTTGTCGCACTTTCTGGGGTGGTCACCACTCCCCCCCAAGCCCCCCCCCATGCCCATGCTGGGTAGTGAGACATTTAAACCTGAACCCCAGATACCCGGGCTCTTTATTTTGCCTCCTAGACCTGGTTCACAGGGTTTGGACCTACCCAGTAACTAATCTATAACATCTCAGACTCCTTCCGACGGCTCTGTTCCTCAGCAAGCACATTCTCCTTTGAATCTCCCTCAAAGCCACTGTTCCCTCTCAGTTCTCACTGCCGGTTCTGTGTCCAGGCCTCCTCGTCCCTCCACTGGCCGCTGGTGTCTCTGTCTCCAGGCTCTACCCTCACCAGCTGTCTTTCACACGCTCTGGGAGAGATATTCTACAGCTCAAACCAGATGATGTTCTTTCTATGACTGAAACCCTAATTGCTCCAGGAAGGCACATAGGACTTGGAAGAAAGAGGCCAGACACTAGGAAAGTTGCCCAGGACAGGGCCCGGCCTGAAAGAATACATCAGCGCTAAGAATACAGTGAAAGAAATGGGAAGGACATGGACTGGGGAGGCTCCCAGCCTCAGGCTAATGCTGAGCCATGCTGAAATTCAGATTCGGAAAAAAGGCAAACTGAAAACTGCTTGACTTAGCTCACAGGATTGTCATGAGGAGCAAGGGAGAGAATGGCTAGAAAAGCGCTGTCTCAGGCAGAAAGCACTATGCAGGGGGAAACTATCACTACACCCAGTTCTGGCTGAGGTCTCAGGAGGAAGCACACTGCCTGGTACAACAGTGAGTGTGGTTTTGGCCGAGTCACTGCTCACCTCTGAAGCAGAGACTTCCCTTCAACAGAATGACAGCTTCAGACCAACACCTCTCAGACCTCTTCCAGTGCTCACTTCCTGGAGTTGAGGTCCTGACCCAAGGCTCCGCAGGTTCCTGGGGGACGTGCCATTAGCTGATCAGCCCCTGTCACCGCGGCTCTGATCCGGCTCTGGAGTCAGCTCGCTCCTAGGCTTCTTCCTTCATCTCCTAATAAAAACTGAGAGCTCAGGTTTAAGCCGGATCCTTTCCTTCTTCCCACCACATATTACACCAGCTTTTTAAAATATATTTTTTATTGTTGATAGTATTACAGATATCGCCCATTCCCCATTCCCCACTCCTAGCCCCTCTCTCCCTCCCCACAGGTCTTCACCACCCCATTGCCTGTGTCCATGGGCTATGCATATCCTATATAATCCTATATAGTAAAAGGCTAATATGCAAATTGACCAGGACCAACCGGTCGCTATGACAGTGGTTCTCAACCTTCCTAATGCTGCGACCCTTTAATACAGTTCCTCATGTTGTGGTGACCCCCAACCATAAAGTTATTTTCATTGCTACTTCATAACTGTAATTTTGCTACTGTTATGAATCATAATGTAAATATCTGATATGCTATATGTGTTTTCCGATGGTCGCTATCCACAGGTTGACCGTGTGCTATGATGTGCACTGACACCAGGGGGCAGACGCTCAACACAGGAGCTGCCCCCTGGTGGTCAGTACACTCCCACAGGGGGAGCTCCGCTCAGTCACAAGACAGGCTGAGACCTGCTAGTGCAGTGGCAGTGGCGGGAGTCTCTCCCGCCTCCACGGCAGCCCTAAGGATGTCCACCTGTGGCTAAGTTGGAAGGTGGACATCCCCTGAGGGTTCCCAGGCTGCCAGAGGGATGTCTGACTGCCAGCTAGAGTGCATCCCCTGGGGAGCAGACCTAAGCTGGCAGGTGGACATCCCCTGAGGGGTCCCAGACTGTGAGAGGGTGCAGGCCCTGCTGAGGCCCCCCCCAAGTGCATGAATTTTTGTGCACCAGGCCTCTAGTCTATTATAATAACAAAGGTATAATATGCTAATTACACTGGACATCCTTCCAATGACCTTCCAGATGAAGCTGGGGCTGTGAGGGAAGCCCGGGTCCCAGGTGCCAGAGGGAAGCTGGTGCAGGCAGCCAGGGAAAGGAAGGCCTACTCCTGCATGAATTTCGTGCATCGGGCCTCTCATAAGTATAACATTCTTTGGTTTATCTCTTCTCATCCCCCCAACCCTACATAGAGGTATATCAGTCTGTTCCTTGCCTCCATGCTTTGGGTCTTATTTTGCTGGTCAATTCAGTTTGTTTATTAGATTCCACAAAGAAGTGAGATCATAAGATATTTGTCTTTCTCAGATTGGCTTATTTCACTTAGCATAATAGTCTCCATGTCCCTCCATGCTATCCCAAAGGGTAACAGATCCCTCTTTTTAACAGCTGCATAGTATTCCATTGTGTAAATGTCCCATGGCTTTTTTATCCACTCATCTACTGATGGGCACTTGGGCTGTTTTCAAATCTTAGTTATTATAAACAATGCTGCTATGAACATAGGGGTGCATATATTCTTTCTGATTGGTGTTTAGGAGTTTTTAGGATATATTCCCAGAAGTGGGATCACTGGGTCAAACAGAAGTTTCATTTTTAATTTTTTGAGGAAACTCCATACTGTTTTCCATAATGGCTGCACCAATCTGCATTTCCACCAGCAGTCCACCAGTGTTCCCCTTTCTCCACATCCTCTCCAGCACTTGTTTTTTGTTGATTTTTTGATGACAGCCATTCTGACAGGTGTGAGATGATATTTCCTAAAGGTTTTAATTTGTATTTCTCTGATGAGTGACTTTGAGCATTTCTCCATATGTCTCTTGGCCATTTGTATGTTCTCTTTGGAGGAATGTCTATTTAGCTCTTCTGCCTATTTTTTAATTGAATTGTTTATCTTCCTTTTGTTGAGTTGTATGAATACTTAATATATTTTGGATATTAACTCCTTATCAGATGTCATTGGCAAATATGTTCTCCCATACAGTGGGTTCCCTTTTCATATTGATGGTGATTTCTTTTGCTGTGCAGAAGCTTTTTATTTTGCTGGTCAATTCAGTTGTTTACTTTCCCATTTGTTTACTTTCTTCTTAGTTTCCTTTGCTCAAGGAGGTGTATCCATAAACATATTGCTATGTGAAATGTCTGAGATTTTACTGAGTATGTTCTTCTCTAAAATTTTTATGGTTCCATGCCTTACATTTAAGTCTTTTATCCATCTTGAGTTCATTCTTGTGTATGGTATAAGTTGGTGGTCTAGTTTCATCTCTTTGCATGTATTTGTCCAGTTTTCCCAGCACCATTTGTGGAAGAGACTATCTTTACTACATTGTATGTTCTTGCCTCCTTTGTCACATATTAATTGACTATAATAATGTAGGTCAATTTCTGGGGTCTTTGTTCTGATCCATTGGTCTATATGCCTCTTTTTGTGCCAGTACTAGGCTATTTTGGTTATAATGGCTTTGTAGTATAGTTTGATATCTGGTATTGTGATCCCTCCTACTTTGTTCTTCTTTCTCAAGCTTGCCACAGCTATTCAGGGTCTTTTATGGTTCCATATAAATTTTTGGAGTATTTGTTTTAGCTCTGTGAAGTACGCCATTGGTATTTTAATAGGGATTGTGTTGACCCTATAGATTGCTTTGGGAAGTATAAACATTTTAATGATGTTAATTCTTCCAATCCATGAAGATCGTATATACTTCCATTTGTTCGTATCTTCCTCTATTTCTTTTTTTTCAATGTCCTATAGTTTTCCAAGTACAGGTCTTTTACTCCTTTGTTAAGTTCATTCCTAGGTATCTTTTTTATTTTGTTGTTGCAATGGTAAATGGGATTGCTTTTTTAGTTTCTCTTTTTGAGAGTTCATTATTGGTGTATAAAAATGCCATTGATTTGTGGATGTTGATTTTGTATTCTGCTTCCTTGATGAATTCATTTATTAAGTTTAGTAGTTTCCTGGTGGAGTCTTTAAAGTTTTTTTATGTACAATATCATGTCATCTGTGAAAAATTACAGTTTTATTTCCTCCTTTTCAGTTTGAATGCCTTTTATCTGTTATTTTTGTCTGATTGCTGTGGCTAGGACTTCCAGTACTGATGGCTATGGCTAGGATTTCCAGTACTATGTTGAATAAGAGTGGTGAAAGCAGACATTCTTGTCTTGTTCCTGTTCGTAAGGGAAACACTTTTAGTTTTTGCCCATTGAGTATTATGTTGACTGTATGTTTATCATATATGGCCTTTATTATGTTGAGGTGTAATCCCTATATTCCCTCTTACTGAGAGCTTTTATTAAAAAAAAAAGGGTGCTGGATTTTGTCGAATGCTTTTTCTGCATCTATTGATATGATCATGTGGTTTTTATCTTTCAATTTGTTTATGTGATGTATCACATTTATTGATTTGTGAGTATCCAGCTTTGCATCCCCAGAATAAATCACACTTGATCATGGTGTACGATCTTTTTAATATATTGCTGGATCTGATTTGCTAATATTTTGTTGAGGATTTCAGCATCTGTGTTCATCAGGGATATTGGCCTATAATTTACTTTCTTTGTAGTGTCTTTATGTGGTTTTGAAATTAGGATAATGTTGGCCTCATCAAAAAAGCTTGAAAGTGTTCCTTCCTCTTGGATATTTTTGAATAGTTTGAGGCCGATAGGTGTTAGTTCTTCTTTGAACATTTGTTAAAATTCACCTGTAAATCCATCTGGGCCAGGACTTTTGTTTGCTGGAAGTGTTTAAATTACTGCTTCAATTTCATCAGTTGTTATTGGCCTACTCAGGTTTTCTAATCTTCCTGATTGAGTTTTGGAAGATTGTATGTTTCTAGAAATTTGTCCATTTTGCCTTGTTTGTCCAGTTTGTTTGCATATAGTTGTTCATAGTATTTGCTTACAATACTTTGTATTTCTGTAGTGTCCATTGCAATATTGCCTCTTTCATTTCTGATTTTATTTATTTGGGTCCTCTCTCTTTGTTTCTTGATGAGTCTGGCTAGGGGTTCATCAATCTTGTTTATTTTTCCAAAGAACCAGCTCTTGGCTTTATTAATCGTTTGTACTGTTTTTTTAAATCTCTATGTCATTTATTTCCACTCTGATCTTTATTATTTCCTTCCTTTCACTTCCCCTGGTATTTTCTTGATGTTCTCTTTCTAATTCATTTAGTTGTAGTGTTAGATAGTTTATTAGTCCCTTTTCTTGTCCCTTGAGGTAGGCTTGTAGTGCTATGAACTTCCCTCTCAGGACTGCGTTCACCATCTCCCATAGGTTTTGGATGGTTGTGTTTGCATTTTCATTTGTTTCCAGGAAGTTTTTGATTTCTTGCTTGATCTCATTGGTAACCATTCATTGTTTAATAACATGCTAATTAGCCTCTATGTATTTGAGTGTTTTTGAGTTTTGTTTTGTTTTATTGTAGTTGATTTCTAACTTCATGCCATTGCGATGCAAGAAAATGCTTGGTATTATATCAATCTTCTTGAATTAGAATGGACTTGTTGTGTGCCCTAACATATCATCTGCCTTTGAGAATGTTCCATGTGCACTTGAGAAGAATTATATTCTGTTGCTTTGGGGTGAAATATTCCTCAAATATTGTTTAGGTCCATCTGATCTAGTGTGTCATTTAAGGTCTCTGTTTCCTTGTTAATTTTTTGTCTGGAAGATCTATCCAGTGATGTCAGTGGTGTGTTAAAGTCCCCTAATATGACTGTATTGCTGTCAATATCTCCCTTAAAGTCCATCAAGAGTTTTTTTTATGTACTTGGGTGCTCTTATATTGGGTGCATATGTTTACAAGGGTTATATTTTCTTTTTTAATCATTCCCTTTAGTATTATGAAGTGGCCTTCTCTGTCTCTTGTTATAGCCTTTGTTTTGAAGTCTATTTGTCCAATATTAGTATTGCTACCCCAGCTTTTTTTCCCTTTCCATTTGCATGGAATATATTTTCCCATCCCTTCACTCTCAGTCTATGTGTATCTTTGTTCTGAGGTGGGTCTCTTGTAGATAGCACATATATGGATTTTCTTATCTATTCAGTCACCCTATACCTTTTGACTGGAGCATTTAATCCATTTACATTTAAAGTTATTATTGATTGGTGTTTCTTTATTGCCATTTTTATTTTCTTTATGCCTATGAACCTCTCTTTCACCTTTTCTTCTTAAAGCACTCCCTTTAATATTTCTTATATTGCTGGCTTTGTGGTAATGTACTTAAACTTTTATTTTGTCTGGAAAGCTTTTAATTTCATCTTCAATTTTAATTGATAAGCCTTGCTGGATACAGTAGTCTTGGATTTAGGCCCTTGTTTTTTAGTATTTTGAATACTTCATGCTATTCCCTTCTGGCCTTAAGTATTTCTATTGAGAAGTCAGATGACATTCTAATGGGAACTTCTTTGTAGGTAATTTTCTCTTGCTGCCTTTAAGATTCTTTGTCTTTAATGTTTGCCATTTTAATTATGAT
Organism: Myotis yumanensis; assembly: GCF_028538775.1. Classification (NCBI taxonomy): domain Eukaryota; kingdom Metazoa; phylum Chordata; class Mammalia; order Chiroptera; family Vespertilionidae; genus Myotis; species Myotis yumanensis. Next base: position 79,174,887 of record NW_027223761.1, read on the forward strand.
ATGTCTAGATGTGGGTCTCTTTGGGTCATCTTGATTGGGACTCTCTGTGTCTCCTGAGATTGTGTGACATTTTCCTTCACCAGGTTGGGGAAGTTTCCTGTCATTATTTCTTTAAACAGGTTCTCTGTTCATTGCTCACCCTCTTCCACTTCTGGCATTCCTATAATGTGGATGTTGTTATGTTTCATGTTCTGCCATAGCTCCCTTAAGCTATCTTCTTGCTGTTAATTTTTTTTCTATTTGCTGCTCTAATTGGGTATTTATTTCTACCTTGTCTTCTGAATTACTGATTTGATCCTCGGCTTTATCCAATCGACTTTTAATACCTTCCAGTGTGTTTTTGATGTCAGATATATCATTCTTCATTTCTGTCTGGTTCTTGTTCATGACCTCTATTTCCCTTTTCATGCTGTTGTAATTTGCATTAAGTTCCTTAAGTATCTTTATAACCATTGCTTTAAATTTTATGTCTGATAGGTTGCTTGCCTCCATTTCATTTAGTTCTTTTTCTGGAGATTCCATCATTTCTCTCATTTGGAGGTTGTTTCTTTGTCTCACCACTTTAGCTGTCTCTTTATATTTGCTTCTATGTATTAGATAGAACTGTTATGCCTCCCATTCTTTGTGGGCTGGCCTAATGTAGAAAGTGTCTTGAGGGGTCCAGTGGTGCAGTCTCTTTGTTCACCTGAGCTGGATGTTCTAGGAATGCTCTTTGTGAGCATAGTTTGGGCTTTCCTGTTGTAATTGGGACTTGATTGTTGATATCCCATTCCTGGGAGGATCTCCCCTCCGACTTATTGCCAGTGAGCTCAACCCCATTGTTATCATGCCAGCTGTTATACAGGTGCTTTGGGTCCTATTTGAGTGGCTTGCTGGATTTTGCTCTGATGTTGTTGAATCTGGTCCCTTGGTGTATCTATCCTGGGCCTCCCGGGAGCTTCTCATTGCTGGTGAATGTAGGTCACTGTCCCTTCCTGGCCCTGGGCAACCTAATTGAGGTCCAAGAGGGTTGACTCCTGTAGTTGTCCAGTGGTCGGGAACGCCTTAGCCCAGAGACTGGGTCTGCCTTGAGTCTCACACCTGGATAGTCCATGTTCTGAGCTGTACTCCCTTCCCCCATGGAGCTGGACCTGCAGGTGTCAGCTGCAGGAGCTTGGGGTCCTTCTGGCTTTTGCCTTTTTGTGTGGGTCTGGGATAGTGTCTGTGGTGGGGGCATGGAGATGCGCTTGGGTTCCTACTGGTGTTCGCTTCTCTGTGCTTCTGTTGTGGGGACCCCAATGCTGTTTCTGACTAATTAGATCAGGCAAAGACTCAAAGCCTTCAGAGACCAACCTCTGCCTACAGAATGATTTGATTTAGTCTTGAGTAGTCTCAGGCAATGGTCCATAGGTGGGGTGAGAGCTTTTCCAAAAAGTGGGGTAATTGCTTCTGCCTGTAGGCTAATTGTTATTCTCAGTCTCTTAATGGGTCTGAAAAGCTCCACAGGGTGGGGTGAGGGGCTTTCCAATAGGGTGAGTCAACTTTCCTTCCCTCCTCCCCTCCACCCCCTGGCATAAACTGCCTAGATAGCAAAAGTCTGTCTGAGAAAGATGACCTCCACCACAATAGTGTCTGCCTTCTGAGCTCTAACCTCAGAGCCCCAAACCCTGGTTTATGCTTACACAACCTCAGTCCAATATGCCCTCCCTATGCTGGAGCCCAAGGTGAGTGGCTTCATTCAAAATTTTGTGCATTGACCTTTAAGAGTGTGCCTCCATTTCCAGCCATCTCTTCCTGGAAGACCACAACCCTGCTACTTTTCATAGCCAGATGTTATGTGGACACCTTTCTCAGTTCTGGTACTCTCTACTGTGGGGCCCAGCTTGGGGATTAGACTCCAGGGTTCTCAATGGCACCCCCCCCCCAAATTGAGATATTTCTCTAGAACTTCAGCTACTGTCCGTGGAAGCCCCGACAGCCCTTTCGTGCCTCCACACTTCCTACCAGTCTCTTTGTGGTCTCCACTTTCTGTCCTTGGTTATCAGAGTTCTCTCCAGCTAGTCTTCAGCATGTTTTTATTTTTATTTTAGTTGTAATTCCAGTTTGGTCCTTGGAGTGTGTCTGTGTTGCATTCATTTACTACACCACCATTTTTTATCTCATTCTACACAAGTTTTTATTAACCAATCTAGGTAGTTCACTTTTTAAAAAATATATTTTTATTGATTTCATAGAGAAAGAGAGAGATAGAAACATCAATGATGAGAGAGAATCATTGATCAGCTGCCTCCTGCCCGGCTCCCCTCCCCACACCTGGGATCAAGCCCACAACCTGGGCATGTGCCCTGACCAGGAATTAAACTGTGACCTCCTGGTTTATAGGTTGATGCTCAACCACTGAGCCATGCTGGCTGGGCTAGGTAGTTCACTTTTTAAAAAAAATATGTAAGATGAAGGAAATATAATTAAGGAGCCAATTGGATCTCATTATGGAAAAAAGCTTTAATTACCCCTAAGGTTGATTCTGGAACACACCCATCAACAGCCCAGCAGCCTCAGGTCAAAGCTTAGAGCTGGTTGCCCTGGCCAACTACTGGCTTGTTCCCAGAGCAGTTATGTTCAAAGCAACCAAAGCTCTGAGTCCACAGCCTGAAAAGTTCTGGAATCCTCCTGCCTGGTTCCTGAGGGCTCTGAAGTTACCTCTCAGGAAACAAAAAGTAAACTCTCACAGCAAAGATTCTCATGGGAACTGGGTTTGCTCTCCTCCCTGGAAAAGGTTTGGGCTCAGGGGATTTGAGCCGGGGAATGGGAAGTCAAGCAGGGGTTTTCCCTGGAGATACTGAAATAAGGGCTCTAAACCACAAGCACTGAGATGAAGAAACAAACTAAGTGATGAAATGCAAATAATTCATACAGGCAAATAGTGCGACAGCTTGCTACTCATGACCATTGCACTATGTGATCATGGCAGCCATTTTGGCTCACAAATCCTCAGTGACTCCCGTTGCTGACAGGAGTCTTACCCTTCATCCTGGCATTTGGAGGACCCTCACAATGCCCATGGCTGATCTTTTAATCTTTGCTTCCATTCAAATCATTCACTTTCCACTACTAACTGTCCATGCTTTCAGAGACCCCTACATCATGCACACCTGCTTCTCCTGTGAAACCACTTCCTTCTACTTCTCCTTGTCCATCAGTCAAAATCCTCCCTGTCTACCACTTACTCTTTTTGTGTTTCTCTTACAGAACTCATTCATCTCTTCAGTGTTTGGGAAGAGAGATTTATTATGGACAAGGCTCCTTTCAAGGGTCTTTGGACACAAAGATGAAATTTTTCTCTTGCTCCTAGTGCAGAAGACGGAGATGCTTTCAGATAGTCACGTTATAGTATGAAAATACTCCAGCTAGTGCTGTCTGGAAATAGGTGTTACAAATATAAGTTAAAGTTTTCTAGTAGCCACTTTTTAAAAAGGTAAAAAGAAACCAATAAAATTAATTTTAATAACAAATTTTAACTAAATAAATCAAAAATATCATTTCAACCTACGGCACTAGACACATTTCAACTACACGAGAGCCACATGTGGTTCGTGGCTACCATCCTGGGTGGCATGGATATAGACAAGCATATGTAGCTGTGAGGAGAGCACAGGAAGGGAATCATACGCACCATCTAGGGAATCACAAAGGCTCCCCAGGGTCCTGACGGATGAGTGGGCTAATCCGGTGGAGAAACCTTGAAGATGGTTTGTACTCTTGCCCTGCCAAATCCCTGAGCCACGCCAGCATTCCCTCTTGCCCAGATTATTGCTACACCTCCTAATTTGTCTCCCTGCCTCTGCCCTTACTTCCCCATGGTCTAATTTCCACACAACAGCCTGAGAGATCTATTAAATGTAAAGCAGATGCCATACCTCTGCTTAAACTTCCCATAGCTCCCATCTCCCTCAGAATAAAAGCCATTGTTTATGCAGTGGTCCACAGTGGCAGCAGGACTGGATGGGATCTGACCTCCTTCCCTTATTACCTTCCTGACATCACCTCCTGCTTGTTCACTCTCTTCCATTTACGCTGGCATCTTGCTATTTCTCAAACATGCCAGGCACACTCCCACCTCAGGGCCCTAGAACTTGCTGTTGCCTCCACCTGAAGTGCTCTCTGCCCAACTATCTGCAGGCTCATTCCCCTGCAGGCCTCAGCTCTTCCTCAAAAGTCACCTTCTCCGGCAGGCTCTCTGCAGTCTCCTTATCTCAGATGCAGGCCCACTTATCACACTGCCTTTACTCCTCCTCTGCGTTATTTTTCTCCTTTGTACTCACCACCATTCTAGCCATGTTACTTACGTATCTTGTTTCTTTCTTGTCCACTATCACTTAGTACCTAAGGGGCAAGGGTTTTCTTTGCTGTAGTCACTGCTTTGTTCCTAGTGCCGTGGCTGGCACACACCAGGCAACTGAGGAATATTGGTGGAACAAAGGAACAGAGATGGGGGGACACACGGTGCTGAGAGAGCGTGGGAAATGGATCTAAGCCAGCTGGAAAGGGGCCACAGGGAAGGCTCAAGGCCAAGGAGAGGCCTCCCAGACATGTAAAGGAAGAGCTCAGCTTGGCTAGGACAAGAGCAAGGGGTGGGGAGGGCATGGTTAGCAGAGGGGACAGCAAACTCAAGACTTAGGAGGGAAGAAACATCAGGAGTTGTGAAACTGCATATGGCTTGTTTGCTGGGGTGAAAAGTGCAAGGGGGAGGGGTGAGAGGTGAGGCTGGAGAGGGCGGCAGGGGTGAGATCACAGACAGTCTGGGCCGGGCAGGCTGTGGAGGGTCTGGGTTTCATCCCAGGCCTGGCAGGATCTGCTTTCCAACTCAGTCATCCTGTGTTTATGCAGAGAGCAAATGGGAAGACAGAGTAGAGCCAAGAACACTAGCCAGTTAAGGAGGTGGCTGTGGTAAGCCAGGGATGAGACCACGGTGGGGGTGGTGAGGATAGAGAGGAGATAGAATTATTGAGAGAAAAGTAAAATGGGCCAGATTTGGCAGTTGACTGGCTTGAGAGAAAGTTGCCTCTCTGAGCCTCCCTTCTAGTTTGGGTGCCGGGTTAGGTGCGGGCCTGTGAGTGGTTGCAAACACTGACACAAAAGTGGGTTGGTGAAGAAAGGTGGTGACATGGAACATTCTCAAAGCCATCCAGGATGTATTAGAACATAGAAGTCTGAAACCTGGTTTGGTGATCTTGGCCGAAGAAATAGATTTGGGGTTCAGAAGCAGGAAGATTACAGAGAGCCCAGTGCAGGGACAGTCATACCTATCAGCAGCCTCTGACAGCTGACATGGTGATTGGGGAGGAGACTAGAATAATCATTTAGAGGAACTGATGTCACCTTGGGGGACACAGCGCTAAGGGTAAAGGGAGGTGGAGGGTTAGAACGAGCAGAAAGAACAAGCAGCAAGGTAAAAATCTGGTACAGAAGTAATCTGGTGGGAAAAGTAAGTCGAGGAAGGGGGTCAAGTCTAGGACCAAGAGCAGGAAACAGGGGAGCCCTAGAAAGAATGGGGAGCCTAAGAGGCTGCCCAGAGGTGACCAACCAGGAAATATTGGTTCTCCTACTCTTTGCAGTCACAGAAGCTCTTATAATTTCAGCTTGTAGACGACCAATAACGAGAGCAATACAAGGAGAGCTGCTCTGAGGGAAGGTGGTTGGGTCATATAAGAAACATGCCTCTGATTCATCTTCATGGAAAAGAAACAGCATGTGGGCAGGCGGTTACTGAATTTCCCCAGAGCAAACAGGATGCGGGGGTGGGGAGAGGGTATGAGAGCTGTGTATGTGGCCGATAGCACACGTTCTAGGAAGATCCCCCTAGACCAGCGGTTCTCAACCTGTGGGTCGTGACCCCTCTGGCGGTCGAACGACCCTTTCACAGGGGTCGCCTAAGACCATCCTGCATATCAGATATTTACATTACGATTCATAACAGTAGCAACATTACAGTTATGAAGTAGCAACGAAAATAATTTTATGGTTGGGTCACAACATGAGGAACTGTATTTAAAGGGCCAGAAGGTTGAGAACCACTGCCCTAGACAAAAGAAGGTGGAGACAGCCCAATATTTTAATGGCCCAATGGGAGACAGCAAGACCTAGGTGACATATGAGGAAACAGGTCAAGTCATAGGACTCAGCCAATGAGGAACTGGAGGAGGGACTAAATAAATAGGCTATATTCCCTGTCCCATGTGTGATCCTGTACAATGGGCGCCCGCTCTTGAGAGTGCTGTTAAGTCTCATTTTCGCCGTGCTTCTGTTTCCTAGTCCGCCATTTGAAATTCGGACAAGTGAGCCATTTCTCACGGGTCAGAGGTTTAGAGTGGCTCCTCGCTTTCTCCCTTCCCTGAGAGCCCCCAGTTCACAGAAAGACTAAAACTGCTCTCCTCCTGTAAAGAACACTGGACTCCCTGCGGGGTGGACCGCAGGCCGCCTGCAGCTGGAGGTCTTCAGATCCCAGCTCCACTTCCACCTGGAACTACTCTGTGACATGGGCTAGCGGCCTTCCCTCCTCTCTGGGCGGAAAGGGTGAAGGGTGGGCCCCTTTCTGCGCCAACACATGTGGATGCAAAGGGCTGGAGGCTGCTGAAGGGAAGCCAGGGGGGCCTGCTGGGCCGCTCTCTCCCCCAGGGCCATTTATCCCTCTGCCCACTGCTCTCCTTGCTTTAGAAAATGCTCTGCGCCTGGGAGGCACTGCCCTTAGCACCTTCTTCCCCTGACAATCGCCTGTTTACCAGTCCAGCCCTGTTCCTGTCGTCCCTGCCCATGACTATATTTTGCAGGGAAACAAGCTCCTTCCAGCTGTGCCGCCCCCTGCCCAGCAGGGGCGCCATCATCTGTTGGGGGGGGGGGGGGCAGGAGGGGCGCTGCTTTCGGGAGGGCGGGATTCCCTGTCATCTGTCCAAGTAACACTTTCCCCGGCGCTTGTGAGGCTGAGTGCTGCCAACTTCCAGCAGGAGAAACAAGCCATGAAGAGGGAGCAGCATTAGTAACGGGAAGATACTCTCACGTTTAACACGGGGCTTGCTTTCCCGCTGTTGTCTCCAGGTTGTGCATCTTGTGTTGCTCAGTGCTCCCCCAGCCCTTCCACTTGAAGGAGGAAGCCGGATGTATGTATGTCTCTGTGGGTGTGCCCGGGGGTGTGTGTGTATTTAATACACACGTCTACGCTGGAAATACGTTTAGATGACATGTGTATGATACACACCTATATGTATGAAATGCATGCATATGCAAGCAAAGTGTATATGTTTATGTCCTTAATGTACACCTGCACACATAGCATGCATATCTCAAGTATATGCAGCTTTTCCAAATGGGGAGAGAGAATACAAGAGGGAGAGGAAGAGAGAAAGAGACCCCTCCCTTTCTCGGCTGTCAGACCGGAGAGGAAGCAGGGAGGGCTGAGGCTGAGCCCCCACCTGGCCTCGGTGCTGATTCTCTATGCCGTTGTGCCAGGCACTGTCACTCTTACCTCCTGCACCTTGGGTAGGAGAGAAAGGGGGGGAAGAAATAAAATAAAACACTTGCTCCAAACAGTGTAGCCAGGGGAATCGCAGGACTAAGAGCAAATAATGATTTCCTCCTCTGCTTTTTAAGTAAATACTGCTGCACAACGAGCTATGGGCAGAACAGGTGCAAAATAATAGACTGTTTTCTGCTCTCTCCAGCCCCCCAGGGCCTCTGCTAACAGAATCAAGTACTGGATTTTCTTTTTGTTATTTAAAAATGTGTTTGTGGATTCCTGTGGAGCTGGGGAGGAGGGGTCAAGTTCTATTCTAGAACCACCAAGAGAATGGCTTAATTTGTATTTTTGCGTTATTAATGGAAAGCTACCTGTCGGCCCCTGAATTTTGTCTATGGGGAGGCCTTTAATGTGTCTGCCCGATGCAATGGGCTCGGGAAAAAGAACCGGCTTTAATCAGCAGAGCGCGCCTTGCGGGAGTAGGACCTCCTGTGGGAGGTGGGTGCACTCCAGCTGGCAGAGAGGGACCTGGGAGCCCCTTAGGGTTCCCGTCAGCGCCAGGACTCCCAGGTCTAGTGTCTCCTTTCCATTCCAAAGGGCTAGTGGTGAGGTTATTTCACACTCATGATAGCCTCACAATATCACTGTGCCTCAAGAGAGGAAAAAGGCACAGCATAAGATAAATGCAAGGAGTATTCTTAATAATGTTTTTACCCAATTGAGTGTAATTCATCTTTTCTCATCCCCTCCCCTGAAAGCAGTTCATCGCTTCAGATAAAGCCAGACCCAGCGCAGCAGCACCTGGCGCAGAGGACCGAGAGCACCTCTCACCCAGACCGTCGCTTTAAGACGAGACAGCTCTGGGCAGAGGCAGGTCTTTGCACTGCGCGCCCCTCAGTCGCATCTCTCAGCGAAGGGAAAACGTCTAGAGAGAAAACCTGGAGCCGCAAGCAAACATTTCTGAAAATATTTCATTATTGTTGTGAATTGAGAAATACATAGGTCGCCGCTTATTTGCCCACTCCTTGTCCTCCTGCCAAAGCAGAGCCATTTGTACCGTCCAAGGTGGGATACAGAGATGCTCCCTCATGTGTTTAGACACCTCTCCTGGTCCTTCATGTCAAAGCTGCAGGTACAATCCTCAGGGAGGCAGATAACGTAGATCTTCTTCCAGTGGGAACTGCCTTCAAATGTAAAAGGTTTTGAGAGGCACATCGGAAGCCGTGTTGGTTGAGTCTTTTCTTACCCTGTTAACAGCTCTGGAGAAGTTTGAGGGGCTGGAGGAGACTTCCCCAGCTCTGACCTGAACACCCTGGTTCACCTACTGGACACTTTCCCCTTGGAAGGCCCGCCTCTCCAGGGACAGCCTCCCTCCACCGCCCTCCCACTGCGCTCATAGCCACCACTCAGCGAGCCCAGCAGGCTCCTGAGGTGCAGCAGTTGCAGTGATGAGTGGGCTGTGAGTCCATGGTCTGCGTGAAGCCAGAGCAGGGAGACACAGTGCACCCAGCTGCTGAGGCCCACCTGCTCCTCTGGACCATCCTCCTCCTTCCGTTTAGCCTGGGGCCAGGGTTTCCTTTTCTCCCGGAAGGATGTCTACGTTACCTGGGAGCCAAATTCACATTTGTCACTTGGTAAACTTGGCTCAGTATTTTCTTCTCCCTTTCTCTTTACCTCTCTCCTTCCTGCCTCTTATGTGAATAATACATTAATTCATTAGCATGCATTAAAAACTAATTTATTGAGCAAATTAGCAGAAACTGTGGCTTTTAGTTCAAAGACCAGATACATTCTGATGAGCAGAACTTGGGGCACCCCCAGTGGGGATCAGGCCCAATGGGTGCTGTGGTTAAACCTCTGTTCATCGGGAGTCAGCAGGACAGTGGGTGCTGATGAGGTGGGCAGGCGCAGGCAGAGACCGACGCTCATCTGTGTGACAGACACAGGGACCAGCTGGCTGAAGACAAACTCTGTCCATCACACAATTTTGTATATGAACGAATCTAGCTTGTCCACTACTCTGTAGCTATTGGAATTCAGTATATTCAGACGGGAACAGGACCCACTTTGATGTCAGAGAGCTGGATTCTAGCTGTGATTCTATAATGTACCAGCTATGTGGTTTTGAGTTTGGTATTTAATCACTAAGCCCCACTTTTCTTACCTGAGAAACGGAGAACATGTTAATGCCGACTGTAAGGTTATTCTGATGGTACAATGAACAGACACTTGAAAAGTACTGCTGCATAAGCGGTGAGCAAATGCTAGATATTGTCTTAGTCACGTCAGGCTATTATAACAGCGTACCGTCGACTGGTGGGTGGTTTAAACAACAGAAATGTATTCCTCACAGTTCTGAGGGCCAGGAAGTTTCAGGTCAGGTGCCAGCATGGTTGGGTTCTGGTGAGACCCTCTTCCTGGTTGCCAGGTGCTCCCATGGCAGAGGTGAGAGAGAGAGAGAGAGAGAGAGAGAGAGAGAGAGAGAGAGAGAAAGCAGGCTCTCCCGGGGCTCTTCTTTCAAGGGCACTGAGCCCGCTCATGAGGGCTCCACAGCCACCACCTCATCATCTCCGGAGCCCACTTCATTGCCCTGGGGATAAGGCTTCCATACATGGATGTTAGGGGGACACAAACATTCAATCCACAGCAGGGATGGTTATTTTCCAGCTCCCCCCTTCCAATCCAGCAAAACCCTCTGCATTTGGACCTACTGTTGAAGATATATTTTAGAATGGGTTCCTCCATCCAGCCTGCTATTCTAACCTCAGTTCCTTTTCGCTTTTTTTAAAAAAAATTTTTACTGATTCCAGAGAGGAAGGGAGAGGGAAAGAGGGGTAGAAACATCAATGTGGAGAGAGAATCATTGATTGGCTGCCTCCTACAACCCCCTACTGGGGATTGAGCCATAACCTGGGCATATGCCCTGGCTGCAAATCACACTATGACCTCCAGGTTCACAGGATGACACTCAACCACTGAGCAACACCAGCCAGGCCTGACCTCAGTTCTTAACATTAGCTGCACTTCTGACAAAGATTTAAAGTATGCCCTTAGCATTAAGAAACAGTTGGCTGTCCCTTTAGAAATACGGTCAAAAGATACAAACAGTTAATTTACAAAAGAAGAAACATAAGTGTTCAATAAATGGGAAAAAAACCACTCAGCCTTGATAGTAATAAAAATGCAAATAAAAACCAATTAAATTATACTCTTTATCTTCCAAAATGAAAAGGATTTAAAATATGATGACATGAGTGCTGTCAAGGGTAGGGAGGGGCACGATACTCATCCACTGTTGATGGGGTATAAACTGATAGAACCTTTCTGGAGAGCAATATAATTATGCGAAGCAATAAATAGTCCTCCTTTTGTATGAAATAGACTTATTAAAGGGACAGACAGGAAAACCTAGAAATAGACCCAAATACACATCAGAACTTAGAGTATTATGAAGATGACATTTCAAATTAATGTGGTAAATATGGATTATCAATAAATATGGTTGGAACAACTGGGGAGCCATCTGATAAAATATTAAGTTAAAGCCCTACCTCACTTCTTATGCCAAAATAAATTCCAGGTGGGTCAGCCATAAAATGTGAAAAAGGAATCCATAGATGCAGCATGAGAAAACATGGGAGCAATCATTTACAATCTCAGAGTGACGAAGACGTTTCTACTAAGTTGTCTCAAAATTTGTTTCTGTAAATATATGATTTATTAGGTAGTAGAAGATGATAAGATATTATTGTGTGAAATACAGCCCATATTTGTGAGTGACATTTCTGTAAGCAGACTATTCTTGAATTTGCAAATTTCAATGGAATCAAATGTGATTTGATTCCATCATGTATTTTGAAATGCCTTCCACATGGAAATATGGCCACAATACGGGCAGGTTATAATCCAAAGATGCAAAATCTGGATTAGACCGTGGACGCAAAGAAACTTTTATTTTGCCCCTTCCCTGGATTTTTTGGTTTTCAATATACGGGAGAGGGAAGCATTAATCTGAAATAAACATTTTTCTCAATATTTTTCACAGTTTCTCATCTGAAACCACTGGGTTTTTAATTTTTTTGGAAAGCTAACATTGTGAATATATTGAATATTATGAAACAACACCAATAAAGTGTGAGGCAGCTTTCTATAATCAAATGCATAATTATTTTTGCAGCAAACAATTGATTAGTCACACCAAGTGAGAGAGATAAAACTTTACATGAAATCCAGGCATGTCAAGTTTAATATATATATATATTAAACTTCAGATATGAAGGGAGAGGGAGAGAGAGATAGAAACATCAATGATGAGAGAAAATCATTGATCAGGTGCCTCTTGCACACCCGCTACAGGGGATTGAGCTCACAACTCAGGCATGTGCCCTTGACCAGAATCGAACCTTTGACTCTTCAGTCCACAGGCCCACACTCTATCCACTGAGCCAAACCGGCTAGGGCCAAGCATGGCAAGTTTTACAACTAAATGAGTTTTGGCATTGAATTTGTAAAAGTAAATTACAGAGTGTGTGAATAAGACATTGAGGGTCTATATATAAAGAGTATTTATGAATAAATAAAGAAATACCCACAATTAAAGTATAGGCAATAAAATAAACAGACACTTCATAGAAAAGTAAATACAAATGGTTCTTTTTTTTTTATTTTTCGCTTAAAGTATTACAAAGGGTATTACATAAGTGTCCTTTTTTCCCCCCCACCCTTGACAAGCCCCTGCCCTCCCTTACCCCCCAGTGTCTTATGTCCATTAGTTATGGTTATATGGGTGCATACAAGTCCTTCGGTTGATCTCTTACTCCCCTCCCTCCTGTCCCGCAACCCTTCCTGGCCTTCCCACTGCAGTCCGACAATCAGTTTGAGGCAGGTCTGCCACTGTATTTATTATTGTTCAAAAGTTTGTAATGGTCTTAATTATCCATGAAAGAGTGAGATCATGTGGTATTTTTCCTTCATTGACTGGCTTGTTTCACTTAGCATAATGCTCTCCAGTTCCATCCATGCTGTTGAAATGGTAGGAGTTCCTTCTTTTTAACAGCAGCATAGTATTCCATCGTGTAGATGTACCACAGTTTTCTAATCCATTCATCTACTGATGGGCTCTTAGGCTGTTTCCAGATCTTAGCTATGGTGAATTGTGCTGCTATGAACATCTGGGTACATATATCCTTTCTGATTGGTGTTTCTGGTTTCTTGGGACATATTCCTAGAAGTGGGATCACAGGGTCAAATGGGAGTTCCATTTCCAATTTTTTGAGGAACCTCCATACTGCCTTCCATAGTGGCTGCACCAGTCTGCATTCCCACCAGCAGTGCACAAGTGTTCCTTTTTCTCCACATCCTCTCCAGCACTTGTCGTTTGTTGATTTGTTGATGATGGCCATTCTGACAGGTGTGAGATGGTACCTCATTGTTGTTTTGATTTGCATCTCTCGGATGATTAGTGACTTTGAGCATGTTTTCATATGTCTCTTGGCTTTCTGAATGTCCTCTTTTGAAAGGTGTCTATTTAGATCCTTTGCCCATTTTTTGATTGGATTGTTTATCTTCTTTTTGTTAAGTTGTGTGAGTTCCCTATAAATTTTGGAGATTAAGCCCTTATCAGATATGACGTTGGCAAATATGTTTTCCCACGAGGTGGGTTTTCTTGTTGTTTTGTTGATGGTTTCTTTTGCTGTGCAGAAGCTTTTTATTTTGATGTAGTCCCATTTGTTCAGTTTCTCTTTAGTTTCAACTGCCCTAGGAGCTGTATCAGTGAAGAAATTGTTTTGGCATATGTCTGAGATTTTGTTGCCTTTGTATTCTTCTAGAATTTTTATGGTTTCCTGTCGTACATTTAAGTCCTTTATCCATTTTGAGTTTGTTCTTGTGTATGGTGTAAGTTGGTGGTCTAGTTTCATTTTCTTGCATATGTCTGTCCAATTTTCCCAACACCATTTATTGAAGAGACTATCTTGGCTCCATTGTATGTTCTTGCCTCCTTTGTCAAAAATTAATTGAGCATATTGGTTCGGGCTAATTTCTGGACTCTCTATTCTATTCCACTGATCTATATGTCTGTTCTTGTGCCAGTACCAGGCAGTTTTGAGAACAGTGTCTTTGTAATACAGCTTGATATCTGGCATTGAGATCCCACCTACTTTGTTCTTTCTCAGGATCGTTGCAGCTATTCGGGGTCTTTTTTTTATTCCAGATGAATTTTTGGAGAGTTCGTTCTAGATCTTTGAAGAAGGCCATTGGTATTTTAATGGGAAGTGCGTTGAATTTATAGATTGCTTTGGGTAGTATGGACATTTTAATGATGTTGATTCTACCAATCCAAGAACATGGTATGTTCTTCCATCTGTTTATGTCTTCCTCTATCTCTTTTTTCAACGTCCTGTAGTTTTCTGAGTAGAGGTCTTTAACCTCTTTAGTTAAGTTTATTCCTAGGTATCTTAATTTTTTTGGTGCGATGGTAAATGGGATTGTTTTTCTAATCTCTCTTTCTGAAAGTTCACTATTGGTGTATAGAAATGCCTCAGATTTCTTGGGGTTAATTTTGTATCCTGCTACATTGCCAAATTCATGTATTAAGTCTAGTAGCTTTTTGATGGAGTCTCTAGGGTTTTGTATGTATAATATCATGTCATCTGCAAATAAGGACAGTTTTACTTCCTCTTTTCCAATTTGGATGCCTTTTATTTCTTCTTCTTGCCTAATTGCAATGGCTAATACTTCCAGTACTATGTTGAACAGGAGTGGTGAGAGTGGGCATCCCTGTCTTGTTCCTGTTCTTAGGGGAAATGGTGTTAGTTTTTGTCCATTGAGTATGATGTTGGCTGTGGGCCTGTCATATATGGCTTTTATTATGTTGAGGTATGATCCTTCTATTCCCACCTTTCTGAGAGTTTTTATCAAAAATGGGTGTTGGATTTTGTCGAATGCTTTTTCTGCATCAATTGATATGACCATGTGGTTTTTTTCTTTCAATTTGTTTATGTGATGTATCACATTTATTGACTTACGGATGTTGTACCATCCTTGCATCTCTGGGATAAATCCTACTTGGTCATGGTGTATGATCCTTCTGATGTACTGCTGGATCCGATTTGCTAAGATTTTGTTGAGGATTTTGGCATCTATGTTCATGAGGGATATTGGCCTGTAATTCTCTTTCATTGTGATGTCTTTACCTGGTTTTGGTATTAGGGTGATGCTGGCTTCATAGAATGAGCTTGGAAGTGTTCCTTCCTCTTGAATTTTTTGTAGTAGTCTGAGGAGGGTAGGTTTTAGTTCTTCCTTGAATGTTTGGTAGAACTCCCCTGTGAAGCTGTCTGGCCCTGGGCTTTTGTTTGCTGGAAGCTTTCTAATGACTGCTTCAATTTCTTCCATAGTTATTGGCCTATTGAGGTTTTTAGATTCTTCCTGATTGAGTTTTGGAATGTTGTATTTTTCTAGGAATTTGTCCATTTCCTCCAGGTTGTCTAGTTTGTTGGAGTAGAGTTGCCCATAGTATTGTTTAACAATTATTTGTATTTCTGTGGGGTCTGTTGTTATTTCGCCTCTATCATTTCTGATTTGGTTTATTTGGGACCTCTCTCTTTGCTTCTTGGTGAGCCTGGCTAGGGGTTTGTCAATCTTGTTTATCCTTTCAAAGAACCAGCTCTTGGTTTCATTGATTTTCTGTATTGTTTTTTTGGTCTCTATGTCATTGATTTCTGCTCTAATCTTTATTATCTCCTTCCTTCTGCTTACTCTGGGGTTTTCTTGTTGCTCTCTTTCTAATTCTTTGAGTTGTAGAGTTAGATGGTTAACTACCATTTTTTCTTGTTTTTTGAGATAGGCCTGTAGAGCTATAAACTTTCCTCTCAGGACTGCTTTCATTGTGTCCCAGAGGTTTTGGATTGTTGTGTTTTCATTGTCATTAGTGTCCAGGATGTTTTTAATTTCTTCTTTGATGTCATCGGTAACCCAATCAATATTTAATAACATGCTATTCAGCTTCCAAGTGTTTGAGTATTTTGGGTTGTTTTTATTGTAGTTTATTTCTAACATTATGCTATTGTGGTCTGAGAAGATGCTTTTTATGATTTCAATCTTCTTGAATTTGTGGAGAGTTTGCTTGTGACCCAATATGTGGTCTATTTTTGAATATGTCCCATGAGCACCTGAGAGAAATGTATATTCCGCAGCTGTGGGGTGAAGTGTTCTGAAGATGTCAATTAAGTCCATCTGATCTAGTGAGTCATTTAGGATTGCTGTTTCTTTGCTGATTGTTTGTCTAGCGGATTTATCCAGTGATGTCAGTGGTGTATTAAAGTCCCCTACTATGATTGTATTATTGTCGATCTCTCCCCTGATATCTTCCAGAAGTTTTCTTATGTATGTGGGTGTTCCTGCATTGGGTGCATATATGTTTACCAGGGTTATATCTTCTTGTTGTATTGATCCCTTTAGTATTATGAAGTGGCCTTCCTTATCTCTGGTTATGACCTTCACTTTGAGATGTATTTTGTCAGATATAAGTATTGCTACCCCAGCTTTCTTTTCCTTTCCATTTGCGTGAAAGATATTTTTCCATCCCTTCACTTTCAGTCTGTGTGAGTCCCTTCTAATGAGGTGGGTCTCGTAGACAGCAGATGTATGGGTCATGTTTTTTTATCCATTCAGCCACTCGATGTCTTTTGGTTGGAGCATTTAGTCCATTTACATTTAAAGTTATTATTGAAAGGTACTTGTTTGTAGCCATTTCTTTTTTTGTGTGTGTGTGGCTGTTTTCTTTCTGAGCTTGATATTTCTTCTTTTTACACCAGTCCCTTTAGCATTTCTTGCATGGCTGGCTTGGTGGTGATAAACTCCCTTAGCCCTTTTTTGTCTGTGAAGCTTCTTATTTCCCCTTCAATTTTGAATGATAGCCTTGCTGGATAGAGTATTCTTGGATTCAGTCCTTTGCTTTGCATCACTTTGTAGATTTCCATCCATTCTTTTCTGGCCTGATGTGTTTCTGTTGAGAAATCATTTGATAATCTAATGGGAGCTCCCTTGTATGTTACTTTCCGTCTCTCTCTTGCAGCCTGTAAGATTCTCTCTTTATCCTGAACATTTGCCATGGTAATTATGATGTGTCTTGGTGTGGGTCTTTTCGGGTTCACCTTGTTTGGGACTCTCTGGGCTTGTGTGACTTTTTTCTTCCCCACCTCAGGGAGGTTTTCTGATATTATTTCTTCGAGTAGGTTTTCTAACCCTTGTTCCTCTTTCTGTTGTTCTGGCACCCCTATTATTCGTATGTTGTTTCGTTTCATGTTGTCCCAAAGTTCCCTTAGGCTCTCCTCCTGTCTTTTAATTTTTTTCTCCATTTGCAGTACAGTTTGAGTGTGTTTTGCTTCCTTGTCTTCTAATTCACTAATTTGGTCCTCCGCTTCTCCAAGTCTACTGTTGATACTTTCAATGGTGTTTTTTATTGCAATTATGTCGCTCTTCATTTCTTCTTGGGACTCACTTAAGTTGTTGATTTTTTCATCTGTTTCTTCTAGCTTCTTGCATAAGTAGTTGAGTTTTTCATCTGTTTCTTCTTGCTTCTTGAACATCTGGTGCATGTACTCTAGGAACCTTATTCTGAATTCTTTTTCCGTCATGTTGCATATCTCTGTCTCACTTAGCTGCTTTTCTGGTGAGTCTTCCTTTTCTTTCCTTTGGGGGTTTCTTTGTCTACCCATGTTTGATCTCACTGACATGACTAGTTGTTGAGTCATTCAGTGGCTGGACCCTGGGTGGCAGTGGCTGCTCCCTGGGTGGCAGTGGCTCCTCGGGCTGTGGTTGCTCCTTGGGCGGTTGTGGTAGCAGCGGCTCCTCTGTTGATAGCAGAGCCTCTGGTGGGTGCTGTTCACAGTTGTGGTGGCTTTTCTGGCTGGTGGAGGGAGGCTTCACACACAGCAACTGTTCCCCAGGCAGAGCGTGTGGTGATCAGGAGGCCGCTGTTGCTTGAATCTGCTGCGTTGATTTAAAGGCACAAAATACAACACAACAAGGCACAACGTACCAGGCACTGAACACTATTGTATTTACGATATTACTAACCCCAAATAAAGGTGGCCACCCGAGCTAAGAGAGTTGGGAGATAAGGGGGAAAGAAGAGCAAAATGTAGAAGAGAAAAAAGAAAGAAAGAAAAAAAGGAGTGCAAAAATGAAATTGGAAAAAGGGAGGGGAAAAAGAGGAGGAAAAAAAAAAAAGTAAGAGAGAAAAGAGAATGAAGTATAAAAGGGGAAGAGACTATTTATATGAGGAGAAAACTCCTATAGGTCCGCCACTAATACCAACAAATTACAGCAACAGATTCCTGGAGATGAATACAAACTACAAACAACCAATAATATCAAGCGACGCAAGGGGAAACAGAAGCACAGAAATAACCAGGGGGGAGGGGTTGAGGGAGGGGCAGGAAAATAAAAAGAATAAGCAGTCTAACCTCTCAAAAAATCCTAAAAAAAAACAAAAATAAACAAAAAAGAAAACCCCAATATACTCGTCAATCAAGCAAACAACAATAAAACAATAGAGAGAGAAAAGAAGAAGAAGAGAAAAAAAAATTGGATAGTGAAGGAGGATAAGGGAAAGGTGTATAAGGATTTAGAACAGGGGATTGGACTTAGGATATATAAGCAGGGTTAAATTTTGACAGGGGGTAAAAAGAATAGGGAAAATCAAAAGCTGGAGTAGGGTAAGAGAAACAGGACAGCAAAAGGGAAAAAGTGGGGAAGATTGTTTAGCACAGAGGCAAATTGAGGTAGAGAAAAATGTTGCTAAAGGAACGATGAAAATAGAATGGAGAACATTAGTCCCAAAATAAAATAAAGACAAAATAAAATGACACTTTAAAAAATGGTAAAATGGTAGCGGTAATAATACTAGTTAAAAATAAAAATGTAGTAGCTGAAGGGGCAAAATCAGGTGATGGAGAAAAAGAAAAAAGAAAAAAAAGAAAAAAAATGTTTTCTTAGTTAAAAGGAGGAAAAGTAATTTAAAAAAATAAAAATAAAAATGTGGAGTAATGCAGGTGCTTCAGATCTTCTACTCTTCTTATTGGCACGCCCGGAATTCAGGAGAATGTTGAGTTTCCCTCTGATACACTGTTCCTCCGTGTTGTAAGCCACAGTCCTGTTTTTAAGGCCGGCCGTAAAGTCCCCTTATTGCCTTATCTGTATTTACAGAAGAGTCAGTTCGTGGCTCTGCCTCTGGGTGGCAGTGTGTCTGGATTGACCTCCGAGGCTATAAGTTCTCTCTGACCAGGAGTTCTCTATTGTACCTGAACCAGCTCCGCCCAGAGCTGGTTCCCCAGGCGCCACTCCCAGCTCTGTTTCCCAGGCTCCCCAAAAACAATCTTCCCCTACAAGCTCTGCTAGTGACCCCAACTGGGTAATCACATGTACTGGGGTCAACAATCAAACTCACAGAAGTAAGAGGAAGTGTGCAAACAAGAGCCTGGGAAGCTGTTCGAACTCACAGGGTTCCACCCTCCAGAGCTGCGCGGAGTGTCTGCGCGGAGTGTCTGCGCGCGCTCAAGCCCCTGGCAACAAGTAGCCGGCTATCAGGGAAACTCTGAGGCAGCCCTTTTGCATCCAGTCCAACTATGGGCTCATTTATAGTGTTACCTTCTGGCAGCAGCCCTGCGGGAGCCCTCCCCACTTGCGGGTCACGCTGGCCTCTATGGGCGCGATTTTGGAGGGCACAGATTTCCCCCTGCGCCTGCGCGTGCGTTCCTCGCTCCAACCTGAACTGCAAACCGCACCTTTGGGGTAAGTCTAACCTTTCCGTGGAGGGGTGCAGGTCTCCTCTGGGCTCTTGCAGTCGCGCTGCTTGCGAGTCGTTGCCTCCGGGTTAGTAGCCGCCGGGTTAGTAGCCGATCTCTGGATGCTGGTAACCGCTTCCCAAGATGGCGCGGTCTCGCCGCTGCGCTGGCGCCCAGGGGGAAGTTTCAGCCTCAATCTCTAACCATCCGCATTTTTTAGGAGTTCTCTGTCTTTCCTGGCTGCAGACTGTCTCTCAGCTGAACCTCCCCAGCTTGATCGGGCTGATTGTTACCCGTTTCAGCTGCTCGCCCCTATCTGCTCCGGGACAAAGCACCAACACGTCCGTCTAAGCCTCCGCCATTTTGGACCTCTCCCAAATGGTTCTTAAATGAACAAAAAAGTTATCAACCTCATTACTAAAGGAGAAATGCAATTTATTTTGCATTTCTACAAGCTACCATTTGTTATGTAACATATGTAAACATCTGAAAGTTTGATAAGATATTGGTACTGAGAGTGCAAGGAAAGTCACACTCATATGTTCCTGGTGGGCATACGTTTTTGTACAATTTCACAGAGACCTAGCTAGCAAGATCCATAAAATTAAATTAAATATGCAATTCCACATCTAGGAATTTATTCTAGATGTATCTGATAATAGGACATTGCTTAAGTACATTATGATATAGTGTATTCATAACATACAGTAGAATATTATACAATAGTTAAAAAGACTGTGACAAATATTTATGTACTGATATAAAACAATACCCAATGTATACTATTAAGAAAACAAACAAACTAACAAAATGCAGTAAATTGGGTTTATTAAGGTTCAACTTATGGAAAGGGAAAGGAAAATTGGACAAAATTGTCATTTTTATAGGTAACAGTGTTTGTGCCTGGGTAGGAAACCTGGGTGACTGGAATGCAAAAATAAGAGACAGACTTTTCAGGATACACTTTTTTGCCCCCTTTGCATTTCAACCTGGGTGCTATTGCCAAGGAAATAGACATTGATTTATTCACATCATGACTGAGATAAACAATCTACACACCCAGCAATAGTGGATTGGTTAAATAACTGATGATATCTCTATAATGGACTATCATGCAAAATCAAGTTGTAGAAGAATGTTCATCAGCATGGAGACATTACATTGTAAATGTAAAATGTAGACTAGAGAATAGAATGTTGACATATTTAAAAAAATAAAAAAGCAAAAATTACATATAATCATATAAGTGAATGTACCTAGGTAAAGACCAGCAGTATCTATTTTAATTTTTTTTTCACAATTATTTACTGAAAATAATTTTTATTTTTTGTTAGTCCTCAACTGAGAATATTTTTCCATGATTTTTAGGGAGAGTGGGAGAGAGAAGGAAAGACAGAGAGAAACATCTATGTGAGAGAGACACATTGATGTGTTGCCTCCTGCATGAGCCCTGACCAGGGGCCGGTCTAGGGAGGAGCCTGAAGCCAAGGTACGTGCCTTTGACTGGAATCAAACCCAGGACCCTTTGTCTCCACAGACCAACGTTCTATCCACTGAGCCAAACTGGCTAGGGCTTACTTCTCATTGTAAGGGAGAAACTCTTCAGGGTGCTAGGTATAGAAGTGTGAACAAAATTGTTATGGTTCTGGTATTCCAGGAGCATAGTCCAGTGGAAGACATGCAAAATGAAAAAAGAAAGAAAAGAAAATTATATGAAAATGATTAAAAATTATTCTAGACCAGTGTTCAGGGAAGGCTCCATTGAAAAAGTGACATTTAGGTTGAGATCTGAGTGAGGAGAAGGGGCCAGTCCTGTACAAGGAGATGGTGGACAATTCGGGCAGATGGAGGAGAATGTGGGAGAAGAATGTGCAAAGGTGAGGGAGGTGTGATCATGGAAATGAGAGAAGTCTAGTGAAGCAGAGCGAGCGAGTGAGAGGCAGAGAACAGCACAGGGCAAGGTCGGAAAGGAGGGCACCATAGATCACGCAGTCTTAGAGTTAGGAAGGAATTAAGATTGTATTATAAATGTAAGATTTTTGAGAGTTCAGTTGTCATTATAAATGCCTCTTCTTTAAACTTACACTTTTTTCCCTCTGACTGCATTACGATTGCCTCACCATCTTTGGTGTCCTCAAATTCACTATGATGTATCTGAGAGTGGATATTGTTTAGATTTGTAGAAACTCTTGAATCTGTATTTTAAACAGTTTTGGGAAAATTTCAGCCATCATCTCTTCAAACACTGTCTTTGCCTCATTTTATCTCCCTTCTCCATCTAGAATTCAAATTAAACACCAGATCTCATTCTACCTTCTTATTCTCTTCACATTTTTATTTCTTGTTCCTTTATGTGCTTCTTTCTGGGTAATATCTGTCTGAGTTATCTTTTAGTTCACGGATTCTTGTTTTGTTTTTTTTTATTAGCGTGTGTGCTCTTAAACCCAGCAATTAGGTCTCTGTTATTGTATTTTTCATTTCTAAAAGTTCTATTTCAAATATCCTAGGTTGCTTTTTATGGTTTTTGGTTCCATGAAGATATTTTTAAGTTTATTATTAATTTTTTTCTCTAAATCAATAAGCATAGTAAATTATAAAATGTTTCTGTTATTCAATCTAAAGTGTTTTTTGGATTGTGTTTGCTGACTGTTGTTTGTGCTGATTCTCCCACATAATACCTCTCTTCTGTATCTTGGTATTTTCTATGGTGTGCTACTCATTGCCATTGGCAACTTATTTATGTTTTATTTATTTATTTTTTATTATTATTTTATTATTTTTTTTAACCTATGCTTACCCCCAGAGCTTGGCCACAGCAAACCAAATTTACAGACAGCTTTTTATGCGCCTTCTAGTGCATGTGAATTTAGCCCACAAGTTTACTACAAAACCATTTTGTGCTTATGAGTTCTAGGGGAGAACTCAGTCTGCTCCAGTCTGCTCAAGGAAGAGGAAATCTCTGTTGAAATTCCTGAGATGAGGTGGCCACCCTGAAGGTATGGCCCTTTTCCTTCCAGCTCTATGGCAGGAGGCATCCTATTACATGCCCCACTTTAAAAAGGCTTGGAGAGTTGAGGGTCTCCATCGACCCACGAGGCTGTAATTAGCTTATCCAGCTCAGAAAATGCTATAAGGGTAAAAAATGTCCTACTTGACTCTCTGGGTTCCTAATTTGACATTGCTTTTGATGTAGTAATTTGAGGCCATATGGTCAGTGTATTGATGCTTTTAAGAATCCTTTAAACATTATTTATCATTTTTAGTTTTCAGCACAAGGATTGTCCAAACAACCTCGCCTGCCTTATTCTCAGAAACAGAAGTTTATTCTAAGTGTGGTTGAAACCACTGAAGCTATTTTTAGAAGACTTAATTTATATTAAAAAAAAAAAACAATGCTGCAATATGGAGAGTGGAGTGAAGGAGGCAAGAGTGAATTAAGTAGGAGTAACGAAAGACAATGCAGTAACCTAGGGAAGAAAGTGGCTTGAGCTTAGTTGTGGCTGTAAAGAGGGAGAGAAATAGAGCGGCTGAATTGTGTTGTGGAGGTTAGAATAGAAGAGACTGGGGGTAATTAGAGGAGGTGGAATCGTCCAAGATGACTTAGGTTCTGCTTCAAATAACTGTGTGGACAGTGGTACCATTTAAGAGGGTGCTGTGATAGGACAGAAGAGAACATTCAGTTTTGGTCCAGTGTGTGTGTGTGTGTGTGTGTGTGTGTGTGTAATTAAGAGTTCAATTATAAACTTGTAATGCTTGAGTCTTATATGACATTAATAGTGATTATATCTGGGTGGTGGGATTAGAAGGAATTTTCCCCTCACATTTTCACTAGTAAGCAAGTATTTTTTTAAAAAACTATATTGTTATTGATTTCAGAGAGGAAGGGAGAGGGAGAGAGAGATAGAAACATCAATGATGAGAGCGAATCATTGATTGGCCACCTCCTGCACACCCCCCCCTGGGGATCGAGCCCACAGCCCAGGCATGTGCCCTTGACTGGAATCGAACCAGGGACCCTTTAGTCCGCAGGCCAACACTTTATCCACTGAGCCAAACCAGCTAGGGCAGTAGGCAAGTATATGTATTTGTTTTCAAGGGGGAAAAAAAATGTCATTAAAAGTAAAAGCAGCCGAAACTGGTTTGGCTCAGTGGATAGAGCATCGGCCTGCGGACTGAGGGGTCCCAGGTTCGATTCCGGTCAAGGGCATGTACCTGGGTTGCGGGCACATCCCCAGTGGGGAGTATACAGGAGGCAGCTGATCGATGTTTCTCTCTCATCGATGTTTCTGACTCTCTGTCTCTCTCCCTTCCTCTCTGTAAAAAATCAATAAAATATATTTAAAAAAAAAAAAAAAGTAAAAGCAGCGCCTATATATCACAAAACCTATAATTCCTTTGAAACCTTGAAACCGGCTCTCTCCGTGTTAACACGTCCCTGTTTTCACCCTCCGTATTGTGTGTGTGTGTGTGTGTGTCTACTAGACTGTAAACTAGTTTAGTGTCAGAGACCATGTCTGACTCATTTCTCCTCACCACTTCCTAGCAGCTATCACATTAAAGTGCATATAGTAGATGCTTAATAAATGCCGAGTAAATGAAAACATTTGCTCATCGAAGACACTCAGTGATTATTTTTTCATTGAATCCTGGATTAGACCGGCCAGAAGGATGTTGTGATCACAAACCATCACGTTTTTTCACTCAGACCACCTACTCCAGGCAGAGCTTACCTTTTCTGTGTTCCACTCAGGAAGGCAAGGTAGAGGCCGGGCTTCTGACGCACATTTCCATCCTTTTCATTTGATCCCTAGACGAGCTCCCTTTCCCCAAAGGCAGCAGCGAGCTGAGCACCGTGAGGACACCTACCAGGCCCAGGCAGGCTTGAGTGGCACCAACCTTAATGCATTTGTTTGCCTACAGGCTTTGTGACAGCACAGATGGTGCGAGAAACCGCCTACTGCTAAGGACCCCCTGACAGAGCACGGCCTGCCTCCCACCATAATGAGCTTCCTGGCTCTCACAAGAGCAGGCTGTAATGATGACATTACACCGTGAAACCTGGAAGAGAATAAGGGGTTGGTTTCCCATTGGTTGTTCTATTGTCTCAACTACTGCGTAAGCCTAACCCTTCCTGGGAACCCCAGTGTCAAGCCTGATTCAGAGGGATCTCTCAGGAGCTGGTAGGCACCCCTTTGTCAGTTACACACACGTGTCATTTTCAGGGTGGACCCTGGGCAAGCCAGACAGCATGGCCAGGTATTTCAAAGGCAAATTCTCCCCACCTCTGTAGGGGCCAGTGAGCAAGATGTGCACGGCAAGCCAGAAAGGATGCCCTGGTTCCCAGACGTCTCTCCACCCACGCAGCACCAACCTCCCCAGCTATCACCACCCCGTGAAGACGGGAGACTGCTCCGTGTCCCTGCCCAGGGAGGCTCATGCCCATCCTGCTCCAACGCTCCAGCTTTGGCAGCTTCCAGGGGGCAGTGCCAAGGCTGCGGGCTCCCTGGGGAGAACGCCCAGCTGGCCACCCCGAGGAGCACCGCAATGACGCAGGCCAGGCCCAGCCAGGCGGGAACAGCTGCTGCAACGGGGCCCTGGGGAGCGGGACGGCTCCTGCTCCTTGTTCGCGAGGCTCCGAGCGGCATCTGCAAACGCGAAGAGCAATGCACAATGCAGAGCTGCATGTTCCTCGTTCCGCCTCCTTCTTCATCGTTCTCCCAGGACCCAGGAAATACAACATAGATGGCGTCCCCATGCTCTCTGCCTGCAGCCATGCCCTCAAACACTCCTGTCGAGGCGTTATTCCCACACCCAGGCCAAGTGGAGGGCCCGCATGGCCGCGGAGCAGCGTGGCTGGGTCTCAGGTAATTGGGTTTCCAGGCCTCATTTTTTTTACATTCTGGGGCCCCAGAACAGAACAGAAGGCGCTGCAGTGAAGGGTGAAGTGGGGTAAAGAGAGGAGATTCCGGTGCTGCTGGGACCCCAGGTTGGCCATATCTCCACCCAGGCACCAGGCACCGAGACCCCAGCCGCCACTCATTTGCTGCTCACCCAAGAGCTTCTATCTAAAGCGCCCAGAGCTCAATTGAAAGCAGCAGGTGAAAAGTCAAATACTTCATTAAAAGCAGCAAGAGACTCCATTGTAAACCCACGGCTCTTGCCCTTCAAAGATCAGACACTGGGATCCCAATCAGTTCTGGCTTCAATCAGAGACCAGCTGCTTAAGAGAGAGCTTGTGGTGTGTATCTTTTCAACATGCTGCAGAAAGCCCCCCAGTTTCTCCTGCTTTTACCTTATTTTGATGTCCTACAGTGATCCTCAAGGACTGCTGCTCCTAACACACACACACACACACACACACACACACACACACACACACTCATTATATTGAGGCTGGAAGAAGCCAAGAAACACTTCAAAAGGTAAGCGTAGGTGTGAGCTTCAGGTTTATTGAATTCCTGGAAACGCTGTCTCCTCCTGAAAAAGGTTAGCACTATTTTGAAACAACTTTAATCTGGCCAAAGAAAAGGGAAAGAGGGAGGACAAGACTAGGGAGAGGGAGTGTTGGCAGAGGGAAGAGATGGAGAGAAAAGAGAGGGAGCTGTTAATTTCAATTGATTTTCTGATAAGGCTTCATATCCTGAAGTGTGCTTCAAATCTGAGAAGTGACATCTGCTGCGATCCGCGTCAGTGTCTGAATTCTCCTGAATGTAATTAGATCTGAGACAAGATGGAAGACTCAGTGCGTGGCCCTTAGGGAGGAAATGGTCTTTGAAAAGAATTATGTTAATCAGACTAGCCTTCTCCTTGCATCTGTTCTGCTGTTATTCTGGGTAAAATTAATAGGTCTAAGGAAGGATGTGATCATAATGACAATCTGGTCCTCACAGCAGGAGGCTTTATAAAGGAGTTGAACTGTGCCTTGTTGAGAACACTTAAAGTAATTAGTTACAGGGCTACTCACTCTCTTTCCTTTTTAATAATAATAATGGTTATTAATGTTTACAAATTAAAGAGTCTTTCTCCAGATGAAA
Organism: Myotis yumanensis; assembly: GCF_028538775.1. Classification (NCBI taxonomy): domain Eukaryota; kingdom Metazoa; phylum Chordata; class Mammalia; order Chiroptera; family Vespertilionidae; genus Myotis; species Myotis yumanensis. The sequence goes on from NW_027223761.1 coordinate 79,201,196, forward strand.
GGAGTGCTGAAGCGAGACTCAGGGAGTCTGCACCTACAGGCCTCATGCCCTGGGTGATGGCACTGGAGCAGGCCTTCTTCTCCTGCTCGAGTCTCCTCTCTCTCCCTTCTCCCCTCCACGTCCCCTCCCTCCTGGCTCCCAGGGCACCGCTAGAAACAAAGTGCCCAGAACTTACCGAGGTGGGAGGAGCCGGCAGAGCTGGAGCAGAGGCTGGGACCCCTGACCTGTGTCCAGTGCAGGCACAAAGTAGGCGCTCAGTAGATCTGTGCTGATGGAATGGAAGAACGGAAGGAAAGGGGAGAGGAAGTTATCCTGGAAGGGAGGGAGGGAAGAAGGGAGGAAGAAGAGGGGAGGAAGGAAAGGAGAAATAGATAAGAAGAGACAAATGAAGGAAGAAAAGAACTAAGGAAAGAAGGAAGGATGATGATGTAAAACCAGAAGTTGCTATGAGATACAACTTCAAAGATGGGAGGGTTGGTGTTGGACTGAGTTCAGGCCTCTCCCCCGTTTGTCTGCAGACCAGGGGCAGGCAGATCACAGCCAGGGGCTCACTCCTGCCACCACCTATTTCTGTAAATCGAGTTTTCTGGGCTTGTGCATGTACCTGTTGTCTATAGCTGCGTTCACGCTACACCTGCAGATTTGAGCAGTTGTAACAGAGGTCGCCTGGCCCTCGACGCCTAAACACCCACTATGTGGCGCTTACAGAAAAAGGTTTGCCAGCCTCTGCTGTCGTGTCTTGAGATTAGGCGTCCTGCTTGATTTGATTTTAAAACATGCTGAGTGGGACTGACTTTTCCAGAGCAGAAGTTCCCACCTGCATGATATTCAGCGACCCTTAAGCCAAGACAAGTACCTCTTAGGGGGCAGGTGATGCGGCAGTGAGGAGCGGGGAGGAAGGAGGGCGAGCGTCTGAACTTGTCTTCTTAGGCTGAGAACAAGCTCTGAGAGGATAATATGCAATGTGCCTGCCTGATGCCCACGGCAAAAGCAGCTGCAGCAGGGCAAGGAGGGGAACTGAAAACGCCCCTCACCCACCGTCATCGCCTCGTCTGATGTACATGTACAGCAGCAAGGCAGGCCAGTGCAAGGGTGAGGTTAGCAAGGAGAAGGCATAGGTCCAAGATCTTGCACTTACTGACAATGTCATCTTAGTCAAATCAGTAACTCACCTGAGCTCCAGTTTTCTCGCTTGTGAAATGGAGATAAAACACCTTCACTTTAGAGTCCTGATGTGTTAGATGAGCCAAGCATATCAAAGTACTTTGAGAATCACACAATTCTTATGCAAGCAGTTGTTGCCTATAGTAGTAATAGCGATCCTGGAATGATTGATGGGCCAGCCAGGTGCAGATGGTGGTCTCCTGAGCTCTGGCCCTGACAGAGGATCACGTGTCTTAGAGGCACTTTTGGTAAAGCCTGTCATGGCAATGACGCTTCGAAACTGTGTAATATTCACCTCAAACCCACTGGCCTAGAACAACAAGTTTTAATTTCTTGCTTACGCATTTGCCGGTCAACTGGAGTGGATCTAGGACAGGGTCGGCCAGGCTCGGCTCCCATTTGCAGGTCAGACTCAGGAGGGTGTGTCTCTGGACCAGCAGCTCCATTGGTTGTTCTTTTCACAGTGATCGTCAGAAGCTCACGAGCCTAAGCCTCTGTTCGCATCCCATCTGTCAATACCCCATCGGCCACAGCCAGAAACAGGACAGCATACCTCTCACCAGGCAGCCCAGGCAAGCCCAACAGCCAGGCCAACGTCAACGGAGGGGAGAGCATGCTGGCCATGGAGGTCTTTTGTGGGCAGTAAATATTTTTTGACAAATAATATACTACAGAAGCCAAAACATCAGCTGAGCAGTGTCTAGTGTAAGCTGCTGGATGCAGTCGTTTAAGTATGTTGCTGTTTTGACGGGGTTAGTTGGACCGTTGCTGGAGGTGGGCTGGAGATCTCCTTGCCAGTCTGGTGACTAGCTTACCCTTGACCTCACATTTTCAATTTTTTTTTCATTTTTCATGTCCAGATGTGATGTCCAGATGTTAAGTAAGAAAAACTTTCTCCAATAACACAAATTCATCGGTGAAGTTTTATAGAAAAAAGTTGCATTATTTAAGAACAAATGTAGGGATAGTAAATTCGCAAGCGGACTGAGTATAATGGTAACAGGGAAGCACAGGGAGCCAGGACTCCAGTCAGACTCCAGCGAGAGGGCTGAGGCCACCTTCGACAAGAACGGCAGCCCTGGGCGGGGCTCCCAGCTAATGAATCACACCTTAACCGGAAAAAGCTGGCTCTCCTCTGTGTCATCCTCATTGTCCCCTGGAGCCAAGCCAATGCTGTGGCATCCGGAAAGGGAAGGGAAAAGCCAGCTCCCCTGTCTGTCTTCTCACTCTCGTCTCCTCCTGCTCCAAAGAGGTAAGGATGAGGTTACCATAGGATCAGCAGCTTCATAAATATGCAGAAGAAAGACAAATCAACCTGAAATCCAAAAAATAATTAAAATATAAATAGACTTGTTTGTTTCAAGGATTTGCAATGAATGCTTGACTCAGTCTGAAGATTAATCAGTGATGGGTAATTATATTTTTTCTCTCTCTCTCTCTCATACACACACACACACACACACACACACACACATTAACCCTGGTTCCCTCTAAGCAACATGAATGCAAAAACGGTGTGAGTTTTCTGGTTCAAGCAGAGGGGATGTCTCCTGAGGCTCCTTGCTGAGTTCAAGAGGTCACTTCATACCTGCTGCCGAGCCACCAGCACAGGAACTGGGCATGGGTGGGGCTTGTGCTGGCATCTGTGAGCACCTTTTCTTTCTTCTCCCGCTGTCCTATCCTCTTCTCTTTTATTTTCCTCTCTCCTCCTCCCTCCCTCCTGCACCCTCCCTTCCTCCCATTCTCCCTTCTCTCCCTACCACCCTCTCTCCCTGCCTCATTTCTCCAGCAGTTTTCTCCCCTTGAAATTTGACATTTTTCCTGCCAAAGGAGATAAGCAATGTATCAACCCATGGACATTCATAGAGGTTTTCTCACTGTGTTAAGCTCTGAAATCGCCAGTAAAGTGAAGAAGTCCAGCCCTGTCCTGTAGGAACTCACAATCCAGAGGTGTTATTCTAAACTGGGGGTGATTGGGCCCCTTCAGGAGACATTCCACAATACCCAGAGACGTTTACTTTGATCACCATGCTTCAGGTGGGCAGACTAAGGATACTGATACACACCCTACAACACAAAGACAAGCCTCCCAACGCAGAGCTTCTGGCCCTGAAAGGCAGCGGTGCTGAGGCTGAGGAGCCCTGGCCCAGGAGAAACAGTGCAAACACATCAGGCCGTGCCTCACCTCCAGGCCGTGTGGGGCCCAGGCCCAATGTGTGCGGAGGGACTTGGGCTCCGGTCCACTGCAGGCCTTGCTTCTCTCTCTGGTCTCTGGCTCTCTCCAGCTCTGCAGGCTCCCAGCTTTGCTGCCACCTTTGAGAACTTGGGATTCCTGAACACAGTTTATTTTATTTAGAAATAAAGTTCCTCTCTCCTAAAATACCATTTCTTGAGTCCTCCTGGTAGCTCAATATTTGGTCATCTGGCCACCTGTCCTCTGCCCATCCCTCACTCCCTTTCTCTCTCCCTCCCTCCCTCCCTCCCTCCCTCCATTCATTCATCCAGACAGCAGCGTATACTTGGCACTACTGCGGCTACTCAAACTCTGCAAGGCACACTCACTCTCAGATTGAACTTCCTGGGAGGGGAAAGCCACACGTGGCACGGGACTTGGGAGAGGATATGAGCTAAGCGGTCTGTGAGAGTGGTTCTCAAACCGGCGGTGTCTTCAGTCCGCATTGGAACAGTGAGAATGGTAATGGCACTTCACTGGAGTCCCAGGGAGGAGTAGCTGGGTCACGACATGACTGGCGCTTAGAACAGTGCGGGCACCTAGGAAGAACTCGGTCAGTCCTAACCGTCACATCAGCTGCCATCGCCACTGAGAGAGGGCTCACTATTTGGGGATCAGGAAAAATTCTGAGGAAATCACTGGGAGGAAAGCAGCGCCGTCCTGGACCAGGACAGGGACCCCAAAGGCACCCTCTTTTACCACATGCTGTTCAACCGGGGTCCTCCCTCCGGCAGCACTGAGATGCAGGCCAGTCAGTCTGCTGTGGGCTGTTCGGTGCAGGGCAGCAGGTTAAGTGGCACTTCTGACCTTTATCCACTTCCTGCAATAGCACCCTCTCCCCACTGTGACAACCAGGAAGCAATATCACCCTGGTTAACAACCACTGTTTGAGACGATAATGGTAAGAATGACAGTAATCATGATCACGTGTGAGGGATCAGCTCCTCATCAGCTGCAAGTTCCCTTTCGACTGGACATGGGCACAAGGCACCTTCCATGCGCTGCACGCAAACGTGGGTGCTTTGCAAATGCTTTCATCCGGTGGGACGGTGGGACTGGAGACACCGTCCCCGTCCGGCTGCCTCCCTGCTGGCAGCGCGCCTCCAGCTCAACACAGTTGCCATGAGGTGGATAACAAACGTTCAAAAGAGCAAGTTCCTTCCCAAGCGGAGATAACCGAGGATCTTAGATTAATGCATATATTCCACCCACTTGTGATGCTAATATAAACACGGCTTCAGAAGGAGAGCATGTAAATATGTATTAGTCAGTAACCACTTACATATCTCCGCCTGCCTTCCGCACACCGGCCTTGGCGCGAGGCCTCGCTCTGGCTTCTCCTGTGACTTCCAGAAGGTTACTCGTCCTCTCTGAGCCTCAGTCGCCTCTTCTTTGAAGTGGGGCTAATCATCACGCCCTTGTGAAGATTAAGGAACAGAGTGTGTGCAAAGAGCGGAGTACAGTGTGAAGCACAAAGCAAGGGTTCAGCAAATGCTAGCTATCGTTGTGCCGAAGAGAGACAAAATAATCACTCAAAACTTTATAAAGAAGACTAACATGTAGGCACACATTGATGACCCTCTCTATTTTCAACTAGTTTCAAGCACTATTTAACACAAATTTAGGTCCCCAACTGCACTGGCTTGAATAGTGTCCCCTATCCCCTTAAAAAAATTCATGTGCACTTGGAATCTCAGAAATTGACCTTATTTGGAAATGGAAGTTTTGCAGATGTAATTAGTTAGGATGAGATCATACTGCATTAGGGTGGGTCCTACATCCAATGACTGGCATTCGTATAAGAAGGTCATGTGGAGAGAGACACGTGCTGCCGGGGTAGATGCCATGTGAGGATGGAGGCAGACGGAGTGAAGCAGATATGGCATGAGGGCTGCCAGCAACCGCCAGCAGCTGGAAGTACAGGAAGGGTGCTTCCTCAGAGCCCCAGGGGAAGCAGGGCCCTGCTCACACCTCGAGATCTGTGTGAGATGCCTTTCTGTCATTTCCAGCCACACAGCTTGTGGTTCTTTATTTCAGCAGCCCCAGGACATAAATGCACCAACTGACTGACTCTTGGGCTCTGCTTGAGTGCATGGTGCCGTTTATTAACTTGCAAAAGTAGGTTCTTCTGTAGGTGTTTTTAACTATCTGCTAGTTTCCATTAAAGCAGGGGTGGGGAACCTTCTTTCTGCCAATGGCCATTTGGATAATTATAACAGCACTAGACGCCCGGTGCACAAATCTGTGCACCAGTGGGGGCCCCTCAGCCTGGCATACAGGATAGGGCCAAAACTGGCTCTCCGACATCCCCTGAGGGGTCCCAGATTGCAAGAGGGCGCAGGCCAGGCCAAGGGACCTCACCAGTGCACGATCAGGGCTGGGGAGGGACTCGGGAGGTTGGCCAGCTGGAGAGGGACCATGGGAGGGCTCCAGGGTGTGTCCGGCCCATTTTGCTCAGTCCGGATCTGCTGGATGCCAGCAGCAAGCTAATCTACTGGTCGGAGTGTCTGCCCCCTGGTGGTCAGTGCACATCATAGTGAGTGGTTGAGCAGCCTTAGCATATCATTAGCATATTATGCTTTGCTTGGTTGAATGGATGACCAGAGGGCTGGACACTTAGCATATTAGGCTTTTATTATATAGGATTAGCGGGCCGTACAAAATGATCAACTTAGAAATTAGCCTGCTGTATTTGGTCAAACATTTAATTAACTCTCTCCTAATGCCTTGGCAGGGCCAGACCAAGTGATTTCTCGGACCTTATATGCTCCCCACTCCTGAAAGCCAACATCACTCGTCAAGTTGTAGTTTTGTTAATGAGTTTAGTTCTGTTATTGAGTTTATCCCAGGCACGACCTGGTATCTCTCTCTGGGCAGAGCTGCTTTTGACTCACCGGTTCTTATCCCCGTCTCCCCATTCTACCATATTTCCTGTTTCAAATTGCTCCAGAGGATCACATTCTTCTCACCTTCCAGCCGAAATCAAAGTCTGACTTAGTTACACTTGGCCACCCTCCCCTAATACGTCTCACTCAATTGCCTTCTGCTTGTCTTCATCCTGATCGCTGGGTCCTCTCCACTGAATCGGGCACTTCACTCACTCCAAAGCCTGACCAGCTTACAAAAGCTCATGCCTCCTGAAAAATTGCTGTTGGTCTCAATAGTTACATATGTTTGTGTTTTCCCACTGAACCAAATATAAAATCAAATAGAGTATTCATAGAATCCTGGGTTGGGGAGGGGCCATAAAGGTCATCTCTTCCAGCATTCCTCACCCTTTGCTTCCCCCTTTTCAATGCATGAATGTTCTCTACAATATTCTCATCAGGTGGACCTTTAGTCATTGCCTCCAAACCTCCCATGATGGGAAAGTCACTGCTTCTTACACCTGTCCGTTTTGTCTTTACACACTCAATTAGGAAGGTTAACAGAGAGTTAAAGTCTGTCTGTCATTCCATCCACTGGCTCTGGTCTTTCCCTCAGAGCCCAGACAAATAATATTTATCCCTCTCCTTAGACGCTCACGATCTAATGACAGTGATTTCAAATTCACCACCCCACCCCCTTCTCCTGAATAGTTTATTATTTTTACTCCATCCTGAACTATCTCTACCACTTCAGTCATTCTGTAACAAAATTTAAAGTCCCAAAACATTTTTGTCACCCTCTGTTGAATGTATTCCAAGTTACATATATTCTTCTGGCATGTCCTAGAAGCATATACAACGTTTCTAGTCACTCTAGTAGGAACAGAATAGGCTGGATCAGACCAAAAAGTTTTAAGAAGACTTAGTTTTTTCATTAGTGAACAAGAAATCTAACAATGAGTAAAAACATGAAACTCTAGTTAGGAGAAGAAGTGAAGGAGCTAAAAAAAAAAAGAGGGAAAATAATTAAGATATTCAAAGAAAGAGTTGGAAATGATTAATTCAGAGTAAACTAGACTTTGGACAAATATGATAAAGGAAGCAGCAAAGGGATTGCGATTTTATCTCAAACCTGCGGGTCCATATTCCAGTTATTCTTGCTGTGTAACAAATTGCCCCAAACCTAGTGGTATAAATTTATTATTGGAGATTCTGGGAATAGGGCAATTGAAAGGACCAATGGCCTCTGCTTCACCATTTCTGGGGGAACATCTGGGGGCCAGCATCTGGAGGCTTCACCACTCATGTGTCTAGAGGCTGGCTTGAGACTTGGCTCAGCTGGCACATGGCCTTTCCATGTGGCTTAAGTTTCACACAAGATGGCAGCTGAGTTTCTGGAGGGAGTGTCACCAAAGTAAGTTTTCCAAGAGAACTTGGTGGATGGTGCGGGGCCGTTTCTGACCTAGCCTTGAAAGTCATAAAACATCATTTTCACTGCACTCTCTTGATAACCTCTGGATGGATGAGTTGCAAGCAATGAAAAGCATGAAAGATGGCAGAATATCGTTGCATCCATCTTTGGAAAAATATAATCTGTTACTATTTGGAAAAGTATAAATCAACAATGTCCAATGAGATTACCAAGCAGAAATAACCCAGAGCTAAGAAACTCCCTATGCAGGACATCTTCCAAATAGGACAAAGCTGTAATTCGATATGTGTATATATTTGACCTTGTTCTCCATATGTGGGGCATATCTAAATAATTTCTTTACTGGCATGGCTTCTTACACTCTACAGGTAGAATGAATGTGATGTTGCTGGTGGGTTATATGTTAGGCCATGTTTAGGCATCTCCACAGAAAGCCCAAAGTAGACATAAATGAAAAATTCTTAAGCCTCCTCCTCCTCTCCCCTGTTCCACACACACACCTCGCCCTAGCAGTCACCATACTGTTGTCAGTGTCCATGGGATTTTTCTTTTTTTGCTCAATCCCTTCACCTTTCCACCCAGCCCTCTTCCCCCCACCCCAACAGCTGTCAGCCTACTCTCTATCTATGATTCTGTTTCTATTTTGTTTGTTAGTTTATTTTGTTAATTAGATTTCACATATGAGTAAAAGAATATGGCATTTATCTTTCTCTGGCTGACTTATTTCACTTAGCATAATGTTCTCCAGGTCCGTCCATGCTGTCACAAAGTGTAAGATTTCCTTCTTTTTTACAGTGAATAGTATTCCACCATGTAAATGTACCACAGCTTTTTTATACACTCATCTACTGATAGGCACTTGGGTTGCTTCCAAACCTTGGCTATTGTAAATGATGCTGCAAAGAGCATAGGGGTGCAAATATTCTTTCAAATTGGTGTTTCAGGTTTCTTCAGATAAATTACCAGAACTAGAACTGCCGAGTCATAAGGCAGTTCCATTCTGAAATTAAAAAAAATATATTTTATTGATTTTTTTACAGAGAGGAAGGGAGAGGGATAGAGAGTTAGAATCAGCGATGAGAGATAAACATTGATCAGCTGCCTCCTGCACACCCCCTACTGGGGATGTGCCCGTAACCAAGGTACATGCCCTTGACTGGAATTGAACCTGGGACCCTTCAGTCCGCAGGTCGACGACGCTCTATCCACTGAGCCAAACCGGCTAGGGCCATTCTGAATTTTTTGAGGTATCTCTGTATTATTTGCCACAGTGGCTGCACCAGTCTGCATCCCCACCAACAGTGCATGAGGGCTCCCTTTTTTTCACATCCTCGCCAACACTTGTTTATTGATTTATTGATGATAGCCATTCTGACAGGTGTGAGGTGATATCTCATTATGATTTTAATTTGCATTTCTCTGAGGATTAAAGATAGTGAACATCTTTTCAAATGCCTATTGACCATCTGTATGTCCTCTTTGTAAAAGGTCCTTGGCCCATTTTTTAATTGGATTGGTTTGTGTGGTTTCTTTGGGTGGAGCTAAAAGGCAAATCGGAGGTGGAAGAGTGGTCGGACATGTACACCATGACTAGTCAGCTGATGCTGAAGGTGCACAGGGAAGACGACGGGGTCCCAGTGATCTGCCAGGTGGAGCACCCTGCCGTCACCGGGAACCTGCAGACCCAGCGGTACCTAGAAGTTCAGTGTGAGTACCTGTTGCGGCCGTGCTGGCTGCTGTCACAGTCACCACAGACAGAGCAGCTGGTAGCTTAGAAACAATAGCACTGTCTCTCTCACGGTTCTGGAGGCTGGGAGGTCGGAGGTCAAGGCTCCGGCTCGGTCATGTTCTGGTGAAAGCGGCACCTTCTCACTGTGTCCTGCTTTCTCTTCTTACTTAACTGTTCCTCATGAATTTCTGTTGATTCTTCTATTAGCCTCCAAGCTCCTGTCGTTTCTTATACAGTCTATGCATGAAACAAATATTTATAAAAAATACAAATAAGCTCTGAAGGAAGGAGAAGGCCTTTGCTGATTGATACCTGCCCTTTCTCTGGCCAGTCCTTCTTCTGACTTACAAGAGGCTCTTATGAAAAGTATGGCTGGTGCAGGAGCTGCATTCGGAAGAGTGGAGAGGGGCAAACTAAGGGACTAAATCCTTGACCTGAGCCTTGCAAGAAGCACATTCTTACATTCTGAATAAGCACAAACACACCTGCCCCTTTGAAACAATAATGAAAATATATCCTGGGCTGTCAGAGTCCACTTCCTCTGATTGTACCAGAGATACTTGTCATTCATGAGAATTTCTCAAGAGCCCAGGGTAGCAGATAAGGGCTGAGATGATCCATTTTGTATTCCATACAAAGAAACAGATATATGGAAACCAGGCCTGATTTGCCCAGGGACCCAAGGAACTAGCCTCCTGAGTTACCACCCTGTACTTGTCCCTGCCTCCACCTGCCTTTTCCTAAACATGTCTCCACCAGTCAATGGCCCAAGGTTTGCATTGCACCAGAGGATCCAAAGCAAACTTCAGGAAGAGTTCTAAAACCCTAGTGCAGGTAGAAGTTTTGTGCACAGAGAGCATTGTGTTGAGCTGAACTAAAGAGCAGCTTCAGCTGGATTAGTTTCCTCATTGCTATGTCTCTGCTTTGAGTCCTTCCTAGTACTTTTCCTGCTCAAGAACCTTAGTGAGTATTCTTCTATCTAAGAGAGGGGTTGCAATTTTTTTTCTGTAAAAATCCAGGTTGTAAATAGTTTAGGCTTTGCAGACTGTATCATCTCCTTTGCAACTATTCATCTCTGTCACTGTAGCATGGAAGAAGCCATAAATAAAATGGCTGAGTCCCAATAAAACTTTATTTATAAAAATAGGTAGATGACTGAACTTGGCCTGTGGCCCATGTTTATTGACCCCTGATCTAGGGGATTCTCTATGTTTCTCAGCCTTATTTTATTTATATTTTGGCTACTGTGGTCCAACGCATTTAGAATTGCTTCTTTCCCTCCTTCCCTTCCTTCTCCATCTATATTCTACATATCTGAGTCTCTGTATTTTCTCCATAAAAACTTTGTTGCCCTCAACCAATACAACTCAAGTGAGTTTTTTGGGGCCCTGTAGCATTTATAATCAATACTCTAGAGCAGCGGTTCTCAACCTGTGGGTCGCGACCCCTTTGGCGGTTGAATGACCCTTTCACAAGGGGTCGCCTAAGACCATCCTGCATATCAGATATTTACATTACGATTCATAACAGTAGCAACATTACAGTTATGAAGTAGCAACGAAAATAATTTTATGGTTGGGTCACAACATGAGGAACTGTATTTAAAGGGCTAGAAGGTTGAGAACCACTGCTAGAGTTTAGAATATAATTGTTTCATGGATATTAGTTTTCTGTTTCTTAAAATATTGTGATGTCCTTGAGGGAACAGAACATGACATTGGTATATATTTTCTATACCTCCTCTATTAAAGCTTGGCATCTAGTACATGTTTATTAAATATTTGCCAATTGATTTGTTGGCATGTGTTTACAACACTGTGCATTTGTTTCTTACTCTGTGTGGTGGGTTGAATGATGATTCTCCAAAATGTCCATGTCCCAATCCTAAAATCTGTGGATATTATCTTACATCACAATAAGGACTTTGCCATGTGACTAAATTAAGAATCTTGAGATGGGTAGATTAGCTGGGTGGGCCCCATGTGACCACCAGGGTATTTATAAAAGTGAAGCAATAGCCTGGCTGGCATGGCTCAGTGGTTGAGGGTCGACATATGAACCAGGAGGTCACAGTTCAATTCCCAGTCAGGGCACATGCCCAGGTTGTGGGCTTGATCCCCAGTATGGGGTGTGCAGAAGGCAGCAAATTAATGATTCTCTCTCATCATTGATGTTTCTATCTCTCTCTCCCTCTCCCTTCCTCTCTGAAATCAATATAAATAAATAAATAAATAAAATATTATATATATATATATATATATATATATATGAAGCAAGAGGAGTCAGACAGATGACAGAAGCAAAGGGACAGAGAGAAAATGACTTGAGAATGCCCCACTATTGGCTTTGAGGATGGAGGAGGAGGGCCATGAGCCTATACAGGCTGCTTCTAAAAGCTGGAATGGGCAAGGAAACGAAATCTCTCCTGGAACCTCTATGAAAACCAGGCCTGCTGACATTTGACCTTCAGCCCAGTGAAATTGTAAGAGCATAAATTTCTGTAGTTTTAAGCCATTAAGTTCATGGTAATTTGTAACAACAACAATAGGAAATTAATACCCTCGGTGACAGGAAAATAAGCACCAAGAGACATTTCTGTTCCTGTCTGGGAGCCACAGCAGATCCCGAAGCATGGCTTTGAACATTTATTCTGCACTGAGGAGGGAAGCTTGAAACAGGCGGGGAGGAAAAACTAGAGAAGTGTGTATTTGTTTGTAGGAAAACTTCCTGGTGTTCTGTATATAAGCTCTTTTTCAAGGCACAGTGGAGGTTCTGGTCAAGATGGTGGAGTGGGTGAACGCTGTGCTCACCTCCTCCCATGACGGCATCAAAATTACAACTAAATTATAGAGCAGTCAGCCTGGATAACAGCTGAAGACTAGCTGAACTGAAGTCTTTTAACTAAAGATAGAAGGAAGAAGCCACAACAAGACTGGAAGGAAGGGTGGAGATTCGAAACAAGCTGGCCCCACTCATGTGTGCTGGTTGAGAATCCAGAGGCTCTCTCAGCTGCAGAGGTCCCCCCTGAGGGTGAGGGGTCTCAGCCCTGTGCTAGGCTCCTGAACCCTGGACACTCGTGCTGGGAAGAGGCTCCCACGGAACATCTGGCTGTGAAAATCAGTGAGGATTCCATTCATCCAGGTGAGAAGGAAGTCCTTTGGGAACCCAGGATTCCCTTAAATGTCCCCACACAAACTTCCACTCACAGACACTCACCCTGGGCTCCTGCAGAGGAGCCGTGGCTCAGGCAGCACCAAAGACATACACAGAGAGACTGAGTGTGTGGCTTCAGGGAGAGAGGTGAAGGCACAGCCACCATTGTGTGTGTGATACACTTGTCCCCCACATGCCCAAATCTAAATCTGCATTAGCCTGCTTCCTCCACTAGCTCCACCCTGACAACTCCCTGAGACCCCAGCCCATTGCAAAGGTTTGCAGGCCTCAGGCAAGTGGCTTCTGTCCCCAGTGTGCCCTGAGGCTTTTGCTGAGTGCCTCGGGCTCAGCACTGGTGCCAAATCTAAATATACACTAGTCTGGTGGACACTTCTCACCCCACCCTGGTGACTCCCTGACACCCTTCCTCAACCAACTCACTTACCACATGAGGGCTTTCAGCAGCTAAGCCTTATGGCTAGCCAGCAGTAGTGGCAGGTCTCAGGCTGCCTTGTGCCTTTTCCTTACCTGCTCTAGGCTGAATACTCATGGCAGCTGGTCTTGGATCTCAGGATGGCCTATTGCAAGCCCATCTAGGCCCAGTACAGAAAGATACCAACTGTGAATCACTTTGTGGCTCCTAACAGGTGGCCCAGGCTGGTCATAGGCAGCATCTGACATTGGCTTGCACTGAGGTCCCTCCCAAGAGGCCACAGAACCAATGCACCAGGTGGCTGGCTTCAGACTACAACAGAGCACTGCTCCATTAGCTCCACAAACGGCACACCCAAAGTGTAGTCTCAGCAGGCACCAGACCCCACCAGGACTAATCCTACTCCACGGGGCTAGCTCCCCATACAACAGCTCATACTCCCTGGTTGTGACCAATGCTCATGGCCAGTCAGCCTGAGGTTCAATCCCACCTGCTAACATGCCAACAGCAATCAAGGCTCAACTATAACAGGAGAGCACACACAGCTCACTCAAAAGACACCTGGCTTAGGTGATCAGGGAGTCTGTGCTGCTGAACCCTACAGAACACCCATTATTATTAAACAATGAATGTGTTACATACGGCCAGCCTGCAAAGACTGAGAGACATAGCAGATCTACATAATACATAAAAGCAAACACAGAGATCTAGCCAAAATATGGAGGTGAACATATCCCAAATAAAAGAACAGAAGAAAAATCTCAAAAAAAAGAACTAAGTAAAATGGAGACAAGCAATCTACCAGGTGCAGTGTTTAAAACACTGGTTATACGAGTGCTCAAGAAATTGAGTGTGAACTTCAACAAAAAATAGTAAGCATTACAAAAAGCAATAGAGACCATAAAAAGAACCACTGAGAAATAAAGAATATAGTACTTGAAATGAAAATTACATTACAGGGAATTAATAGCAAATTAGATGAAGGTGAGAATCAAATCAGTGATTTGGAAGAGAGGGTAGCAGAAAACACCCAATCAGAATAGAAAAATAGAAGTTAGTTTAAGGCACCTTTGGGACAAAATCAAGTATAACATTTGCATTATGGTACCAGGAAAAAAGGGAGGGAGCAAGGGATCAAGAACCTATTTGAAAAAATAATGACTGAACACTTCCCTAACCCGGTGAAGAAAAAGACATACAAGTCCAGTAAGTGCAGAGAGTCCCAAACAAAAGGAACTTAAAGAGGCTCATACCAAGACCCATCATAATTACAATGGCAAAGGTTAAAGAGAAAGAATCTTAAAAGCAGCAAGAGAGCCCTAACCGGTTTGGCTCAGCAAATAAAGCGTCGGCCTGTGGACTGAAGGGTCTCAGGTTCGATTCCGGTCAAGGGCATGTGCCTGGGTTGTGGGGGGCATACAGGGGGCAGCTGAATCGATGTTTCTAACTCTCTATCCCTCTCCCTCTCCCTTCCTCTGTAAAAAATCAATAAAATATATATATATTTTTAAAAAGCAGCAAGAGAAAGACAGTTCCCTACAAGGGAGATCTCATAAGAATGTCAGCCGATATTTCAGCATAAACTGTTCAGGCCAGAAGGATTGGTACAAAATATTTAAAGTGACAAAAAGCAAGGACCTACTGTATAGCCAAGACGACTCTACCCATGAAGTATATTGTTTAGAATTGAAGGAGAGATAAAGAGTTTCCCAGAAAAAGCTAAAGGAGTGCATTACCACCAAGCCAGTATTACAAGAAATGTAAAAGGGACTTCTTTAAGAAGAAGGAAAACACATACCCATAAATATGAATAATAAAATGGCCATAACTAATACTTATCAATAATTGCTTTAAATGTGAATGGATTAAATGCTCCAATTGAAAGACATAGAACAGCCCTGGCTGGGTCGCACAGTTAATTGGAACACCAGAAAAGGCTACAGGTTCAATTCTTGGTCAGAGCACATAACGAGGCTGAAGATTTGATCCCTGGTTGGGGAGCGTACAGGAGGCAACTAAACAATGTTTCTTTCTCACATTGATGTTTCTCTCTCTCTCTCTTATCCTTTCTTTCTAAAATCAATAAACATGTCCTCAGGTGAGAATAAAAAAAGGGCACAGGATAGCTAAATGGAGATGAAAGCAAGACCCATACATATGCTATCTATAAGAGACCCACTCCAGATCAAGACACACAGAGACTGAAAGTCAAGGGATAAAATATATATATATATTTCATGCAAATGGAAACAAACAAACAAAAAGAGTGGGTAGCAATACTTAATCAGACAAAATAGACTTTAAAACAAAGCCTATAATAAGAGACAAAGGGCATTACATAATGATAAAAGGGTCATGCCAATAAGAGTATATAACCCTTGAAAATATTGTTGTGTGTATTACCAATATAGAGCACCTAAATATACAAAGCAAATAAAGATAAACATAAAGTGAGAAATCAACAGTAATGTAGTAAAGGTAGGGTATTTTAACACCCCACTGATATCAACGGGTAGATCTTGCAGACAAAAAACAAGGAAATAGCAGCCTTAAATGATACACTAGACCAGATGAATTTAATTAATATTTTCAGAGCATTTTGTCTCAAAGCAGAAGAATATACATTGTTTTCATTTGCATATGGAACATTTTTTTTTTCAGGATAAACCACATATTAGGCTATAAAACAAGTCCCAATAAATTCAAGAATATTGAAGTCATATCAAGTGTCATCTCAAACAACAATGGTATGAAACTAGAAATCAATTACAAGAAAAAAAACTGAAAAACACGTAAACACATGTAAGCTAAATAACATGTTATTAAACAATGAATGTGTTAACAATCACATCAAGGAAGAAATAAAAAGACACCTTGAGACACATGTAAATGAAAACTCAACAACCAAAACCTTTGGACCATAGTAAAGGCAGTCCTAAGAAGGAGATTCATAGCAATACAGGCCTACTTCAAGAAACAAGGAAAATCTCAAATACATAATTTAACCTTATACCTAAAGGTTATACTAAAACTTTATACTAAAAAAAAAAAAAAAAAAGACAACAAACAAAACCCAAAATGAGTGAAAGAAAGGAAATAAATTTGAAAAGACTGATAAACCTTTAACCAGTTTCATCCTAAAAAAAAAAAAAGGACCCAAATAAATAAAATCAGAAACAATAGAGGAGCAGTGACACTGACACTACAGCAATAAAAAAATTACAATTACATGCCAACAAGTTAGGCAATCTTCCAAGTCTGAATCAAGAAGAAACAGAATATTTGAGCAGACCAATACTACCAATAAAATCAAATCAGTAATCAAAAAAACTCACAACAAACAAAAGTCCTGAATGGATTCACAGTTGAATTTTGTCAAATATTCAAAGATGAACTAACACCTATTCTCCCATATTATTCAAAAAAATTAGGAGGAGGAAAATTTCCCAAGCTCATTTTATGAGGCCGGCATTATCCTAATTCTAAAACCAGATAAAGACACTACAAAGAAAGAAAATTATAAGCCAATAGTCCTGATGGACATAGATGCAAAAATCCATAACAAAATATTAGCAAACCAAACTCAGCAATCTATTAAAAAGATTATTCACCATGATCAAGTGGGATTTATTTATGAGATGCAAGGTTGGTTCAATATCCACAAATCAATCAATATGATACACAACATGAGAAAATGAAGAATAAAAACA
The DNA here is from genome assembly GCF_028538775.1 of Myotis yumanensis. NCBI lineage: Eukaryota > Metazoa > Chordata > Mammalia > Chiroptera > Vespertilionidae > Myotis > Myotis yumanensis. The sequence continues at coordinate 79,217,917 of NW_027223761.1, forward strand.
ATACAATTATACCAATAGATACAGAAGAAGCTTTTGACAAAATCTAGTATCCATTTATGACAAAAGCTCTCAGCAAAGTGGAAATAGAGGGGACATACCTCAACAAAATAAAAGGCATATATGACAAACCCATAGCTAGCATCATACTTAACAGGTGAAAACTAAAAACATCCTTCTTAACATCAGAAACAAGACTAAGTTGTCCACTTTAACCACTCTTATTCAACATAGTTTTGAAAGTCCTACCTACAGCAATAAGACAAGAAAAATAAATAAAATGCATCCAAATTGGGATGAAAGAAGTACAACAGTTATTATTTGTAGATGATATGCTATTATATGTAGAGAACCCTAAGATTCCACCAAAAAAACTACTAGAACTGTAAAATAACTTCAGTAAAGTAGTAGGATACAAGATAAACATTCAGTTGTATTTTATACACCAACTAGAGGCCTGGTGCACAAAAATTTGTGCACTGAGGGTAGGGGTTCCTCAGCCTGTCCTGCGCCCTCTCGTAGTCCAGGACCCCTCAGGGGATGTCCACCTGCCAGCTTAGGCCTGCTCCTTGGGGGATTGGGCCTTAGCTGGCACTCAGACATCTCTCTGGCAGCCCGGGAGTGCTCGGGGGATGTCCAACTGAAGTCTTAGGCCTGCTCCCCATGGGGACTGGGCCTAAGTCTCAGTCGGACATCCTTATGGCTGCTGAGGAGGCGGGAGAGGCTCCCACCACCGCAGCTGTGCTCGCAGCCGTCAGCCCGGCTTGTGGCTGAGCGGAGCTCCCTCTGTGGGAGCGCACTGACCACCAGGGAGCATCTCCTGCATTGAGTGTCTGCCCCCTGGTGGTCAGTGCACGTCATAACGACTGGTTGTTTCGGGTCGGTCCACTGTTAGGGTCAATTTGCATATTACCCATTTGTTATATAGGATAATAAATTACCAGAAAGGGAAATTGACAATTCCATTTACAATTGTATCAGAAAAGTAAAATACCTAGGAAAAAATTTAATCAAGAAGGTAAAAGATTGGTACTCAGAAAATTATAAGACATTGAAGAAATAAATTTAAAAAGAGAGAAATAAATGGAAGCATATACCATGCTCATGGATAGGAAGATTTAACATAATTAAAGTGTCCAAGCTACCCAAAGCAATCTATAGATTTGATGCAATCCCTATCAAAATATCAATGGTATTTTTCATACAACTAGAACAAGTAATACTAAGATTTATATGGAACCACAAATGACCTTGACTATCCACAGCAATCTTGAGAAAGAAGAACAAAGTTGGAGGTACCACGTTACCTGATATGATATTATATTACAAGACCATAGTAATCTAAACAGTGTGGTACTGGCATAAACACTGACACATAGGCCCAGCCAGTGTTGAACGTCGACCTATGAACCAGGAGGTCAGGTTTGATTCCTAGTCAGGGCACATGCCCAGGTTGTGGGCTCCTCCCCAGTGTGGGGTAGGCAGGAAGCAGCTAATCAATGATTCTCTCTCACTATTGATATTTCTCTCTCTCTCCACCTCTTCCTTCCTCTCTGAAATCAATAAAAATATATATTTTTTAAAAGAAAGATTAAAAAAAAAACCTGACACATAGATCAATGGAACAGAATAAATAGCCCCCAAATAAACCTACACCTATATGGTCCATTATTCTATGACAAAGGAGTTAAGAATATAAATGGTGTTGGGAAAACAGTACAGATACATTAAAAATAAAACTAGACCACCTTCTTCCACCATAAATAAGAATAAACTAAAAATGGATTAAAAACTTTAATGTAAAACCTGAAACCATAAAACTCCCAGAAGAAAACATAGGCAGTAAACTCTATGACATTTCTCTTAGTAATAGTTTTGTTGATGTATCTTTTCAGGCACAGGAAACAAAAAGAAAAATGAACAAATGGGACTATATCAAACTAAAAAGTTTTTGCACAGCAAAGGAAACCACCAACAAAATGAAAAGACAACCTATTGAATAAGAGAACATATTCACCAATGATAGAGCCGATAAGGGGTTAATATCCAAAATTTATAAAGAACTTATACAACTCAACACCAAAAAACCCAAACAATTTAATTTTTAAAAAAAGGACAGAGACTCTGAATAGACTTTTCTCCAAAGAGGACATATGCATGGCAATAGATATATAAAAATGCTCAACATCATTAATCATCAGAGAAATGCAAATTAAAACCACAGTAAGATATCACCTCACACCTGTCAGAATGGCTATCATCAATAAATGAGCTAACAACAAGTGCTGATGAGGATGAGGAGAAAAGGAAACCCTTATGTGCTGTTGGTGGGATTGCAAATTGGTGCAGCCACTGTGGAAACAGTATGAAGATTCCTAAAAAAATTAAAATAGATATACCTTATGACCCAGCAATTCCATTTCTGGATGTATATTTGAAGAAATTCTAAACACGGGTTTGAACAGATATATGCACCCCTATGTTTACTGCAGTGTTACTTATAATAGAAGATATGGAAGCAACCCAAGTGCCTATCAATAGACAATGGGATAAAGAAGTGTTACATATATAATGGAATATTACTCAGCCATAAAAAAAGAATGAAATCATTTGTGACAACATGCATGGACCTAGGTAGAGGATATTATGCTAAGTGAAATAAGTCAGAGAATGATAAATACCATATGACTTAACTTATAAGTGAAATCTAAATAACAAGATAAATGAATAACCAAAACAGAAACAGATTCATAGATTCAGAGAACAAACTGAAGGTTGCAAAATGGAGGGTTTTGGGGAGCTGGATAAAAAAGGTGAAGGGACTAAGAAGTACAGATTGGTAGTTACAAAATAGTCAGGGGGACGTAAAGTACAGCATAAGGGATATAGTTAATAATATTGTAATAACTGTGTATGTTGCCAGGTAGGTACTAAAATTATTGGGGTGGGTATAATTTCATAACTATATAATTGTCTGACCAATACCTGAAACTAATATAAAAGAATACTGAATGCCAACTGTAATTAAATCATTTTTTAAAGGTTCAGTAGAAAAGGATTGGTCCTGGAGGTGTGGGTTTAAGTTCATTCTGCCCCTTGCTGCTATGTGACCTTGGACAAGTCACTCATTCTCTTTGTCTGTTGCAAAGATTGCAGGAGGTCTGCCCAGCTCCAATTAATTGGCCTCCCTGAGGGTAGTCTAGCCTCTCTCTCCACTTGTACTTAATAAGACATCCTATATAATAAAAGGGTAATATGCAAATAGACTGAAAGGTGGAACAACTGGACGCTATGATGTACACTGACCACCAGGGGCAGACGCTCAATGCAGGAGCTGCCCCTGGTGATCAGTGCACTCCCACAAGGGAGAGCACTGCTCAGCTAGAAGCCAGGCTAATGGCTCGTGGCTGGCAAGCACAGCCTCTCCTGTCTCCTCTGCAGTGCTAAGGATGTCCTACTGCTGGCTTAGGCCTGCTCCTTGGGCCTAAGTCAGTGATGACGAACCTATGACACGTGTGTCAGAGGTGACACGCAAACTCATTTTTTTGGTTGATTTTTCTTTGTTAAATGGCATTTAAATATATAAAACAAATATCAAAAATATAAATCTTTGTTTTACTATGGTTGCAAATATCAACAAATTTCTATATGTGACACAGCACCAGAGTTGAGTTAGGGCTTTTCAAAATGCTGACACGCCGAGCTCAAAAGGTTCGCCATCACTGGCCTAAGTCATCAGTCAGACATCCCCCAAGGGCTCCCAGACTGCGAAAGTGTGCAGGCTGGGCTGAGGGACCACCCACCTCCCCACCCTGAGTGCATGAATGTCATGCACTGGGCCTCTAGTTTACTATTAGCTTGCAATAAAGCTGCTCAATAAGAAATCCTAGGGGCAGTGCTGTCATACAGACTGTTGAGGTGCTCAAGGATTGAGAGCTGCTGAGCTGCTGAGTAGTTTTGAGTTATTGCAAAGGGGAAGTTATAACTCCAATCAAAAAAGCTACCAGGTCCAAGAACCAATAACTAGGTGCTTATTTTCAGAAGGATGGGTTAGATGTTTGTTTTATTTTTTTTAAGCAATAGTACTAGATTAATCATAGAGTTCTGATTGGCATACCCCAGGCTGCTATTATTGTCATTTTTATTATATATATATATATATATATATATATATATATATATATATATATGCCAGCAACTGTAACGCCATAACGACCATAATGACTGGTCATTATGCCACCCACTGTGGCCAGCAAACCAGATCAGGGGGTGGGGCTGGCTGGCCAACCTCGTGGCCCCTCCCCTCTGCCGGCCTGCCCCTGATCGGACTCTCCAACCCTGATCAAGAGCAGGGCTGGCCAAACGTCCCCTCCCTTCCACCTGCCAGCCCCACCCCTGATCAGCCCACCCCACCACGATAGGCCTGCAGCCGCTCCCCCCATCTGGCCTGCCCCTGATCGTACCTCCCCACCCCAATAGGGGGCGGGGCTGGGTAGCCAACCTCCTGCAGCTCCTCCCCCTGGCCAGCCCCACCCCTGATCGCCTCCCCCCCACCTCAGTAGGGGCTGGGGCCTGCCAATCTCCTGCAGCCCCTCACCCTGCCTGGCCCCATCCCAGATCCGCCGCCCCACACTGATCAGGGGCAGGGGTGGCTGGCCAACCAACCATGGCCCCTCTCCCAGGCTGCTGGCCCCCCAATCGGCACCTCCCCACCCCATTCAGAGGTGGGGCCGGCTGGCCCACTGCCCACAGCCCCTCCCCATGACTGGCCCCGCCCCCAATTGGCTCTCAAATCCCAATCGGCTCTCCAACCCCAACCGGGGGCAGGGCCCACTGGCCAATTGCCTGTGGCCCCTTCCCCCAGCTGGCCCAGCCCTGATCGGGCCCCAATCAGGGCAGGCTGGCCGGCCAACCTCCAGCCATCTCCTCCTCCCAACAGGCCCAGCCCCAATCTGCCCTGACTGGGGCCAGGCTGGCCGGACCCCACCTGTGCACGAATTCGTGCACTGGGCCTCTAGTAGTAACAATAATAGCATTGATGATGGAAGTTTTGTATGAATAATAATATTCTACTTGTCCAAGGTCATTCCTTATCTTATGTTCCAGATATCTTATGCCATCAATTCTCTCCACTTTCCCATACATCATCAAACACTGCTCACTTTCCCACTATTAACATGCTCGAGGTCCCCATACACTAAGGAGTGAATACAAATAAACAGAAGCTTTCTTTTGAACCCTGCTATCCCCTTGAAATACTAACTGCGCTGTTTCTTCCTTCCTTTTACTGCCCAGCTATTCCAAATGCTGTTTACTCTCACTGCTTTCTCTTATCACCATCCCCACTCTTGAACAGCTTTTTCTGGCTCCCATTCTAAACAATTAACTCAAATTACACTCTACACAGCTGAACTTTTCTTAATTGACAATCTCAATGGCCCCTTTCTGGCCCCGCTCTTCTTGACCTCTCTGCATACATAATTGGCCTCTCCTTGCAGCTGTCACTTCCCTTAGTTTGCATGACGGTGCCCTATCCCGATGATTCTCCTATATTTGCAATCTCTTCTTCTCTGCCCTTTGTCCTTGGCTGCCCCTCTTCCCCCTGTCCCTAACTGTAGCTGGCCACCAGGCCCTGCATTTAGCTCTCCTTCCCTCCCAACACCCTTTCTACCTGAGTGATCTTGTCTATCCTCATGATATCATCATTATCCGTATATCACTGACTCCCTTTATGACCACTGTCCCAAGTTCCATTTCCATTTTCCCAATGTGTTGTAGACATCTCCACATGGATGTTCAAATAACATATTCAAGCAGACAGGACTAAATATAAACTAATGATCACTTCCATCAAAACAGTAGAGGCTAATGGTTAAGATAATGGCTTTTCAAATTTTATGGGCTTGGGTTCCTTCTCTCCACTTTAGCTGAGTCACAATAAAAAATTCATTTTTGTATCTTTATTTCCTCATCTGTGAGGTAGGAAAGTAGAAGTACCTACATCATGAGTTCTTGAGAAGATTAAAAGAGATAATGTACCCAAATCACCATGTTTAGAGCCTGGAACATAATCATGGTTCAATAAATGTGAGTTGTTACTACACTGGTCTTACCTTTTCCTATAAATGACATAATTTTTCTTTTTGTTAGTCAACCTCAGTTAGACATCCTAGACATCATCCTCCATACAATCGATCACCAAATATTGTTAATTCTTCTTTAATAATATGTCTTATTTCTATTTCCAGATCTTCACATGCTCAGCCTTCTTGCTAGGACCAGCTACAACCTTCTGTGCAGTATCTCCACCATTCTCTCTACCCTCCGCTCCATCCTGCACACCTGATGGTTCCATCTTTCGGAAGCGCAGATTCAACACACCACTGTTCTACCGATAAACCTTCAATTGCTTCTTATTACATTACAAATAATTGGCCTTAGGCTCTCCATGATCTTGTGCTTGCCGGTTTTCCAAGCATTATTTCCCCACAACTGTCTTATGAGTATCTCACACTCTACCCAGACTTATTGCATTACTGTTCTCTTACTTTGCTGACCCTGTGCCTTTGTTCATACCATTCCTGTTGCTGACACTACCATTTCTGGTTGCTAAAATCCCCGCTTCCTATTGAAGTCCACGTGATCCCAGCCATCATCAGTAGTTGAGCATTGACCTATGAACCAGGAGGTCACAGTTCGATTCCTGGTCTGGGCACATGCCTGGGTTGCAGGCTTGCTCCCCAGTGTGGGGCATGCAGGAGGCAGCTGATCAATGATTCTCTCTCATCATTGATGTTTCTATCTTTCTCTCCCTTTCTCTCTGAAATCAATAAAAATAAAAAATAAAAAAAGTCCAGGTGAAATAGCAGCTACTCTGACTTAGTGATTCTTAAACATTGTGAGTTATAGCCTCTTCAGGAAAGATGCAAATGAGCCAACAGAACATTTGCATATAATTTCAGAGTTCATAGGCCACACCCTCATTCCCTTTTGTTGCTCACTGAATTAATTTTTAAATTTTATTTTATTTTTCAATCACTGAATTTTTAAAGCATAATATAACCTTCTGAAGAACTCATTACATTATTTCTTGTATTTCAGTTGGTTTTAATGCAAGTATTCTTTAAATTTCAAAAAATGTTTTCTTTGATGGTATTATTGGTTGTTTTTCTTATTTATTTATTTAAATTAAAAATTTTACTGTCTTTAGGAAACCTTACCCAATTAAATGAAACAGGGAGTTGGAAGAAAAGATAACCATAATCTTTCTAAAATTATTTTTGATAGTTTTCTTATTTCATGACTTTCATGAGTTTTTTCTTATGACTTATAGATATATATTTTAAGAGCAATATATTAACTTTTTTATCATAGTGTTTTAGTTTTTGGAATTCAAACATACATTTTGATCCTTGAGTACAGAACCCTTAAACATAGAAAATAACTTATAATACCCTCAAAGGCATATTATCTAAAAAGAGATAGAGCATGTATGGATCTCTTTCAACAGAGAATGAGGAAGAGGTGCGAGTGACCATGGGACCAGCTTAACACCACCTGTGATGTTTGTCTTATGCAGCTGATCCATGGTTGATTTGTAGATAATGGGAAAATAAACACACAGATTTCCTGTGACATTCTCACTATTCCTATTAATTCCATGGGTGTTTGTCACATTGGTGTAGTTGTTTCAGTCCAGCCTAAGATATATAGTTGATATTTGCAGACAAAGAGCAACAACCTATATTTTCCCAGATTGTAGAAATGTTATAGTTTCAGAAAGAAAACACGTTGTTCCCAGTGTTGTCAGGATGAACGAACATTGACATGTACAGTATAATGTAAAAGTACAGTTAATGTACTTTTCACATGTAGTTCTAATTCATTTTAGGCATTGGAGCTCTCAGCTTCCTTTTATTTATTTATTTATTTATTTATTTATTTATTTATTTATAAAATTTCTTTATTGATTAAGGCATTACATATGTGTCTTCATTCCCCCATCCCCCTCCACCCCACTCCCCACTCATGCCCTCATCCCCCTTGATTTTCTTTTCTTTTTTACAATTTTATTGTTTAAAGTATTACAGATAGTAGTACATATGTCTCCTTCTCCCCTCCTCCCATTGACCTTCCCCCAGCCTCCCCTACCCCCTGGCACATGCCCTCACCCACCCTCCCAGTGTCTTGTGTCCATTGGTTATGCTTATATGCATGCATACAAGTCCTTCGGTTGATCTCTTACCTCCCCCTGCCCCCAACACCCCCCAACCTTCCTGCTATAATTTCACAGTCTGTTCCATGCTTCTCTGCCTCTGCATCTTTCTTTTTGTTCATCAGGTTATAATGTTCTTTATTATCCATAAATGAGTGAGATCATGTGGTGTTTTTCTTTCACTTCCTGATTTATTTAACTTAGCATAATGCTCTCCAGTTCCATCCATGATGCTGCAAATGGTAAGAATTCCTTCTTTTTTATAGCAGCATAGTATTCCATTGTGTAGATGTACCATAGTTTTTACAGACCACCAACCTTAGAATCTAATGAGTGTTCATTAAATTAACACTCCTGGTGAAACTCAAATCCTCCTGAAACATAATCTCCAGAGGTGACGAGGGAGGGACCAGAGACACTTCCCGCTGTACTGCCCTCACTGAGGAGCCCACAAAGCCTTGGCCTCCTCTCAGGCAGGAGCCAGTGAAATAAGAAGGATGTGCAACACAGCCCCTGGTACCCTCTAGCCAAATCTCTTTTACTGTGTTGGGAATTGTCATGGACAATACAAAAGATTATTTCTCCTGCCATCTTCCACCAACATAATTGTATTAATTCTATACCAGCCCCTTCTGTATTTGGGACAGTGACTGCTATGTGCTTTGAGATATTGCGTCTGGTCCCATAGCCTGCCTTCTCTGCAGCAGATGTGGTTTTACTAAACCCCTGTCCTGCATGGGTGAAGATTTCTGCTTCAATTTCTGGTTTGATAAATCTTAACACACTTCATAAAGAATTCCAGCATGCCTCTTAATGGAGTTTCCCTGAATTATGATAGCAATTTGAGTAAATGCCTTATTATTCCTCTCTGACTGTGAAATTCTTAAGGGTAGACTAAACCAATTTCCAGATTTGGCATATCCATTGTTTTGCCTTATTTCACCAGATAGATGGGTCTCTTCCCTTCCCCTCCCCATTCCAAAAAGGCCTGGGAATGTCAGTTTCTTTCCTCCCATCCACGACGTACCTGTTTTTAAACCCCACCTCTTCCACGAAGAGCTCCCCAAGAAGTCCTAGTGTCCATTGCTTCCTCCCCTCTGAACTGCCCACAGCACTTACAGTCTATTCCAAAAATTTCCTTTCGACCTGAGATTCTGTTCAGTCTACTCTGTATGGCAGTATGGCATAATAGTTAAGTTCATGGGCTCTGGATCCAAGCAAACCAGGTTCTGAAACTCAACTCCAGTACCATATACACAGTACGGTCTGAACTTAGCTCTGGAACTCAGTTCAACATCTAAGTAACATAAGTAATATCATATATGCTTCATGGCGTTTTTATGAGAATTCAATGAGATAATGAATATAGGAAACACTCAATAAATGCTAGTTTTATGGAGATGTCTCAAGTAAATCAGAATAGGCTAAGTCATGCTGTAGTAACAAGTAACCTTAACTGGAACCAAATCTGGAAATTGGTTATTTCCACATGTACCTTGTAGCACAGTTAAGAATGGACTCTATCGAGAATGAGCTTACCAGGAGAAACCAAGATGGCGGCATAGGTAAACACCTGGAAATTGCTGCCTCCGACAACAACTTCAAAAATACAACTAAAAGACAGAATGGTCATCATCCAGAACCACAGGAAGGCTGGCTGAGTGGAAATTCTACAACTAGAAGGAAAGAGAAGAGCACACAGACTCAGAGGAGCTACGAAAGTAAAGTGCAGAGGTACGGAAGCTCCGGCGCAGGGAAAGGGGCTGGCACTTGAGGACACGGCTGTCTTTTTGAATCCGGAGGGAATCACAAGCTCCCGACTGCTCTGAACTCCGGTTCCGGGAAATCTCTGGGGTCCCAGGGCTCATACGGGGAGAAACTGGACAGTCTGGCAGCTGTCAGAACTCAGAACTTGAGGGCGGCTTTCCCTCAGAGGTGTTGGCAGCAATTACCTGGACACTGAGATGCGCGGCCCCTTAGGGCAGGGCTGAGAAACAGCCATAGCTGCTTGCTCCGCCCTGTTGATTCTGAGACCCCGCCCCATCCAGGCTGCTGCAAAGGCTTTTGCATATGAATGCCTGGGTCCTTTGCAACCTGAAAATTACCTAACAAATTGCAGCTGGGCCAGACAGACCCAGAACTTCCAAGAGAAGGCCCAAGGCCCCACGGCAGCTTGCATTGCTTCACAGCTGGGCCTCATCTGGGCACCCCCAAACCCCAAAAAAGGAAGGGGAATCTGCATATCTCTTCGTAGCTCCTGCTGGGTAACCTCAGGCAGAGGCTAAATTAGCACCTCCTTAGATCCAAGAGCCAGTGTACCCAGTGGTCAGAGTGGGACCATCCAGATTACAACTCCTCAGATTCATAAGGAACTCACTCAGGGGGCAGACTCAGTGAGCACCAAAGCCCCACTGAAGCAAGTCTTGCCCCAGAAGGGTGTCTTCAGCACAGAAGTTCTCCCACTGCAGACACAACTGATTCTCATTGCCAATTGGCCTGGAGGTCAATTCCTCCTAGTGACACCTAAAACAATCAAGGCATAACTACAACAAGACTGAGCACAAAGCCCACAAAGGGGTGCACCAAGAGTGTCCACCTCAGGTAACTGGGGAGGCTGAGCCACTGGGCCCTGTAGGACACCTAGCACACAAAACCACTCTACCAACACAGGGAAGCAGACAAAATGTGAAGACAAAGAAACAGGCCACAAATGACAGAAATGGAGGAAAGCAAATGACTGGATATGGAGTTCAAAACCACGTTTCTAAGATATTTCAAGAATTTTATGGAAACCGCCAATAAATGTAGTGAGATCCTCAAGAAATCTAGTGAGACCCTCGATGTTGTGATAAAGGACCAACTAGAAATTAAGCATACACTGACTGAAATAAAGAATATTATACAGACTCCCAACAGCAGACCAGAGGATCGCAAGAATCAAGTCAAAGATTTGAAATACGAAGAAACAAAAAACACCCAACCGGAAAAGCAAAATGAAAAAAGAATCCAAAAATACGAAGATAGTGTGAGGAGCCTCTGGGACAACTTCAAGCGTACCAACATCAGAATTATAGGGGTACCAGAAGAAGAGAGAGGGCAAGATATTGAAAACTTATTTGAAGAAATAATGACAGAAAACTTCCCCTACCTGGTGAAAGAAATAGACTTACAGGTCCAGGAAGCACAGAGAACCCCAAACAAAAGGAATCCAAAGAGGACCACACCAAGACACATCATAATTAAAATGCCAAGAGCAAAAGACAAAGAGAGAATCTTAAAAGCAGCAAGAGAAAAAAAGTCAGTTACCTACAAGGAGTACCCATACGACTGTCAGCTGATTTCTCAACAGAAACCATGCAGGCCAGAAGAGAGTGGCAAGAAATATTCAAAGTGATGAATAGCAAGAACCTACAACCAAGATTACTTTATCCAGCAAAGCTGTCATTCAGAATTGAAGGTCAGATAAAGAGCTTCACAGATAAGAAAAAGCTGAAGGAGTTCATCACCACCAAACCAGCATTATATGAAATGCTGAAAGATATTCCTTAAGAAGAGGAAGAAGAAAAAGGAACTCTTACCATTTGCCACAGCATGGATGGAACTAGAGAGCCTTATGCTAAGTGAAATAAGCCAGTCCTTTATAAAAGGATAAATACCACATGATCTCACTCATTTGTGGAATATAATGAACATCATAAACTGATGAACAGGGACTGATCCAGAGACGGAGAGACATTGATTGGACTGTTGGGCCTTGGAGGGAAGGTAGGGGAGGGTGGGGGTAAGGGGGAAAGATCAACCAAAGGACTTACATGCAAGCATATAGGTCTAACCAATGGACACGGACAACGGGGGGGGGGGGGGGGGGGGGAGGTGAGGGCATGAGCGGGGGGGGGGAGGGTAGGGGGTAACATGGGTATAAGGACACATATGTAATATCTTAATCAATAAAAAAAATATATTTTAAAAAAAAGAATGGACTCCATCTTGTTTTCTCCAAGAATCCGGAGGACTAAGGAGCTGTTATTGCAACATCGCAGTCATCACAGCAAAGTCAACAGTAGTCAAACAAGAAGTGGGTCTTAAAACTTCTGCCTGGGGTGAGGGTGGGGGAGTGGGGGCAAGCTGGAGGGGGTCAATCAGGGAAAATGGGGGACATATGTAATACTTTTAACAATAAAGATTTATTTAAAAAACACAAAATGTCTGCCTGAAAGTGACTTATGTCACTTTCCTGTGCATTTTATTGCTGTAAGTCACAAGTCACAGTCCAACTTCAATGGGGCAAAATAAAAAAATAATTCTCCCTCAGGAAGGGGAGGGGAAGAAACAGTTATCTTATAAATCTTGCATTTATTTAGTTTTCCAACATCAGTTATTCAACTGACATATCTTTTGTGTTCCTAAATATAGCACATAGTAGGAAGCAAATGCATATTTTATTGGTGGATGGTAGGTATTCACCATATCTGTGCATTTTGAATTGAGTTGAGTGATTAAAAAAGAAATGTCTTGTTATTATTGCAAGTGTCTCAAATGTCTCAAATGCCAACTGATGAATTGACAGCAAGGGATCAGAGATCCCTGTTTTCTTAGAACCAATGAAACCACCCCTGTGGCACAAATGCTTAGCCTGAGCTTCTTCCAAGCCCACACTTGCCTCAAGACTTCTTCTTAGAGTAATTTAAAAAAAAATATATCTCTATTGTTTTTTTACAGAGAGGAAGGGAGATGGATAGAGAGCCAGAAACATCGATGAGAGAGAGACATCGATCAGCTGCCTCCTGCACACCCTGTACTGGGGATGTGCCCGCAACCAAGGTACATGCCCTGGACCGGAATCGAACCTGGGACCCTTCAGTCTGCAGGCCAATGCTCCATCCACTGAGCCAAACTGGTCAGGGCTTCTTAGAGTAATTTTTGACTTAGTTTTCTGCAAAATATTGCTGTCACTTTTACACTTAGATCCCCAAGTGCAGTGCATACAAAATTCTTTATTCTTTCTGGATCCTGGTAATTAGGACCCGATATCTTCAAGTTACCTTGGGGATAAACATATGGCCCAGACATCTGGGCACCCACTAGACATATCTTCTTGATGTTATAAAAGAGGATTCTTTATTGAAATAAATAAATGTCCAAGAAGGATATGAATAGTCCAAAAGTGCAAGTCTTTAAAGAAAAGAAAACCTAATCTCCCAGGAAGTTTTGGATATCTCTCTAGCTAATTATTCATTACTAGAGGCCTGGTGCACAAAATTAGTGCACTCAGGAGGGTCCCTCAGCTCGGCCGGCGCCCTCTCACAGTCTGGGAGCCCTTGGATGTCTGACTGACGGCTTAGGCTCGCTTCCCATCAGACATCCTTAGCACTGCTGAGGAGGCAGGAGAGGCCCCTGCCACCACTGCTGTGCTCACCAGCCATGAACCCGGCCTGTGGGAGCGCACTGACCACCAGGGGGCAGCTCCTGTGTTGACCGTCTGCCCCTGGTGGTCAGTATGTGTCATAGTGACAGGTCATCTGCCATTTGGTCAATTTGCATATTAGCCTTTTATTATATAGGACTAGAGGCCTGGTGCACAAAAATTTGTGCACTCGGGGGGTCCCTCAGTTCGGCCTATGCCCTCTTGCAGTCTGGGACCCCTTGGAGGATGTCCACTTGCTGGCTTAGGCCTGCTCCCTGTGGGATCAGGCCCAAGCTGGCAGTCAGACATCCCTCTGGCAGCCCAGCAGCCCTCAGGGGATGTCCACTTACCAGCAGGGAGCAGACCTAAGCTGCAGTCGGATATCCTTAGCGCTGCTGAGGAGGCGGGAGAGGCTCCCGCCACCACCGCTGTTCTGGCAGCCATCAGCCTGGCTTGTGGCTGAGCAGAGCTCCCCCTGTGGGAACACACTGACCACCAGGGGGCAGCTCCTGCATTGGGCATCTGCCCCCTGGTGGTCAGTGTGTGTCATAGTGACCAGTCACTCCCAGTTGTTCTGCTGTTAGGGTCAATTTGCATATTACCCTTTTATTATATAGGATAGAGGCCTGGTGCACAGGTGGGGGCTGACTGGTTTGCCCTGAAGGGTGTCCCAAATCAGGGTGGGGGTCCCGCTGGGGTGCCTGGCCAGCCTGGGTGAGGGGCTGATGGGTGTTTGCAGGCTAGTCACACCCCCTTCAGGGTGGGGGTCCCACTGGGGTGCCTGGCCAGCCTAGGTGAGGGGCTTATGGCTGTTTGCAGCTGGTCACACCCCCTTCAAGGTGGAGTCCCCACTGGGGTGCCTGGCCAGCCTGGGTGAGGGGATGATGGCTGTTTTCAGGCTGGCCACACCCCCTTTAGGGTGGGGGATCCCCACTGGGGTGCCTGGCCAGTCTGAGTGAGGGACTGAGGGCCATTTTCAAGCTGGCCAAACCCCCCGGCGACAGTAGCTCCCAGTCTTTCTTTCTTTCTTTCTTTCTTTCTTTCTTTCTTTCTTTCTTCTCTCTCTCTCTCTCTCTCTCTCTCTCTCTCTCTCTTTCTTTCTTTCTTTCTTTCTTCCTTTCTTTCTTTTTTTTTATTCTGGAATTTATTTATCTTCTATAATTGAAACTTTGTAGCCTTGAGTGAAGCTCAGAGCTGGCCAGGGCAGGGCAGGAAGCTTGGCTTCCTCCATCGCCAAGGGCAACCCAAGCCTCTTGCTCGCTCCAGCTCCGTGGCCACAGCCGGCTGAAAGCAGGTATCTGGGGTTTATTTATCTTCTATAATTGGAACTTTGTTGCCTTGAATGGAGCTCAGAGCTGGCTGCGGCAGGTGGGAAGCTTGGCTTCCTCCATCACTGGGGCAACCAAGCCTCCTGCTCGCTCCAGCTCCGTGGCTGCCGGCCGCCATCTTGGTTGGGTTAATTTGCATATAGTCGCTTTGATTGGCCGGTGGGCGTGGCTTAAGGCATAGCGAAGGTACGTATGGTCAATTTGCATGTTTGTCTTTTATTAGTGTAGATTATCAATGATCTTGCCCTGGTTTTATCCCTAACCTTGAGTATACTTCTTTCAAATCATTCTCAATCTTGAAACGGAGCCAAAATTCCTTCCTGAGGCACATTTACAGTTCAGTGCTCATGTGACTTCACCAGGTATTACTGGCCCTGGAGTCTTTACTCAGGCAGCAGCAGATTGAACCTCCATGGGAGAGTCCTTGCTTCTCACAAGTTTTCTCTCTCAGTGATCAGTGATCCGATGTCTCTCATGACCTAACCACCCAGTTCTTCCATTGAAGCACCAGAAAGAAATTTCCAGGGGGAAGCGTCTTCTTTCAAGCCCCCTCCCCATAACTTATCTTCTTTATCTGTAGGGCGGAATTCCAAAAGGCAGCCAGCAGTGCTGAAGTCACTTACTGCTGCCGAGGTGGCGCGGTGGAGAGTGTGTGTGAGGGGTGAGGGGTGGAGGATCAAAGGGCTCCATGAAATAAAAGGATGACATCCTATTTGTGAACTCACCCTTTCCTTCCTTTCTTCCCAGCCTTCTCCTTTCATTTTTATCCATATTTTGACTGAATTATGTGTAAACCAAATTTTAAATTGAATCCCTTTAGCAACCAGCTCTTCTACAACCTGATTTTGATGCAGACTGCCTGCTTTTATGTCTCTTTCCAGTGCAAGCCTGTAGCAAAATATACCACCATTGAGATGCACTTATAACTATCTTACTTTCTGTTGCAAGTCAGAACTGGTATTAAGAATTTTCGGCTTTGTTTTTTACTATAACATCCCCAGAGATTAACATAGAAAGTCTCCAATAACTAACTGTGGGATGGAAGCATGAATGAATAGCATGGTGGTAGATGGGTATTGGACCCAGGCAAACTTCCTGCATCCAAAACACAGTTCCACACTTACAATATAACTTTTCTTTGCTTCAGTTTTCTTATCTATGAAATGGGGACAGTACTGCTTGGCTTAGTCAGAGTGCAACTGCAGATAACATAAAACAGTCCATGTACTTTAAGCAGGAGAGGATTGAATACAGGAAATCAGGTGCTTACAAAGCTGTTGAATGATGGGAGGAGCAGACTCTAAAATCAGCCTGTGCAAACAAGTTCCAAAATGCCACCAGTGTAATGACCCACTAAGAGAATTCCCACATCTCCCAGTCAGAAAGCTCAGGAAGCAGGTCACTGTCTCCAGTACTGAGTTTGGGATCATATCCCCTTAGATGTAACCCAAGGATCCGGAAGCCACCAGAATTGTTGGCCTCAAAAACACCTGAAATGCAGCAATTTAAAAGCTGTCGCCACAACTCTGAGTTCCAGGGTCAGCTGGACCTGCATTATGAAGATGGATGGCTCACTCACTTCTCTTTACCTCTTCCACTCATCAAGGAGTTCAAGTTTCAAGAAATTGGATTGGATGAACCAAAATCACATCCAGCCGATAGCTACAAAGCATACTGGGAAGTGTAGCTTTCAGCTTCTCAGCTGCTGCATAGAGGAAGCAATCTTAGAAGGGCATACAGTGGGCACTGAGCAAGCCAGGGTACAGTGTCCCTGTGAGATTTAAATGAGATTGTTTAATAAAAGTGCTTTAGCACAGTGCCTGGCACATGAAGAGCCCTCTAAGTGTTAGCTGTTGTTACTGTTGTACTTGTATGTAAGAGGATATATCACATTGGCTTGAATGGTGACCTTTCACATGTAAAGAGCACATAGAGTAACAAGTTGAATCAACTAGCCCCGCGAAATTTCACTCTGTTATTTTAGTACTGAACATTGGTGGAACCTGTGCACCCCTCCCTGTGCCCCCCATCCCTGTCATTCTTCAGATGACCTGGTCCTCCTGCTAAATGTGGCAGTGCTCCCACTGAGGGCTCCCCCCACAGCCCACCCACCCGGAATCCACAGGACATGCAGCTTGGCTGACGGTTTCAAGCTGCCACTGCCTGTAGAATACGCTCCAACTCCTTTGTCCCTTGTCCATTTTGGGCAGGGTGTGCAGGGGTGTGTGTTTCTTTTATGTGTGGGATGCTCATTCCAGCTGCCTTCCACTATCTCTAAACCAGGCGTCTTTTCCTCTCCAACATCAATTCCAGTTCCCTTTGCCTCCTCTTCCTCGTCCCTGTGCAGGTTCTCTGAGGACACTTTCCTCATGGCAGACAGGTCAATCCACAGTGTTTCTGGTGCACCATCTACACGCCATTCCCCAGGATCTGCCGTGTTGATCCATAGAGTTCAAGCTCTCAAGGACCCTACAGTTTATCTAAGAAGACCTGCATGGTGCTCTGGGAACACAAATTTGAGGGCCCTAACCCATATTTGGTTGGAGATCATGGAAGATATCTCAGAAAAATAAAAATATAAACTGAGAACTGAATACAAAAGAATGAATCTGAAGTAGCCAACTGACATTGGCTTAGGGTATCAAAAGTGGATTCTATGGAAAGAAAGAAATATACACAAGACTATCTTACCTCCACTGAACACCCTCCAACCCCATAAATTAGTGGTTAAAGAGTGTTGAGACAAGTGAGCAGGGTGCCCCGTTTCTTTTCTCCCACGATGGTTATGACATAGCAATCCCATTTGCCTTGCAGAACTATTTGCCTGCTATAGAAAGCTGTTTTGGTGGGGCTGTCCTTCCATGACCAAGTTGAGAGTAGATGAAACAATGTAGGCCAATCAGATACCCTCTTTGAAATTTCAGTCTTGAGTGCATTGAAAGAAAGATTGGAGCCCTAGAGAATTTGGCTCTGTGGATAGAGCGTCAGCCTGCAGACTGAAGGGTCCGGGTTTGACTCTGGCCCAGGGCACATACCTCAGTTACAGACTTGATCCCAGGCCCTTCTCAGGGCACGTGAAATCAATGTTTCTCTCTCACATTGATGTTTTTGTCTCTCCCCCTCCCTTACACTATCTCTAAAAAAGAAAGAAAGAAAGAAAGAAAGAAAGAAAGAAAGAAAGAAAGAAAGAAAGAAAGAAAGGAAGAAAGAAAGAAAGAAAGAAAGAAAGAAAGAAAGAAAGAAAGAAAGAAAGATTGGAAAAATCTCAAGTTATCATAGTGGTGGTGGGCTCTCAACTATCCATTATTTTGGGACTAGAGGCCCAGTGCATGGTTGGGGTCTGGCCAGCCCTGCCCCTATTGGGGCTGATCTGGGCAGGGCCAGCTGTGGCCCCACACTCGATTAGGGGTGCCAATGGGGCCTGGGGCCAGCTGCAGGGAGGGGCCGTGGGAGGTTGGCTGGCTGGCCCTGCCCCTAATCAGGGTGGGGGGGACCCATCAGGAGTGGGGCTGGCCAGGGGGAGGGTCCACGGGAGGTTTCGGGAGGCGATCGGGGCCCTGATCAGGCCAGTTGGCCACCGCAGTGCACTGTCATTCCGGTTGTTCCAGTTGTTCCGTCATTCCAGTTGCTTGGCTTTTATATATATAGATACTTTGGTTTCTGTCTTTTCTGAGATTGTTTCTTTAGGTTTTTTTTCTCCCTCTCATTCTGTGAGATAACAACTATTTCCTGATATATATATATATATATTTTTTTTTTTTTCTTTTTTCTCTTTTTTTTTTTTTTTGCCTGAGTTGGTTGGTCTTTGTGGCTTGCAACTAAGAAACCTTACAGGATATAGGAGGGAACTTTTTTGCTAAGGAGAATTCTTTGAGAGAAGATGGAAGTGGAAAGTAAGAGTACAAGAGCAAGGAGAAGGGGGACTAATAAACAAAAGCTATCCCTAAACAGCTCTACATTAAGAACAAATAAAGCATTGAAAAATGAGAAAAGAACAGAAGAGGGGGAAATTCTGTTGAACATGGTAGAGTTGTTTGAACTGCTATAAAAACATCTCCTCTCTCCCTGAAAAAACATTTCTCCCTTAAGCATTTTTCTGTACAAAAACGCTGAGTGTGACTGGGATTTTTTTGGTGAGTGTACAGGGGGCAGTAGAAACGAGAAAAGGATAGAGTCCCACATTTGCAGGGTCACTGTGAAAACAATAAGAACTTGTGTGGACTTGAGAGAGAAATTCAAAGATGATGGTAGCTTAGAGCCAGAGTGCACTACGAGACTATAAATCTCTCTAGGAATTTTCAGACATACTTCTAAGAGCCATAAAATAGGAATTTGAGCCAATCTTTTTTTTAGGACAGAGTGAGCCATAAGTTGAAATCATTTTATGCATTTATGCCTTTGGGAGAAAGCCTGGTGGAAGATATTCCAACGTATTAATAGTAGATACTTTCATTGGTGGGATTGCATGTAATTTTTATTTTATTCAATGTATCGTTTCATATACATATTCCAAAATTTCTATAATAAACTGTAAGGGAAAAATACTATTTAAAGCATGATCAAATACACCTCATAAGACTACTGTGAGGACCAAATTCTGTAACGTATAAAAGCCTCTGGTGGGTAAGGGATGATTACCAATCACCCTTCTGTTTGCAGAGCCTGGCCTGGATGGACGAGACTCCCTGGGAGCAGAGGGGCTGACCGGGCAGCGTGGCTCTGATGCTTTATCTGCTCTCCTTCCCAGCCATTGCTTCTCAGCAGCATCACTGCTTCCAGGGGGAGCTGTCACAGTGCTAACAGTAGTGGCCTCTCCCACCCTGAATAACGGATGCTGCCTGTGGGATGCACATCAGAGTGTCCTGTTGACTCTTGAAAAAGACACCTGGTAGCCTGGACACGCCTCCCACAGCCATTCATGGCCTCAACCAGCTTCTCTGGCATCCAGCACCCAGGATGGCAGAGCTGGGAGAGTTCTCTGTATGACTGGGCCAGGCCCTCTCATCAGTGTTGGCTACCACAAGTGGCCTAACGGTCAGTCTTTAAGGCTTGGCAACACACAGAGGGTGGCCCTTAGGGAGCCCTGCCGTGGCGAGGTCCTAGCAACAGTGACACTGACATTGCGGTTCCTGGTGAGGGCCTGAAGCCATCGGCTTCACAGGGGCAAGCCTCTGGGGCCAGTATCAGACCCAGACACCTTGCCAACAACCTCTTTGGGTATAGGCATCCTTAGATCTCTAGGCAACTGCATCTGTGGTTGCTCAGCTAAGGTGGAGGACTGGGAAGCAACTAAGGATTATTCAGACACCTTCAACTGATGGGTGGGGAGCTCAGGTGAATTTAAATCCTTCTCCTTTGTCTAATAGCTCCCTAGACCTTGGGGAAAGTTTAATTGTCACCTCACGTGCATTCCTATGCTACTTTGTGCATATTACACTTGTAGCATTTAGCACATATAAATATATATTTTTCTAATCTTTGCTCCATTGGCTGTGAGTTCCCAGGGAACAGGGAATAAACATTGTCCACCTACAATAGGCTCGGCATGTAAGAGCCTCGGTCACTGTCTGTGACCTAAATGATTTCCTCATCTATTCATTCAACACATATTGATTACACATCGCTCTGGGCCAGGCACTGTGCGAGGCCCTGGGGACCCAGACAAAAACAAGCTTCCATGGAACTCACCTTCTGGTGGGGAGTCAGGGGCGTGCAAATACATTGCCATATAATAAATGTCAGATGCCAGGGAGCACCCCAAGATAAACGATGCCAGGTGGAAGGAGCATCATTTAGAGGTGGTGGCAGAAAGAGACCTCTAGGGTCAGTCATCTTCAAGTAGAGGCTGAGCGAAGGGGAGAATGAGCAGTTCTGAAATCTGGAGGAAGTGCGTTGGCCAAGGGAGTAGCGAGAAGAAAGACTGTGAGGTGGGAGTAACCTGTGTCCTGGAGCAGAGGGAGGCTGGACAGAGTGATAGGAGGTGGGATCATGGGAGCCCACAGGAGCCGGCCATGCAAGGCTGCTGGGTTGTGGAGAGGAAGCCGGAAGGTTTGAGCAGGGAATGATGGGATCTGATGCGTCTTAAATTGCTTCGTGAGGATTAACTGGAGAGGATCAGGGGCAAAAGCAGTGAGAAGAGTGAGGAGGTGATTGCTTGCCCAGAAAGGTGTGGAGGGATTTGCCTGGCATGGTCATGCCCTGGGCTGTGGAGGCGGGGATGTGCTCAGTCGCAGTACATTGACCCTGTGGTTCAGATTGCAGGAAGGGGGCAGGTTCAGCTGGAAAAGAGTCCAGGGCTGGGCTGACAATGTGAGTTCCCAGCATCACTGAAAACCTGGGCAAGGCAGGACATAAGCAAGGCTCGCTGTGAGAGCACAGCCCAGCGGACAGGCCTGGGGTGGCCACTCTTGAAGGAGGCTGGGGAGGCTGGTGCTGGAGGGCACGGGCAGCCTGGCCCAGGCCCCGCCCGCCCCACCCCGCCCCCACCACCCCGCCCCCACCAGGTGGCACATTCTCCCCAAAGCCCCACCAGGTGGTGCAGGCTCAGATTCTGACAACAAAAAGCGCTGAGCTCTTCACCTCCGCACCAGCAGCTGCTGCCTCCCTACTGACCCCAATCCTCAGAGGCAGACACAGGAAAAGGAAATAGGAGCATAGAGGAGCCCCACCCCAGCATAGAGGAGCCCCCGCCCCAGCCAGGTATGGCTCTCCAGTGTGCTGATGGGGCGGGGCAGAGGGCTTCCGTAGGGAAGCTGGACCCTCTGTGGTCTCCTGGGCTCTCTGGAAGCAGGAGGCTGCGCAGTTTTCTTGGGGAAGCGGCCCTGCTGGGCACCAGACCTCAGGGCTGACCTCTCCTCTCTGAACCGCAGCCTCCAGCTCCTGGTGTCACTGTTATTCACCTGCTGGCACCAAGGGCTGCAGGAAACAGCAACTAAAATGCTCATGGAAGGGACGGAGGAGATTTGTTCACTTCCATCGTAGCGCTCCTTAAAAAGCATGCCACAAAGGATGCTGGGAGGGGACCAGAGCCGGCCCGCGGAGAGAATGCAGAGCTGCTGCACAGAAACTGCCGCGGGGTGTTTAAGACCATCCCAGCCAGACCAGGTGGCTCTGCCTAGCAGCCAGGGCCCTGGGAAACCCTTTTCTCCCCTCCAGCCGTGTCCTCTGTGTGCAGCCCTGCTGATCTCCTGCCTCCTGCGAGTCTCTGAGCTTCCTCAGCCCCGCCCGGAGCCGTCCCCCTCCCGACTTGGCTTGTGGAAGACCCCTGTGGCAGACAGAATAATGGTCCCCAAGGATGCCCATGTCCTCCGCCAGCACATCTGTGACCATGTTCCTTGTGTGGCAAAGGGGACTCTGCAGATGTGATCACCTTCAGGACTTGGAGAGGGAGAAGTCCAGGGTTGTCTGCGAGGCCCGAGGCAACCACAGGTTCCTTATAAGACGGGTACGGAAGGGCCAGATTTGGACAAGGAGATGTGCTGACAACGCCAGGGGGTGGAGTGACAGGCTCTGGAGGTGGAGGAAGGAGCCGGGCTGAGGAGTGCAGGAGCCTCCAGGTGCGGGATGAGGCGAGGAGACAGGCCACGGGACCTGTGTGCGCCTGGCGCCTGCAGAAGGGATGCAGCCATTAAACACCTTGGCTTCAGACCTCTGACTCCAGAAATGTAAGCGAGTACATTTGGATCATTTGAAGCCACGAAGTTCATGGTGATTCGTTACAGGAAACAGGAAACTAGTGCATCTTCCACTAGTTCATCACGTCTGCCTCACCACGTCTCCTTGACTAGTCTCACTGCCTAGGGATTCAGGAAACACAACTTACATGGCTCCTGCTGGTCTCAGGGTTTAGAGGAGGAACCACAGCAGATGGCGGAGGGACCGCCGTGTAAGAACGCGAGCCTCCGAGGCTGCTGGCAGGTGCACCCACTGCACACTTGATCTCACGTGACCTGATGGCTGTGTTCTTACCTTCAAGGATGTCCTATGGTCCAGGCACTATGCTAGGTCTGAGGGACACAGTGCTGAGCTGGCTAGGCAGTGCCCCTTTCATCAGAAATTTACAGGCTAGTGGGGAAGGCTAATAGGCAATAACAGTGAGCTGAGCTTTGGGGAGCGATGGGAGCCTTGGCAGAATCAACCAAGTTGGTCTGTAGAGTCAAGGAAAGCTCCCTGGAGGAAGTAGCATTGCAGGTGAGATCAGAAGGCGGAAGAGCTGAGAGAGTGATGGGACGGGGGATAAGAAATAATGTGCAAAGCAACACAGAAGAGGATCTTTGCACACGTGTGTTCATGGCAGCGTTGTTCACAATAGCCCAATAGCAGACGCAACCCAAGTGTCCATTGACATATGAATGGATAAACAATACTCCATGCATACAGTGGAATATTATTCAGCCTTAAGCAGGAAGGACATCCTGACATGCCACAGCATGAGTGAACCTTGAGGACAGAGTCTAAGTGAACTAAGCCATCACAAGAACAAACACTGCATGATCCCACTCACGAGGAACTTAGAGCGTCACATTAATTCAGACAGAAAGTAGAATAGTTAAGGGCTGGGAGAAGAGGGAGGGGGAATTATTGCTTAATGGGCACAGAATTTCAATTTACAAAATAAAAAGAGTTCTGTGGATAGATGGTGGTAATAGTTGCACAACAATGTAAATGTTCTTAATGACACTGAACTGTGCACTAAAAAATGTTTAAAATGGTGAGTTTTAATTAAAATATTTTACCAAAATAACAAAATAAATTATTATTTTTTAAAAAATAACGAGCCTCTAATCTCTAAACACAGGGGTCTGTAATCATCATTGAGCATCTTCCAACTTTAAAAACGAATCAGCCCTGATTCCTGCAGGGAGCCTGGCCCTTATGGAGGGTGAAGTCACATACACCCCTGCAGCTCTGGTTGGAGGTCACCACCCCCCCACCCCGCCACCATTGCCCACTCTTCTCGGAGCTCTTTCATTCCACCCAGTAAGAGTTTGCCTGGATCCCCAAGCCTCAGGCTTCCTCACTTCTGGTGTCTCTATAGGAGCACCCGGCAGAGCTGGGATGTTTCACAGGTAGGCCACGTTGCTGCTGGCCCGTGCGGTCTTGCTCCTCCTTTTCTGGAGCTTGGATGCTGTGTCAGTGTTGGACGAGGATGCTCACAGAGTGAGCCACCAGCTTGCCACAGGGTTGCTGCAGTTCTCCAGACCTTAATGTTCCTCTTGCCGAACTCCATTGATCACTTCTCTCTGTAGCTGTGGGGAAATGGACACACTGTTTTAGGGCCCGGATCCAGAGCAGAGGGAGAGAACAGGTACTCACACGGGGCTCCTGTCTGCTCCCTTCTCCTGCGTGGTCCACAGATTCCCTAGGGGAAGTGGAGGGCGTGTGTCCAGGGCAGCCTCGCTCTGTATCAGGGTCTCCTGTTCCCTCCAGTCCTCAAGTGGCTGAGCCCAGCTTACCTGCCAGTCTCAGTGTTCGCTTGTGGAGATTCCTTTCAACAGGTTCCTATACTCTCTCCTTTCCGTGGGGACCCTTCTCCATTCATTCCATCAGATCCATCTATGAAACTCAGAATTCCAAGTAAAGCTCCAGACCATTTCCCATGGAGCTCCCAGGCCCCAGGGAAATCACAGGATATTGCCAGACACCTGTAACCATGTAACCACGTCCCTGCACGTTTCATGGCAGTTGAGTGATCTTCTGTGCACAGAGCTCAGAGAAGGCCTCGGGGGGGAGTGTTGTCTAACCTCAGAGTTGTCATATTCTGCTCTCAGCCAAACCATCCACTTACACCAATCTGTTTATAAGTGTTTTCTTAGCACCTTAGAATTACATGGTACAGGACAACAGAGGCAGGAGAAATTGATTCTGTCTAGGGGAGGTTATTCAAGAGAAAGGAGTAGGGGTAAACGATACCAACATTCCTCGGTTGAACAACACACATGGTGGTGCAGAGCCCTGGTGTCACTGTCTCATTGTTGTTCACATTCTCACGCTCTGCAGGTCACACCTCCTTCTGAAACCCAGTGAGGCATGCGGTCAGAGGGTCAGGGTGTTGTGTGGGAAAGCCGTGGACCTGGAGCTGGAGGGCCTGGGCTCACGTACGACACCACCCAGGTCCTTGAGCTCTCCCCACTGCAGTGTGATGTGACTACCTTCAGGAGGACACACCACTAATACCTTCACTTCCTTCCTTAGAGGACTCTGTGAGAGCCAATGGGCGGGAATGTGAGAAAATGCTTCAAAAGTTGTCTGATGCTCTACAAATGCAAAATAAGAATAGAAAGGATAATAAAATAATAAAATGGTATATATATATTCTATATATATAAAAGCCTAAGCGACTGTTCGACTGGTAGCCATGATGTGCACTGATGACCATGGGGCAGCCGCTCAATGCACAGGCATGGAAACATGGAACAGACTGATGAATCTCAGAGGGAAGAGGGGAGAGGGGAGGGCAGGAAGAGATTAACCAAAGATCTTATAGCATACTAGAGGCCCGGTGCATGAATTTGTGCACCAGTGGGTTCCCTCAGCCTGGCCTGTGGGGATCGGGCAGAATCTGTGCACCGAGTCTCTGACATACCCCAAGGGGTTCTGGATTGTGAGAGGGTGCAGGCCAGGCTGAGGGACCCCACCAGTGCATGAATCTGTGCACCGGGCCTCTAGTTTATTATAAAAATAATCTTGATAAAGGCTCAGCATAGACCAGTAGGCTATGAGATGGCAGACTCCTATCTTCCTGTTAGCCTTTATGGATGTTTGTCATGGCCCCAAGAAGCTTTGTTATGGGGGGAACAAGTCTGAAATCCACACATAGATGACCATCTGAGTTATAGGTCAGGAAGGGTAGAGGATGGGGTCTCACACTTGGCTGTCAGGAGGTATCTCAAATGACACAAACATCAAAACGTTGTGCTAGATGCCCCCAAACAAAGGAACTTTAGAACACGCTGCATATCGGATTCTCACTGAATGCAAGTCAACAACCACTCACTTTTCCTGTTTGAACTGGAGCCTCCAGAACAGGGCTCCTGCAAGAGCAGAGACTCGCTTGCACTTCTCCACCCGCAGGCTGGATCCTGCCCTCTCTGTGGCTCCCCAGAGGGGCCACCCCACTCACTGCGATGGTGCTGGTGCGGGAGTCAGAGGAGACCATAGGGCGGGGGAGTCCTACACCACATTCAGCTAAGTGAGAGAGCCGCTCACAGCAAGGTCGGGAAGGGCAGGCAAGCTGAGTAGGGCCCAAGTGGCCATGGAGTTTGTTAGGCACAGAACAAGGAGAGGCTGGTTAAGACGAGGTGACCCCGGCTGCCCAAGTTCCACCCTCTCTCTGCCAAAGGTGCACACGTAAAACCCTCCTAGGAAGTCACAGGCCTGGGCTTCCTTCTCCTTCCACTTGTGGGGATTTGGGCTTGAAAGCTGGGAGAGAGGAGGGTGTCTTATGTTCAGGGGCCAAGAATGGAAAGATCTAGCCGGGGAGCCTGTCGGGAAGTCCCTGTCAGCACTTGGGTGGGAACTGGGGAAACTAAGGGCAGTCAGCAAGCACAAAGTGTAGGACTAGGACCAACTCTGTGAACTGGAGCTAAGAATCAGTAGCTGGCCAGAGGCAGGAGCCTTGGGAGTGGAGACCACGGCTGGTAAGGGACCTGCAGTACAAGCCTTGCCTTTGTTGACTGTCAACTAAAGGTGTGGTCCACGAGGTGTGGCTTAAAGTAAAGCCTGAAGTCAGGCTTTTTCTGCACCCTTGAAACCACCTAATGACATTTTTCACTTTCGTTTCTCACCATCCGCCGTCGCACCTCCCCATAGTGGGTTCCCCTCGCTGCTGAGAAGACTTTGCTGTTAGCACCCACTTCTCAGATCTGCTTAACAAGTGGGCCTTCATGTGAGACTCCCTGGGAGAAGAGAAGTCAGTTCTCACACTGGCTGCAGCTCATGCTTTATCACCTTCCCTGACAAGCGGTCCCACTGCCAGGCTGCCTCCGTCAGAGGTGAAGAAGCGTTTATCATCTGAACACTTGCCCACGTTTTCACGGACCAGGAAGCAGAGCTCAACTGCCTCTAGAAAAAGCTTGGGTGTATAAAAGCTCACAATGGCACTCGACTCCAGGCTAGTATTGTGTTGTATTATTGCTGATATTAAAGCATGATAAGCAATATTCTAGTTAATTTATCATTGGCCTTCACCTTACACTTTTGCAACATTTGCAATTTTCCCCTTTCCAGTCCCCAGAAGAGAATAGCAAATATTTTACTTTATTAAGCACTTTATAGACAAGATTTAGAAATATAAGACCTAGTACGTAGTAACTTCCCAGTGTTAGGGTTTTAGAAGTGACTTTTTACATCTTTTGGTGTTTTTTAGGTTTCTTTTGCAAGCTAGGCAGTTTTTCTAGTCTAGGTCATCTTTCTTTTCTCAATAGCCGATTTATTCACTCAGTACTTTTGAGAATATACTACATACCAGGTACTCTTCCAGGTGCTGAACTACAGTAATAAATAGAGCCATCACAATTTGCTGTCCTCACCGGGTTTATATTCTGTTGGGAGAGACCAAGAGTCAACAAGATAACTAAGTAAAATATATTGTAGTAGATGGTGTTCAGTTATTTGGAGAAAAAAATAAAGGAGGAAATGGGGATATAAAAATTCTGGGGTGGAGGAAAAATTTGAGATATTGGTCTAAAAATACCTTAAGAAAAAAGTGATGTTTGAGTAAAGATCTATAATAATAAAAGCATAATAATAAAAGCATAATAGACTGGACAGCTGAACGACCTTCTGGATGTCATTCCGGACATCCTTCCCAATGAAGCCACGGAGGCAGGGGCCAAGGCAGAAGTGGTTAGGGGCAATCAGTCAAGCAGAGTGGTTAGGGGTGATCAGGCAGGCAGGTGAGTGGTTAGAGTCAATCAGGCAGGCAGGTGAGTAGTTAGGGGCAATGAGGCCAGCATGCAGAGTGGTTAGGGGCAATCAGGTAGGCAGGCAGGCAGGCAGGCAGGCAAGCGGTTATAAGCCAGAAGGGGCCTTTATTTTTTTCCTCCTTTATTTTTTTCTCCAAATAACTGAACACCATCTACTACTATATATTTTACTTAGTTATCTTGTTGACTCTTGGTCTCTCCCAACAGAATATAAACCCGGTGAGGACAGCAAATTGTGATGGCTCTATTTATTACTGTAGTTCAGCACCTGGAAGAGTACCTGGTATGTAGTATATTCTCAAAAGTACTGAGTGAATAAATCGGCTATTGAGAAAAGGCCCCAAAGCAGACATGCTCTTGTTGTATCTAAGAAGCAGATGGATGAGGCTGGAGCAGAGTTGAGGCCACAAAGGAGACGGGGAGCCAGGTTGTGCTGGGCTCTCTGGGCCATGTGAGGACTTGGGCTTTTAGCCTGTGGCTTGGGAAGATCCGAGGGTTTTGAGCAGGGTCACTCTGGCTGCTGTTTTGAAAAGGTAAGAGACAAGAACACGAATCAGGGAAAATGATTAGGAAGCTAATACAGTAACTCAAGCAAGAGATCATGGTGGTTTGGACCAAGGTAGTGACAGGTGGGGAGAGTGAAGAGTGGTTGAGTTCTTGGAATATTTTGAAAGCAGGGATGGAGAGGACTTTTTCTGGCAGATCAGATGTGGTAAGTGAGAGAAAGGGAAGGGTCAAAGGTATCACTGAGACTTTGAGCCAGAACAATGGGAAGAATGAGTTGCTATAATGGAGAAACAGGAGGTGCAGGAGAGGATGATGAAGGAGGAATGATAAGGAGCTCAAGTTTGCATTTGTTGGCTTTGTGATGCCTATTATAGGTTCAGTAGGAACTAGGCACAAATATACAGATCTGGAGCAGAGGCAAAGAATGCACTTAAAGCCACAGGACTGGATGGGCTCCCCCAGGCAATATGTGTGTGTGTGTAGAAAAGAGAAGAGCTTTCAACATTTGGAGGTTGAGCAGATGAAGATGAGTCAACAAAAGTAACTCTAGACAAAGCAGCCAGAAAATTTAAAGGAAAATTAGTGAATATGGTAACCAGGAAGACAAGTGAAGAAAGTGTTTCAAGGAGGAGCGATCAGCTGGGCCAAATGTTGCTGTTGCAGGTCAAATAGTATGAGGAGTGGGAAATGGCTATCATGTTTAGGGTGATTTTGATTAGAGGTTTTGGTGAGGTGTCAGGAGAAGTCTCTTGGAAGTGTGTTAAACAGAGATGGGAAAAGACAAATTAGAGAAAATGAACAAAGACAACTTTTCAAAGGTGTCTTTCTGGAAAGGGAAAGAGAGACATGGAGATGACTGCGAGAGGAGTGGGGTCAAGGTGTTTATTTAATGTGGGAGAAATCACAGCATGAGTGCTGATAAAATGATTCAGGAGAGGAAAGATAATGCTTCAGGGAAGAAAGTGGCTACTAAAGAAATGTTCTTTTTTTAAAATGTTTTATTGCCTTTTAGAGAGAGGAAGGAAGAGAGAAGGGGAGAGAGAGAGAGAAAGAGAAAGAGAGAGAGAGAGAAAGAGAGAGAGAGAGAGAGAGAAAGAGAGAGAGACATCGATCGGTTGCCTCTTGTACGCTCCCAGACTGGGGATCAAACCCGCAACCTTTGCATGTACAGGATGGCACTCCAACCAGCTGAGCCACCCAGCCAGGGCCACATAAATGTTCTTGAATAGAAAAGAAGATGGTTTCCTATACATTGATGGAGCTATTGGCCTTGTTGGGCCATGAATAGTTTATGCTTCTTACTCTACAAAACTTATACATTTATAGGAAAGTGATTTTTTACTTGGAATCACACAGGATATCAGCTCCTGGGACAAATAATTCTAAGTAGTCTTTGGCCATTCAAAACCCATGGTCCACTCACACCAGAATCCCATGGGGGAAGGGAGGCAGCACCACTGATTAGAAATTAGACTGATTTGGAACAATACAGTAGAGAGAAATAAGGAGGGCCTCCAACCCCTTTTATCTATATCTTTCTACTACTTTGACGTGAGTGATGGAAGTAAAATATTTCCTTACTAGGTATTAACTTAGTGCAGTGGTCGGCAAACTCATTAGTCAACAGAGCCAAATATCAACAGTACAACGATTGAAATTTCTTTTGAGAGCCAAATTTTTTTAACTTAAACTATATAGGTAGGTACATTTTATTAACTTAATTAGGGTACTCCTAAGGCTTAGGAAGAGCCACACTCAAGGGGCCAAAGAACCGCATGTGGCTCACGAGCTGCAATTTGCTGACCCCGGACCTAGTAGATTGTTTTAAACCATTGACCCAAGGGGCATGCTGTGACCAAGCACACAGCGCCTGGAACAGAACAGTCACTCTCTCAACACTTGTTAAAGGAAGGAACACAGGAGTGCACAAAAGCACGAATGAATGAATGGCAATTTTGCTCTTTATTCTGATAACAACCTACAAAGGTAAACAGTTGCTCCATAGATTTTTGTCCGCCTTAGAAAAATAATGTAGGATAGTTTAAGTATTACCACAGGCTTTGAAATTAGACAGATGCAAGTTTCACTCCCAGGTCACATCTCAATTAGATGTGTTCCTTAACCTCCATGAGTCTTCTCTGTAGAGTGGGAAGACCTACAGTCCCTATTTGACAGAGCTGTTGTGAAAATGATAGCGAACAAAGAACACCAAGTGCCTAGGAGCGTTCCTGACAGAAATGCTGGTTTAAAAACAGTGCTGCTTAATGATCTTGTAAATCCACCGGCTTCTCTTTGTCAATATCTTTAATTTTTCAAATCGAGCCCAGCACTGGGTAAGGGGTTCCTGAAGGTTCTCACTGGCCGTGTGAAGTTGTGCTTCTTTTTTTGAACATAAAACTATTTTTTTTCTGTGTCTCAAGCTTCTTCCTCACTGCAATGTGGTGATTAGTTGTCACATTCTAGGCGGCTTCTGTTTGTTTGTTTTTAGGTATAGACTTTGGGATGGACACTTGAGGATCCTGTTTCACTTTTTATGAAGCGTTAGCCCAGAATATTTCCTAGAGACAATCCGGGTAAAGTGGAGTGAGGTGCAGGCCGCGGGGGCCTGGGAGGCCAGCGCTGCTGAGCCGAGAGAGACATTCCACTGGGGCTACGAGGGGGATTCCTTTGTGGTTGCTTCACCCCCATCAAACCCTGTGTGACTGGAAGGGGATTTATTTGATGTCTCTTTTCAGACGAGGTCAAGAACCCTTGGCGAGGTTGTTGTAAGCATTAAGATGTTTTCACAGGACCTGAGGAAGCTTGTATGAGAGGTGTTTCTCAGAAACCCAGGGCCACCTACCAGGGCTGGTGAGTAATCTGAGAGGAAATAAGCTGCTTAGAATCAGGATTCCTCACACTTTTAACAACCAAGAGAGGATGGCTTATCCACAAAGAAGCTTTAGTAGAACAAGAAGAATGAAAAACATTTGAGGGGAGACTGTGCAAGAATCTAGGCAAAAAAAGACCTGACACTGGGCACTCTAGACATGAGCAGGCATTACCCGAGTTCCAGTGGGGCTTGTCCTCCCCGCTCCCGCTATCACCAGCATACCCAGGAGCCTCCCACTGAGGGACACTCCAACGGCTCCTCTCCTGAGCCCCGAGCTCTGCTCAGGCTGCAGGGACCACAACTTTGACCTGAGGTGACCTCTCTGTGGTCTTCTTGGCAATATTCTCTAACTCGGTGCTTCCTAGCCTTTTGCATGAGAGATGCCATTGGTCTGGCAGCATTCTGAGGAGCCCCCCCAAAAATGGCTCAACGCAGAAGGCAACTTCTCAGGATTCCTTGACCACCACAAGTGCTGATGGGATAGGTGCTCAAGGCAAATGTAACCCATTTCCACA
This sequence comes from Myotis yumanensis, assembly GCF_028538775.1. Taxonomy (NCBI): domain Eukaryota; kingdom Metazoa; phylum Chordata; class Mammalia; order Chiroptera; family Vespertilionidae; genus Myotis; species Myotis yumanensis. Next base: position 79,249,681 of record NW_027223761.1, read on the forward strand.
GTCTGCTATGGGAAGCTATCCCAGGCTACTTCTGTCCCTGCGAATGTCCTCCCAACAGAATGGGGTTTGGAGAATGGAGCTAGAGCTGAGTGGAAAGCCACAAAGTCAGTGAGAGATCCAAGAGAATGGAAGACAACGTAACACCACTGCTGATGATGTTTATAGGCTGCTCATGCGTGTTGGCTTTGGCTGGTGGTCTTACAGGCCTTACCTTAATTTTAGTAATAACCATGTGACAAATTGTTATCACCATTGTAAAAAAGATAAAGCCAGCACTTGGAAAGGCTGGGTAATTTGCCAAAGTGATAAAATAATGTGATGATCCTGGTACTAGAAGCCCATAAGCCTATGTTCTTAACTAAGTGACATGGCTACTTTGTGAGAAAGGGACAATACAGAGGTGGTGGGTAGGTGAATGCCTCTTGCATTGATCTACGATATGACTTGATTCCAATCCAGACATGAGAATGAGGACCTGGAGCAATTCAAGATGGGGAGAGTTTTACCCTCCCCCACCCATAACCTCTGCCTGGCTTTTCCCTCCTCTGGAAAGAGGAATGCAGCCAGCGGTTTGCAGTTGCAGCTCTTATCTAAGAGGTTTGTGGACTTTCTATCCTGAGAAGGATGGAGACAGGTGAACACCTGGGCATCTTATGTTCAAAAGACAAAGTCGTGTGTTTTTTTCTTAGTATAACACAAATACATATAAGCTCTGACAGGAAAGCACCAAAAGTCACCAGGTGCCCCCACCAGAGCCCTGGGCAACAGAATTCCCTTCCTTCGTCATTCTGGATATCTAGTAAACTTATCAGTGTGTCCATAAACCTCACGTAGATCTATCAGAAACCAAGAAGCCTCATGTCCCATATCACTGAATGCCAGGCTTGGGTGAGGACCACTCAGCAAAACTTGTCCTCCCAACCCAGAGATGGGATTCTCAGAGAATTCACCAGGGTTTCTACTGGGACTTTTCAGAAGAAGAGTACAGAGAATACTTGTATCCAGCACCACCTGATGAGGATGAAGGCCTTGTTGGAAGAAGTCAGGCCTTCTCCACTCGTCCCTGAGTTGGACACAAATTCAGGACACAGGCCTGACTTCAAGTGACTAACTCATGGCCTCACTGCGTGTGGCACAGACTAAAGGGCATTGAATAGACAGTGCATCCAGCTAGGTTGCCATAAGCCTGACTTAGAGGACAAGGCAGGCTGCAATTCTTGTCCCCAAGAAAAGCCCATTTTATGATTCCCCCCAACAATCTTAGTCCGAGGGGAATCATGTAAGCAGTAAGAACAGTGACTCCTTGCTTCTCACAGTCACCGTATGAGGTCCTTTCTGGTTTTATTTCTGGTTATTACTCCTTTATAAGCTTAGGTCAGAGGCTGAAGCATTGCTGTGTATTTGGCCACCTAGGGGTCCTCACTCAAGCTGGCACACAGTCCTGGGGTCATCAGACACCCATTCCCACAAAAGGTACAGACACAGAGGCAGCCAAATTTGTGTCTATTCAGAAATCACCTCCCGCCTCCATACACACACACACATACAGGTGGGCACAGATCGTAGGCTCCAGAGATCTCTCAAGGTCGTGCCCCAGCACTGCTCTCAGGCCATCTGGCTTCCTGGCTGGTTTCCAAAGAGGCTAGTTGCTAGCTCCCCAAACTCAATGATCACATAGCTCTGCTCTGCCTCCTCCAAGGGCTGATCAAGAGGCTTATGCTGAAGCAGGAGAGATTTTGTGTTAGAACGCTTTTGAGGAAGCTTTGTGAGACCCGACTTAAAAGGGCTTTATCCTCTCCAGAGGCTCAGGGGCATGTCCACTGGCTGTCCTTCAGGGGAATCTGGGAGCATCTTACCTGCTGGGGTCCAATCCCAGCGGGTCCAGGGGTCCCCAAAGGTGTGGATGGAGTCAGCGAAGAAGGAATGACGCGAAGACAGCCTTCAGTTGATCAGCAGCCTAGTCAGGACCTCTAGCCAGGATCTCCAGCCAAAGTTCTGGTCGGAATTCTGGTTAGGAACTGATGAGGATCTGATGAGGATCTCATGTTTATTGTCTTGTTACATCCGTATTTATACCAGCCGATTTTAATCCTGTCAATTTCTATTACAAAGGTTAGGGCGTTTCTTATCTCCATTCCAGGGAGTAAAGATTATGTAGCTTAACTACCCGCCTGGCACTTAATTAAGGGGTTGTATCCCCTCCCTAACCTCAGGGAAAGATCCCCACCTGGGGAAACAACCTTTCTCGGAGAGGTGACCTTGGTTAAAACACATGGTGCTAAAGGGAGCAAACATATTAAGAACAATATGCTATATACGCCAGGTCCATTGAAACATATGCTGTGCAGATGTTTCTTTCCTGCAGCGACTGTGTCAAGCAGCAAGGATGGACCGGCTTCCGGCACTTATCTGAAGGAAGGGGGTAGATTGAAAGGTCAGAGAAGGAGAAGAGATGTGTCCCTCCCTTCAGCCAGGGAGGCCAGTGACAAATAAATGCCGTGATGAAAGCCCCATCAGTGCTAGAACTGAACTTGTAAACAGCAGCCTCCAAGGGCTGACTCAGAGACCCTGAGTTCTGGGCCTGAACCCTTTGAACAGGAAGCCCCCAGAATGCAGTTCCAGCCCCTCCTCTTCCCGCCCTCTCCTTTTCACCTTGTCCTCCTCTTCCCCTTTGCTGGCAAAGCTACTTCCTGGGAGAATCCTAAAGCTGTTCCCTAGGTGAGCCAGGTTGGCAGACACCCCAGCCAAGAAGCAGAGCTGATCAAATAGAGGTGATGTTGTGTGAAGGAAGGCCCAGGGTGTGTGCAGGGCCAGTGTGGGGAGAGTAGAGTATACAGATGACCCTTCAACAACCACAGATTTGAACTGCGTGGGCCCACTTATATGTGGATTATTTTCAATATATACCTACATTACTGTAAATGCATTTTCTCTTCCTTATGATTTTCTTAATAACACTTTCCTTTCTCTAGCTTACTTTATTGTCAGAATACAGTATATAATACATATAACATACAAAATATGTGTTAATTGACTGTTTATCAATAAGTCTTCTGGCCAACAGTAGGCTCCTAGTAGGTAAGTTTTGGGGGAATCAAAGTTATATGTGGATTTCTGACTGCACAGAGGTCAGCATCCCTAACCCTGGTGTTCAAGGATCAATGGTGTTTAGCCAAGCAAAAGAGGGCTAGAGTTTCTGGAGATAAATATGTAAAATAACAGATCCATGGTGAGGCCAAAGTGCTGCGTCCATAGGGATCTGAGTCTGCAAGACCTTAGAGTAAGTCCATGTTAGAAGGAAAATGTTTGGAATTCAGCTCATGCCCACTCTTGATGAAACATTCTCCTCCCCTTCATCCCACCTGCCCGGGCTCCCTAGGTTTCTCTAGGAAAAAGGAGGAATCTGGCTTAAGAGATTGGGTCATAGACATATTTCCATTCCTATTCACCCACACTCCAATGCCTATAAGTCAGGTAAACTCCCATGTCCCAAAGCATAATCTCATACACACAGACACACACAGCACCTCACTCATTGATCTGCGGACCACGTCTACACATAGCGTCCATGTGATGGGTTTTTGTACCGTAGACCCCTTTGGCCCATCCGAGGAAGCCTGTGAGCCTTTTCATAAAACTGTTAGTAAATGCATAAAATAAAATACATAGAATTACAAAGGAAAATTATTATATTGAAGTTCAGCTTTCAAAGTATTTTAAACACAAAGCTGTCATTTGGTGATACATGGACTTATTAAAGCTTTAAATAATATCTTATGATTGATCTTATAGCTAATGTTGGAGTGACTATAAATAATATTTTGATATATATACAAGAACTGTAAAATAATACGAAAATATCTGTGATTTCTATTGGTAATAAAATCATAGACACTCTTAATACTACTATGATTTGTTGTTTACATTCATGTTGGAGGAAATGACGCATTTTAGATAGAAGTTAGTAAAAATAAAAATTTAATTTTTTCCCTATTTAAGTTCATGGAACCTCTCAATTCTCTCTATGGACACCTGGAAGAGCCATAGATCCCAGGCTAACCATTACCCAACTTATCCAGCATATGCACTTCTATAGCAATACACACATTCATTCATTCTACTCACAAACACTTACCCATCACTTCATACACATGCATTTCTAAACCCCGCCTCATAAATACCCAACCAAGACTTTCATATGCAGCTGGGTGGTGATGGGAGATGTTAAACAGTAAGGCCCTGGTTGGCAGCAGTTGCTAAGTTCCATGGTGTAAATACTACCACCGAGGCCAGTTTCAAGTGGCCAACAGAGTCACTGACGTGAAGGTGGGAAGAGATGAGCAGTAGCATACCACCCCACCACGCAGATGGAGTAGACGTAAATAAATAACCTCAAGTGTAGAAATGAGTAACATGCAAACTAATTCAGAAGGGGGGAGTTTTAATAATTACTTTTATTTTTATATGATTTATATAATTATAAGTATATACAATTTAATTTTTAATAACAGCCGATTTTAAGAACCAGCTTACAAAATTCCTAAATTTGTAAGGCCAGTATAAGCCAGCTCCAGCACACCAGTGCATATGCCTTCATTGTCATACATCTATCAAACCAACAGGTTAGTTCTACATGCATATCCAATCTCATTTATTCACACATGTCCCTAACCCCTCATAAGCATATACTTCACTAACGCCTTCATCGTACACATACTCACACTTGCACCTGTCCACCTTTACACGCAAGGTGTTCATGTAGAGCCTGGATATATATAACACACATTGTCACATTATCCATATTCACAAACTCCCAATTCATAGATGTCCTCAACAACCCAAACATAAAAATACAAGCTCAACTAAACCAGTTATACTCATTCATACACACAGCATTCCCATATACCCTATGTCCCTAGTTATTTAAAACACACATACACACCAACACAGACCCCATTTACATACATACCAAAAATTTTCCAACATGTCAAATACACTCAAGCACTGTTTTACACTGAAGGTATATTTGTTATACACATATTCAAACAGCTGTAATTTTCTTATACCCCCAATAATAAATACACAATTAACCTCCATTCGTGCATGTGCCCATTCACCACCTGCCACATATATTATTCCTATGAACTCATGCATACACATCCCCAAAGTCACCTACACACACCACTCCACATTCTTTATATTCTTACACCGGCCTGCCTGCTGCACACCCCACCTGGACACATGGGACAGACCTGACACCTCCTTGGTGAAGGCTGCCGTTGGCCCTGAGAGCACTTCTGAGCCGAGGCAGAGGCCAGGGCTGGCTGGCGACCTCAGGCTGCTACGTCAGGAAACAGCCAGACAGACACTTGACCAGAGAGCCCATTGCTTCGCAGAGCACACTCCATCAGTGTCTCCTCCTTTGTGTTTTGATTTCTGATTCTCTGAACTTCAGATCCATTAAATCTCTGTCAGAAGAAGCAAAGAGACACGCTGGGCTGTGCTAGAGCGGTGGAGAGGACCCGATGCCACTGAAAGCAAAATCTAACAAAATGTCCACATCAGTGGAAGAAAGCGCCTCATTGTTGCCCACAGTGGAGATTTGGGAGGGCACATTAGCCCCCCACCCCCCGAGTGTTTGCTTCTCTTCCAGAGAACTGGATCCTGGGTCCTGAGAAGACACTAGAAGGTGGAATGGAAGGAGTGGATGTCGGAATTCACAGCAGAGGAGACCCTCAGGGACCTTGTAGGCAGAGGGTGGGGACACAGACGAGCTGGTGCATTGTGGTCCTGGCCACATGGGTCCCCTACTGGACCAGGCCCTCATGGCACCGGGAGGCACTCACAGCTCATGTGTGAAAACCCTCAACAGGTTGGTGCCTTCAAGATTGTCTCTCCCCCTGCCCACTGCCCCGTGCTGCGGGGCTGCCCCTCCTGGCCTGCCTAGAGGGCCTGCATCTGCCTGGCTAATGCCATGGTGCATCTGCCTGACCCTCAGCAGGACTTGCTGGGGTTGCACGGAGCCTAGCAAATGCCCATTTGCTCAGCACATAATGGGGATTAGGATTCATTAATGCACTACAAATTAAAGTATTACTCACGGCTGTGGAGTTTAAATGGGAGCCAGGGAAGGGACCAGGCGAGGGGCCGCCCCTCCTGTCGCCCACCTCACTGCATTGTTCTGCACCGGCAATCCCGCCTCTTTAATATGCGGCCACAGCCACTGATGTAACCCTGGACAACACACAGGGCCTCCCAGTTAAGTATTAATCTGCCAAAAGAATGACCTTCCTCCACTAAAGAAGGGGTGGTTTCAAAACCTCGCCAGCCAGTGCCCAGAGGAAGGCTCATTTGCTCACTCATTTAGCATATTAAAAGAGTATTGTTGCTACAAACAAGAAATCTAAATGAGGCCTGGGCAGGAGCCTGCTCACACTTCTGATGAAAGGTGCCTGGAATGATGAACAGAGGCGGGACCCTCATCGTTCACCTGGCTGCCCAGAACTGGGACCCAGTGCTGTCAGGAAGGAGTGGTGCATGCCCAGCCACGGGGTGCTGCCACCCTCACCCTGACCGGTGGGGGCTGCGGGAGGTGTGTGTGAGGCGACTTCAGAGCAAGGAAGCCAGCAAAGCCCCTCAGGGGATTCCCTGGAGGCCCCAACTTCCCTTTGCACCTCTTTGGGCCCCTTTGACTTGTTTACTTACAGCTGCTCCTGCCCCTGCAGGTCAGCTCTGTGGACAGCTCCCCGGGGGACCTCCTGCGAGTCCCAGGAAGGAGAGGACGCCATGGTGGAGATGTCCGGGGGAGCTGGGCTGAGAAACTGGGTGTCTCCTCTTCAGGCCTGTGGCCATCTGTCGGGAGAAAATGGAGCCTTGGTGAAGCCATGAGCAGAGGGAGAGAGAAATATATAATTAAGAAAAGAGACAAAATGTAGAAACATAAACTCAAATTCAACAGTGTCCAGAGGAATGGGGCTCTGCGTCTTCCTGGCACCACGTTAGGTTCCATGGGGGCTGACCAAGCTGTAAGCCAGGGATTGACCAGCGATGGAAGGCGGTGGGAATGACTCACAGGAAGCTGATAGGCATAGAATGAAGTTTTAAGAATTCAGAATATTTAGGATATAAATAGTTATTGATAACAGGAAATACTGGCAAAATTACAGATTAATTGAATACATATTGGATGGAATTATTGTAATTACAGCCTTGAAGGGGGTGTGGCATCATCCTAAGAGCTACTAGTACTGACAGGCCCACGATCCATCATTTCTGGCCCATGTTCTCTGTGAGGACGGGGACTTTGCTCATCTCTCTGTCCCCATCACCAGGTATAGTTCCCGACTCACTAGATGCTGTGGCAGAGACAACACTGTTTATTCCCCACACAATGGCTTCCTCCTCCATTTCTCAGTCTCCCTTAGAGCTAAACTGAGAGCATATGACTAGTTGTGGCAAATAGGAACTTGAGTAGAAGTGATGTGCCACTTCTGGTTCTAGACATGGAAGAGACAATCTACCTCACCAGCCCTCCCCTCCCTGCCACAGTGTGGTGAGAGGGGGCGGGAACGATGAGGGAGCCTGGATCCCTGAGTTACTGAGTGGATTACAGCCGACCAGCCTACAGCAAGCTCTTCAGACTTTTGTTGCAGTGTATCACTGAGCTACAGGGCTTACCTATGGAGGCATAGGCGTTTTTTATCCTGATTAATCTGTGATACTTAATAATGTATTTGTTGAATTAATAACTGAGTATTATTTAATCCTCACAATAACTCTAAGGTAGATACAGTTATTTCTGTTTGAGGGATAAGAAAAGGGACTCAGAGTTAAGAAGTGATAGAGCTAGAAGCTGAATTTATGTCTACCAGGTCCATGCTCCTCTTCCTATAGCTGACTGCCCTTCAAGAACAGAGTCTAGTGCATGTTTTATGTGAGATTTAGGGAAAGCTGCCTCAGTGCAATAGGGTTAGGGACATTCTGAATGAGCGTCCCTGAGGCCAGGACAGTGCTGTCATTTGGGATGCAGTAAGGCCGTCTGAAGTTGGCATTTCAATGAAGAGCTTTGTTTTTGGCCAGGTGTTTTCTCTCCTTGGGGTAGCGGGCCGGCGGGGTGGGGGTGGGGTTGGGGGGGGGTGTGAGGAATTTTTATCCCAACATTCCCCAGCTTAAGAAGGAGGGATCTTCTTCCCATAAGCAGGTGATCAATACCAGTCTCCTCAGAGAGACTGGTTCGCGCTGGCTTTTGTATCTCATCCAAATAGATTTGTCAACCACCAAACAGGTTCCGAAGCTCTGGAGCCTGGCCTGCCTGAACTTGGGAAGCATGAGAATAGCTGAAGGTAAATACTAACCAGTGACTCACACTGGGAATCCTCCCCTTTACGCTGCCACTGCCACAAAGAAGGCGTGTGGTCCTGTGAGGAGGGGAAAACCTCCAGCCCAAGCCAGAGGAAAGTGCTCAGCATATGGGGGGAAGGAGGCGTCTGCAGAACTAGAAATAAGTTTAACCTCTGGGAAAAAAACTAATCAGACTCAACCATAATGGACAAGATTAGTTACCTGTGGAGAAATCCACGGGGACAGGCTGGCTGTCCCCACTCACTATCCCTCTCCCTGGCTCCCTGCAGGTCTGAATATTCAGTTCAGCTAGCAGAATACGCATTTACTGAGTAAAAACTATGTGCCAAGCATGCTGCCAGATGCTGGGGACACAGATGTGAGTAAGAAGGGCCCGTCTGGCTCACCCAGGCTGTGTCAGTTAAAACACCTTGTTGTCATGGGAAACAGCTCTCTGCCCAGGGCTGCCACAGAACCATGTGGTGGCTTGGTGCAATGCAGTGTTGCTCAGTGGCTCCCCAGTGGCCAAATTCCTCTGCACTAAAGGCCTTTCTCTTCTCCACTCTGCATATTTCTCTTTGGGACCTGTGTTTCCCAGGGAACTGTACTCTCTGAAACCCAAGTCCATACGCCCTAGATATTAGAGCTGAACAAATCCAGAGGGACAATTGTCACCCAAATGCCCCGTGGTAAAGATGAAGAAAGTGGGAGGAAGAAAGGGGGAAATGAACTGACCGAGGCCACTCTCTGAGCTTTCCTGGGGAAACCCGCCTGACTCATGTGTGTTTGTTAACATTGAAGCCAGAAAATTCATTAAAGCGATTTAGTAAACTAATCACTAGATGGACTGGTAAGTGGGGGTGGGGAGAAAAGGTAATTGTCTGGGTATATGCTACTCCCATCCTCCCTTGTGTCCACCCTTCATTCCACTCCGTTCCCTTAATTCCAGGTCCTCCCTAACTCTCACTTCTTAAGCAATTTGAATGCAAAGACCATAGGGAAGCTAAAGCCTTGGCGCTCCCTTGGCTGAGAAATTAGTCAATCTAATTACACTCCCATACTGTATTCATCTCAATGGAAAGGCTGCCAATGGTCTGTCAATGACAGACAAGGTGAGTGTGAAGTAGCTGCAAATGGTTGAAGTCTTAATTGTGTGAGCTGCCTTGAGTGACATGACATTCTTTCTGGGAGCTGTAAGGCTGGGTCATCTCCACCTTGACACCCTTGGCTGAGTCCCTTGCTATTATGCATTCCCATGGCTAGGGTGACAGCTCATTCACTGCTCTTCCCTGGGGTTCCAGCCCAGCTCAGTGTTCCCTTCTCCTGATGCCTTCCCTGACCTCTCTCCCAGAGCTCATGCTCCCAAGTGTGTGTGCACACCTCTCCCACAATGCTCACCTGTGGCCTTGCCACTCTACTCCTCTGCTTTTCTTCCCTACCAGCTGAGAACTTCTTGTGGAAAAGCCCCATGACATTCTTATTTGTCTGCCCCTGGGACTAACACAGGGCCAATGCACAACAGTTGCTTGATGAGTGTGTTGAGCCATGGCCAGTTTGGGTCAGTTGCTTGGAGCATCATCTCGTACACCAAAATGTGGCAGGTTTGATTCTCCGTCGGGGCACAGACCCAGGTTGCAGGTTCAATTCCCAGAAAGCACATGTGAAGGAGGCAGCCAATCAATGTTTCTCTCTTCTCTCTCTCTCTCTCTCTCTCTCTCTCTCTCTCTCATCAATAAAAAATAAATACAAATAAAAATTAACAAAATAAATAAATGTGCTGAAATAAACATAATATTGAAGTCATTTTCCAATTTTGAGAGTCTTACCCTTGTTCTGATATTTCACCTGGCTAGGCCTCATAAGGCTAGGCTAGGTGCTCCTGGGTAGCCAGGCCTGTCCAGGCATTGTGCCTAGGACTTCACAGGCAATATCACAGTCCTGTAGGGCAGGCTTTATGATCTCATCTTCATTTCAAGAAACTAGGCCCAGAGGAGTTAAGTAACCAATCCCAGTTTTCACAGCTGGTCTGTCTGACTCTATAGCCCATGCTCCCCGTAGACAACACCCTAACTTTGCTGACCCAGCACGTCCTGCTTATAAGCACCCACAGTTTGAGATTGTCATCCATATTTGTGGCATCTGTGAAAATACTCCCTCATTTTCTGGGATGCTATAAAGTCACATAAAACCTAGACTGGACCTAAAAACTTCATTTCCCAGTGACATCTGCCTCTGCATATGGTCCCTGCCCTGTTCTAACAGCCCCTGTCTCACCTGAGCCAGAGCAGCACTGCTCCAGCTGCCCTCCCTGCTCTGCAGGATTCCTGCTTGAGCCCCTTTTTAGATTCTGGGCCTCAGTTGCTTTGAACTCTAGTGGCTTTTACATAATAATGACCAACAAAGACAAGAGCAGTCTGCAGTAAATGCCCAGGACAAAAATCCCTGCCACAATCCCCAAAGAACAAATAGAAAGTCTACGTGTGTGGTTCTAGAGGATCCCAAGCTTGGGTCTACTATTCATATAGTCCCATATAACTTCCTGGAACTTTGATCTAGCTACTTCCCCCTGACCACTTTATTAATTTATTTACATTTCCACTCTTTTAAAAAATATATATAGAATTAAGACTCATGTGAAATTTGGAGTCATCCGGACACTATCTCTGCTCACACTTTTTCCAGGTGCCAAGTGGTCTGATCTCTCCCCAACAGCATCTCAAAAGTCAATGCATACATGCACACACATTGTCTGAGAGTAGAAGTAGATCGAACAGGAACAGGGTTAGGGAAGGGAGGAGGAGAGAGGCTCAGCAGGAGAGAGAAGAGGAAGGAGATGCTGGGTGAAGCTACAGGTTGAAGAAATCCCCAAGTAGAGGTTAGAACAGTGGTCACAGTTGTGAGAATGAGAGAAAGGACCCTTGGAGGAATAAAGAAAGAATAGGAGGCTGCAACTGCAGGGATTGCAAGGGCATGAGGTTTGCCTGGTGAGTTTTCGGTTTCCTGGGTTGAGAATTCCATTCTGCTCACAAGAAAGAAGGTGCCCTTGAGAACACCTCGAATTCAGGGTTGGGGTACAAGGGAAATACTGGTCAAAGAGAGACAGAGATGATCGCAGTCCATTTAGAAAGGAATGCCAAAACCCGCTAAATATAGAGTGTAAATATTCAAGGAAAGATGAGAAACTCAGGAAGGACCTGGAGAATAAAAATAACTCTATTGCAAATATCTACATTTTGCTAACAGCCAAGACTGTTCCAGATGCCAAAAAAGAAGCAGTCTGCACAGGTGATGGATTTTTCCCCCGGATATAGGAATCTGTGTCACGATTAACCTCTTGATGAGAGATTTCTTTCAATTAAGTTTTAGTTGACAGATGGTAAAACCAGGACAACTGGCAAGGTTTGACTGACAACTGGAGAAAATGAAACTGCTAATTCTTTCTCTTCTTGCCTCCCGTTTTATCTTCCCACCTCCTTCTTGTCAAATACCCTTAGCCTCTGAATACACATTTCCCTGTCCCTTCTCTAGAAGGGACCGCCTCACTTGCCCTGACCTCTTCTCTCTCCTGCCCCAACTTCCATTTGGGTTGATTGAGCACCTCTCCTCTGGACTGTCATAGCACACTGTGCTTCTTTTTTCTTTTTTTTAATTAAATTTATTGGGGTGACATTGGTTAATAAAATCACACAGGTTTTAAGTGTGCAATTCTATGATACATCATCTGTATGTTGTATTGTGTGTTCCTCCCCAAAGTCAAGTCTTGTTCCATCACCATTTATCCCTCCTTTACTGTCTTCTACCTCCCCCTACTCCCTTTTCTATACTGTTGTCTGTGTCCATGAGTTTTTTTTCTTTGCTTAATCCCTCACCGTTTTTACCCAACTCCCCAACCCCTCTCCTCTCTGACAGCTGTCATTCTATTCTCTGCAGCTATGGGTCTGTTTCTATTTTGTTTGTTAGTTTATTTTGTTCATTATATTCCACATAGTGAAACCATATGGTACTTGTCTTTCTCTGACTGGCTTATTTCCCTTAGCATAATGTTCTCCACATCCGTCCATGCTGCCACAAGTGTAAGATTTCCTTCTTTTTAAAGCCTGAGTAGCATTCCATTGTGTAAATGTACCACGGCCTGTTTATCCCTCATCTACTGATGGTCACTTTGGCAGTTTCCAGGTCTTGGCTATTGTAAATAATGCTGCAATGAACATAGAGGTGTGTATATTCTTTCAAATGAGTGTTTGGGTCTCTTTGGATATATTCCCAGAAGTGGAATGGCTAGGTCATAAGGAGGTTCCATTTTTAATTTTTTGAGGAAACTCCATACTGTTTTTCATAGTAGCTGCACCCCTCTGCATTCCCACCAATAGCACAAAGGTCTCTTTCTCCTTTCTCTACATCCTTGCCAACACATAGTCTGCTGACTTATTGATGATAGCCATTCTGATGTGTGCAGTGATATCTCATGGTGGTTTTAATTTACATTTCTCTCACCATGTGTGACACTGAACATCTTTTCATGTGTTTATTGGCCACCTGTATGTCCTTTTTGGATAAGTGTCTATTCATGTCCTCTGTCCATTTTAAAATTGGATTGTTTGTCTTCCTCATGTTGAGTTTTACAAGTTCTTTATAAATTTTGGATATTAACCCCTTAGTGAGTACTCCAACAGCATGAAAAATGACATAGAAGCCATAAAAAGAACCAGTCAGAAATAAAGAATACAATATCTGAAATGAAGACTACAGTAGAAGGAATAAACAATAAGCTGGATGAAGCAGAGGATTGAAGCAGCAATTTGGAAACAACATAGCAGAAAACACCCAATCAGAGCAGCAAAAAAAAAAAAAAGAATTTTTTAAAAAATGAGGAGAGTTTAAGGGATTTGGGGGACAACATGAAGAATAACAAGATCTGCATCACAGGGGTACTAGAAAGAAAAAAGAGAGATCAAGGGTTCAAGAACCTATCTGAACAATAGTGACTGAAACTGTCCCTAGCCTGGTGAAGAAAGAGACACACAAGTCCTGGAAATGCAAAGTCTCAAACAAGATGAACCCAAAGAGGCCCACACCAAGACACTTCATAATTAAAATTACAAAGACTAAAGACAAAGAGAGAATCTTAAAAGCATCAAAAGAAAGACAGTTACCTACAGGGATCTCTCATAAGACTATCAATTGATTTCTCAACAGAAACATTTCAGTCCAGAAGGGAATAGCATGAAATATTCAAAGTGATGAAAAATCAAGGACCAATAACCAAGACTGCTTATCCAGCAAGGGTATCATTTAAAATTGAAGGAGAAAAAAAGAGCTTCCCAGACAGGAAAAAGCTAACAAAGTTTGTTACCACCATACCAGCATTACAAAAAAATGTTAAAGGTTTCCGAGGAGGAGGAGGAGGAGGAGGAGGAGGAGGAGGAGGAGGAGGAGGAGGAGGGGAAGGAGGAGGAGGAGGAGAAGGAGGAGGAGGAGGAGGAGGAGGAGAACACAAAAAAAAAAAGAAGGAGGAGAAGCACAACAACAAGAACCAGAGGAACACAGTTAAAAGAATAAAGTGGCAATAAATACATGCCTATCAATAATCACTTTAAACATAAATGGATTAAATGCTCAAATCAAAAGATATGGAGTAGCTGAATGGATAAGAAAACAAGACTCATATACAAGAGACCCACCTCAGAACAAAAGACACAGACAGATTAAAAGTAGGATGGAAAAAATATTTTATGCAAATGGAAATGAAAAAATACCCTGGGGTAGCAATACTTATTCCTGACAAAATAGACTTTAAAGCAAAGGCTATAGTAAGAGACAAAGAAAGACACTACATAATGATAAAGGGAGAAATCCAACAAGAGGATTTAACCCTTGTGTCATATTTGCCACATTATGCATATTTCAAAAAGAGCACTTAGCACATTGCGTTATGACCTCTGTGTCTTCTCTACCAGATGGCAAGTTCCTTAAGGGAAGGACTCTGCTTTACTGCTATACTTTGCCTTCGTTCCCAGCACCGTGCCTGGTATACCACACAGGCCAAACAAATATTTGAGTGAATGGATGAATGAATGAATGTCTCTGAATGAACTGTGAATCTAGTCCGACAGTATGCCACTTTTCGTGTCCTAATATAGAGGTGTAGGGTCAGCACAGGCATGTTTTAAGAAATTAAGTGACTCAGAATAACACTAAACCAGTCACCAACCCTCCCCCCACATCAGTCACCAAAAAATTATTTTGCAGTCACCACTATAGTATAAACATGTCCTGTTACGTCTATACAAGTGTTCAAAGCCATTGCCTGACTCACTGAGTAGAATTGTTTGCTATTAAGACAGCTCTTTCTGCAGGCATAGGGTTCTCACACATTCCAGTAATCACATGGTCCTTTGGCTACAGCCTGACTTCACACTGCTCCTCACACCTGGACCTGTTAGTCACGGGGAGCCATGCCACTCTCTGCTCAACACTACATCTGCAGGTGTCACATTAATATTGAAAGAGACACCCATAAAGGCCCCCGAGGGAAGGAACCACCCATCTCACCAGCCAGAATGGGAAAGGAGAAGCAGCTCTGCGATGGAGCAGGCAGGACTTTCCCAACATCCAGGGACGATGTCCCTTGGGACTAGAAAGGCAGCAGCACTCTTGCTTGAATTCATTAAGTTAATGAAAGGATTGACACATATAGAACCTTGCAAATGATCTTTCTAGTTTCTGGTGAAGAACAAAAGGAAATTATAGGGCCACTGTGTAAATTTTCTACTAAGACTCTTCTCAGAACCAGACAGTAGTTCTTTCAGGGAAGAAGGTAAGATACTGGGAAGAGCTATATGCTTGGTTTATGGAGCTGAGGGTTGGAAATGCCTTTTGCTTGGGTGGCAGCTGCAGAGAGGTGGGCGGCATGTGATCCAGGGAGAAGAAGACATGAAACTAGAGGTTTAGTCAGGCGATACCTTAAGACAGAAGGAGAGAAGAGTTTTTAAGGTTTCCAGCCAGGCCCCCTAAACAGGAGAGCAAGAGAGCACTAAGGGCAGAATAAATAAGGAAGAAAAAGCCATGGGCTTTTAAATCCTGATCATGACGGCAGGCCACAGGGCAAGCTCACGCATGAATGCCTCATGGGGTACTGCCAGTCTTTCTGATCGCAAGCATGAGGAAGCCCAACATCTAGGAACAGCCTACAGATGACTTTACTTCCAGCTACTAACAGGGAGCCGGGAAGTTGGACTAGTGGCGTGCGCCACGCACAAGCTGCACAGGTTCACACAAGCAGCTGTCAAGATGGTATATTCTAGACACCATGGCACGGCTGCTAGAGAACCTCTGACAGTGGGGGCTGGTGGTCTGCATTCAACTAGCTCCCCAGGAAATTCCAAACACACTACATTTGAAATCCAATGGTTTAGTATTTAAAAGGACAATTTTGGTGTTCCAATAGAAGCTGATACCCACTGACTGTGTGACTCTGGGAAGTTGCTTACACCCCCAATCCTCAGTTCCCCAAATATAAAGGAGGAATGATAATAATATCAATGTTCAGGGCTATAGAACAGATTAAGTGAAATACTGAATGTGAAGTACTTAGCAGAGTGCCTGACACATGGTAATAAAGGGTAGCTATGATTATGTAACAATTATTATAGTCTTTTTCAGCCAACAACATGAATGCACATGAGATAATTGCAGACAGCTCGTAACCAGGTGACCTGCTATGCCCAGAGCCATCATGAAGGGAACTATTTCCCTTGAAATATATCTCATTTGTTTTCAGGAAGAAGATGCACTGCATCGCTTTCTGTTTCTCCAGTTGGGGTGGCCCAACTGTTACTACAACGTTCATGCAGTTTTTCTAAGGAAATAATCTTCGCCAGGGGCTGTGAGTGCCCACTTCAGAACCTCGCTGGCTGGGATGGAATGTCCGAGCCCTGTGTACTCGCTGTGGAGATAGTAACAGTACCCACCTCACAGTGCTTTCGTGAGGATTAAATTACATAGACCATGAAAAGTGCTTAGCGCAGTACCTGGCACATAATAAATGTTTATGAAAAAGTAAGTGTTTTTAAAGGTGAAGGTACAGAAAAGCAGCCATTCCCAGGGGACATGCACTCATACAATCACTCAGCAAATGAGTTTTGAACTCGAACAGTGTGCCCAGGGTTGGCCTTGATTGTAGGAGCGATGCAAAGAAAGGCTATGCCTTTCCTTCGAGGATGTTAGTTATGCTTACAATGGGAAACGTCGTGAGGTAATTCATTGTAGGGCAAACATTAAATGAGCAATGTATTGAAAAATACAGTGGTTTAGGGGGAGCTGCGACAAGGAAGGTTACAAAAAACATGGGATAGACTGATCCGAAGAAGAGGGTGCGGTCTTGAAAGGGAAGAGCTGAACCAGAGCCAAAGTGAAGAGGACGCATACAAACTGCGTCTACATGTAAAGGGCATGTACCTAGATGGAGACTCACACAGTTAGCTTCAGAAGGGCCTGCATTCTGACCCAGAGGCTGGCTACATGCCACGGGACAAGGGATGCAGCTATCAAAACGCTGGAAGGCTGCAGGTGCACGCAGTGCAGCAAGAAGGCAGCTCTCAGATGGCAAGTTCGGATGTGAAAGAACAGCCCAGACAGGCGTTCACGGACTGCACACATATACCCTTTCCTTTTCATGTTAGCCCCATGCTCTCCTGTGCTTGTTTTTATAGAAAGGGGAAGGAGAAAGGGAATTGAGTGTGCAGAGCCTGTTCACACCACACCTGCCACGGAGACCCTGCATCTGCCGCCCCCACCTCCCCAGTCCCTTTCAACATAAAGGCATGACCTTGAACTTGATCATCACTATACACTAAATATGCTCACTCATAAAGTATCAGGAGCACAGGAAAAACAGAGGACTGAAAGAGAAAGAGAAAGGGAAGGGAAAAGAAGAAAAAAAGGGTGATGAGAAACCCAAAGTGAAGTAAGAAGAGAACAATGGACAAACTTGCCATGTGTTGTGCTTTGCAGCAGTTACAAATGGAGGTGGATCTGGTTAACGTGGTTTGTCCTCTCACCCTCCAGGTTTCTGGGCTTTTCTCCCCACCTTTTAAACGCTGCCTGAGGTCATCTGGAAAGACACTCACAAATCCATTTTTCTTAAAAATCCATGAAGTGAGTCATCTATTCATTCCTACATATTTACTAAGTGCCTCCTATATTCTAGGCACAGCACAGGTGCAGAGAACGTAAAAGTGAACACAGATAGAGCTTTTAGCCTTGTTTTAAAATGACCCAGCGAGTGCTTTTGAATTGAATGCTGTAGCTTAAATGTGCTAAGCATTGCAGAAAGTACAAAGTAATATTAAGACATATTCTATATTCTCAGAAAGCCTACGGTGTACTTGAGGATATAATAATAATGTACCTGAATTAATCATCTCCTCGGAATAGCTCCAGTCCTCGGTGACCTTTCATTCCTCGGTGCTCTTATGTCTGTCTGTCCACTTGCGGTAGACTCAGCATACGCTACCGTGTATTGTTGCTTACCTGCTCATGCATATATTTATTTCATCCTACAAAAGGCCTATATCCATTAGTTTATGCTGTTTAACAACCGACTGCACAAATCTTTAGCTTAAAATATCAACCATATCAACCATTTATTTCGTTCACGAGTCTGTGGGTGCAATTTTGATTGGGCTCAGCTGACCGATTCTTCTGGCCTCTGCTGAGTTTATTCGAATTGCTACTGTCATATGCTAATAGGTAGCTCTGCTTCTGGGGGGTAAATGGATGCTGACGAGGGCATGAGAGGTGACTGGAAAACATGGTCTCTAACCTTCTGCTGCTTGGTCTGAATTTCTTCACATGGCAGCTTGGCAGAGTTTCTATAGAACTAGTAGAAATGTGCAAATGTTCTGAGGCTCAGGCTCAGAACAGCCACAGTACCCTCCTGCTGCAATCTGCAAGTCACAGGACCAGCCCCAAATCAAGGGATAGGAAACACTGCCTTTTGATGGGAATAGCTGCAAGGACACATTTCAAGGACGTGGGCAGAGGAAAGGGTGCACTTGAGCCACCCTCGTATCCATCTACCACTTGGTCTGTTAAGCTTCTCAAGAGAGGCTATTTACACATTTTACGTTCTTAGAGCTGGGGACTGGCTTGTCCTCGCTGATGGTATAGGAGCAAAAAGCCAGGCTAGAGAGTTGGGGAAGGCCCCTCGAAAGAACATTTAAGATTGAGATTTGAAGGATAAATAGAGGTCAGCAGAGTGGAGAGCATTTTGGTCAGAGAAAACTCTATGTGCAAACTCTGGAAGTTGGGAGGATCGGGGTATTTAAGGAAGAGAAACAATAAGTACGACGGGAGAATGGAGAGACGGAGGAGAGGAGGCTGCAGGGCTAGGCGGGCATTGTAAATGAGAGCCTTGTAAACCTTGATAAGGAATTTGGGCATTATCCTCAGGGCGACGAGGAGTCATTAAAGACTTTTAAGCAGGGAGAAAAATGATGAGGCTTGTGTTTCTAAAAGATCACTTTGACTGTTGTGTGGAGAATGGATTAAGGGAGTGGAATATGGAAGTGGGAATAATAACATCCTAGTTTAAATCTGCAAATACCTCTGGCAAGATTAAAGGGTTGTCAGCTACTCACACTGTAAGGGCACGCTGCAGGACGGAGGTGCTGCCGGAGCCAGATCGTTCAGCCAGAGAGGAAGGGGCTTTGCAGGGAGTACACTCAGCGCTGGGCAGCGGCAACCCGTAACTCCGCACAGATCCGAGGCAGGAAGAACAATAGGAAGGTCACTGATGAGCTCTTTCTGGGAGGCAGGTGTGGGCAGCTGCCTTTCTATTAGCACCACTAATCATTTGCCTTTA
Organism: Myotis yumanensis; assembly: GCF_028538775.1. Classification (NCBI taxonomy): domain Eukaryota; kingdom Metazoa; phylum Chordata; class Mammalia; order Chiroptera; family Vespertilionidae; genus Myotis; species Myotis yumanensis. Next base: position 79,268,885 of record NW_027223761.1, read on the forward strand.
AGTGAGACATTTTGTTTTGATTAAAGTAATAACCATGAGTAAGTATACAGAATTAATTTCCAGGACTTTCAAATCGAACAGGGTTTTATTTCCTGTCAGAAAGGAGGTTAACCCAACTCTGACCTCTGCTGACATCTAACGGTTGCTGTCATTTACTGAGCTCCTACTATGTGCCAGGCAGTTTAAAGTTTATCCTGCATGGTGCTTACCACAACCTCCTTAGATAAATGGAGCCCATCATCCCACCTTCCAGATGAGAAGGTCTGCCACTTATCTGAGGTGACACACGGATAAGAGTGAGCAGGAACAGGGGGTCGCCGCTTTGATCCTGACATCCACAGCAGCTAGCCATCGCCACTACGCCTGGCAACGTGCCAGGCCCGGGGGTAAGTCCTTGGTTGGCCTTATATTGTTTCACCTTCCCAACAACCCTTAGGATAAGTGCTATTGCCGCCTCCACTCTACAGATGAGGAGAATGAAGTCATAAAGGTCACATAGCTTGTCCGAGCCCACACAGGCAGGTCTGACGTCAAAAACCTCATTTTTAACCATAAACACGCTGGCTCCATGTTCCCACTTACACCAGACTGTCATGAAAATGTTGAGTTTTTCTTAAATAAACTCTCCCTGATTTCCCCTGATCCCCACACAAACCAAGCCTACATTTCCTTCCTCGTCCACCCATCACTGGAAGCCCCTGATGGCAGGGGCCGTGCCCTGGACCACTCTCCCCGCTCCTAGCACCCAGCAGAGCTGATCCAAGCCCGCCGTCCTGTCCTGCCAACCCATGCTCTCATGTGTGGGGCCTCCTTCCTCTCGCATGTGAAACAGTCGGAAGCTGAGTTTTCTGAGTGACTCCGACTAACAAGGCGGCCGGGCAGGCAGCCTGCCCCTTCAGCTGCATCTGCACAGGATGGATCGATGCCACTGCCTGAGCAATGGCCAGGCCGCCCGCACCTGCCTCCCCAGCACGGAGGTGCCCCGGGGAGCTGGGGCTGCACTTGGATGCTGTTGTTCCGCCGCCTCGTCAGTCACCAGCGTGAGAGGCCGGCTCGGCTCCTCGGGCAACAGCATTGGGAGGAATAATGAGCTGCTCCGGGCCGGGCACGAGCTCTCTGATCAGGAGACATATGGGGCTGTCACAGTGACAGATGGGCCCAGAGGCCCTTCCCCACGACACTGCCCCAGTGACCTAGACTGTCACCCCGGGTCTGTCTGTCCCTTGATGCTGACTTGGGGTGGCAGGGTGGTGGGAAGAAGGAGCGCCATGCAACCAGTAGAGCAGCTAAAAGCCATGTGTTCCTGGAGGAGGCTGTTCCAGTACAAGCTGCACACTCACATCACAAAGCCCAAGACCCACTTCTCTGTGTCATAAAAGGTTAGACTTTCACTTCTAAAAATGCAGTATCTGTAAAATGCAAACCGTGCACATACCCGTTCGTGTACGGAATGTGTGTTGGGGAGAATCTTGGGCTTGAAGTCAGAAGACTTGGGTTAAGACAAACTCTTCCTTTATTTGCTGTGTAACTTCGGTTAAGTTACTTGACATCTCTGAGCCTCCGTTTGCTCATTTTCAGAATGAACCTAATACATGCATCTCTCATCAGATCCTGTGAGCGTTACACGAGACAGCATGTATGTGAAGCCCTTACCACAATCCCTGGCACAGAACAGGAGTTCTGCAGACATTTCCTGACCCGCTGGGAGTTTTGAATGAGGAGTTGCCCGTGCACAGGCTGATTTTAAACTGGAAGACATGGGTTCGCTCTTCGTGTTTGGTGTTAGTCTAGTCCTGGACTAGCATCAGAGCTGGTATTGGCAGGAGCAGGAGTGGAGTGCTTGGGGCCAGAGAGGCAGGTTTGCTCTGCCTGTGCAAGGGGGCTGTTGCCTCCGAAAGTGGGCCTGTGACCGTGAACGACCACAAGTCCAGGGTAAAATTGGCTGGAGCAGAGCACAGCTGGGGCGAGCAGAGGCAGAGGCAATGGAGGACGGTGAGAGAAGAGGTGCAGGAAAAGAAGAGAGGGAAGAGGACACAGGCGGTGTGGCAGGCAGGAAGGAAGAAGGCCATCTTGTCCTTCCCTTCTCACAACCCTTCCCAGAACCCTACTACCTGCATTAGGAAACCAAGGTCCTGAGCCCAGGCCCACCCCATGCAACAGGATGAGGTCAGCTCTCGCCCTGACTCCACATAGATGTGTTCCAGCCCCACTGACCAGCTACGAACATGCCAGTGTCGCTTCTCCATGTCTTGCCTTGGGCTTCCTTCTGAGTTGGAGGCCTTTCAGCTCTTCCTTGTCTTAGAAAACATCCAGGCATCCTTGCAGTACCACCCGCTCCGGGATCCTGAGGCAGAAGTGGTCCTCCCTGGCCTGGACTCCAGGCCATTGCACAGTCCTCCTTCCATGGCACTATTCCGGGACTGCTTGCTTCCTTCCCTGCCTCCGCCCACACGGAGCTCCTGGGAGGCGGCATCTGTCTCTTGTTCATCCTTGTAACCTGGCCCTTGAGCGGTGGGCCTGGAACGCGTGGTGTTTAAGAGCAGTTTATGGAACGGTAGGAACAGAGAAGGGAAGGAGAAGAGAGAGAAGGGAAGCATGAAGATAGGAGAGAAAAGGAGACCAAAGGTGGGCAGAAGGAAGAGAAAAGGGGTGAGGGGAGAAGAGAATGCCATTAGGGAACAGAAGGGAGAAAGGAAAGGAAGAGAGAAAATAAAAAAATCCGCAGAGCTAAAGTGGAGAGTCAGAGGGAAGAGAGTGAAGATGGAGAAAGCAGGGTGGTGTTCGGGAGGGGACAGAGGAAACGGGTCTAGAGAATTGCTGGGAATTTCTCAGCACCCATTGCTGGCCCCTGGGCCCTCTGCTTCCCACCCCTGCATCCTCACAGGCTCAAGGGCTGGGTCCACATGGGCCTACCCGTGTCTGGAACATCTGTCAGTTGAGGTGACTGCTAGGCCACTGCACAAAGGAAGTGTGACTCTTACAGCTCAAACAGTAAGAGGCACAGTGCAGGCTGGTTTGTGAGACTAGTGGACACTTACAGCGTAAAGGAGGGCCCCACACCTTCTTCCCTGTCATCACCTCCTCGGTTGGGATACGTGTGGGGAGGCCCCATGGAACATTGCTGGCTGGAGTCTGTGGGGAAGACTGAAGGCCCCGCTGGAGCTCACAGGCTCCAGTCGTGTTTCTCTCTTCCCTGGGTTGAACCTCACTGACCTTCTGAAGCACCTCCTCTCACCCGACTTTCAGTCCACACTGCAGCTGTGCCGGCCCGAAGTCCAGGCACACGTGCCACCAGGTGGGTCCTGGGTACATGGCAGCAGGAGCTACCCAGCAAGCGCTCCGGGCAGCACTCACCTGGCTCTCACTGTTCTCTGAGGAGGGCTGGGCGTCTTCCCCATGTGGTATTGCCCATGTGGAGCACTCAGAGTGCCTCTGGAGTGTGGGTATTACAGGGAGCTACACCACTTAGGTCAGAGCAAATATCATTAGGGAAGGGAGAGCGGGAGGCCTCTCTGAACCTTTATCCCTCAGCTTCCCAGGGAGGCTCCTGGGGACTGGACCAAATGAGTGGCTCTTCAGCTAATTCCAAGACCCACTTAATTTGCTTGATTTGGCCCCAGTCCCTACATCTTCTTCCTGATGCCTTCTCCCTTGCCAGCCTTCTTCTTCACACATAACACCACCAGGCCCCAATGCTCCTCTTTCTTTTCTAATCTTTTCTTCTTTTTTTAATATATTTTCATTGATTTTAGAAAGGAAGGGAGAGGGAGAGAGAGATAGAAACATCAAATATGAGAGAGAATCATTGAATGGCTGCCTCCTGCACACCCCCTACTGGGAATCAAGGCTGAGACCAGGGCATGTGCCCTGACTGGGAATCAAACCGTGACCTCCTGGTTCATAAGTCGATGCTCAACCACTGAGCCACGCCATCAGCTGGCCAGGCTTTTTTCTAATCTTTTAAGTTGGAGGGAGTCATTCACTTATTTGGGCAGGGAGTGCGCTATTGTTCCTAAGGGATTTTCCTAACTACACTCAGGCTGGAAGGTTAGCAGGAAGGAACAGGGCGTGACCTCTGTGCAGAGAGCAAGGAACACTTAGAAAAGCTCTGCAGGGCTTCCCATCATCCTGAAGGATAGAAAGGCAACTCTGTTTTTCCTCTATCAGGGGTAATGGGGTTTGTTGGCAAGGAGAATGCAGAGTTTAAATTCACGGGGCTCATTTCAGCCAAAACCTTCACCATTCACCCCAAGCTTGCCTTCACTGGAAGTAGAATGACTTTCAACCTCTTGCTTCTGCTTCTAAACACTGGAATGAAAGATACGTGAGTGTGAACAAGGTGGAGAAATAAAGTCTTGAATAACCAGATGGAACAATGACTCCTGATGACAACTAGAAATTAACCAATACCCTGCTCTTTTCAGTAGGTGTAGAGTGACCCTAGTTGATGGACTCTTTATTGATAGCTTTTAAGAAAGAGAATACTCTTTTTAATGAACATGTTGGCTTGCCCAGCAATGGAAGATGGCATGGTAATTCCTTCGTCTCAAAATTCTCCTTATACCTGCCACGCCCCAGAGACTCCACCCCTCTGCCCAGTCATTCGCTTGTTGATTATTTACTGAGTAGCTGGGAGCAATGGGAGACCTGGAAAGGATTTCTAGTGTCCCCTGTCTTTCTGAAAGCACAGAGTGCAGGAGGTGGTGAGGGGCACAAAATAAGGCTGAACAGCCGGCCGGACTCGGGTAACAAAGGCTCTTACAGGGCTGGCTAAATGCAGACTCCCCTTGGAGGGATGGAGATGGCACAGTTGGTTTCGTTTAATAGGAGGTCACGCTGACCTATGAGTGTGGAAGGTGGCCCGGAACTGGTTGGCGACAGGGGAGGCAGGGAAAGCAGTCAAGAGGCAACTGGAACCAGAGAGAAGGGGGTGGGGGGGCTGCCGAGGGCGGAGTGACGCAGCAGAAGGGAGCAAGGGTCGTTGGCATTTGACACACACATGACTTAGAGACTTGGTCAAGCCAACAAAAAGCCAGCACAACAATCCACTACTCTTTGAAAGCTGTATTTTATTCAGCTATTATTAACAACTGATTTGATTCAACCCATTCCATTTTACAACCCCTGTCTCATGCAATTGTCTGGTCATGGTAACAATTTTATGGAGCATCGGAGGCACATTATAAATACATTTTATAGTGCACATTGTATTTTAAGCAAATTTGAGACATCTCTGATTAGGCACCTTCCCAGCGATAGCCTTGTTCACACAGATAATTGCATGCTGATTTTTATTTTATTTTATTATTTTTCCCAGCTTTGTTCTCTTCCCCCTTGGCAAAGCTGCAATCTTGCATACACACGTCAGTGGATAAAAACCCTTGAAAATAACTCTTCAGAAGAAATCTAATTTACTTTTTAATCTGGTTCGGAAATTTGCCAGAAAAATTTCCACCGACAAGCACGGCCATTTATTACCACTTATCACAGAACCAGGCTGTGCTCTCCCTCCTGATGGGGCTAATGGAACAGGGGAGGGATCTTCTGATACATTATTTATTTGATACAATCCATCCAGATAACATCTATGGGCAGGAGAGGACGAAGTTTGACCTTATCCTTCATCTTTAAGGGATCTTCCCTTTGTCTGTTCAGGACGCCCCCTCTCTCCGTGCCCTTGCGAAGGTTCAGCTCCCCTTACAGCTCTGGGACTATCACCCCGCAGACACCCTGCTTGACTTCACTTCTTCCTCTGGGATCTACACACCACTCACATGTTTGCTTGTTTTCGACCTTGAAATGTTTTTCAAGGATTTCATGCTTGTTCTGACTTGCTTCTTAGAGACAGAGACCAGAGTGGCTTGCCCAAGCTCTAAAATGAGGAGGGGATCTCTGCAACCTTCACCAGCTTTCAAGGTCCATGGCACCTGTGAGGCTTGGGAAGGACAGGGGGCTGGGTTTGAGACCTGGAGCTGGAGTTCTGGCTTCACTGCTTCCTGGCTGATTATCGTCAGTAAGTTTTCATCCCTGAGGCCCTACTTCCTGATCTGTCCACTGGGGTGCTCGCTCTTCCCCTACCGACCTCATAGAGTTGTTATCATGATGATGAATATGGAAGCTTTGCAAACAGTGAAAAAATATATAAGTGTGTAATTAATCATGGGTCAGTTCATTGATTAGTGGAACACATGAGGTATTTGCAGAGCCCACTCAGGGGTAAAGCTGCAGGGAAGTCAGGTTGGCAGGAGCCGGTGGAACTGCCTCCGTACCTGCCTCCAGCCTCAGTAACAGGCAGCCCAGGCCAAGCCCGAGCAGAAGGAGGCCCTGCTCTCTGCTTTCAGCGCATTGTGGCTGACAGTTCCTAACAGACCCCAGAGGCCCCCAGGCTCTCAGGATCCACAGAACGGCATTCAGTCTCCACCTCACCCTCATCCAAGTTTCCTGCAACATTAAGAAGGTGACAGTCTTTCAGCACTGGACAGAACTGGTTGGAAATCTTGGTCAATGCACACACTGACATCTGTGAGAATTTACTTACCCATCCTGAGCTGTCCTCCTCCTCTGCAAAGTGAGGGAAATAGCACTTCTCTCACAGGGTTGTTGTAAGGGGTCAATGGTATGATGCAATATAACGCTTTCCAGGCCCCACCCACCCACCCACTATGGAGGAATTAAATTCTGAGAGGTCCTTGCACTTCTTCTATCCCCTTGAGAATTATTCTTGGGGCCTCGCACAAGGTCTGCCATGTAGGAAGTTTTCCCTCGGTACCTGTCACATGGATGGATGAGTGAGTGAATGCAGTACATAGTGGTCAGGGTCATAAACTAAAGAAAATATTCATAATATTCTTGACCTGGAAAGATAGTCTTGAGTCCTAAATCAATGCTGAAATCTTTATTTCCTTTCAAATCCCTGCCTCCTACTTCTCGCAGGCATACCCCCACACTTGCTCCACTTCCCATTCTCTTGACTTCCAAGGTGTTCCATTGCCCCAACTCCCACCCACCATGGTTCTCTCTCCTCAGCCAGTGGGTTGGCAGTGAGGTTTGCCCACAAAACTTTCTCCCTGTCTCCCTGGAGTTTGTGTTCCCTTCTCAGAGCTATGCCTCCTGTGGGAAGAGTAAATATAGAAAAATGACAACATGTACATTAATGCTCGTTAGGATGTCATCATTATACTCTGCAAAGTGTCTGCCGAGGGGGTCCCTAAAGGACACTTAGAAGGGAAGCAGCTGCTCCGGATTTGTTCCAGCTCACATCTTGAAGAAATGGCACTGAGATAGATGCAGCATTTCTGGCTGGAGGGAGAGAGAGCAGGGCTTCTTTGGAGAAGGGGAGATGGTGAAGTGAGAACCCACAAATTCCCCCAAACACGCAGGACACCAAGCACAATGGGCTGACCGCATGGGAAGATCCAGGGAGCAGGGCAGGCCCCACAGTGAGGCTATGGGGGGAGACGGCAGGCGCAGGAGCTCGTACTCAACCCGAGGTTGGCCTCTGAAAGGATTGCCTGTTCTCCATCAAACGTGGGGAACAGCTCCGCTGCAGAATGAGAAAAGCACGACTCTACCCACTTTATTATTAGTAGTGACCCGGCAGGGGCTGCTGAGGACGGGGAGGCAACATGATAACGAGGTCTTGATTCTATCTATAAGGCTACTGACAAATCATACCAAGTGTTACCCCTTTCCATCTGCACATCCATTCAAGACATGCTAAGGCTGCAAAGACCCACACCACACCCACTGGTCCTACACGTGCTCTTGGGAACAACTGGCAAGGAGCTGGCCCAGCACCCTAGGCCAGTGGTTGGCAAACTCATTAGTCAACAGAGCCAAATATCAACAGTACGACGATTGAAATTGCTTTTGAGAGCCAAATTTTTTAAACTTAAACTATATAGGTAGGTACATTGTTATTAACTTAATTAGGGTACTCCTAAGGCTTAGGAAGAGCCACACTCAAGGGGCCAAAGAGCTGCATGTGGCTCACGAGCCACAGTTTGCCGACCACGGCCCTAGGCCCTGACTAAGCATTGGTTATTTCTAGCCCACCATCCCGAAAAAAGCAGGTGACAAGCTTTGTGAAACTTTGCAGAAATCATGTTTTAATTTAATTTTTATTTTGTCTTATAAAAAAGCAAATTTGATCCAGAGACAGCGAAGCATCGATCAGACCATCAAAACTTAGAGGGAAGGTAGGGGAGGGTTGGGGGTAAGGGAGAGAGATCAAACAAAGGACTTGTATGCGTGCATATAAGCCTAAACAATAGACACAGACAACAGGGGGGTGAGGGCATGAGTGAGGGGGCTTGGGGGGTAATGGGGGGATGAGGACACATATGTAATACCTTAATCAATAAAGAATTTTTTTTAAAAAAAAAGCAAATTTGACCCTAAGCTATAAAATCACTATTTTAAGTCCAATTAATTCATCCCAACTATGGTTCGTACAGCACTTTACCTTCACACAGCACTTGCCCATGTGTTACCACACTAGGTTCTCATTACCATCTTAGGAAGTAGTCAGTGCAGGTATTATTACCCCCATTTTACAGATTGGGAAACTGAGGGACAGACACACACACACACACACACACACACACACACACTCACACACCTGAGGTATTAAAATACCCCCCACTTCTTGGAAAGAATGCCTTTAAAAAGAAAACCTCACAAACAGATGTCAACACTCATGCAGAGGGCACACGATTCAAGGCTCCCACAAACTCAGCAAATGGAATTTACATCACCTGTCATAAATAACCATGTCAGAGACCATTAATTGCTCAAGAATAAAACTCTCCTTGCCTGATTGAGGAATAGCAGCCCCGCTGAACAAGAAAAAACTGAGGTGAGCTCAGCCTTCTCGGAGCCCATCACCCCCAAATCAGATTACTAACTTCTGTAAGTCATCAGCCAAGGAAGCGGTCGCTATGGCAGGAACCGTGTTTCAGAAAACAGGTGTACCAGTCCCAGTCTGCCACTCCCTCGCACTGTAACCTGTCTGAGTCCCTCTTCTGTGATACAGTGGGCTAAGCTCTGGGAGGGCTGGTGGGATTTATCTCAGCTTCTCTGCTGAGGGACAGCCTTTACAACTTCACAGAACTTGCCATTGCTTTATGAATAAACTCAGAAGTGAGATTATGGCATGATCAGATGTCCTGCAGTTCTTTCCCTAGCTCCTATATATAGTCTAAGTATACACATGTACACACACATGCAAGTACACACACACACACACACACCTGCCTATCACCCCATTCTTCTTTCTTTCCTCGGGACTCAGAAGTCTGGACTTAAAGCTTAATTTTCTTTAAACTCTGCTATCTTTGTCAACTATGATCAAGCACTGGTTAGTTTGAAGTTTCCTTTAGAAATCTCCCTGTCATCATTTATTGAATGTTCCTATGTAGCAGGAGGGAACAAAGTTGTATTCTGGTCTCTGCCCTGGAAATCTTACGGTCTCATGAGTAGGTCGAGCAACCTACATTTCCTAAGCATCAGCCTTCTCCTATGTAAAGTGGGAATAGTCGTAGGGCCCTCCTTTCAGAGATATTGTGAGGACTAAATGAGATAAAAGCCCAGGGTACAATGACTACACATGGTAAAATCTCATTCTTCTTATGGCAGGAATATTATGAGGAAGCATTATACTAGAGCTATGGGTGAGATGTGCTGTGGGAGATCTGAGAGAGTGGACCTGGGGCTGTACTCCATGGCCTTTAACTAGAGAAAATTGGTGGGAGAAAGAAGCCATAATATACACATAATTTTATGTCAGTGGAGAAGATGCCTTCTTGATCTTTTTGGCTGATATACCTAGCATGTGGGGTAGAACCCTCTATGAACCATATCATCAACTCCAAATACACAACACAAGTTCCTGTAAGTGGAGAGAGGAGCAACATGGTCTGTGCATTCACAGAGCAATCCACTTGGGGAGGTTGCATAGCAGCAGAGGACGAAGGAAGGACACCTGGGTGGGGTCAGCTGCACAGGTAAAGACATGCCTCTGGGAAGGAGCATGGTTTTTTTTGTGTGTGTGGTCCTTTGAAGAAGGAAGAATTGATGGCAGGTAGAGCAGGAGATGGGGTTGGAAAAGTGTACTTGTATGCCGGCGGTGGGGGTGGTTTCAAAGTTCTGTTTGTGATTGTTGAGAGACACGGCAAGGAAGACAGTGACTGAGTTTGAATCAGAGCAAGCACTTTGATAGCCAGTCTTCAGACCAGAAATTTGTAACTTCTTGAGTTATTTAAATGATTTTCACTAAACAAGTTGACCTCTGTTTCTAAGGTGTGTGTGAACAAGTCAATGAGAAGTAAGGTCCAATTTTGAATAAGAATCTTAGAGGAGGTGACCTCTGAGAAGCAGGTCTCAAGTTGATACAGGAAGAAATAGAGAACATTAGAAGACTAGACCCCCTCACAGCATGGAGCTGCTTCAACAGACATTCTGCTTGTTCACTCTCCACTTCTCCTTTGACAATCATCTCTGTTGCAGTCACATTCAGGCCAAGAAAGGACACCTAGTATCTTGTCTTCGGGCCAAGAGTAGGGGGTTAGAGAAAATGGGCACCTCTGCTCCAGGGTCCTCCTTGGATCCATGCACCTTATTAAACAAGTCTATTTGGAGAGTTTAGTGTTGAGCACTTACTTCCGTGGGTAAGGGAGCATTGAGATAAACTATGTCTCAACCCTCTATTTCTCTAGCTCCTTCAGCAGGCCATCTGGAAAGACCATAGGGGGCTGTGAATGCTTGCTGAGTAGCTTGGACGGACAGAGGTCAGTAAACTGAGAGTCAGGCTGTAGGATGGCATTCTGGAGTTGAGGTGGTGAAGGTGGATGTCGAGAAAACAGAGGTTACTCTTTGCAGCAAAACTTTGTTGTGCCCTATCGGGTAACAGGTATAAATAAACTTTACATAGATAGGTAGTAATAAATGTAGGCTTTAGGTGAGTTAAAAAGAAGCAATTCTACTTTATAGCCAGTCTTTAAAGTCCTTCAGAAACAGAGAGAGAGAGAGAGAGAGAGAGAGAGAGAGAGAGAGAGAGAGAGAGGAGTCCCTTCCTTTAACTCCTGGGGCTGGTAAAATAGAGCTGGCCCCTAATTCAGCCAGTGTTTACTGGATACCACGTGTGCAGTATGCAAAGATTAATGCGACATAGTCACCACCTACACAATCAAGCAGGGGAAGTGGATGTGTAACAGCAACCGATGACCCAATGGGAAAAGCACTGTTTCAAGGAATAAGTCATTCTGCCTGAGATGATAAGGAAAAGAAAATAGTATTTAGGAGGTTCTTGAAGAATCGGTAATCCATAGTAGTTTGTGGAATAAAGAAGGGTGTCTGTGCATACTGTGGGCCCCTTCCCTTAAGAAATGCAATGCCTTCTCTTCCCTGGAGAGGTGGAGGCCTCCAGCCATTATCTGTAAGGTAAATGGCGGGGACAGTGGCTGAATCTCTGGAGGGAGAAGAGCCACTCCTACTCACTTTTGCCAAGTAGGTGTGGCCCTTGAGTGGCCCGGATGTCTTCCTCTTGTTGCATCTAAGTTCTCACACTCATTTTTCTTGGAGCCCATTTGTCATATCTCTTTTCTATGCTTGGAAGAAAGATGCTATTTTAGTTTATCCCTTGCTGGGAGCCCCATACGTGGATGCTTTTCTCTCCTTTTCTCTTTCTGACATTAGTATCTAGAATTGTACATGAAATTTTCCCTACTGCCTTGTGGCCTACATCTGGTGCTTCCCATTATTCCTTTGCTCTTTCAACAAGTATTTATTAAACACCAACCACATGCTTGGTCTGGGAGCTGGAATATAATAGTAAGAAAACAAAGTAAACCCATACCCTTATGGACTTTATAGTCTGGTGGGAGATATGGACAATAAATAATTAAGTGAATAAAGATATTAATATATTGTCACACAGCATGTGTTCTTTGGAGGACATTCAGAATGTTGGGCAGGGCTGGAAGGTCAGGAGTGCCTCTCTGAGCCTGTGGTGTTTGAGCACAGCAGAGAATTGAATAAGGGAGGAGGGAATGTGAATGCCTGATAGAGTCAGATGGGGAGACTATGCACTATGTTTGATGGACAAAAAGGAAGAGAGTGAGGCTCGAGTGGCCTGAGCAAGGGAAAGAGCAAGGGTTGTTAATGAGATCATCAGGACAAGGCCATTTAGGTCTCTCAGGCTGTGTAAGGACTTTTATGCCCGTTGGGGGTCCAGAGCAGAGGAGGAACATGCTGCATGTATGGTTTCATAGTGTCATCCTGGCTACCTTGTTCAGAATAGATGGGAGAGAGAGGAGAGGAGACTGGTTAAGAGGCCGGTTTAGTAGATTGAGCAAGAGACGGTGGCATCTTAGACTTGAGAGGTAGTGTGGAAAGTGGTGACAAGTAGTCACAGAACATATTTTGATGGAAGAGGCAACAATACTTATTTTTAAAATTGAATGTAGAGAATGAGAGAAAGATACAAATCAAGGAAGACTATATGGATTTCAGCCAAAGCAACAGAGTGAAAGGTGGTGCCATTTACTGAGATCTGAAAACTGATGGGAGATACAGACTTGGGGGTGGAGTTGGTGAAAGCAAAGTTCGACTTGTGAGATTTCTCTTAGGCATTTAAGAAGACATTTTGAGTAGGTCAGGGAGGTATGGTCCTGTGACTTCAAAAAGTTGGTTGTTTTAGGGAAGGAGAGAAATAACTCTGGATGCAGCACTGAAAACCAAGGCAAGCATATAACCCAGCCCCACAGAGGTAGGGAGGAGTAGGAGCAAAAAGAGGCAACACTGAACATATTTCAGGGGGAATCAAAATCTTCAGGGAAGAGCCGAGTTCAGTTAGAGCAAGATGGTGATGGAGCTGCTCAGACTCTAAAGTGCTCAGCAGAGGGCTTTTGAGTTTGGGCATCGATGCAAGTATTTAGGCAAGAGGAAATCTGGAGCTTCACAGGATCGTGGATGAGGAAAGGGCTTTAAGACAATAAGATATGTTGTCTATTTACCACATCCTCACCCACAGCAAATTCTCCACAAGCATATTATACTTTCTACAAACACTGGTTTCTCTAACAATCCCTGCGATAGTGCTGGCGGAACAGCACAAGGTTGAAGCCCCTGCCTGGGGCCTCTGAGCAATCCCTATGTCCACTTCTTCCAGGGCACAAGTCCTGGGCCTCTCAAGTACCTGTTAGCCTTGACTTGATATTAAAATCCCTCCTATTAAGGGCATATCTTGTTCTCACTAGTCCGTCTTCCTAAATGCCCCAAGGTGGGTGGTCTCCGCTTCCCAGGTTAGGGAAAGGGGTGTGGTCATCTCAAGTCCTACCACAGGTCTTGAGGACAGAGGTTGAAAAATTAAAGCCACAGGCACTTGTAACGAAAACTACAAATTCTGGGCAAAGATGGAGCCCAATACACAGATCAAATGGGCAGACAGTCTGTAGGGTTTAGAGAATCAGGCAGCTCGTTGGACTCCCAGAATGGCCAGGTAAGGCTCACAGAGAAGCTGGGCCTCCAAGTCCCTGACACTGAGGAGCATTCACGTGATCACCTGTCTAGATCTGCATCTATTAACTTAATATTGTGCCTCTGGGTGATAGAGAACCATTTGTTCCTTATCATCATCCTTAATAAATCCAAATCAGGTGGTGGTGGAAAACCAGCCCAAAGCTCATTTCAGAAGGATGCAGAAAAAGGGGGGCAAAGGGAAAACACATCAGAAAAGAAATTCATCTTTTCAGCACAGAGACAAAAGACTGGGGCTTGGTCCAGAGCTACAAAGACTGATCCTTTCAAGGCTGACCCAGTTTTCAAGACTTTCAAGTCAAGTAGTGATAAAAAAAATCCCTCTCTTCACTGTTATTAATGGCTTTTCCACTATATGCAGATAGGTAAAAGCATCATATCTTTATTTGCATTTCTTTTTCTATTGCCTTCAGTCCATTGAATTTTTCCCTTATCTGCCAAGAAATGTCTACCTTTAAGGTATTCTTTCATTTCCTCATGCCATTGGCTGTCAAATGACTTAATAACTTGCCCATCATAGAAGTCAAATATAGTCTATTAAAAATGCATGTCTCACTCAATAAGATGCCCTTTGGCGGTCTTCAGACCTTGACGACTCTGTCTCAAAGCTTGGAAATGCAGAATGGTCTTGGCTGGCCAGTAGCCCTGCCTTGCTTTGTATCACACTCACTGCCCAGATTATGCTGAAGTGACACAGAGAAGGGAGGTGGGAACTGTCCATAGAAGAGGTGAAATTGGGCCACTTGTCTGACTTGAGCAAGTGGGACATAGGCCTGAGAACCCCAAGTGCCTGAGCACTTCAAAGTCATCTGGCCAGGTCCTAGGGAAGAAATATGGGAATGAGGATGTGGCTGATACCCTGGGGTAGGAAGAGGGAGGGAGGGAGGGGGGAAGGGGGAAGGGAGAGAGGAAAAGAAGCATCTCAGGAGGAAATGGCATTAAGGCAGGAGTGGGCTGTGTCAAGTCGGTGCACTGGAATGATGAATCATGCCTGTGATGGCTCACATAGCAAGGCTACATCACTATTTACAGGGGCTAATGAGGCATCTGCAGTCACAAATTCAGAGAATGAATGTTGTTGTGGCTGAGGAAGAAGCAAGAAGCCTGAGCAAAAAACACAAATGGAATTGGAGGTCGCCTTTTCCATAATCTACCACGGGGATGGACAGCACCAAAACCACTCCATTTGGATATGTTGACCCTTCTCCAAACTACCTTACCAAAGCCCCTCATCTGCATGGGCGATGTTGTCTTGCTGCTTATAGACCTCTTAGCCACAGGCCTAAGGCATCAGCTCATCCTTCATTCTTTATTTTTCTGTACATAGCAGAGATGAAACACAGCTGTGTATGCCTCCCTCTATACAGCACCCCTTCACCTACTTGCAGAATTTACTCTGTCATCCCTTAGTCTCCTCTTCACAACGCTAATTAATCCCCAGATCTTTCACAATAGTTTCTTTCATTTTTGTCCTGTTGTTTCTGGTTTTTTTTCACATCTTGCTTAAGTGGTAAGTCATGTTCTACTCAATCTGCTCAGGAACATGTAGGCCTGCAAAGATATTTAGGGAGCCACAGTTGCTTTGCACAAGAGCATGTAGACACCACACCAAGAGTAGAGACTCCATAGTTCGAGAAGACCAAGAGAAGGGCCAAGGCACTGACAGTAGAAAATGCTGCTTAAGCTATAAGGGCAGTGGCTGGGGTTCCTCCAAGGGAAAGAGAACTGGGCTGTGGGAGTGAATAGGGGAAGAGATAGAGAGTATGAAAAAATAAAGAGAAAGAAAAACAAAAGGAAGGAAACAGAGCAAGAGAGTTGGGTCATGAGACAGGACAACAAGAAAGAGAAAAATAGCATTGGGGAGATGAGATGAACAAAGGAAGAGCTGCAGTAAGATCAAGAGCGAGAGCGAGAGCGAGAGCGAGAGCGAGAGCAAGGGAGAGCCTAGAGGCCAGGGAGAACACTAAGAGGAGAAGAACAGAACATGTGAGCCCTAGAAAAGGAGCACAAGGTCAATGGCTAGGAAGGAAGAGGCTCAGCCTAGTGTGCCCCGAGAGAATCACTGATCCGTCATTGAGACCACCTCACCATGAGGAGAACTGCCTGGAGCCAGGCAGCTGGAAGGGCAATGCACTAAGTGTCCTTTTTCTTGTCACCTGGAGTGGGGAGGTAGCCAGGTGATGACATAGCATAGCACGGGCTTGGCTAACTCATGAGCATCTCATGAAGAATCCTCAGAGACTGAGGAAATGAGAACACAGTGAAAGGAAATGAGAAAGAGCAGTGTGGAGAGAGGGGCGGGGGGAGAGAGAGAGAGAGAGAGAGAGAGAGAGAGAGAGAGAGAGAAACAGTGACAACCCAGGACAGAAAAGAGAGATATGTAGAGAGATGTCAGGGAAGCTGATACGAAAGGGAAAAAAGACAAGGATGATTGGGAGATTGGGAGAGAAATTGAGAGAGATGGAGAGGATAGTGAGAGAAAAGGAGGTCAAGGGAGAGGAAGGGGGAAGGGAGAGAAGGAAAGAAGATATACAGCATGGAGTTGGAGCAGCAAAAAATGAGCCTTATTTTGAGCCTTTGCCAACAACTGAACTTGCTATTCTGCTGTCAATTTTCAGCCATCACTAAGACAAGCGGAAAGAGCCAGGCTCAGGTTTTGTTAATTATAGAATGTTCTGATCTGTACCAAGGGTCACCTCTCTGGATTTCTAAGTGAACCAAAAACATTAGAGAGAGAAAGGGAAGGGGGTGGGACAGGAAGATGGATACTGCACCAGGGAGTAAGGAGAAGGGAGTCATCAGCAATGCCCTGCAGGCCTGGGGGAGACACTGCCTCACACATTCCTGTCACTCCTTGGGGACAGCAGGCTCTGTGCCACATTAGGCACCTATTGCCCTGGGGGTTCCAGGGCTGGCCTGGCAACATGCAAAGTCTCCCTTCACCTCCTCTGAGCCCAACTCCAAGTCAGAAATCTGGCTTTACCATGACCTCACAAAGATGATCCCTGCCCGGCAAACAAACCAGCAGCTTCAGTCTCAGGGTAGAAGCTGGGGTTGAGCTGCGGGGAGGGCGGGGACTCCTGGGTCCCTAGTTGCTGGTTTCACAGGAGCTCCCACCAATGCCTGCAGGGCCCTCCCTACCGTAGGCATCACGGGGGTGGCAGCTCTCAGAGAAGAAGGACATATCGAGGACTAGAAGGTGGTGTCATGCTCCACTGCACCTCTCCCCAGAATGCAATGTGACACAAGACATCGGGAGATGGCAGCGAAAGTTCAAGGGAAACACACAGTTATTTATGGCTCAGGCATCTGTTGTCAGATCAGAAACAGAGACCTAATCTCAAGCAAATCCAGCAGCTTGTATGAGAGCAGATGGGGAGGTGTGTGCAGTGCTCAGTCCTGTTCAGCTCTCAATTTATTACTATTCCTCGTCTCCAGATCTCATCTCCAAAGCAGACATTTGTCCTGGCCACGACACCAGGAGCCCCAGGTGGGTGGACAGGAGATGAGATGTCCTTCTATTGGACGGGTGTCTGTTTCCATTGTGTGATTTGGAGTCTTCCATGTGAGGAGAGAGGTTATGGCAAAATCCCAAAAGGAGACAGTGAAAAAGGGAGCGAAAGAAAAATTTCAGTCCAGGGAAACCACGGGCTAAATGGAAATGGGGTTGGGCTGGAAGTCCATAGGTTCAGGCTCCCATCTTCTGCCTTCCCTTCCTGAGTGACCTTGGGCAGGTCATGCCACCTGTCTGCTTGTCCTTTTCTGTTAAATGCTTGAGATTTTGTAATTATGCATTTTCAAGGACACACAAAGGTGCCCTCTCAACCAGGTGTGACAAAAAGAATACAAAATCTGGAGTCGAGAGATCTGGGTTCAAGTCCTAATTTGCTAAGCGTTCCTTTGGTAATCTAAGTCAAAATACCTTCCCTGCTGACTCCCAGTAAAAGGGTTGAGAGAGACAGATGAGTCTATCAGGCGTTCCCCCTGTAACAATTCCGCATGCTGGAAATGATCGGAAGACAGCAGAATGAATAAAATGTGAAGAGTTCAGACACAGCTCCTGGCCCTCAGTAGGTACTCAGTCTACATGGGTGCAGAGAACACAGCCTCGAAGGTGACTCCCAAGTCCCGGGCTGGTTGGGCTCAGCCCTGTCATGCAATACAGCCTCCAGCCCAGGTGGCACAAGTAGACACCTTTCCCACTGGCCTCACTCGCAAACAATCCAGGTATTCCCAAGACCTCCCACGTTGGCAGAGCCACAGATGCCTGTCTCCAAAAGCGCTTTTGGGGAAGAAGACAGAGGGAGGAGGAGAAAGGGGGTGGGCAGACTGGAGAAACAAGGCTGCTCAGACAATGTTTTTTGTTTTGTTTTTTTTTGTTTTTTTTGGGGGGGGGGGCTTGATTTGAATCTCCATGCTTGTACTGATTGCGCTGTCTTAGAAAAAATTTTAAACAGGTCTGTAATCCCAGGAGACACCTTATTTTCCCCACTCGAAATGCATCTTTTCCACTGAAAATATGCACCAACTAGCTCTGTATGTTTCATCGAAAAGCAGAATTAAATTCCCGATCTGCCTAGACCCATTTATAATTCATTCATTGTGATTCAGAAGGCAGTGCCTCAGTGGGGCCACAGCCAATGTCAAGGGCTTGGCCCCCTCTTTCTTCCCCCCTAGGAGCAGGACAAATAGACCTTCACCTTGATGTGACTGCACTCACTGGTAAGTAAGCCCTGGCCCAGGAGGGCTGCATGCACAGGGAAGGCTGGATGAACTGATGGAGTAATCATGGCAAGTGAAGATCTGGAGCAAAGCTTCAGGTAGGCAGATGTTTTGATTGACTAGACGCAGGTGTCCCTGTCTCCAGTGCCTGAGCGATGGGGGTGACAGGAGAGCTGGGCTGCAGCTCCCACCCCAAGGGGCTGTCAGCTGCGGAGCCCCGCCTGTGCCTTCTGCATTCCTCTCACTTCCCAGGCAATCCACTCCCAGGGACTCTAGGCAGCCAGACAGGCCTCGCTGACTAGCGTTTGCAAGTGGCCAAGCACAGCTCACCTCTCCCCAAGCTTTATCCCTTCCCTGGGGAGTCAGGTGGGAGGAAGGGGAAGGTACGATCGATTGGTCACCCCTGAATCAGGCCTGGCTGGGAAGTCTCCAGAGGTGCCTGTTGTGTTGAGACTGGTCTGTCCGGCCCAGCCAGACCCCTCAGCAAGGAGAGGTTGGGAGCTGGTCACATTCCCCGCGGCTGCCAAGCAGAGCCTCTGAGGGAGACAGTGGCCACATCTGGTGAGATGATGAGATGGCACTCTTCCTCCAGTCCTGGGCAGGCTCTTTGGGCAGCCTGAGGCTGCAGCTGCTTTTACCTGTGTTGGCACCTGTTTGCAGCTTATACCCACTGATGTCTGCCAATGGACTCATTATCATCAAGGATAAGAAATTAAGAAATTATGATTTCATAGACACTTCTGTTCTCATACTAATGGTTTGTGCATCTAATGGTTTGTTTATTATTTAATGGTTTGTTTATTTTGTGATGGCATCTGTCCTCATTGGAACCTTACGAGGTACAAATTGGACTTGTACTTACTCTTATTTGGGTTGTCCTCACCTCTGCTACCTTAGGTTTTCCATAGGCCCCAATTAAAGTAGCAGTCGTTGCTTAAATAGACAGATGATAGATAGATAGATAGATAGATAGATAGATAGATAGACAGACAAACACACTAGGTCTCCAGAGTGGCAAAAGCTTTGGAAATCACATTTGTTGAAGGATGATGTTTGGTTTGGGAAAGAAAAAACTTAAGTGGGACATGATAGCTCTCAAGATTAGAATGATCTCTTTAGAACTACTGTTAAATATTCCTAAGAATAATACATATGCAGAAAAGTGTGAAAAATAAATATGTAGCTTAACCAATCATTAAACAATATATCATGTAACCACCCAGGTCAAGATGTGCAACAGTGCCAGCCACCTCCCTCACCCCTTGCCTCTTCCTGCCCTCAAAAGTCCCCACCATCCTCACAGTTCCGTCTTCTATGGCAATCAGTCATTTTAAAGTTTTAAAGTAGTTTACCACCTAACTACGTGGCACAAATAACATGGTTTATTTTTGCCTGCTTTGAACTATAGCAATAGAGATGTATGCTGTGCTCACTTCTTTTGCTCAACATGGTTTGTTAGGACTCATCCATATTGTTGCTTATAATTACACTAGAAGCCTGGTGCATGAATTCGTGCACTGGTGGGGTCCCTCAGTCTTGCCGGCAATCTGGGCCTGTTGGGGCTGGCCAGCCAGAGGAGAGGGACTTCGGGACGTTGGCCAGCTGGGGGGAGGGACCGCAGGAGGTTGGCTGGCCAGACCATGGGAGGTTGATTGTGGGAGCACACTGACTACCAGGGGGGCAGCTTCTGTGTTGAGTGTCTGCCCCCTGGTGGTCAGTGCACGTCATAGCAATTGGTCGACTGGTTGTTTGGTCGACCAGTTGTAACCGTCACTTAGACTTTTATATATATAGATTATTTTCATTTTGGTTAGTGTATGATACTCCCCTTTTATAATACTTTATTAACCCAACCTAATGTTAGTGAATATTTGGGCTGTTTCTCGTCTATAGCCATTGAACTGACAATGCTCCTAGGAACAGCCTCATCTGGTTATCCTGGTACACATGTGCACCTGTGGAGTATATGCTGGGGACTGAAATTTCTGGGTCATAGAGCCTACATATATTTAAGTGAATCACATGATACTAAACACTGTGTTTCAACTCATTCCAATTAACTATCCCAATAGTAATAAATTTAACTCTGCACCTCATCTTTTTACGTACTTGCTATTGCCATGATTATAGTTCTTGCCAATGTGGTGAGTTTGTTGGAATATTCCAATATGGATTTAATTTGCATTTACCTGGTTATTAATGAGGTTGAGTACCTTGCATATGGTTATTGGGCATTCATAGGACTGGTCTAGTCTTTTGCCTGTTTTCTCACCAGGTTACCTTTCTTTCTTCTCATTGCTTGGAGAAATTTCTGACATGTCGTGACTTGGAGTCTTTGTCAGATATATGTGCATCAACTATGTCACCCTAGTATGTGGCTTGCATGCCACATTGTAATGGGGTATTCAGATGAGCAGATTTATAACTTTAAATCTTTTCATTTAATTTATGATTAATTCTTTTTATGTCCCACTTATGAAATCCTTCTCCAAGCCCTTCAGATTCCAAGTTGAGATTCATATATGTATATTTAGTTCTGGGAGTGGAATCAAGACCAATGGATTGCTGCTGAGAAGGCATATTTTCAATACAGAGAGGATTTTCTTGCATTTCAGGCTAAACAGACATGGAATGAGCCATCTTGCTCCCTGACACCCAGGAGGTAACAAAAGAATGTGGGTAAGAACTCACCAGAGATGCTGTAAGGAGGTCTGCTTCTGTGATCTATTCAAACAGTACGATTCAGACTCTAATTAGTACTAAAATCTACTTTGATAAATACTTAGTTATAACCAGTAGAGAGCTCTGGTCATGGTGTAAGTCATTATACCCTTCAATACTTATTTCAGTAAACAAACACGAATGCACATAATCCCACACTCCTGTCTCATGTTGTGTTTTACTTGTTATTTCCTGGCCACAGGACTTCTCTTCCCTCTGTTACTAACCCTAGTTCAGAGCAGAGTACCCAGCCCATGTATTGTCCGTTGGTGCCCATCGGCTAAAGAAAACAGCTTTATTTCAGGCTAACTCAGTGGTAGTTGCTGGAGAGCAGGACTAAGGAGAGAAGCAGCAGAGGGTGCAGAACTGGGCTTAATCTGAAGTTCCTATGCAGCTCTGGAGAGAGCCCTGCCAGAGGATGTGGGCTGCCCTTGAAGCCTAACCCTCAGCCGCCTGGGCCCGGAGGACAGAGCTGAAGGCAGGCAGCTGGCCTCTGCTAATGCTTGGACAGCAGAGGAGATCTAAGCCTAATCCCCAAACACAGACCTTCCCCAGGTCTGTTTGTCTCCCCTAATCCTCTAATATTTAAAGCAATTTCAATCCTGTTTGAAGAGACTTCCCAGCAGTTTGAGTCTGGGGCCTCTGGAGGAAGGGAGGGAGGGAGGAGAGAAGGAGGCCGGAGAGGCAGGGGGAGGGGCAAGAGTGAGACAGCCCGGCAGAGGAGGGGACAGGGAAGAGGACAGGCTGCCAGTCCTAGCTGGATGGCATCCTCCCCAAGCTTCCCACCCAAAGACAGCTCTTTCACAAGTTCTGAGAGTGAGGATGAGAAGGGAGGAAGAGAAGAAGGGTCTTAGGTTTGAATGGAGTTCATTCATTCAGTCAATCAGGCAGGCAGTCAATATGTTTTGAACACTAAGTGAAGTCGAAACTATACTGACCTTGAACAGATAGATTACCTGGGTCATAATAATTTCACAGAGAAGTGCAGGGTGCCCAGACTGGCGAAACCAGGTCAAGTGTGTCTGCAGAAGAAGCAGTTGGCCACTGATTTGCAGGCTATTTTTACCCTATCTCCCATGCCTTTTTGCTCCTTGTCAAAAAAAACACCCAAATGATTTCTGCTTCTTCTATTCTGGTGTCTTTTATCTCTAGAGTCCCTAGGCTCCTGCTCCATCAGCTTAGAGTAGCCAAAATTAGAATGACAAAGTATTGAACTCTACCAGGTTATAGTCATTACATGATAAAGGGGCTGAGAGAAAGGAGTCTCCCCGTAGAATAAAGGGAGTGTCTCTGTCCTGAGAGATAAGTGGTGGTGGAAGAACTTCCATTGTTGACACCAGCCAGGGAGTAGAACACATCACAGAACAGGGCATCCACTTAGAGAACATTTGCCTGTTCCAGGTCATGGAGGGGTCCTCCCCTAAAGCCACACTCTTTCTTTTACAAATGCTTAATAGATAGATAGATAGATAGATAGATAGATAGATAGATAGATAGATGCTATCTGATGGGGAAAGTCAGTCAATTCCATCAAAAGCTGACCATGCTGGAGATGGATCACAGAGGGCCATTTCTTACATCCAGACTTTATATCAGTGGTCACTTGCCTTCCTTCCTCATCTCTAGCCCAGGGCCCTAAACGAGCCTTCTATTAGATTATGCATTTGCTGTGCATCTGTTGCTTGCACTTCTCTTCTAAAAATTGCTTAAAATGATTTTTGTTTGTGCATAAAATATGTTTCAGTTCTTTACATGCTGTAAAGTTATAAAATCTTTTCTCCAGCTTGCAAGATAAACTTAGCTTAACATCAGTACAACCCATTGGGGCCCTTTTCCCAAGACCCATGCCTGAGGGGCTCCCACACTTGGGAGTGGTTTTCTCACATTATCTAAGTCCCCTCATAGCCAGGGCCAGCAGGGGCCCTTGGTTTTTGTTTTGTCCCTTTGAAGTGCTCCTTGACACTGCCCCATACATGGAGTAGACCAGATGCCCAGAGACGCTCAGGACTCCTGGCAGGCTTGGCCCAGTGCTGGTTCCAGGAGGGGGTCCTGGTTCGTGGAGCTTTCCTGCTAAACAGTGAAGGTATCTTTCATGGAGTGGCAGGAGATTGAGTGTCAACAGGGATCCCATACGGTAGTCCCCTGTCTATCTCCCAGCCTCCTTGACACACAGCCTTAGAGGTGCCTAGTGACTCCCAGGGTTTCTTGCTTGAGTGCTTTTCCAGATACTTTTCCCCCTTCCTGGAATGCCCTGCCTCCCACTCCTCTTATTTGTGAAGCAAACTCCTTTTTATTTTTCAGAATTTATCCTGAGTCATCTTATTGCATAGATTTCTACCCTCTCCCATCCCCAGGATAGTTTATCTGTTCCTTCTCCATGTTTTCCATGGGACTAGCACGTGCATTTATCACCTTACATTGCAATATCTCCAGCGTTACACTATAAGTGCCTTGAGAATCGTGATAAAGACTCACTGAACAATATTGTATGTAAATATTTAATAAATGTTTGTTGAATTAATGAGTAAATAACTCATAAGGTTGCTTTGAGAATTAAATAAGAAAACTTAAATACTCCAGATGTCAGCTAAGGTTATTGTGTCCTCTGACTTTAAATACACTCGACAAGCTTCCTATCTCACATTCCACAGGAAAATAAGGTTCTCCCAGATTCCTGTGAATGTCAGATGCTTAAATTGTCATGCCCCTTCAGTCTCTGAATTCTTCTTTGACTCTGTGTCATTCCCATCTCACTGCCATCTCTCTATCTGTGCCCTGTTCTTGCTACTCAGTCCCTTTCTCTAGTTTCCCTCCTAGAACAACATATAAACCAGTTGTGTGTGGAGCAGACATTTAGAAGGTTTGAGGCAATGACAAGGGTTTATATCCCAACAATATGAACAGCCTAACATTGACGATTAGGCTCTGTGTCCTTGAAGGCCTAAGCCACTTGAGGGAGCTCATCTCACCTTTCGTTTTCCATAGATTTCAGCTCCCTCCAGGCCATCTGTACCCTGGCTCTCCATCTCTCAAATCTTTCCTGATCCCTCCCACGCCCACATTTCTCTTCATTTCTCTTTAAAATATCATTGAAATATTTTAATTACAGCAATGAATGAAATTATTTGCTTGATAAAAATCAAATAGTGCAGACATTCTTTTCATGAAATCCACAGGCTCCTTTCCTACCACTCTCCACCTCGAGCCTCAGTCCCCAGGGGAAACCACTTCACACCATTTCTGTTCTGAGGGATCCTACTGGTTTCCTCTCTAAACTAAATGGTTTATTTATGCCCATGTTTCTTGTTTTATTGACCACAGATATTATCCATTGATTACCTACTATAAATGATAAGGATTTATATTCATACCCATTCATTGTCCTTTCTTTTTCTCTGTCAACTTTTAAACTTATTATATTTTAGTTCTATTAATTACATTCATGATTTTAAATAATACATGTAAGTATATATGTCGTGTTTTATCTATATCAGTGTCTCTTGCCTTTCTGGTCTACAAAAGGAATATATGATCCCGGCCGGCATGGTTAAGTGGTTGAGCGTCGACCTATGAACCAGTGGGGTGTAGGGTAATGTCAGGGGCCCACTTGAGGCTGGAGGTGATCAGCCAGTCCATATGGTTGCATACTGCTTCTCTCTTTATCACTGTCCTTCTCAAGTGCCATCAATGTGTGGGGCACTTATTCATATTTTGTATGCCCTTTTAGCCTAAAGGACTTGTGATTTTCTTTAGCTCTGGAAAATATTCTTGAATAATTCTTTTGGTGTTCTCTCTCTCTCTCTCCCTCTCTCTCTCTCTTTCCCTCCCCCCCCCCCCCCACCAGACCCCACCTTCTTCTATACTCTGGGAAGTATCTTTGACTTACCATCTTCTAGCTCTTCTGTAAATATTTTTTATTTTGGTAATCATATATTTTTAATTTCCACAAGGACTTTCTTGTTCTCTGGTTATTTCTATTTCATAGACTTGTTTGGGTAGACTTAGTTTTGTTTTGTTTTTGGACTTTAAAAACTTTCAATTTATTTTATTTTATTTTATTTTTAATTAAATCTTTATTGTTCAGATTATTACATTTGTTCCTCTTTCCCCGCCCCCCATAACTCCCCTCCTCCCAGTTCTCACCCTACCCTCCGCCCTCACTCCCCACCCACTGTCCTCATCCATAGGTGCACGATTTTTGTCCAGTCTCTTCCCGCATACCCCACACCCCAGGAATAGTCAGTCCACTCCCTTTCTATGTCCCTGATTCTATTATAATCACCAGTTCATTCTGTACATCAGGTTATTTATTCACTTGATTCTTAGATTCACTTGTTGATAGATGCATATTTGTTGTTCATAATTTGTATCTTTACCTTTTTCTTCTTCTTCCTCTTCTTAAAGGATACCTTTCAGCATTTCATATAATACTGGTTTGGTGGTGATGAACTCCTTTAGCTTTTCCTTATCTGTGAAGCTCTTTATCTGACCTTCAATTCTGAATGATAGCTTTGCTGGATAAAGTAATCTTGGTTGTAGGTTCTTGGCATTCATCACTTTGGATATTTCTTGCCATTCCCTTCTGGCCTGCAAAGTTTCTGTTGAGAAATCAGCTGACAGTCATATGGGTATTCCCTTGTAAGTAACAGAGTTTCTTTCTCTTGCTGCTTTTAAGATTCTCTCTTTGTCTTTTGCTCTTGGCATTTTAATTATGATGTGTCTTGGTGTGGTCCTCTTTGGATTCCTTTTGTTTGGGGTTCTCTGTGCTTCCTGGACCTGTAAGTCTATTTCTTTCACCAGGTGGGGGAAGTTTTCTGTCATTATTTCTTCAAATAGGTTTTCAATATCTTGCTCTCTCTCATCTTCTGGCACCCCTATAATTCGGATGTTGGTGCGTTTGAAGCTGTCCCAGAGGCTCCTTACACTATCTTCGTATTTTCGGATTCTTTTTTCATTTTGCTTTTCCGGTTGGGTGTTTTTTGTTTCTTCGCATTTCAAATCTTTGACTTGATTCTTGCGCTCCTCTGGTCTGCTGTTGGGTGTCTGTATAATATTCTTTATTTCAGTCAGTGTATGCTTAATTTCTAGTTGGTTCTTTATCACATCATCAAGGGTCTCATTAGATTTCTTGTAGATCTCATTAAGTTTATCGGCAGTTTCTAGAAAATTATTGAAGGATCTTAAAAGTGCGGTTTTGAGCTCCATATTCTACAATTCTGACATCTGTGTCCTGTTTCTTTGTCTCGGCATTTTTTATGCTTTCTTGGTGCACCCTCTAGTGGTCTTTGTGCGCAGTCTTGTTGTAGTTAAGCCTTGATTGTTGTAGGTAATTACTACTTGACCTCCAGGCCAACTGGCTGTGTGAATCAGCTGTGTCTGCAGTGGGAGAACTACTGTCCTCTAAAGAGGTGCTAATCTAGCCTCTGCCTGAGGCTATCTGGCAAATGCCTCTGTGCAGGGTTTGGGCAGGGCGGGTCCCAGGGGATCAACAGGGCGGGCGGAGCGAGCAGTTATGGCTGCTCTTGGTCTGTCCCCAGGGGCTCTGCCTCTCAGAGTCCCAGCAACCGCTGCAAACCTCGGAGAGAAAGCTGCCTTCGAGTTCCGACTGAAGCCAGACAGTCCCGCTTCTCCCGTTTGAGTTTGGGTCCCTAGAGACTTGCCCAGATCTGGAGCTCAGAGTCTGAGGCTCCCTCCTGATTGAAACAGACAACTGCGCCCTCAGCCGCCAGCCCTCTCCACATGCACTCCGCACCTCAGTATTTTACTTCAGCACTGCGCCTCCTCTGAGTCATGGTATGCTTTCTTCTTTCCTCCTAGTTGTAGAACTTCCACTCAGCCAGCCTTCCTGTGGTTCTGGATGATGTCCATTCCGTCTTTTAGTTGTATTTTTGAAGTGGTTGTTCGAGGCAGCAAACTCCGGCGTTAACCTATGCCGCCATCTTGGTTTCTCCCCTATTTTATTTTTAATGAAAGAAAGTTTAATGTAGTAATTAAAAGTACAAACTCAGAAAATCAAACTAGTGGAGTTCAGGTCTCAACTCAGCCACTTACTGGTTGTGTCACTTAATATCTTTATGCTCAGTTTCCTTGTCTCTAGCGTAGGGATGGTTGTAATCAGTGCCTCCTACGATTATAAAGCTTAAGTGAGTTCATGCATGTAGCGTTCTTAAGGCAGTGTTAGTTCCAGGGAAGTGCTGGGGAAGGGTCAGTTATGCGATGGCAGCGATGACGATGGTGGGTGGCGATGGCTTCGACGTTGTCTTGAAGTTCTGTGAATTTCTTAGTTTGCATGTAGAAAGCTTTCTCCTGCTCTTTGAGTGAATTGTATTTCCTTCCAGTCGGTTGTTCGGTTTGTTTACCTTGGACTTAACCCCCACTCTGTCGGGTTTTCTGGTATACCTGGTCATCTGCCGTTGTGTGCTAGGATTTAAAAATACGGACCCTGCTGACTCTCCAAGTAGCCATTGTGTATGTTAGTCCCTCTCCCTGATGGGCCTCCTGAGTGAGAAGGGGCCAGAAGACAGAGCTCCTCAGTGATGGGCTGAGCCTCGGGGTGTAGGCAGAAAAGTCACCAGAAAGGCTGGGCCAGAATGAGAAGGCTTGTGGGGCTCAGCGCCACCGCAGAAGCCCTACTGCCTGCCCTTTACAGGATGGAACCCCGCACCGAGGGAGAGTGCTGTGACTATGCTTCTGCAGCAGCCTTCCCGCCCACCCTCCAGCTGGTCCAGGCTTTGGCTCCTCTGCAGCCACTGCCTTCCTGGCTCCCGCGCCAGGGCCTCTGCCACGCTCTCTCGTGGTCCTGAGCTACCGAGGGCTGTCGAAATGTCTCATCTGCTGGTAATTCTGACCTCGCTACCTATCCCCTTTATCCCTATGGGTTTATTTGCCTTTGCATTCTTTCAGAGCCGCTTTAATGGGGTCTCTGGAGAGATTGGAGGTTAATTTATGGGCCTCAGTCTGCCATTTTGAACCAGAAATGCTATTCATTTCTCATGCAGAATGGCTTGGTTTTCTCTTTGTGTCCCTGCCTCTTTCTAAAAGATGCCCTCAATCTCTCACCCTCCACACGCAAAGTGGCTTATCGAAGGTGTTTTTCTGAAGAAAGACAATCTTTTCCTTCAGAGGAATGCTGGTGTGATATATTTAAATAATATTTCCCCCACTTGCTCTATCTATGAAAACCACCGAAGATGGTGCATGATTCATGGTGAATGTTCAATAAATATTCCTTCCGCTTCCTCTCTGCTCTTCCGCGCCACCTCCACTCGGTTCTGTTGCGCTCCCCCGGTGCGCTGCGTTCTCAGGACGGATTTATAGACTCATGCTTGTTCGGGAAAGGCTTGCGAGCCTCCCTCCTTCATGTTTGTCTGTGTTCTCATTAAGGAAAATGAGGCCCAGCGATGCTAAATGGCTCACTCAATAATGCAAAAGTAAAAGTGGTTAAGCCAAGGCTGAGATCCATGTTTGCAACAGCCAGCTTGGTGCACTTTGCGCTGAGAGACCTGCCTTCTGAGGAGGAAGGGCTGTGCCACCCGCCTCCCAGCCCCTCCTCTGCCCCAGTTTCTGGAATCATGATCGAACTAAAGAAAGAGATCAACCAAAGACCTGGTCTGCATACATGCATAACCCATGGACACAGGCAATAGGGTGGTGAAGGCCTGGGGTGGGGGTGGGGGCAGGATAGAAGAGGACAATGAAGGGAAAAGGGGACATACGTGATACCTTCAACAATAAAGTTGTGTGTTTTTTTTTAAAAAAAGATAGAACTCAAGTCTGTCTTAATTCCAAAGCTAATGGGAATGGTTCCTCAGCAACTGCCCTCCCCACCCAGCTCCACCTCACAGGGCTTCAGGCTGCACCAGGCACTCAGGGCTCACAGAGGATCCACAATTCAGCTTGGGGGATTTACGTGTAGGCTGCTGGGGACTCGGCTCCGAGAATGCGGAGGAAATTTGAAGAGACTCATATTTCAAGGTCACTGCTAGGTTAAATGGGCATCTGTGGGCCAGCAGGGGAACTGAATCATCCATCATTTTTGATGGGAAAATGTGTTCCCAAGTAATTCACAAGCAATTCATGAATGAGCTACATTTCATTTATAGGTCTGCTTATTCTCTGAAGCAAGGCTTACGGCAGGAGAAAAAAGGAACAGAAGTGGTGGCCATACAACACCTTTGAATATGGCCTCTGTTTTGCATCATCCCTGTGTTGCATCTTCTGCTACTTAGATTTTTGAAGGGGAATTCAAAGAGAAGAATAAAGAAAGACAAAAAGGAAGAAAAGGAGTTAAGGGATCTTTGGGGTCACGCATAGCTGCTGATACAGGAGGCACCCCAGTTAAATGTGCTACAAGGACTAGAGTTCTGCTGCCTTTCCTCCTCAATCGCTGATGTCAGGACTGACACCCAGCCCCACCCCCGCTGCGTAGGGACTGCACTGGATGACCTTTCAAGGTCACTGCAGTTCCGTGAAGGATGGTTTCATTTCTGGGAGATCCCATCGTTTTGGGAAAGATGTTGCTGAGAGAGATAGTATTTCATTCAGCAGGACTTGGGGAAGATAGAGCAGCACAGCTCAACCCCTTCCCACCTTGACACTCTGTGCCCCTCCCCACCAGCACTTTGCCTCACTCCCTGGGAGCTCCACACTGTGCGTTCTCAGCTCAAGAAGCAGCTTTTGCTCTGTAGCTGCAGGAGGAACAAGCTAACTCCCCCAGCCCTGCACCCCTGAACAACACCCCCGCTCCCCGCAAACACACACAGCCCAATTAAATGTCTGTGGAGCTACGATTGAGCTTCTTGTGCTCAGAAGCTGTGGCAAAGGGCAAGAGGCCCCCACTGCTTAAAGGAGGAAGAAATCAAAGGATATTTTTTCAAGAGACCAACTGAACAGAAGGTGCCACTTGTGCTCCCTGTGAGTTGGGAAAGCATGTTTTTATTTTGTTTTAAGAAACAACTAGAAAATGAAGGAATAGGAAGGTGGTTACCCCAGGCAGAGGGCCAGGTCAGTGGAGGAAGGAGAATCTGAAAATAACAAGGCAAGCAGGGTGCCAGGCGTGGGAGAGGACTTGGTGAGGGGACTTTGTCCCCCTTTTCTCACTAATGCCTGTTGAAACGCCCCGCCTCTCCGGCCAGAGCGGGTGGATTCCATGGTGGCGGCCTGAACAGAGGCCGATCTCTTCCCCACTCAGGAATCTGAACTGTGGAAGGTACAGGGGCTTGGACTGCATTCAGTCTAGGGGCTGCAGAGGTCCAGGTGCGCACATGCCACACCCACTCCTTCATTTCAGAGAATCTAACCAGCCCCCCTGGAGGAAGATGCCCAGGTATGAGCTGCACACAACAGGACTAGAGACTTGGGAAGCAGCCATGGAAAATTTGGGGCCATTAAACCTGGCATCTAACCAGGCTCTTTCAAAGCCTCAAGATCTACACCTAACACTGGTGTGTCTTTGAAACATAAGTCTAGCCCTAACTGGTATGGCTCAGTGGATAGAACGTCGGCCTGAGGACCAAAGGATCCCGGGTTTGATTCCAGTCAAGGGCATGTATCTTGGTTGCAGGCTTCTCCCCGGCCCGGGTCCTGGCTGGGGCACGTGCAGGAGGTAACGATCAATGTGTTTCTCTCACATTGATATTTCTCTCAGTCTTTCCTTCTCTCTTCCAATCTCTGAAAGATCAATGGAAAAATATCCTCGGGTGAGGATTAACAACAACAGAAAGGAAACATAAGTCTATTCTGAGAATCACCTCCTGGCCTCTTGGGGAAGAGCACAGGTAAATAATAGATGCGCCCCTATGTTCATAGCAACGTTATTTACAATAGCTCAGATCTGGAAACAGCCCAAGTGCCCATCAATAGATGAGTGGATAAAAAAAGCTGTGGTACATTTACACCATGGAATACTTTGCAGCTGTAAAAAAGAAGGATCTATTATCCTTTGAGACAGCATGGAGGGACCTGGAGAGTATTATGCTGAGTGAAATAAGTCAGTCAGAGAAAGACAAGTAGCACATGATCTCACCCATATGTGGAATCTAATGAACAAAATAAAATGATGAACAAAACAGATCCAGAGACATGGAAGATTGAAAGAGACTAAAGAGACTAACAAATAACAGAGGGAAGTGTCAGGGTTGAAGTGGGAAGAGATTAACCAAATAACTTATATGCATATATGCATAACCCATGGACACAGACAATACTGTGGTGAAGGCTTGGGGAGGGGGTGAGGATGTAGAGGCGGGGGTTAATGGGGGGGGGGCGTGGAAAGGGGACATCTGTAATACTTTCAACAGCAAAATTTTTTTAAAAAACAATCTTTGTGCCTGGCCAGCATAGCTCAGTGTTTGAGCATTGACCTAGGAACCATGAGGTCAAGGTTCGATTCCCGGTCAGGGTACATGCCCAGGTTGCTGTCTTGATCCCCAGTGTGGGGCGTGCAGGAGGCGGCCGAGCAATGATTCTCATCATTGATGTTTCTATCTCTCTCTCCCTCTCCCTTCCTCTCTGAAATCAATAAAAATATATTTTAAAAAAATAAAAAGCAATCCCGGGAGGGCCAAGGCTGCAGGAAGAGCATGAGGCTGAGGAAGGCTAGGACCAGGGGGCGAAGGGGGAACAGAATCATTTCCATGGAGTAAGGTGACCCACACCCCAGGCAGGGCCAGGGCTCAGGGAGCCTAGTGATGGAGAGAGTGCTGTGTGTTAGGAGGAGGGAGGTCCAGGGGACAAGGAAAAGCGTCATGACGGGGAATAGAGACACAAGAGGGAAGCAACCAGGATTAACTGAGTATCGTCACCTGTTCAACCCTCGTCACAGCCTCAGGATGTAGCTTTATCATCCCCATTGCGCAGATAGGGGTTGTAGAAGCTAAGGGTTTATGCTGGGTCACATAGTGAGAGGTGGGATGGAGATCAGAACTGAAATCTGTCTTCATTGCAAAGCCGCTTGTGGCTCCTCAGCGACCCCCCCACCCCCAATTCATCCCCATCCCTAGCAAATATGATTTTATCATCACATCATGTGGCCATTTCCTGGCTCTGAGTGGAAACACCTGGAAAGCCAGTGCCCCAGCCTCATGAGGAATGCTGTTTCCGGGAAATGGCCACATTGAGAAGGGGCCTGGACACGGCATCTCCCTCCATCCGCCCCCATCCGGCCCTGAACGCCTACAGAAGCATCGTTGGCGGAGCCACTCCACCGGCACCCAGGCCCTCCCGGAGCTTCAGGAGGCCTTCACAACATTTCCAAGCAGCTCTTTTTCCTTCCTCTGTGCTCGGCTGTAAAATGTTCTCTTCAATTATTTTCCTACTTCTCGCTTCAGAACAGCCAAGCCCACAGCGCTGCTCCCTGGGTTGTGTGCGTGTGTCGCTGTGCTGTGAAATATTAAGCCTTCACAACAGGTCCGAAGGCAGCGACGCACAGCCCTTTAATGGCCTCGCTCACTCGGGCTGTTTGAAAGTGGCATAATATTGCTATTTTTAAATAAATGGGATCGGTATTAATGAGAGCTGACCTCTCTGGCCCCGCCGAGCTGCGCCCGGCATCGGGCCCACGTTGGGAATTGGGCATGAAAGGGAGGGGAACAGCTTTATGGAAACCAAGCAGCTTAAATAACGCTCACGGATACCAATCATCGGCAGGAGGGGCGGTGGAGAGACGATTATTTGAATAGATAATAGATTTCATTTTTGCAGAAGATGTAGTCTTGATATTGAGAAGAGAGGGGTGGAGGTGTGGGGGGCTGTGTGCATGCGTGTGCATGTGTGTGCACGCTCAGATGGCAGGCATACGCCAGCATGGGGTGGGACTGTGGCGGCAGGGGCATGCTGAGATGATGAGAAGGATTATGGTTTTGAGGTTTGCTAGGGGAGTCTGTGAGAGATGGGCAGGAAGCCACCTTGACCAGTGATGGGGACAGTGATGGTTGAAGAAAGACCCCTCAAATAGGGACGTGTCCGGCTCTGGTGTATCCGCAGATGGAAGCCTCTGGAACCTGGGCTTCCTGTCCCTCTGGAACCTGGGCTTCCTGTCCCTCGTGAGGCCTGGCAGGAACGATGAGAGAGCTCTCCCGGGCTCTACCCTGTGGTCTGGCGGGCTGACATCTCATTGCCAGGCAGCGGGTGCAAAGTCATAAATCAGCTCGGTGGGGCCTCTGCTGCCTGAGATGTGGTATTGGACTTGAGATGTTGAGGACATAACAGGGCCAGGCCTCCTGGTGCAGAGTCCCTGGGCATGAGGGCCCCAGGTCCTGGGGATGCTGATAAAATGGCCTCTTCCTCAGTTGCAAGCTGGGCTGCAAAGCGAGGCAGACTGTGCTGGGCGAGGGGCCCTCAGACGCAGGGAGTGGGCTGTGCAGAGGGGACTGGAGGAAGAGGCTGAGGAGAGAGGGTGGAGGTGGTTCTCCTGGAGACACTGGCAGG
Source organism: Myotis yumanensis (assembly GCF_028538775.1). Lineage (NCBI taxonomy): Eukaryota > Metazoa > Chordata > Mammalia > Chiroptera > Vespertilionidae > Myotis > Myotis yumanensis. Next base: position 79,302,290 of record NW_027223761.1, read on the forward strand.
GGCTTGACAAGCATCAGCCAGTGGCTCCCGCACCTGAGTTCATAGGCCTCAAAGTTAGAAAACACAGCAGCTCTGCCAGGAGGTTCGTCTCCTTCATCCTTTTTAGGGGCCAGACATTCTGCTTTTTAAAAAAAATCCATGAATTTTCTGAGGATGCAATACACAGCATGAGGATGCAATACACTGCAGTTAACAATACTGAGTCCTGTATTTGAAAGTTGCTAAGAGTGTAGATCTTAAAAAGGCTTCATCCACAGAAAAGAATTATGACACGGGGTGATGTGATGGGTGCTGCCGGCCCTGCTGTGCCCCCGCTGTCTGTCCTGCTTCTCCCGGTCCCCGCTCCCCTGCTCCCCACCGACACGGAGTCTCCAGAAAACACCAAGTCTCAGTGTACATATCTCCATGCACGGCAGACTATTACTCCTGATCTGAAATTCGAGTTTGAGGGAGAGTTCTGTGTTTGTTTGTCCGGCCACAGTGAGCCTCCAGGCCCAGGGTTGCTGGTCAAGTGTCTCCTGTGTAGCCAGGTGGGGCAGTGCAGTGCTGACCGATCAGTGATGGGCCCAGGTCACTGGGATTTCACAATGTACATATATAGAATCACTATGTTGTCCACCGTAAATTTACACAATGTGGTGTGTCTGTTACATCTCAATAAAGCTGGGAAAATGTTTAAAACATATGAAAGTCAGAAGAGTCACCTTTCCCCCACCCTCTCTTATTAGTCTATTGCTGTATAACAGTGGTTCTTAACTTCTGGCCCTTTAAATACAGTTCCTCATGTTGTGACCCAACCATAAAATTATTTTCGTTGCTACTTCATAACTGTAATGTTGCTACTGTTATGAATCGTAATATAAATATCTGATATGCAGGATGGTCTTAGGCGACCCCTGTGAAAGGGTCGTTCAACCGCCAAAGGGGTCGCGACCCACAGGTTGAGAACCGCTGCTGCATAACAAAGTACCCACAACTTAGTGGCTTAAAACAACAAATTCAGACATCCAGGCATACCTTAGCTGGGTACCTCCAGCTCAGGTCTCTCCAAAGGCTGCAGCGAGGGTGCTGCTTGGGGCCGCTGTCTCATCTCAAGGCTCACCTGGAAGGATCTGCTTCCAAGTTCATTCACGTGGTCACTAACAAGACTCATTTCATTGTGAGCTGCTTGACTGAGACCTCAGCTCCCAGCCGGCTGTTGGCAGGGTCCTCCCTGGATCCTTTGCCACAAGGGCCTCTCTGTAGAGCATCTCAAACAGCACCAGGTGGCTATTGGTACCCTAATGTCAGCAGGGACACCCCACTTCTGTTGCTGTATTTAGTTATTAGAGAGAAGTCGCCAGGCCCAGTCTGCAGCCAGGGCAGGAGCTTGCAGGAACATGGGAATTCCTAGAGGCAGGGACGATTTGGGACCAGTGGAGAGGCTCCCATGATACCTCTCCCCCTTCCACAGCAATTTTCAGAGACCTGGAGACATTAAGTCCTCTCAAGTCAGGACTGTGTCTTGTTCACCATTGCATCTCCCACCCTTAGCATGGAGCAGGCGGAGGGAGGACCTCAGCTGTCAGCTAAGACCCCGCCTCATAGAGCCTAGTGGCTTGTGAGGGTGTTTTTATCACAGTGGGATCCATGGTCTGAGGTCTAGAGTCATCCCTTAGCTGGGCATGGAGCCATGAGCAACCGTCTGTATTTATTCATTCTGTTCATTACCCGACACTCCTCCTCTTCCACCTCCCAGCAGCTCCTTGGTGAAAGGGAGAGACTTCAGGAGATATCACATGGCTGCAATGAATGTTAAGAAAGCAAGAAGGCAGGACTAGAAGAGAAATAGAAGAGAGAATCAAAAGGTAAAGCACCCCAGCTGCTACCTTATGTAAAATAAGATGCACACATTTATTAAACATATACTATGCACCACTTTCTCATGTTCGTTCATTTAATCCTCACAATAAGTTTTCAAGGTAAGCATTTTTATTTCCTTCTATAGTTTAGAAAATGGACGTTCACAGAGGGCCAGTGACATGCTCAAGTTCCCACAGCTGGTAAATAACACAACTGGAAGTCAAACCCAGGCTTCTCAAGTCCTTGGTGTTCCTTCCCTGCTAACGGGTTGAAGATGATGGCGAGGAGGGAGTGTCATACTTACACCAAGAATTAACACCACACGGGCTGTGTGGTGGTGGTTGTTAGAGTTCAACAATGGCTGTGAATCACACAGCTGGGGAGAGGATATGGCTAAGCATGTTCCCCTTGTAGAAAACGACAACTAGACAAAGACTAGAAGAGACAGGCTAATTACCAAAGAGCCACACGTGGTTTGTGGTCAAAACCAATCCAATCCCTAGCAAACCTCCCTCCCTGAAGGCAGACTTAGCTCTGCATGACCTTGACTGAGTCCCCAAGTTACAACTGCAGATGTCCACTGAGGAGCCAGAAAGGTCCCAAAGATGGCGCGGGCAGCGCAGCCCTCGGCTGGAGAGGGTGGCAGCAGCTCTCGAGATAATGAAGGGAGCAGGGCACGGCCCCTGTATGTAAAGGTCCTGGAGTGTTTGTTTCTAAAAACTCACTTTCATTACCACAGACACACATGGCTAAGCTCACGACAGGAGAGGGAGTCCCTGATTCTTTCTAGAAGGGTTTGAAATAGGAGGGAGGCTGGTGGGGTTGGGGAGGAGACAGTGTGCAGGAAAGAACACCTTTTTTACTGCCCTGCCATGCCATTTTGCATTCTACACACACACACACACACATGCACGCATGCACACACACATACCACCTACCCACATCTGAAGGCTTTCTCTGTCTTTTCCATCTGTGGTAGGTGTTTTCTTGTAAATACTGGGGTTCTTTTTCCTACACTTGCTTCCCTGAGGCCCAACAATCTGGTAGCTCCTGCGCACACCCACCCACACGCACTGGGCGGACGGCCGCAGCCGCTGGGCATGGTCTCATCCAAGGGCGGAAGGAGACCTCTAGTGGCCACCACCCAGCTCCTCGCCTTGCTTCAGGAGGTGGTGCCAAGCTCAGCCCCAGGCAAGGCGGGTCCAGCCTCTGCCACCCTTGGTGGTGAGCTCTAGCACCTGGAAGTTATTTCTTTGGATCTCACCAACTGGAATAGAACTTCAGATGTGCTGAGGCGAGGGAGAAAAATGCATTCCTCTACAAGTAAAACATAGTGATAAACACAATAAATGACTAGGGATCTTCTTTTAAAAACTTAGCAAAAGTTAGAAGATAAACTATTTGGGAAACAATTTATAAACTGAGCACTAGCTATTAGATGCACACTGAGTCCGCCACTATTTGTCTCTTGCAATGAATTCTCTCCCCGTTGCCCTTGCCCATGAGCTTTGGAAGATGCAGAAGAGGACAGAGGGGAGGTCAGGAGGCCAGGGTTCACATCGGAACTTGTCTGCCATCGTCCACTCATGTTATCCGAGTGCACAACGGAAGACGCGGGCTGAGCCATGGCTGAGCTCCAGTTCCGCTGCTTCTAGGAATGATGCGTATGCACTGCCGTGACAAGGAGCTGAGATCACTGCAACCATTGGGTATGTCATCCCTGTCATGGAGACGTGCCAGGCCTCACCTGGGCTGTTCAGAGAACACAGTTGGCAGGTGCCTGAGCTTAACTTGTAGCTCCCAGGAGCTGGCTGTCAGGGAGAGCTCAGTGCTACTGCCAGTCCTTCGGAACCGTTGACACTGGATCGCTGCAGAGCCCCCACGGAAGGCCTCTGCTGCTGGCCCCATCAGGGGCTGCTGCCATTTCACTGGCCCATCAAGCGGCCCTGCCCAGTGCTAATGGCATTCAACACAACAACACCGCCCTGACAGACAGAGAGCAGCCCTCCAACCTCCCGGGCTCAGAGCACCAGTCAAATCCATCTCAACCTCCTGCTTGCAAAGCCGCTGCAGGCCACTTGGACCAGAATGCTTAGGGCTCCAGGAGAGCAGTACCCATCCCCTGCCCCACAGGCAGATCATGTGATGACCCATCAACGAATTCCACCAGAGAATGGATAGTGAATGGCCAGGGACAGAGTGCTGGAGACAAGAACAGTGTGGGAGTGGGGGCAGTGGGCACTGGTCTTCCTACCCCAATTCTTGAGGGGGGAAAAGTGTCCACTTCCATCAACGCCTGGCAGCCCCTTGAACATGTACAGCTTGTGTAAGCTAGGGGATCAAAGCTACATTTCTCTTCTGGAGTAATGAGAGACAATATACATATCAGGATAATCAGGATCAGGTGGTCGGTGTGGTAGGGAAAGAGAATTCATCATGAAAATGGAGGATCCAGGCCATACTGCCCACGCTGGGAGCTTGGCCGTCCTGTTTCCAGCATGCCCGGTGGTTTTGCTTCCTGCTCTTGGCCTTTGTGCATGCTCCAGAATGTCCTCTCTTCCTTTTAAATGTTATCTCCTCGTTTACGAGGAAGGAGTGCATCCATGCACACTTGTCTATGAATCAACTTGTGGAGACTTGACGTCTTTCTCACCGTCAGTAGTCGCCTTTTTGTGCCCAGCACTGCCTTACCCACACAGTGTAACTTAACATACCCTTTTGGTTTCTGGCTGTGGTTTATCCACAGGTCATTGGGGCAGGGACTGTATGTTATTTCTTTCCCGTCCACAGTGCATACACACACATGTGCTCATACCACCCATGGACTCAATAAACAGCTGAGTGCATTAGTGAGGAGTAAACACTCTGAGTTTTTGTATAGATGGTTAGCCCTGAGCTGTGGTCACAGCCACGTGAAACGGGGTGTAGCTGCTTGGTAACCTTGCCTTACGATGTGGGTCCAAACTTGTAACCCATGTCTTCTCCCCCCGTGTGTAGTGGGGACACCAGGCACCCTCTGGCATCCCAGGAACACTGCTCTCCCTCTGGCCAGGGGGACAGTCTGTTGTCTGGCTCTGAGCAGTTATAGGACCTAGTAAACTCCCAGAGTTATCCATCAGGACTGGTTTAGGAGCGAGTGGAAGAAATACATCCATTAAGCCAAGTCTCAGTAACTGCCCTGTGGTTTGAATAATCGATTGCCATTGCCCAACATCCAATCACCAATGGAGACGAAGGCATTTCCTCCCCCCTCTCTTCGCTTCGTCCCGTCCTGCTTTAATAAGATGGCTCATGATACTCCATCTCCCCACGCAGCCCAGGAAACATCATAATCAAGTGTCGTCTCTCGTCCACTGGATGTTCCCAATCAGATGCGGGAGATTTACAGTGAGAGCCGTCTGGGGGTCTGGGTCCCTGACGCAGCGGCCCACGCCTCCGTGTGTGCCTCGCTGGAGGCCCTCTTCAGCACGCTCCTCACTCCTCGGGAAAGCACCGCGTCAGCCATTTCTCCAAGACAAGAGAGAGACCCGTTTCCAAGACGCCTCCTGGTTTCTACAACCCACCCTCCCTCCTTCCTGAAGCCCAGTGCAATCTCTCCCCTGCAATACAATAAATATTTCACTTTCAAATCCCGATTCATTAAACGAAGCCCAGGAGGGAGAAATAATAAGGTGTCACTTTACAGCCCAAATAAAACAGTGAAAGATATATTCTATAATTTATACTTCCGACTTTAGGTTGAGATAATTCATATATCATTTTCAGTTAGGGACCCCAAATGCTGCTATGTCAGCATATCGGCTGAAAAATAACTTTCTGTATTATTTTATGCCTTTCAGTAACGTGCCCTGGTTATCATACATCAACACGAGGCTGAGTTCCTGTGTCGCAGCGGCTCCTCCTAAGTCATTCTCTTCCCTAACCGGCGTGGCTTTCCTCCCTGAATACAGATGCAGCCCCGTGGCGGCACACACATCCTCCCAGGCTAGGAAGCGGAGCTCCGCCGACTCAGCTTGACTGGAGCCATTTCTCTCGCCATTATGACCACAGCCTTGCTATTCTTCACCGCTGAGGACCAGAGACCTGAACAACCCCCAGCTTTAACATGCTGCCTGGTATCTTCCAGCAGAAATACAATCTTACACAGGTGTAGCGTGCATGCTCACAGCTGGGGGTTTGGTGGGAAAAGCATCAGCTTTGGGATGGGGGACAAAGGCATGTGCTCAAATCTCAACTCTTTCCCTTACTGGGTGCCCTCAAGCATGTTACCTTCCCCAAGCTTCAGTCTTCTCATCCATAAAATGGGAAGAATCGTAATAGCTACTCAAACAGATTTTGATAGTTTCCATTGAGGTGACAGTAATAATTGAATCATGGTGGGCATTGATTGCGTGCTTACTACGTGTGTGTAACATATATGTCGTCTTCCCAACAGTCTTTTGAAAGGCACTGGCACATCACTTTCCCAGGTCACTACGTGGAGACTCACAGAGCTAAAGTGATCTGGGCTGACATAGTCGGTGTAGGCTCCAGAGCTGGAGCCCAGAACCCTGGTTCGTCCTCTCCCTTCAGTGTGCACCCTCCGTCTCAGTCCTAAACAAGCCTCCGCAGCAGCCACAACAGCAGCCCTGGAGTCGGTAACCATGACAGTGGCAGGGGAAACAAGAACGACCAGAGTGAGGGGCCGGCGCCGGTGGTCAGGCTCTGGTTTGATGCTCTCTATGTATTAGTTAAAAATGAGCTACCAGGCCAGGCACAGACAAGGAGGCCAAGTGCATATTGCGAAGTGGAAGGACCAATCCAGAGAGGGTACATTCTTCATCCTTCCAACCACACGGTGTTCTGGAAAAGGCAAGACTGCAGAGACAGTACAGTGACTGGGGGCTGCCGTGGCTGGAGAAGGAGGGGATAAACCAGGGATGGGCAAACTTTTTGACTCGAGGCCCACAATGGGTTCTTAAACTGGACCGGAGGGCCGGAACAAAAGCATGGATGGAGTGTTTGTGTGAACTAATATAAATTCAAAGTAAACATCATTACATAAAAGGGTACGGTCTTTTTTTTTTTTTAGTTTTATTCATTTCAAACGGGCCGGATCCGGCCCGAGGGCCGTAGTTTGCCCACGGCTGGGATAAACAGATGAAGCGCAGGGCACATTCAGGGCAGCTGCTCTGTATGGTGGGGACAGAGCATTTTGCATTTGTCAAACCCACTCACTGTACCACACAAGGAGGGAACCACATTGTAAACTGTGAACTTTAGTCAGTAATAATGTACCAATATTGGTTCATCAGTTGTAATAAGTGTACACAGTGATGCAAGATGTTATTAACAGGGAAGCTGTGTGTGTGCGCGTGCGGAGGTGGGGTGGGTGTATAGGCGCTCTCTACTTTCTGCTTAACTTTTTTTGTAACCTAAAACTGATCAAAAATAAAGTTTATTATTAAAAACAAAACAAAAACAACTTTCCAAGGTTACTTGGTTAGAACATAGGCAGCCAAGATTTAAACTAAACTTTTCTGGCTCTAAATTTCATGCTTTCAGATTTTAAGTCAAAGGATTCAACAGGCCTTTATTTTGACCTCGTATTTAAGTTCCAGTTTTCTCATTCCTAAAATGGGAATAAAAAACAATAATACTCACTCAGAAAGAACCAGCAAAATGGTTTGCTGTAAAGAGTAGATAAACATTCTTTGGAAACTGTGAAGAGCTATGCAAGTCTAAGAAATGACCATCATTGATCTGAAGTCCTGTCCACAAAGAGGATGTGGCTCTCGCCCTGGCTGGTGGCTCAGTGGGTTGGAGCATCGTCCCATGCACCGAAAGGTTGTGGGTTTGATTCCCAGTCAGGATACACACCTGGGTTGCAGGTTGGAGGCAGCTGATCGATGTTTCTCTCTC